>NC_134569.1:222340826-223540826 GCF_050947875.1 Dermacentor variabilis | reverse complement strand
GATTATCCATTAAAACTGAATGCTTGTTTAAGAACTTAGTTACTCGTAGGTAATTAAGTTTTTCTGCACGTTTAAAAATTACTGCTGGAATAGAGATTGATGTGCAATTTTACACACCAGAGGCGTTGGCTCCTTTGTGTATGAGAATTTTTGCGATGTTTGTATGCTCAGCAAGCGCGGCACTACTGAGGCAAAGGTCGAATATATGTGTTAAGACTGGAGCCAATAGGTCAATTACGTCTTTTATAGGGTCTATTTGAAAGCTTTTCAAATATCAAGCCTTATTGTTCCTCATATTTCCGAAAAATATTGCTGGTCTAGACATTGTTTCTTTTTTTTTTTCATTATAGACATCAATGTGTGGACCATTGCTGCTTGGTAAACTGACGTGAATGGCCAACGAATGGGGCAACATAGCGTATTGGTGACGTTGGCAAAAAAGGAAATAGTTAAATGCATTCGACAGATGATTCCCTGTCAGCTTGGCACCATCGTTTAAATGCACTTCTGGATACTTTTGCAGCAACGTTCAAGGACATCACTTAGTTGATGGCACCGATCATGACAGTTCCTGCTAGAACTATTGGTGAAATCGTAGCTATAAAATATCCGTACTTGTATTGACGATGTTCTCTGTTCCATGTGGTTGCAATATTGTTTATACGTGGACAGCTTTGTGGGATCTTTAGATTTAATTAATTGCTTGTATAGTATCGTTCTCGTTTCCATTTTCTTCAATAAAACACTAGTGATTCATATGTCCTGGATTTTTGTTTCCGACAGCGTTTTAAAGGAAACGAGCTCTGATATATTAGTTCTTATATAGTCATTAGTGCATTATAAGCATCATCGGCATCAGATAATGATAATATATCTCAGAAATCACCTACAAATATTTGATTACATATGCTTTCGAGGGCTTTTGAATCAATGCAGCGATAATGAGTCGCCAATGTTCAGACGCATGAGTAGGGTTGCTATCAGCCGTAAAGCAAATACCAGAAAATCGCCACTGATGTCATTTGTCGAAGTCTCGACACTTATAGTATGTCTCTTGGCATTAGTGATAATCAGAGCTAAAGTAGGTGAATTGGAACAAGTTGCACGCATTGGTAGAATGATCACATTCAGAGGAGGGTATGAATCAATTATTAAAAAAAACACACAAATTCGGCTCGTTCTGTAGCATCTTAAATTCATTCTTTCCATTGGAAGGCCGCAACCCGTGAGCCAATTGAGCCCAAACCGATTCGCAATAACGCACGTTTCATCAAAGGTCGTGTCTGCACTTGTACAATAAATCAGGAGATATAAATATGACCCACCGCTGTGGATTAGTGGTTATGGCGTTGCGCTACTCATCACGGAGGTCGCGGTATCGAATCCCGGCCGCATTTCGATGGCTGCATGTTGCAGTGAACGTTTGGGTGCGCGTTGAAGAACCCCGGGTTGACATATTAGACCGGAGTCTCCCACTATGGTGTGTCTCATAATAAGGTGGCGGTTTTAATGATGCCAGAATTTAATTATCATAAACTTGGCTGTATCAACATGATGATTCGTAGTGCTATGACATCATCATGGTAGGAAACACTGAAAGTCATACAAATTGCTGCTGCTTCACAGAGCCGGGTTTCCGAGATGCAAATGGACGCAAAAGAGTAGTGAAGTGAAACAATGAAGTGATTGATAGCGTAACGCTTTTTGCGGAAGCTGCGTGCATTGAAAATAATCATACCAACGCCAGGATAAGCTGAGGAAATGAATGAAAATTCATCTCATGATAACTTAGACAGGAACATTGAGTGCAAAACTTAGCGCGCTGAGTAACTGCGGACGCGACAGTGATAGTTATAGAAGATATGTACGCCCGATCCCGTTTAAATACGATACACTCTACTGTCACCGATCTTTCTAGCTTTTTCATGGCAGTTGACAATCCGCAAGGGCCACCAACCCATTTCCTTCTTGAGGGAGCGAGTTCTCGAAAAAAGCCATATTATATCGAAGGTTAAGCGTTCATTAACGCAAACGGCATTTTCAGAGCCACGAGGGAAACAAAGTCTGCTAGTGCTTAGGTGGGCTTTCCTTGCCTCGTGCAGGAAGTCGTGTTTCTTGTACTGTTAGAAAATAACAAAAACTGACAGTCACTTATGTATTCTTACGTGTTTTGTACGCAAGAGCATCAAAATCCACATTATTCCAATTTACTTCACCATAAGTATGCTTGCTATAACTTGTTATAACTTTGTTTCACGTTAGTTCACATGAATTACCCATAGTTACTGTTAATTAAAGTTATAGCATTTACTATCTTTTGTATTACTACTGAGGTCATACGAGCCGCTGATGACGTCACCTCCTCCAGCAGCCGTGACGTGCCCAACGACGCACGCACTAGGTCACGCATTTACTCAGCCACGTGGCTTCGACGTAACGTGTGCAAAGACGCACGCACTAGGCACACCTTTAGTCAGCCAGAACCGTGGAGCCGCCGTGGGCACCGTGCTTGTCTCACACAACGGAAGCCCGGGTGTTCGACTCTCGCCCAGACCGAAATTTACCAAATATTTAGTTTAAAGGCATTAAATTGCTTTGTTTGTAGGAAGCTTCGTAATAAATGCAACGTCTATTCTAGCACTTACTTTCTTACTTTTGTGCCGTTGGTGATGTTTGGTATCATCGATTGTTCACGCTGGATTTTCCGCCTCATGTGATATATTATGCCTTCGCTATAATAATGCTTTTCTCAGAAGATTTAGTGGTTACAGAATGGAAGGCTTCTGTGTCATTGAGAGAAACTGGGCAATCGACTGCCTCAGCGGCATGTTACATATGGCAGCACAATCTTTGACTTTGATCTCAGAATTGCCCTTGACTTTATATTGTCGCGATACAACGCGGACAGAAGACAGGGAGACGTTCTTCACGAACAACAGGACAATCTGTTCAAAAAGAAACAGATCAGAGGCACGTCTTCTTCATCATCAACCAATCTCACTCTGACCCACTAGGCGGAGTCCGTTAGTGCTCCCATCGCCGTCGTCGCCTGCATAGAATACGCGCGTCTTTTGTCCCTCCCTACAAGAGCATCGTCCCGATGCTAGACAAGAAATGTCACTTGCGGAATGTAAAGGCCGCTAGCATAGTCATTCGCTCACATACGGCTTCATGCGCACAACATGCCCAAGTTCAGGACGGTGTGTGCGGCGCCGCGTACAGTAGCGATTATCGGGAACGACCTCGTAGGTGACATCACTGAGGCGCTGCAATACCCGATATGGTCCGAAGTATCGCCTTAACAGTTTCTCGGAAAGTTATCGTTTCCGTATCGGTGTCCAAACCCACATTCTGTCGCCAACTTCATAGGTAACTATTCTACGGTGGAGATCGTAGCGGCCTGCGTCGTAGTCTTGCTGCTGGCAGATCCGCAAGCGCGCGAGCTGCCGAGCTTCTTCTGCGCGTTGCGTAAATACATCGGCTTCCGTATCAGTGTCGCCAAAGTCGTGTGGGAGCATCGCATCCAGCATCATTCGTACATCCCGTCCGTGAAGAAGTGTGAACGGAGTCATGTGCGTGGTCTCTTGTTTTGCCGTGTTATATGCAAAGGTGATGTAAGGTAGGATGTCGTCCCAATTTTTATGATCAACATCCACGTACATGGAGAGCATGTCTTCAATTGTTTTAAGCGCTCTGTTAACCCATTGGTTTGTGGATGGTAGGCGGTTGACTTTCGATGGGCCGTTCCACTTAGTAGCAAGACGTGATCTAAAATTGCAGCCACAAATGCGGTTCCTCGGTCGGTTATTACGACGGTTGGCGCACCGTGTCGCAACACCACATGCTCAATGAAAAAGCGCGCTACATCGTCTGCTGTGCTGCTCTGTATTGCCTTTGTTTCAGCGTGACGTGTGAGATAGTCGGTTGCGACGATAACAAAGCGAATGCCTGCAGTAGAAGTAGGAAGTGGGCCCAAAATATCCATTCCTATTTGATCAAATGGTCTTCGAGGGACCTGGACGGGTTGTAGGAGGCCGACTGGTTTTGTCGGAGGCGACTTGCGCCTCTGGCAGTCGAGACAAGTGCGAACGTGATGTTTCACGGCGGTTGACATGACTGTCACGTACAAGTCGGGGAAACGACATAGGGATGCTGACTGCTTGTCTCGATCGCCGATAGAGTCACCTGCTCCGCCCGAAGAAGAAGACTCAGCATTTCTTTGTGTTATGGACACATCCGCCATCGTGCAACAACGGGACGACCCTGAGTTGCTTGAACTAATCAAGTACTTGGAGGGAAGATCTGCGAAACCACCTGAAGTTTTCACAAGAGAAACTCTTGCAGCCTTAGGCTCCAACGCTCCAGTCGTCCAGCAGGATCTTTAGGGTTTGTCAACCAACATAGTGAATGGTGGTCGCTGATAACAATGAAGTGGCGGCCATACAAATATGGGCGAAATTTCATAACCGCCCATACCACGGCGAGGCATTCTTTCTCAGTTGTGGACTAATTAGTCTCTGTACGTGAGAGCGCTCTAGTTGCATAGGCAAGCACTCTTTCTGTGTCCTCTTGCCACTGCACAAGAAAAGCTCCCAAGCCAACATTGCTGGCATCAGTGTGAAGCAATGTAGGAGCGGTCTCATCAAAGTGAGCAAGCACTGGCGGTATCTGGAGACGTTGCCGCAGTCGTTGAATGTACCTTGCTCTTCGTCGCCCCATACAAAAGCAACGTCGTCTCTCGTCAGGCGAGTTAACGGTGACGCAATGCGCGGAAAGTCTGCAATAAACCGCCGGTAATAGGCACAGAGGCCGAGGAAGCACCTGACAGCCTTTTTATCGGATGGTACGGGAAACTGTGCTACGGCTGCAATTTTTTCAGGATCCGGCCGGACACCTGCGTGGCTGACGACGTGACCGAGAAACTGCAGCTCCTCGAAGACAAAGTGGCACTTCTGCGGCTTCAGGGTGAGGCCGGCGGACCATATGGACTGCAGAACCGCTTGAAGCCGTTCGAGGTGTTCTACAAACGTTGCGGAGAACACGATGACGTCGTCGAGATACACTAAGCAGATTTTCCACTTCAGACCCGAAAGTACAGTATCCATGAGGCGTTGGAATGTAGCAGGGACAGAACACAAACCGAAAGGCAAGACTTTAAATTCGTATAGGCCATCTGGCGTCACGAAACCAGTTTTTTCACGGTCTCTCGAGTCTACTTCGATTTGCCAATATCCGCTTTTTAAGTCCATTGAAGAGAAGTAACGTGCCTGTCGAAGCCTGTCGAGTGAATATCTATACGGGGAAGCCGGTATACGTCTTTCTTTGTCACCTTATTTAGCTTTCGGTAGTCCACGCAGAAATGCAAGCTGCCGTCTTTTTTCTTGGCTAGAACTACAGGAGATGCCCAGGGACTCGTTGATGGTTGGATCACGTCATCTTCAAGCATTTGTGTCACTTGTTGTTGTATGGCTTCACGTTCTCTAGGTGCCACACGATATGGATTTTGGTGAATTGGTCTTACCGTATCCTCTGTAATACTTCGGTGCTTTGTCACAGGCGTCCGGCCAACGTTGGACGTCGACGCAAAACAGTCTTTGAACTTGGCCAATAGCGTAAGAAGACGCTCTCGTTCGTGCTGCGACAAAGCAGTGCTAACGTCAAGTACAGGAGCTGGGTCTCGCGTTGGCGCTTCTTTGATTAGTGAACAGCAGCCATGAATATCTGCAACGCCGTCAAAATAAGCCACAGCCGTGCCCTTGGGGAGGTGCCGTCGCTCTGTGCTAAAATTTTTTAGCAACAGGTTTGTGTGCCCGTCGGTGACATTCACGATTGCTCGTGCGACCGAGATACCGTGAGTAAACAACAACGAGGTTACTTGGTCGGCAACTCTTTCGCAACGAAGCGGCATGTCGCATGCTACTGAAACAAGGGCACACGACCGAGGGGGGATGACGACGTCGTCTTCTGTTAGACGAAAGCAGTTGTGTTGCGGCGATAAGCAATGGACTAAACCGGAGCTCTTATAAAACGTCACCATGTGGTCCGGGATGTTAATTACAGCGCCATATTCTTTTAGGAAGTTCATTCCAATAATCAAATCATTGTAGCATACAGGAAGGACGATGAAAGCGGCCACGAAAGAAGAGTCCCCGATGTTAACTCTAGCAGTACATCTTCCAGTAGGCATCAGTAATTTGCCGCCTGCCGTCCTTATGTGAGGTCCCGTCCATGGCGCCTTTACTTTCTTCAGGCGGTGGACGAGTTCCTGACTCATTATAGAGAAGTCGGCACCAGTGTCGACTAACGCTGTCACCGGTTGCCCATCCACGAAAACATCAATGTCGGCGACCACAATTTCTTCAGTGTTTATCGGCATCACGTCGTTCTGCAGCGAGAATGTTAGGGGCTCTTTAGTGTTTTGCGGCGGGCCTGCAACCTTGGCCCCAGAGGTCGCCGCCTTCACTTTCCCCGACGGGGACTGGGCGACCTTCGTCCTCGGAGCTCCGCAAAAGTACGTACAGTAGATGAAGCCATCTGATGTGGAGGAGTTGGAGAGCGTGATCGACGGCCGAAATCGGAGCGATCATTGGGCATGGATTCGTCCCCCGGGTGCGCTATTAGAGGTCCCTGAAAAGCAGCGTCGTCGCAGCTTAGCATGGCGTCGTCATTTGCCCGTCGACCATAGTACCAAGGACGAAGAGGTCGAAATGATGTGTGACGATGCCAGCAATGACGCGAAATATGGCCGGCGCCTCCGCAGTGAAAACAGAGTGGGCGCCTATCGACAGTGCGCCATACGTCGGTTCTCCGAAGTTGCGGCCGTCCCGTAGCGTCGATTTGCGGCGGTGACCAAGACTCAGCGAACGAAGGCTGGCGGTGTGACTGAAGCGGCATAACGACTGCGCGCCTCGAAGCCTCCTCTTGCGGCGACGACCAATGAGCGGCTGTCGGAGGCTGTTAGTACGGTGATGTGGTTGCAACCGGGGGTGGACAACCGACAGCGGTGGCGTAACTCAGGGGTCGCTGGTGGTCTTGATGATCGGTTACCGGGAACGCCTGCCGGATTTCATCACGCACCACTTCGGCGATTGACGCGACGGGTCTATCTAGTGTCGGTGCCAGGATCTTTTGAATTTCCTCTCTGATGAGCTTTCTGACCAACTCACGCAAGGAGTTCTGATACTCGGTAGTCACTGCGGCGGCATTGATTGTAGTGCTGGTGGACAGTCGGTCGTATTGCCTGCATCTTTGATGAAGGGCCCGCTCAATAGCCGTAGCCTCTTTGATAAACTCAGCAACAGTGACTGTCGGATTGCGCACAAGACCCGCGAACAACTGCTCTTTTACACCTCGCATGAGGTAGGGCAACTTCCTATCTTCGGTCATGTTCGGGTCGGCGCTACGAAAGAGGCGGGTCATGTCCTCGGCGAACATTGTGACCGACTCATTAGGTTGTTGCACGCGTAGCTCCATCATTTGCTGGGCGCGGTCGCGTCAGTCGGCACTCGCAAAAGTATCGGTGATCTGCCGAAAGTCATGCCAGCTCGTGAGGCTACCTTCGCGGTTCTCGAACCAAGTACGGCCGCTGTCGTCAAGGGCGAAATAGCCGTGGGAGATCTTTTGCTGCTCAGTCCACTGATTAATCTGTGCGACGCGTTCATACTTGTCCAGCCAGTCTTCAATGTCTTCGAAGACTGCTCCGCGATAGCGATCGGGAACCAGCGGATGCAGAACGGTTACCTGTTGTGGACTGGGAAGCCGACTGCTTTGGGGTGCTTGTGTTGGACTGGTTTCGGTCGGTGCGAGATGTGTGCAGCTCCATGAGAGAGGTGGTTGAAGAGCGGAGAACTCCGGGGCAAGGCCTAGCAGTCGACGACTAAAGCGATGCACCGGTGTCGTAACTGGCGACAGTGCGTCCGGGTTAGATGAACGACTCCCAGAAGGACTCCGACGCATCAGCCACGGTCAATACCCCGCACATGCACCAGTGTCGCGATACAACGCGGACAGAACACAGGGAGAGGTTCTTCACGAACAACAGGACAATCTGTTGAAAAAGAAACAGAGCAGAGAAACGTCTTTTTCGTCATCAACCATTCTCACTCTGGCCCACTAGGCGGAGTCTGTTAGTGCTCCCATCGTCGTCGTCGTCTGCATAGAATACAGTCGTCAATATATAGCGTACTTGGAGCATTGCTCCACCTCTGTGACTCTACTCTTCAGTTCCTTTTTCTCAGCCACCAAGACCTTGTCGGCCGCAACGAGTTGCTCCTTCCTTTTGCTCCCCGAGTCAAAGACGTTACTTATTGACGTCATGCTCTCCCGAAGAGGAGCATCAACAACATTCTCTTCCAACTGCGATGCAATCCTAGAGGCATGGTTGTTAACTCAGGACTGAAAATTAGTGTTAAGCGACGCTTCCACCGACTCAATCCTTTTCGCAAGTTCAACATTTCAAGGCATTCCACCAGTACACACTCGGACCGCAGCAGCGAAGAGTGTTTGCGTAAATTTACAGTAAACGAACCTGCAGATACGGCAACAAGCCCTTCAACAAGCACGCATTCCTGCTGCGGCAACTGATGCTGCGGCGTGACGCGTGTATCCGAAGTGGCTCCGATACATGCCCTTCCTGACTGGGATGTCAGTTGCGCCGACGTTCTGAATCACTGCTGCCAAGGCCGCTGGACGAGCTTCTGAGCTGAGTGGTGTAGGGGTGCGGGCGCGCGCAGCTATAGACCGAGCAAAACACCTATTCACAACCGAAGAGGCAGTAGCCTGCAGATGGAAGAAGAAGCTGTTTAGCGTCTGCTCCTATTGGCACCATGTGACTACTAGATATTAACACTGCGTGCTGGGGGCGCCTTGAGGTGGCTTTTATGACGTAGGTATTCATTTTACCGGCCGTGGGCTGATCAATGCCTACGACGTTCAACTGCTGGTCGCGGGTTTGAACCTTGGCCACGGCGGCGGCATTTTAAACGGGGGCACAATGGAAGAGCGCCGGAGTACGTATACATTTCAGCGCCCACTAAAGAACTGCAGGTGGCCGAAATTAATCCGGAGAAACTATGACTTCCGCTATGGTGTTAGTTTGATAAACTCCACAATTCGATTGGACACTGCGCACATTTGAAGCAGCTGGGCACTTCACTTTTGTTCTGTTTAATGATTCAACGGCTCTGATAAGTAAAATTGTCATGTTTCCGTGGCGTGTCTATGCCGCAGACATTGAGACGCCCCCCTTACCACCCCCCTTACGCATTCCCTAAAAAAAGCAAGATCGTGTTTTTCCAGAGGCGTGAGAGTTCACTCAGCTGACTGCCTAATGTCGTTCTTCTATTCATTGGTAAACCTGCTCCGATGAATGTAGCGGCGGATGCCTGCTCTCCATTGGACAATTCAAGCAATACTTTCAGCTACGCTTTTGTGGCACGTAATTTACTGCAGTGGCCGGCATTCTCTGTCGTTTCCTCGAATCCGTCATTTGAGCTCATCGGAGGGCACGAGGTTATTGGACAGCTGTTGCTCGTCAATACCGTCGCCATTTCGAACACCGCCACTGGGCACCGAGCAGACGAATGAAAGTGCTCTCGACCACTCGGAAGATAGGTCCATTCTTGTACATTCTTTAATTAGCGAAGCTCTCGTCTACTAGTTACCTTGTCGAGGTGCATATGTGGTCACAAACAAGCATTATGCGCCGTTTTTTATTTACCAATATCGGCAAAAGCATACTTTAAGGACTTCCTCTAGTAGTTCAAAACAAACAAATCATAAGGACCAACCTTTATCCGCACTAAGCCGGCACTGCTTGTTGCGAATACGCCGTTACTATAGCTGCCCGCCCTTTGACGTTTACTGGGTAAAACATTCCTTGTTGCTGATTTCTAGGGATTTGCAGACCTTGACTCTCATAGGTTGATATATATATATATATATATATATATATATATATATATATATATATATATATATATATATATATATATATATATATAATATAACAACTAAAATACTGGAGAAACTTCTGCTGTGTAATGCGCACGAAAAGGAAGTTTCAACCTACGCATGAAAGAGCTCCTCTATCCAAGGAAATACGAGCGGAGCGCTGTTAATTAACGCTAAAATGTTATTCACGTGTCTACTGTTTTTCTTTTTGTCGTTCTAGCGTGTGTCTGCGAAAAAAGAAAGCTTACAGCTGCCAAGAAAACCGCCGCACACTTACAGGTGCACCCTTGAGCAAACGTATACCGGCCGCAGCCTCACCCCAAAAATAGAATTACTACGTAAGTGATCGCTACGAAGCGCCCACCGACGCTGAAAGTCGGCAAAAGTATAGCGCTCTCTCTTGTCACAATTTTTTTCCCTTTAGTCTTGTTAGGGCTAGTAACTATGTATCAGCAAATGCATCAATAACGTCCGTGACACGTGCATTAGGGGCTGTTACGTTTCGCCTACGACGCGCGGTATAGCCGGCGCGGATGCAACGGACGCCGGGGCTTCGTTCAAAGCGGCGGACATTTTGGCCCGTTCAGCGCCGCCGATACGCCTCCCCGTCAAGCGCGTCCAGGCATGTTTCAATGCCACGTGTCTTCGTGTGTGCGTGTGTGTGTGTGTGCATGTTGGTGCCCACGCTTGTCAAAGCGCGGCAGCCGGGGAGAGGAGCTCCCCCAACTGTGAAGCGAGGAGGTCTCAACGGCGCCGGCCCGGCGGATGCGTCACCTACTCGTCTCAACGTGTCTCTCAGCATGTCCGTGCCCCGCGTCACGTGCGCCTCTGACGAGACGTTTCTTCTTGCCCTCAACTCCGAGAGTATAAAAGCAGCTGCCCCCAGACGCCAAGAGAGAGGCTCCGAATTCTTCCGTCGAGTAGCGTGCTCTCCCGTCGCTCCACTTCGGTCGACCTGACCGGCCGCTCTTCTGCGATGCTAGAATAAACAAGTTGCTCTGTTAGCAGTCGACTCATGCTTTGCCAAGACCTTCGGATGCTACCAGCTGTGCCCCAGGCCACCAGGCCAATGCTACCCTTGGGGCTTGCAACCCGATTGCAACAACTGTCTGCCAGCGGTGAGATCGCGACAACGGAGGCCAGCAGCGAAGATATGCGGTTGACTGTATGCTGAGCAGCAAAACGACCATCCGGGAGCAGTGCAACGAGCCCTGTGTGATGACTGGTTGCCTGCGGCGGAACGACTGCGCTGAATTCTTGGCTGCGAGGTTTGGTGAGTGCGGGACTTTCTTCTTCTGAGTTTTGCCAGGCTTTTGTTAGTGTCAGAAACAGAGCTGGTAATTGTGGTTGTCGTTGCTGCCGGGTTAGTTTGTGGCAAGACAATAGTAGGCAGTAGAGAAAGCAGCATTCAGAGCAGCCATGGATTTGAAGTCGTTGCGCAAACCGAAATTGCTGGAGCTTGCAAGACAGTTGGGTCTCGATTTCTCAGACAAACTCAAAAAACCAGAACTGCTAAGGGCTATTCTTGAGTTAGAAGCTGAGGATGACGAGCTGTCGGAATGCCTTGAGACCATTGAGGAGAGGGCAAAAAGACAGGAGCGCGAACTTAAAGAGCAAAAAGAGAAACAGGAGCGCGAACTTAAAGAACAAAAAGATAAGCAGGAGCGCGAACTTAAAGAACAGAAAGAGGGAGAGCAACAAGAGAAAGAAAGAGAACGAGAGCAACAAGAGAAAGAAAAAGAGCGCGACCGTCAACACGCTTTGGAAATGAAGCGTCTCGAGGTAGAGATGGAACGCGCTCGTAATGGAAGTCAGGCACACGGTGCAGGAGAACGAGTATTGTTCAAAATGACTGACCTGATGCGACCGTTTAAGATTGGAGAGGACATTGGTTTGTTCCTGGTTAACTTTGAGCGGACGTGCGAGAAGCAGGGGTTCTCTCGGGAAACGTGGTCACAGCGCTTGCTCACTTTGTTACCCGGCGAGGCGGCCGACGTAGTCGCTCGCTTGAAGAGAGAGGAGGCAGAGAATTTCGACAAAGTGAAATCGAGTCTGCTAAAAAAGTACAGGCTGTCAGCGGAGGCATTCCGTCGGAAGTTTCGGGAAAATCAGAAAGGCAGAAGTGAGTCATATACAGAGTTTGCCTACAGGCTTATGTCAAACATGCAGGAGTGGCTCAAAGAAGAGAAAGCGTTTGGTGACCACGAGAAAGTTGTGCAGTGTTTCGGGCTGGAACAGTTCTATAGTCGGTTACCTGAGAACTTGCGGTACTGGGTCTTGGATAGGCCAGACGTTAGTACGGTGGCTAAAGCCGCCGAGCTAGCCGAGGAGTTTGTGACGCGTCGGGCTCGCGGAGCTAAGGACCGTCAAAAGGGTGAATTTGGCTCCAAGTTTGAGAGGCCGAAGTTCACACCCATGAGAGCAAGGGGGGACACACGTAGTGCGGATGCGAGTGAAAGTCCGACCGAACGTAAGGAGACGGCGGCAGCCGAAGCCGAACGCAGAAAGCGGCTCCTGACGAGGCAAGTGCGCGTGTGTTATACGTGCCAGAAGCCGGGTCACTTTTCGGCGCAGTGTCCGGAAACAAAAACAAAAGTCGTGTTTTTGTCATTATGCAGCACTGACGAGAACATGAAGCTTCTCGAGCCTTACATGCGAGACCTCCTCGTGAACGGGAAAGAGTGCCGAGTGCTTCGCGATTCCGCAGCTACGATGGATGTAGTTCACCCCTCTTACGTAGAACCCGATATGTTCAAGGGCAAGTGCGCATAGATCAAGCAAGCCGTAGAAGCTCATAGCGTGTGTCAGCCCGTAGCAAAAGTGCTTATTGAAGGACCTTTCGGAGCACTCGAGACGGAGGCCGCAGTGTCATCTATGCTGCCCCCCAGTACCCATACCTATTTTCGAACAGGTCCGATCACCTCCTGCGCGAGTCGGGGCTTTTGTTTGGTGAGGCTAGCGTTCAGGCCTTAACCAGATCGAAGGTTCGGGAGCTCGCTGCAAAGGCGGTAGTTGCGGGGCCGACGTTGTCGAACAATGAGAAAGGGTCAGAGGCGCAGCAAGCTGATATTCAGAGCACGTCCGAACTGAATAAAATTGAGCCTGTAACGTTGAAGGCACCTGATACTGGAGAGGGAAGGCCCGACACGGGAAAGTTAGAAGAGCTATCTGCTGATTTGCTCATCGCGCCTACGCCAGACGGACTTAATAGGTTGCTAAAAGTCAGCCGGTCGGCTTTGATAGCCGAGCAAAAAAAGGATGGCAGCCTAGAAAAGATACGCTGCATTGTCAAGGAAGGTATTGCCAAGAAAAATGCTCGTTTTCTGGAAAGAGGTGGGGTCCTGTACCGGAAGTATCTAGACCGCAGGGGAGTGGAGTTCGATCAGCTGATCGTTCCTCAGTGCTACCGTCAGGATCTGTTGGGCTTGTCGCACGAGGGTTCGTGGTCCGGACACCTAGGAGTTAAGAAAACTAAGGACCGTCTCTTGCGAGAGCACTATTGGCCAGGGTGTTTTCGGGACGCAGACCACTTCGTGAGGACATGTGACACCTGTCAGCGGGTGGGCAAACCAGGGGACAAATCGAGGGCGCCGTTGAAATTGGTACCTATCATTACGGAGCCTTTTAGACGGCTCGTTATTGATACAGTGGGACCTCTGCCGGTAACAGCCACGGGGTACAGACACATTTTGACTGTGATCTGCCCAGCGACAAAGTTCCCTGAAGCAGTGCCGCTTAAAGAACTCAGCTCAGTTGAGATAGTCAATGCACTACTGTCCATATTTGCGCGAGTTGGTTTTCCTGCGGAAATCCAATCAGATCAGGGCACAGTGTGTACTAGCGCTTTGACGACAACTTTTCTCGAAAGGTGTGGGGTAAAGCTGTTACACAGCTCGGTGTACCACCCACAGTCGAATTCCGTTGAGAAGCTCCACTCCGTCATGAAGCGCGTGTTGAGAGCATTGTGTTTTGAACAACAAACGGACTGGGAGCTGTATCTGCCTGGGGTGATGTTTGCATTAAGGACCGCGCCGCATGCGGCTACGGGGTTTTCGCCAGCTGAGCTGGTGTACGGTCGCTCGCTTCGGTCTCCGCTTCGCATGCTTCGAGAATCGTGGGAAGGCAGGGGCAACGACCCAGTCGTGGTGGAGTACGTGCTTAGGCTCCTCGAACGCTTAAGAAGGGCACAGGAGTTGTCAGGTGAAGCAATGGCAAAGGCCCAGCAGAGGGCCAGGGTTTATTATGATCGGACAGCCAGGGCCCGTCGTTTTGAGGTGGGCGAAGAGGTCATGATATTGCGCACATCGCTAAAAACAAACTCGACGTGCAGTGGGAGGGCCCAGCACGAATTGTTCAAAAACCGTCGGACGTCAACTACGTGGTGAGTCTGCCAGGAAAACGGAAAGCACAGCAAGTTTACCGCTGTAATCTGCTCAAACCTTATAAGCAACGGGAAGCAGTGGTGTGTATGATGGTAAACGTTCCCGAAGAGCTTCCGGTCGAGCTTCCGGGACTAGGCTCAGTGACGAACAGGGAAGACACCGATCAAGTCATTAGTGACTTAATCAGTAAAGCACCGCTGTCGCCTGAGCAGAAAACCGAACTACACCAGCTCTTACAAGAGTTTCAAGGTCAGTTCTCTGAGAGGCCTGGTAGGACTTCTGTCCTTACTCATGATATAGAACTTACCTCCCCAGAGCCAGTACGATCCAAGGCGTACCGGGTGTCACCACGCCAGCACGATATTATGGAGGCTGAGGTAAAGAAAATGCTACAGCTCGGTGTTATTGAGGCGGGTGAGTGTGATTATACCTCCCCTTTGATTTTATTTGAGGTACCGGTCAAGGAACCTCGTCCTTGCGTCGACTACCGCAGGCTTAATTCCATCACTAAGGATCAAATTTATCCGATCCCTAACATCGAGGAGCGACTTGAGAAAGTTAGTAGCGCTCAGTTTATTTCCACCCTAGATCTTGTCAGGGGTTATTGGCAGGTTCCACTTCAGGCACGTACGCAGGATTTTTTTTCGGGGGGGGGGGGGCAACCCAAGGTAACTTCAATGAAAATTAGGGGGGGGGGTACTTTACTAGTACAAATGTGAATAACGTCCACCATTCGTCATAAAAACGCGTAAACCCACAAGATAGAAATGAAATAAGGTGTATTTTACAGGTACGCCTTGTGCGATACACCTCTCCTTTGCTTGGCAAACAAGGAACTACATCAAATGGACTTGCGCAGGAAGAACACTGCCAAGGACAAGTAAAGGAGCCAAAGTGTAAAATGAAGATTACTTTAGTAGAATACAACTTTAAAAAACAGCAGTTGGCAACCAAGGCACTCAAACTGCGCGGGGTTGTTTTATTTCGCCAGCCGATCAGAGAAGCAAATAAAATCGTCGTCATGCAGCCTTTTCAAAGCGTCTGCTGTTCTTGAAAAGTATTTTCATCGGCGGAAGCAATGAGGTGTGCAACAGCCGTGGACAAAGTGTATGGAGTCTGAGCATGCCACTCTTCAAAAGTCTGCGGTGCCGTTCATTTCACTGCTGAAACCATTTTACTCATGCAAGTTCACTGCCAACAAAAGTGAAACTTGACAATAAATAGTTGCAGCAAAGCAAGCATGTCATTTCAGTTCAATAAAGGATTAGGGTTTGGCCGTTCCACTATAATAGGCGAGGCAAAGGGTATAAAATTGCGCGCTAATAATTCTATTTTTGTGGTTACCGCCTAATTTGGGTAACAGAAAAAGTTTAAAGTACGAATTATTTGTAGCCTCCCGGAGGAACAGTGCTGGCGGCTATGAGGGCGAGGGCGGGGCTTCACTGCAGACTTAATTTGTATCCGACTATAGTAGCATTTCTTGAATTAACTTTCGAAGAACTATAGAGAAATATGTATTCCCGGAACAGTCACAGTTCTTTTCGATCCCTCGTTTATGCTCTACCAAGTGCCGCAAACCACTCGTATTGTTATTTGGGAAGTTACGTAACGATGCGTGGCTTCGGGTCGAGTACAACCTCGTAGGGCGCAGGACGCTGCGATTCTAGACGTACTACGCCCACCGCGGAAGCTTAGAGAGACACTTCATAAGACTTACATAAGCACAGCAGAGAAGTGGCTACTTCAGGCGGCTCGACTGATAAGTGTAGAAGCGTCATTCAAAACACACGGAATTGTTCTCCACTTCCGGCGGCGTTTTTTCTACTTCCTCTTTAAATAAAAAGATGTTGATGATGCAATTTGTTAACTTTCACTTTTTCTTCCTGTTTGGCTGTTGCCTCGGTTGCCGACAATGGATTCCTTAGTAGATCGCTTAATTGCTCAACGCCTTGCGGCTCTTGTTTCCGGTTGGCAATTTTGCACGAAAAGTGCTCTACAATTAGGCAAAAACCAGACGAGGTAATGGATGACCTTCATGTTGCTTATGGATTTAACGGCTATTGCAGGGTTTGATGATGGACGCTGTTTCGCATTATCTTATTTTTCACCTTACCTAACCCATATCGCGGGTATATGGTTCCTAGAATCTGTCAGCGTCGCGGTGAGCCGCTACTCGAGGAAATAATGAAGCAAAAGAAAAGTTTAACGCAATTGGCGTTTTCTCTGGCCGCAACTCGTCCCACGTGCATACAGACCAGCTGACCACGAACCGAATCCCCTTCTTGGTCCCTGGATCAGTCTAAACGAAGAAGGTTGTACTAACGAAGCAACAGCGAAGCGCGTGACCGTCGAAAAGATGGTGACAACTGAACACATCTCGAGTTAATCGCGTGGGCACCGAATCGATGAGAAAACTGGCGTTCACACCCCCAGAAGATGCCAATGATGCCGCCATCCAAAAACAGTGAAACAGGCTGCAAAATGTTGACCGCCGAATAGCTGTCAAGTTTCAACATTGATTTCGAGGCGCTTTAGGAATGTGTGTGAAAAGTGATGGAATGGGTGGGGAGGGGGGGGGTATGCGTCCTAATTTCGGGGGGGGGGGGGCCGGGCCCCCCCGGGCCCCCCCTTGGGTACGTGCCTGTTCCACTTACAGAAGAGGCTAGTAGGTATGCGGCGTTCATTTCACCAATGGGAACATTCCGTCCTAAAGTGTTGAGTTTTGGTTTGAAGAACGCGCCATACTGCGTTTCAAGCCTCATGGATAAAGTGTTGCGGGGACAGCAAGAATTCGCTTTACCGTATCTAGACGACGTAGCGATATTCTCCGCATCCTGGTCTGAGCATATGGCACACTTGCGGGCAGTGCTAACCCGCCTGCGCGAAGCGGGCTTGACAGTCAAGGCTCCCAAGTGCCAGTTAGCACAGGCTGAGGTTGTCTACCTCGGTCACGTGATTGGTCGGGGTCGTCGCCGCCCCTCTTAAATAAAGGTGGCCGCTGTGCGAGACTTCCCGCAACCGCGCACGAAGACCGATATTCGGTCGTTCTTAGGTGTCGCCGGCTACTATCAGAGGTACATCCCCAGGTACTCTGATATCGCGGCTCCCCTGACGGATGCTCTAAGAAAAACAGAGCCCCAAACAGTCGTCTGGGACGAGACAAAGGAAAGAGCTTTTAGCGCCCTAAAGAGCACCCTAACAAGCCAGCCTGTGCTACGATCGCCAGACTACACAAAAGGGTTCGTTGTTCAGTGCGATGCTAGTGAGCGAAACATGGGCGTTGTACTGTGCCAACGGGAAAATGGAGAAGTGGAACACCCCGTCCTGTATGCTAGTCGTAAGCTGACCAGTCGTGAGCAGGCGTACAGCGCCACCGAGAAAGTGTGTGCGTGTCTCGTGTGGATGGATGGAGTAACATTATAGAAAGGTCCTGCGAGCTACGGGGCGCAGGGTCCCATAGAGCGGGCTACTCCCACGTTGGGACCGGGAGTTGTAACTCCGTGGCCGCATCGTGGGCTCGCTGGACGGCCCAGAGCTGCTCCGCCAGGTCCGTGCTGCGGAATGCGTCTTGTAGCCTGGCGGAGTCTTGATCCTTGTTTGCGTGGGTCCGACCACACGGCCAGAGCAAGTGATGTACGTCTAGTGTTCTATGGCAATTTTCGCAATATGATGTTTTGTATAGGTCAGGCATGTAGTGGTGGAGTCTGTTCTGCGTGGGGTACGTGTTTGTTTGAAGCATTCTGAACGTCAGGGCTTGAGGCCTGGTGAGCTTATTGTGAGGTGTGCTGTATATTCTGCGGTCTAGATAAAAGTGCTTTATGATCTCGTTATATGTGGAGGGAGGGTCCCGATTCTCGCTGGGATGGTCACGACCAGAATAGGGGGCGTCGCGGAAGGTTAGGTCTCGCGCGCTCCTGTGAGCCATCTCATTGAGATTGCGAGGGGCGTCCTCGATCTCTCCGAGGTCTGCCGGGAACCAGCAGATGGTGTGATGCTGCAGCGTTGCGGATCTATTGAAAATTTGTAGTGCTTGTCTTGCAACTGTTCCTTTCTGAAAGGCTTTGACGGCCGAGCGTGAATCGCTGTAGACGTGGGTGGTAGTCGGGTCTGTGAGCGCGAGTGCAATGGCAACCTGTTCTGCTATCTCGGACTTGTGGGTCTTGACTGTGAGAGCGTTTCTCACTTGACCTTGCTTATTGATCGTGGTGGCAACGAAGGCTTTCCTGGTTGGGTACTGTGCCGCGTCAACGAAACAGGCTAGGATCTTCTTATCACGTATTTCGCGCAGGATGAACGATCCGCGTGCCAGCCTTCTGGGTTGATGGTGCACCGGGTTCATGTTCCGCGGCAGTGGGCGAACCGTGTAAAAGTTGCGTATGTCCGTCGGAACGCTTTGATATAGATTCTCGATTACTGTGGTGTCATGACCTAGTTTGGCTAGGATGTCTCTACCCGGTTTGGTTCCAGAGAGTCTTGTCCATTGAGCCCGTTCTTGAGCTTCGGCGATTTCTTCAAGTGTGTTGTGTACCCCCAGTTGCAGCAGGAGCTCTGTCTCGGTGTTCTTGGGGATTCCCAGCGCTAGTTTGACTAGCTTCCTCAGTTGTACGTTGAGTTTGTCCTTCTCCGCTACCTTCCATCTGTGCATGGCCGCCTCGTAGGTGAAGTGGCATAGCGCAAAGGCGTGTGTTAGCTTGAGAAGATTTTCTTCCTTAAGGCCGTGTTGTCTGTTGGCAACGCGTCGTATGAGGTTCAATGCATTATTCGACTTTGTCACGATCTTCTCCACTGTAGCGGCGTTAGAGCCGTTGCTCTCAATGAACATCCCAATGACTCTGATTTTGCTGACGTGTGGAATGGTTCCTCCGTCTTTTGTTCTGAGAGTAATGACGTGTGTGTCTCTGATTTCGTTCTTTGGTTTGGGACCGCTCCTCGATGGTTTGTAGACGAGGAGCTCCGACTTCGCAGGCGAACATCGCAGGCCGGTGGGAGCGAGGTATTCCTCGATCACGTCGATCGCTTCCTGCAGAGCGCTTTCAATTGATCCCAGGCTACCTCCGGGGACCCAGAGCGTTACGTCATCGGCGTATATCGTGTATTTGACGTTCTCGACTTGATCCAGTTTCTTGCCTAGGCCAGCTAGCGCAAGGTTAAAAAGCGTCGGAGAGATGACAGAACCTTGCGGGGTGCCCCTGCCTCCGAGTTTGTATTTCTGGGACTTGATTTCCCCTAGACGGAGGGTGGCCGTTCTGTCGCTCAGGAACGATTTTGTATAAGCGTAGAGTCTCGTGCCGAGGTCGAGGTTGGAGATCGTGTCGAGTATGTAGTCGTGTGATAAATTATCGAATTCCTTTTCGAGGTCTAGCCCTAGGATTACTCTCGCGTCTCTCGTGTCTGCGTCAATGATCTGATGCTTGAGGAGCTTCATAGCGTCTTGGGTGGATAGCCCGGGTCTAAAGCCGATCATTGCTGCGGGGTAGACATCTCTATCTTCGAGATGTTTCGAGAGCCTGTTTAGGACCGCGTGCTCGGCTACCTTGCCGACGCAAGACGTCAGCGAGATAGGTCTGAGGTTATTGATGTTGGGCGCCTTGCCAGGCTTTGGGATGAACACGATAAGGGCCGTTTTCCAGTCTTCTGGTAGTGCTCCATTCCTCCAGATTTTGTTGATTTCCTCTGTGAGGGTTTCGATTGAGGTTTCGTCGAGGTTTAAGTGCCTTGTTAGTTACGCCATCCGGCCCCGGCGCTGACTTGCTGTTTAGGTTCTGAAGCGCCGTGCGCACCTCTTCGGTTGAGAAGTCCCGATCAAGCTCTGGGTTGGCTTTGCCGCGATATGTATCGGCGGTCGTGCCTCTAGCATTTTTGGCCAGCGGGAGGTACTTGTCGGCAAGACGGTCAATGAGCTCATTTTCCGTAGTAATTTTGAGTTCCTCGTGCATGATCTTGTTCAGCGTACGACCCTGGTCCGCTTTGGTTTTGGTTCTATCTAAAAGATGTGTGAGCAGGTGCCACGTCGTCCCGCTGTTGATGCGGCCGTCCGCGGCGTCGCACACCTCGTTCCATTGCTGCTTAGATAGTTGCGTGCAATATTCTGCAATCAGCCGGTTCAGAAATTGTCATGCTACCTAGCCGGCTCGAGGTTTATCATTGAGAAGGATCACTGCCCTCTCCAATGGCTGCAGACCATCTCTCCCAAAAATGGCCGCCTCCTGCGCTGGAGCCTCGCTTTGCAACAATATTCCTTTGAGGTGCGTTACAAAAAGGGGAGTCTCAACGGTAACGCCGATGGCTTAAGTCGAAGCCCCTAACGTAGGAACCAGCCTCAGAGTTGTTTGTTACTGATGTTTTTTTTTTCCTGAGGCAGCATTTTTAACATATTGCTTTTGTTTAGTGTTTCAAAGTGATGACGTGCTTTCTAGTGCAATTTTCCAATTTGTCGACGCGTTCTGAGTGCTGCTAGACTACTGTAAGGAACTAGGCAGTGGTATAAAAGGGGTGAGAGCCTGGCAGGACTTGGTGAGGGTTGTTTCGGGCTTGCAGACTGAGCGGTTGAGTTTCGGCGTAGTTCTAACGCTTGCCGGGAACGAGAACAAAAACGTCAACTCTCCCGAAGTCACTTTGCCGTGTCCTGTGTGAACCTGAACGAGAGAACGAGGCCTTCTCTGTGCGCTGCGCTCAAGAAACGCCGAAGGACGCCCGACTTCGGTTATGAGCATCATCGAGCGACATCCCTCCGGACAGTGGATGCAGTCCCCTGACCATCGTCATCTCCTTCCCCCGGCGGGGCGGTCTGTTACGTTTCGCCTACGACGCGCGGTATAGCCGGCGCGGATGCAACGGACGCCGGGGCTTCGTTCAAAGCGGCGGAGATTTTGGCCCGTTCAGCGCCGCCGATACGCCTCCCCGCCAAGCGCGTCCAGGCATGTTTCAATGCCACGTGTCTTCGTGTGTGCGTGTGTGTGTGTGTGTGTGTGTGCATGTTGGTGCCCACGCTTGTCAAAGCGCGGCAGCCGGGGAGAGGAGCTCCCCCAACTGTGAAGCGAGGAGGTCTGAACGGCGCCGGCCCGGCGGATGCGTCACCTACTCGTCTCAACGTGTCTCTCAGCATGTCCGTGCCCCGCGTCACGTGCGCCTCTGACGAGACGTTTCTTCTTGCCCTCAACTCCGAGAGTATAAAAGCAGCTGCCCCCGGACACCAAGAGAGAGGCTCCGAATTCTTCCGTCGAGTAGCGTGCTCTCCCGTCTCTCCACTTCGGTCGACCTGACCGGCCGCTCTTTTGCGATGCTAGAATAAACAAGTTGTTCTGTTAGCAGTCGACTCATGCTTTGCCAAGACCCTCGGATGCTACCACCTGTGCCCCAAGCCGCCAGGTCAACGCTACCCTTGGGGCTTGCAACCCGATTGCAACAGGGCACGTTAAGGATCCCCCGGTGGTCAATGTTAATCCGGAGTCCCCCGCTACGGCGTGCCTCACAATAAAATTGTTGTTGCGGCATATAAAACCCCAGAATTCACACACACCTACGCACACACTATCTGTCTCTCTCGCTCTCTCTTTCTCTCTAGTTGATACGAGAGTGAGTGCAAGCAAGTGAGGAGACATGAGTAACTTAGTATGAACGCGTTTCACTGGAGTACATGTGAACGTGGATGTCAACCAGTGTTAGTGCAGATGAGTGAGAATCAACGTCGCTATGTAGGCGCCTAGCCGTGGTTGTAGCTAATGTGAGTGCCTATGACCGCAGGTCACGAATGATGTTATTCGCTTGTAAACGTGGGTGAGCGAGTACAGGTGAATTCAAGTCCAGCTGAATATAACTCCATCAAGTCCGTGTGAGCCCGACCGAATAGAATTTTGTTGATCCTGAGTCGGAGTGAACCCTGGTGAGTAGAAGTTGCGTGATTCCGGGTCTTAGCGCGCACGTCTGAGTAGAAGTTTGGTAATACTGGGTCAAAACGAACCCTAAGCAAAAATAAATTTCGGGCATTAATCAGAGTGAGTTTCTTTCATTTTGGCGACCTATGCGCGCAAAACAGACACACTCACGCACTAAAAAACATACACAAACACGCTTTCACACACTGAAACATACACCCACGCAAACTCATACGCAAGCGCTCACGTAAATAGAGCACACAGACACAAACAATCGCACACAGACGCACACATGCCCGCAAATACATATGCACACACAGGGGAGAGATAACCAGGGAAAAGCGTCATTCCATTTTTGGATTATATGTACAGGGTTTGTCCGAAAACTACTGTCACTGGTTATATTGTGAAACGACTATACGTCGCAGCGCTCTAGGACCGCTTGCAATTAGGGGACGGGGAAATGGGCTTACGAACTTGTGGCTGCTGTGTTATCTGCTGCCATGTGGACAATAAGCAAAGGCTTTTCCGGTAAAGTAGTTTTCATTTCCCGTGCAAGCCGCAATGCATAGCTCGTTGCAATAAAAGATTGCCATCAAGCTTTATGTAAAACTCAGCAAGTTCACAGCGGGAACTTTTCCTATGGTCAAGAATGCCTTTGGCGATAATTGTTTGTCGGAACGTCGTCTACCGGTGTCACAAGGCCTTTTTAGAATGCCGTGAAGAGGCCAGCGATGAAGCCCAGACTGGATGGCCGTCAACGACCATCACCAACAAAAATGTGACGAGTGCGAGAGGTCTTTTGTACTCAGACCGTCATTTCAGTCTCCGTTTAGTGGCACAGACATTAAACGTTCCAAGTTCATGAGATTTTGACGAATAATTTGCAGATGCGAAAAGTGTGCTCCCAGATTGTGTATAAAGTGTTAAACGACGATCAAAAATTGTGCCGAGTTGAACCGTGCCAAGAACTTTGGGACTTGTGTGAATGTGACCCCCACTTTTCAGATGATGTCTTCACAAGTCACGAAGGTAGCGGTGTGTGAAGATGACCCCGAAACATAAAGGTAGATTTCCGAGTGGCACACCTCAGCGTCCCCTCGCCCCAAGAAGGCCAGAATAAGGAAGTGAAAGGCGAAGACCACGCTCATTGTGTTTTTCGACATCGGGAACTCGTCCACCATGAGTTTTTACCACATCGTAGAACCGTCAGCGCCAAATTCTACACGGAAGTGTCCAAGAGACTCAAACGAAGGGTTCACTGCACCCGGCCTGACATCGCGGGAGATTTAAATTTGGCCATGACAACGCGGCGCCAGCCCACATCGCCTTCCTCGCGACATGCATCCCGGTCGATTCAGAGGTGCGAACGGTTCCCCAGTCGCCCTGCAGTCCTGACGTGGCTCCTTCAGACTCATTTGTTTCTGCGCTTGAAAACTTCCCCGAAAGGACATCACTTCGGGGCAGTTGACCAAGTCAAAGTGGCTTGCACCAAGACTCTGAAGGACATTCTGGAGGAGACCTACCGGGACGCCTTCAATACCTGGAAAGCTCGCTGGGAGCGATGTATCGACGCAGGAGGAGCGCATTTTGAAACCTCTTAATGTGTTGTACTGATCTGATCAATAGGTTTTTTTAATCGATTCAGCAACATTACTTTTTGGACATACTTTGTATACACTACACACGAGCCAGTCATTCAAATATAAATCACCTAGAGAGAGCCAATACTCCCGGGAACGGTAACCTTCACGGCTTTCGATGAAGTGGAAGTTTCATTGCAACGTTCTTCTCAGAAAAGCTTTGGCTATAAAAATTGCAACATTTCTCGCGTTGCACTGTCTCTGCTCAGTCTCAGTATTCCCACTTTTTGAATCACAGCTCACACACACAGTAGTGCAACACTTGCCATTGCACTCTGCTGATGAAGAGGCGGGTTGGATCCCTCACCATGGGAGCCGCTTTGCGATCGACCGATCGAATGCAGATATGATGGCGGTGCAACAATATTTCAGTGCACGTTAGTCACGCGCAGGTGGTCAAAGCTAGTCCGACACCCTCGATTGCTGTTCCTTGTGTAGCACCCTGCGTGTCTTCACGAATGCTCCTGAAGCGCGCTCGCTCTTTTCCCACTTCCCCCTGCATAATGAATTGATAGGTATAAATTGTATTGTGTTGTATTATATTGTCTCGTATGAGAAGTCACATTGCTTACCTTCAACAGCGATTTTTGAATAATTTAAATAAAGCGCCTTTTTCATGGCGATGCGCAATTATATGGACTCTGCAGACGAATTTTCGCCGTCGCCGTCACAGTGAGGATTCGTATCAAGTCCAAATGCGATACCTCCTGCTACACTTCCACCCTGTAAGCTGTGAGTGTGAGGAAAAGCTTTCGAGGGTGAGCACAGAAAGATGGTGGCTTGATGTGCCACATCATGGGCCACGCGTTTAATAAGTGTCGGCACGAGAGAAGGGAGACAAGAGGGAGTTTAGCATGGGATTACGTGCTTAAGTTCCCGCGCTATGGGGGCAGGTGAACGGGCGTCTCCTCGTCTACCGCGGGCGTGGCTACGCATGACTGTCTGTGCTGCTGCGCGCGCACAAGCCTAGAAGTAATATGGGGCGGGCGCAATTGTTGGACGATGTGCACTTTCTGCGCGAATAGTTCAAAGGGCCCCTCACCAGGTCTGGCAGTGTTGAGCTGACAAGCGCAATGCATACAATGCGCGTTAAGCATTGTGTCCGCTAAGTATTACTCCCTGCGTGCCGGCAAATTAGCTTAAATTTCAACCCCAAGCGCCGTTAGACCTCCTCGTCATGGGCGCCACGCTGCCAGCCGAAGAGTCGACGCCAACCGCACAAGTGCGCCTACATAAATGACAGTGACGTGTCGTCGCTCACGGAGACAGTTGACTTCGAGAATTATTTATGGCAATATCAGTCATTCGTTTAACCTGCTACTTCAATATACGAAATATTCAAGTTTAGAAGAATAATAGAACACACAAACCCAATGTCTGCTTGTTTTTGTTTCACTTCGTACCGATGCAAGAGAGACGTACTTCCGTTTCGTTTGTGCGTTCCGACGTCATGCAATCACGCGCACAGGGAACGAAAATGTGTCATTTTCGACTGTGTTCCAGCGCCGCCATAATGCTCGTTCATTTTCTCGTGTCTACCTCAGTGCTTGTGATGGCGGACATGTTTATACCGCAAATCAGGTGGTCTCGGGCTGAGGGCGCAAAGAAGCCCACAAATGCACTCAGAATTGCCGCGCGACTTGCCGCTCGAGGCACTCTGTGTATATTCGCGGGCTTTTTTCCCGCTCGGGAAAACACTTTTATGTAGCACGTATTGAGCAACAGGAAGCTGCATCGGGAGCTTTTTATGTCGCTATACATTTTTCTCATTGACACTTTTCATCGAATTACAATATTCGAGAAGTTGATGAATAATAAAGAGTAATTATCTAATTAGGCGGAATTAAAAAATAATTTGAGTATCTCCAAAAATATATAGGGTTTTACGGGCCAAAACCACTTTTTGATTATGAGGCATGCCGTAGTGGGGGACTCCGGAAATTTCGACCACCTGGGGTTCTATAACGTGCACCTAAATCTAAGTACACGGGTGTTCTCGCAATTCGCCCCCATCGAAATGCGGCCGCCGCGGCCGAGATTCGATCCCGCGACCTAGTACTTAGCAGCCCGACACTGAGTATCTCCAAGCGCCAACATTACGTTGGTTCTGTCAAGCTACGTAGCATTCAAATATATTTAAACTCTGGCTAAAGTTAGCTGGGATACCATGTAGATAGACTGGCCACATAGTTGCCACTTCCCGGCAATTGCAGCTTACGCAACCATAATTTTCAACGGGAGAGGCTTGCGGCAAATGTTGCTCACGAAAGCGAGCTTTCTGGTTATTTTTTTTCTTTCCCCTGGACGACTGGCGCGGCGGATGGATGGATGGATGAATGCTATGAGCGCCTCCTTTGTAACGGGGTGGTGGGTTGCGCCACCAAGGTCTTGCTATTATATTGCCTAATATCTTGGCCATGTACAAAAATATAAGAAAAAAGTCAAAGATTCGCGTGGTTCGAAGCTAGTTTACTGTTCCAAACTAGTAGAAATTAGTAATACCGGACGGCTACGCCAGGTTCGCGGATGCGCGGACGTGAGCGCCATCTGGTGATGCTTCAAGGTGAATTCCTGCGCTTTCCACTTTGCACTTTCTTCGCCATCGCAGTTTCCTGCTTTTCTCCACACGCTTTCGCCGTACTCTTCTTCTCCGCTTTTCTCCTCGCGCTCTATTTGCTAACGATGTTCTCCGATTCCCCGCTTCGCTCCGCATTCGCTCGGTTACGCCGAGGTAAACCGAGGCACGCCGGCGCTAAACGCAGGAACGTGCGCGTAAGAGCTGTGCTCTAAAAAAAAATAAAGGCGTGACCACTGAGGCATTCGTTACGCGATCCTCCGGCTCCGGCATGGAAGAATGCAAGGAAGGAATTTCGCTTGCAGAGGACACATGGGTCAAGCCAACAGTGCGTTTATGCTGGCGGCGACGCCCAGGAGGGGGGGACACTCCGCGGTTTCGGTGGCACAGGAAATTGGCGCCATCTCAGTAATGGGCGAACGCAAAAATCTGTTTCCCTTGCATGGCCTCGTAGATCGTCGCGCGCACGCGCGCCGATCCAGGTGGCCAAGCCCTTCTCCCCATCAACTCCTCTCCCCACGCCCTCTCTCGTAACACCCTCGCAACTCCATCACCTTCGACTGTCTACGTGCCCGCGCCGCCGTGCCGTCCCCGCCGGCCCGGCGGCTGCTTAGTCCGCTACGTAACGCTTTATTTTTGTTATCTACTGTCATCGAGCTGCGTGCACTGCTGTGCGTTGACCGAAGAAGAAGAACAAAACTTTATTAGTAGAAAGAACTTCGTTGCCCCTAAAACGGGGTAACGCCGTGTGGTCGGGCCCCTATTCCAAGGCACCGCTGGCCCTCGCCATCCTTTCTGCCCTCGGGACGAGCCTGAGCTGATCCCCGAGGGCGGAGCTGGATAGCAATGCCTCCCACCTTGCTCTCGTGTTATTATCTTCTTGTTCTTCTGTGTGAGCTGTGCACTCCCATGTGATGTGGTAGAGCGTTGGTGTGCTCCCACACCACGGGCATATGTCCTTGTATGCTGTTGGCTAGTATATGTGCAATTTATGTAGGTTTATGTATGTGTCCGTTTGGAGCCTGCGTAACGTCGCTGAATCCACGGCTGAAAGGTTCCTATGCGGGGCTGGGTAGAGCCTTCTGAATTCCCTGTAGTGTTGCAAGATCGCTGTATAATTTGGATCGATGGGTGTCGGGTCCTCTACGATGTTGCCATGGGCAGCTCGGCAATTAGTGAAACCTCGAGCCGCCTCATCTGCATGGAGGTTCCCAGTAACACCCTCGTGTCCCGGGGCCCATGTTATCGTTTGGGTATACCTGATGTCAAGGTCTCGGTTGATTTCGGTAAGCATCCGGCGTGCCTTCGCGCCGATTTGTCCCCTCTGATAGTTCCTACATGCGGCCTGAGAATCCGTGACTATTGTTAGTGGAGCATTGCGCTCTATGCCTTCTCTTACAGCTAAGGCGATGGCTATCTCTTCGGCTTCTAAAATGGTTGCTCGGGAAACCGAAGCACAGGCCGTGATTTTCCCTTTACGGTTTAGGACAACTGCCACCATGTTCTTTGCGTTGGCCTGATATGGTGAAGCATCCGTGAATCGTGCAGTGTCCAAGTATTTTGTAGTTTTGTCTATGTATTCTGCTCTAGCTTTTCTCCTTCCTGCGTGTAATGTCGGATCCATGTTTTGTGGTATTGGTGATACCCCATATAAAGCTCTAATCTGGCAGGGTAGACCTTTGGCGTTTTGATATATTTGTATGCATTCTCCAAGGCCGATTCTTTGAAGAAGAGCTCTGCCGACTGTCGTTTGCGCCAATCGACTCCTCTGCGCTATGAGTTGGGCTTCAGCCAGCTCATCAAATGTATTGTGGAGGCCGAGGGCTAGAAGTTTCTCATTTGAAGTGTTGCGTGGCAACCTCAGGGCTGTCTTATATGCCATCCTTATTATTTTATCAGTCGTTTCTTCTTCCTCCCTGTTCATGGTATGGTAAGGTAGGGAGTACATTAGTCTGCTAATGACCAGGCTTTTCACAAGTCTGAGGGTGTCTTGTTCCCCCATTCCTGTCCGATTATGAGCCACACGGGCTATCATCCGGTTAATTTGTTGCGTTGTTTTTCTGGTCGTGTTTAAAGTGTGTAAACATATGACATTAGACTGCAGCCACATCCCCAACACTCTTACTATTGACCTCTCAGGAATAATTTTCCCTTCCAGCCTGATCTCGAGTTTGAGTCTCGGGTCAGTTCTTTGTTTTTTGGTTTTTGTGAGGCGAATGAGTTCTGACTTCTCCGCAGATCACTGCAGTCCTCTTTGTTGCGTATAGTTTTCTATTATATTGGCTGCCCGTTGGAGCTTTTCCTCCTTCTCTCCCAAGTTGCCCTTGGTTATCCATATCGTTATATCATCCGCGTACAGGGAATGAAGGACGTCGGGGATTTCTTGGAGTTTTTTAGCTAGTCCAATCATGGCTATGTTGAAGAGTGTAGGCGAAATCACCGCACCCTGTGGCGTTCCTTTGTTAGGAGGATGGATGACTTCAGATTGATCGTTTCCTACTTTGATAACAGCTGTTCTCTGGTTGAGGAAGCTTCGGATGTATTGGTACGTCCTTTGACCGCAGCTGGTCTCTGCAAGTCCATCCAGTATCCCTTTGTGACTTACGTTGTCGAAGGCCCCTTTTATGTCGACAGCCATGACAATGTGTTCTCCTGCCTTGGGGACGTTCGTCAATACTTCCTCTTTTAAAAGCAGGAGTATGTCCTGTGTTGACAGATGTGGTCTGAAGCCAAACATGGTGTCAGGCATTAAGTTGTTTTCTTCAAGATGACGTTGGAGTCTAGTGTTTACTAATCTTTCGAACACCTTTCCTAGACATGATGTAAGAGAGATGGGCCTAAGGTTGTCTAAAGTAAATTTCTTCCCTGGTTTCGGAATCATGATTATCACAGCGTGTTTCCATTGCTGTGGTATCGTTCCTTTGACCCAATGGTCATTTATAAAGTTCGTAAGGGCTGTTATGGTTTCATCATTCATGTTTCTAATCATGGTATTTGATATTTGGTCCGCCCCTGCCGCTGTGTTCCGTTTTGTACTGGCGATCGCTGCTCTAACTTCTGCCACCGTGAAGAGTTCATCCATTTCTGGGTTTGGGTGTCCGGTGTAATCAGCTTGGTATGGGGGTATCGGGGCTTTGTTACCGAAGCATTTTCTATGGACTGCCTGAAGGAGTTCTTCTTTTGTGCCTGGGTACGAGTGTAGCAATCTCTCCAAGTTCTTTTGTCCTTCGCGTCTGGTTTTGAGCGGGTCAATCATTCCTCTGAGGATGTTCCACGTTTTTGCCGTCCCTAGGGTTCCATTAAGTGATCCGCAGAAGCGTTCCCAGTTGGCCGTTGTGAGTTGATTAGCGTATTCCTCGGCCTTCTGGGTTATTTCTTTGATTTTCGTTTTGAGTTTGCGGTTGCATTTCTGTCGCTTCCATCTTTTGGTCAGGCTTCGTCTTGCATCCCACAGATGCAATAGGTGAGGGTCCACTTCAGGTGTTTTGTCCGTCCTGGTGATCGTTTTGGTATGTTTCTGCTTTATATTTCATATGCGTTCGCACCAATTATCTAAATCATTTATGTCCGTGGTTTGTTCTTTCAGCGATTCTCTGTACGCCCGCCAGTCTGTTATTTTAGCTGTACCTATTTGTTTGCGGATTTGAGCTGTGCGGATTGTGGTACTTATAATGCAATGGTCACTTCCTAGATTTTCGAGGGTGTTGCACCACTCCGCATTTGGACAATTTTTGGTTATTGTTAGGTCCGGACTTGTGTCTGCGGAGATACTATTCCCTGTTCTTGTTGGCATTGCAGGGTCTGTTAGAAGTGTCATTCCGAGTGCTTCTATTTGTCCCATAATATTTTTGCCTTTATTGTTCTGGGTTGGATACCCCCAGCTTGAGTGCCTGGCATTAAAATCCCCAACTATCACTAGAGGTCTCCCCTTCGCCATTTTTGCTGTCTCTTGAAATAGTTTGTCGAACGTTGCTCTTTTCTGACTCGGCGGGCTGTAGACATTAATTATGAAGGCACTCTTTCCTCTGGTGCCTTTATATGTGATTTCTGTTATTATATGCGGAATGTCCGTTCCTTCTATGGATTTGTGACATATTGCTGTGATTTTCTTGTCGACCAATGTTGCGACCTTCCAGTTTTCACCTTCGGTATTGAAGGTTTCGTATCCCTGTAATTTTGGGTTTGTTCCGGCTTCTTGCAATGCAATGATAGCTGGTGACCTTTTTTGTGTCATCACCAGCTGCGACAGTTGTCCCATTTTACGCCGGAACCCGCGGCAGTTCCACTGCCATATTTCGCACTCTTCGGAAGCGTGCTTTTGATGTTTAGGCATTGTGTGTCGCCTGGGTCATGGCCGACAGGCCTGGCCTGTTGTATACTTTCTCTGCTTTTTCTCTTATGCTACTGCCTGTGGCATGTTTTCTCAATGCTTTCGTAAATTCTATTTGTTGTGCCTGGATTTTCTTGTCCAGAGCTTCTAGTTTTCGATCTACCTGAATCATCACCTGCTCTATGATTGTGGGTATAACTTCTTTTATGGTTTCTTTCAATATCGACAAGGTAATTACGGTGTCGCCTTCTAAATTCGGTAGTTTTTGTCCTTTCTGTCCTGTCTGGACTGGTTTAGGTTCTTGTTGTGGTTGCGGCTTTTGTTGCTTTTTTAATTGCCTATTTTCTCTTTCTAGGTCTCCTATTCGCACTCTCATTAGCTCTAGTTCGCGTTCTAGGCGTGTGAGTTGTGTTGTTTGGTGTGGGGGTTGGGAGGCGATTGCTGCCCAGCTCACCTTGGTTTTGCCTTCCTTGTTCAGCGTCTTCTTGCTCTTCTGCTGTTGTTTTGTTGTTTGGCCCCTCTCTTGGCCACTGTCCCTGGAGTAGGAGTGGTCTCGCGAGCTGGACCTGGATCGGGAACTGGATTGGGACCTGGAACGGGCCCCGTCTGGTGATGCAGAGCCCTCACGGTCCGTGCTGAACCAGCGTCTCTTGAGGATTCCGTTGGCTTGTGGTCGGCGTAGGCGTTGCGACAGTGGTGGCCTGCCCCTTTGGGGGACCCGTTTGAGTTTCTTGGTGCACTCCGATGCCGCCGTGGGATGAGCCCCCCCGCACAGGGCACACTCTGGCTCACAGGTGTCGTCCTCAGGAGGGTCCCTTAGCCAACAATCGCTGCACGCCTTTGCCGTGGGCGTTGGACAAACGTCCGTTCTATGTCCCTTGCTTTTGCACAGTTTGCAGTATTGTCTCGTGGGCTGATAAGGCACACATGGCATTTAGCCACCGTAATAGTAGACGAAGCGTGGCACTATCGGTCCATCGAACGTTATCATTGCGGTTTCAGACTTGCCAAGCATCCGGGCTTGGACGATTGTCACTCCTTGAGTGCGCACTCGGAGATGACTTAAAAGTTCATCTTCTGGGGTTTCGCGTTCCAGTCCGTGTACCACTCCTTTAAGGTACCCTTCAGGGGTGGTTATGTAGGTGTTCATCGGATGTTTAGTGCCATTGAGCTCCAGCGTTTTGATCTTCACGATCTTCTCCGCCACTTGTTCGTATGGGGTACTTACAATGATTATGTTTGACCCGTTGCGGAGGCGAAGCAGAAATTTATCGCTCCTGCAGGTCTCCGGGTCGCCGCTTGCACGTTCTATCGCTCGCGCAACATCGTAGATTTTAAGTTATTTTACAACTAGCCCTGGCTTGGGACGCATGATAATTTTCATGTCATTTCTGGGCAGCGGCACGGCGCGCGTTCGACGTCGGGCTCTTATAGACGCTACTCCGCGTTTAGCTCGCTCTCCCGCAGGCGCCTTGGCGTTGCAGCTGCTGTTGCCCTCACCGCCGCCTCGAGCTCCGCAGTCATCAGAGGCTGCTCGCACTTGTTTTCTTAAACCTTTTCGTGCTCGCAAAGATAGTGCAAGTTGCCACTGACCGTTCTTGGCTTCGTCGTCTTCCCTTGCTGAGTCTTTCTCCTCGTTCTCGTCGGCGTCGCTGGTTGATTCCCCCTGTATCACCTCGTCAGGTGAGAGGAAGTCCTCTTCAGCGTCGGCCGTAGATCCCGCTTGGTGTTCGATGGCTTGGTCATCCGTGTCCATGGTGTCCGGGGCTAGTTCCGGGTCGTTGTCCGTTGGAAGTTGGGCCGTGGCGGCGCTACGCTTGGGCCGGGAGCTGACTGCCGGGGGTCCGCGCTCTGCTACGCCGTTAGGCTTAGCGTGGCGGGCCGGCATGCTCGGGCGATGGTCTTATCTTCTTGGAAGAAGCCGGGTCCACTTGTCAAAAAAGGGGGTATCAGCGTGTTCCTGGTGTCTTCCTACACAAATCCTGGGAATTCCGTGGTGGTCACATTATTTTGACCGCAACTAGGCAAGATTATTGACGGAGCCGATGCGAACACATCTGTACTCCTCGGCGCCACCTGGCGTCTCCTGCGTTGACCGACGTGGCTAGTTTCGTCAGTTCTGTGGTCCTCGGTAGCTGTGTGCTTGTGGTCCGCGATGTTTCAGCCGTTTCACGACTCGTACCGCTCGTGCATCGTGCAGTGGTGCACTAATACCTCAAAAACAATACCTGCAAGGTTGTTCCGGGTGCCTAAAGACAACAGGTGGGCGCTCAGACCCAAGGACATCAGAAGGCGCATGTACACGAACACAGCCCTGTCCATTTGTGTGCTCCATGAGGCTCCGGACGTCGTTGCGCCTTGATTGTGCTACACTTGCCTCTTCCCGGTAGAGAAAGCTGACAAATAGATGTTCTTCCTCGTTGTCACCTGGTCTGTGACTTGTGTTTTTCTGTGCCAAGTCTCATTCTGCAACTTCAGTAACTTGCCCAGCTTTCCATACCGCCCTCAATGCTTTTTCTGTGTATCACGTTCTACAAACCTACTAACAGCTGAAAAATTACTGTTAGTGTTTGTGTACTATCTCAGTAACCCCCGATGGGAAAACCGCGCGAACAACCTTCATGTGTAGGCATGATACACTTTTTTTTTCTTCTGGAAAGCATGAGCAATGCAAGTGTCCTACATGCAGATTTTTGCAGTTCGTGTTTACTATACAAGGGAGAGCCCAGTAGGTACGACTTAGTGCCTTAAGTGACGTAATTTTATTGATAAGCATTGCATTCGGGTAGAAAGAAAAGTCATGTTGACTTGTTTTACCTGGGCTTTGATTGAGGAATAAGCCTTTCTGCGAATGTTTTCTATGTACTGCTGCAAAAGCCGACTACCTTCTGTTCCCCTTGCCACCGTTACTCAAGTTGTGGCCAAGTGCAAAATAATGTGATAATGCGTGTTTCAGTTTTTAGTACAATGTTATTTTTTCTGCCATGTGCTTTTTTTCAATTTGTTCAGTAGTAATGAACATGTCACGCATTTCATACACTTTCGTGCAGATTTAGAAGTAAGCTTTCTTTTGGTATGGCTCTCAAGCAAACAATGTTAGCATTTTAATCTATCTTTCAGGTATTTTGCGTGTCATTGTTTTTGCCATTACCAGTGAGTTTTCCCTTTTTATAGTCGTCATGACTATGTCATACACGTCGTCCAATATTGTGCAATATCTTAGTGCACATATCAGGAGCTCGTCTACATTTAGGTCTTGAGGACGTTATATAAAAATCTTGTTTTTTTATGTGTGTACATGAAACGGCCTTCGCGTTTTCTAGCGCTTTCTTTTGTTGTTTCACCATCTGGGTGAACTTTTGTCTTTAGTACTCTTGTATATGCCATGCACCTTTCACTTTTACTCATTTTTTGAGCGTGTATCACACCACGTTGTAAGAAAAATCTGTTTTCGGAAATGAAGTCAATAAAGCGAGGATAAACATCTGTTGTGTTGGAAGTGGAATTTTTTTTATGTCCGGCACATGCTGGTATAAGTATGGGCAAGACTGCGTGCGTGCCAACGCATAGCCCACGGCGCACCACGCGCCAGCTCGCAAGCAATGCCAATGCGCGGGGTAGCGCGCGCATTGCTTGCGATCTGGCGCGTGGCGCGCCGTAACAAGTGCGCTATTTAAAAAAAAAAAACGCGCCGCTTACAGGTAAAAACAAAAAAAAGTGAGCGGCGCGCGGCATGGGGGGAGGGGAGAAAGGGGGTTGAGTGGGTCGGCATAATAAAAACAAAAAGGAAAGAAAAACGTTTGGGAAAGGAGGTGCCGCGCGGCTGCTATTCCTGTTGCCATGACAACGTAAACAATCACGTGCGCCGCCATTTTGCTTCTGCGTCGCCCATTGGTTAAAGCCGTAACTGAAGGGGACCTTGGCGCTAGCGTCGAAAGAGCGTCTGCTTGAAAACGGCCAATGGGAGCCATACGGAGTGTCCCCCCCCCCCTGGTGACGCCCTCCTAATTTATAGTCCGGCGTAACGACGGTTCGTAACATTAGGACATTATGGCCGGTTACGCCTGCGTGGCTGTCGTAATGCACAAATGTGTGAGCGTCTCCGCTGCGCCGACGTCCAGACAGCGTATGCTCTATTTCTGCGCCGGACTTGGATGCTTGCGGTGCCCAAAGTGATCCGCGTGTCTGACCGGCAGCCTTCTTGTTCGGCGCGATCAAAGCCCCGGTAGCGGAGGCAGCAGTAGCGCATGCGCGGATCTGCATTCTAGCAAAACACACTGCATAGGTGAGCTTGCGCATCACGGTTGCGCGTGGCACCGACGCCCGTACACGTTGGAGCGCGCCCCTCGAGAGAGACTTTCTCTATGACACGCCTACGATTTGTGAATTTACTAGAGCGGTTTTGCCAACGCTCCAGGTCCGTCACTGTCGAGCAGCACCATGTAAAGCTAAACTTCAAAAATGCCGCATTTGACACGCATTAGCGCATGTTTCGGAGAAGCGCCGAAGGGACTAGAAGCAGAAGGAAGTGTTCGTTTCCTTTTCCCTGAGCTCTGCACACTTCATCTTTGTAACAGCGCGCGCTCGCGTTGATCCAGTCATATCTGTTCATGTTTGCCTGTCCCAAGGGAGTTAAAGAATACTGCTGGAGTGGAAGTCGCCTATGTAGCTCTATGGGGTCGGGTGAAGTCTATGTAGGCCATCTTCAGGAGGGCAAGAAGCGGCCTGCCAGGATCTTCGCAGAGGTGCTTGCGGACGTTTCTAGCGGTTTTTATTTTCATAACGAATTTTCAAAGTCTAATACAGCGCTGTGGGCGATGAGGCGAGTCACATTGGAGGTCTCTGCATCGCAGATATGCGAGTACTGGGCTTCTTTTCATTTTATGCGCATGAATATACAGCTGCCACAAAGCGGAAAGAAATTCGCGGTATATTTAGCGTTTATTCGTCTTCTTTAATGTAGCCTGTTAATCGATCATTGATTCAAGCTGTCAGAAAAAAAAGGAATTAAAAACTGAGAACATAGCGTGAGAAATAGCAATGCATGCAACAAGCACAAGTATTCAGTATTATGTTCGTTTGCGTCAGGTGTTGCCGCTGCTTTGGCATCCTCATCGGATAGAGGGTCTCGGAACTTTGGGGGTGGCTGTTTCCTTTCAACCTGAAATATAACATTTCCCTTTATTTTAGAGCAAGGCATTGCTAACCTGCAACCTAATTTAAACTAAAAACTGAAAAAAATATTCCTAGCCTGTTAAAATTGCTAGGGCTATGGTTAGATCATTCAAACCGCCATGTACTTGTACCCTGCGTAAATAGTCGTGTATACAGCACAGAATGCCTAAATTGCCATTTTAATCTATTTCGGAAAATTAGCATGTACTTGCATTTGGTATATACATTATGTAGCGTAAGTTGTTTATGTGTGAAATGCAAAGCCGATATTATATATGTATTTGATCCTTAACAGGATGAGCGTTCTTATTATATGTGCATATATATAGTGCCCACCTGCTATGGTCTCAGTAGAGACTGGGAGCATTGTAAATAAATAAATAAATGACAAGGATAACGCTGAAGTGTCAACTACGTTTACATCAACTTTCTAAAAAACAGCCGGGCAGCTAACACATTTTTGGATGCGCACAGCACCACACTCGGCAAGATACGACGATCCGAAACGCATAAGCTGCGCTGACTGCCGTGCTATAGCCCCCCCACAAGATGGTGACGTGGCGGCTTCACTTGAAGGGCTCACTCACGCTTACATTCACTTCAATGCACACATTACGGCACCCAATGACGCGCGTAAACTTCCACTCCCACTCGTCCAGAGGAGTCACTCACATTCATGCTCCCAAGAAGAAGGGTGCGCGCATTCATGCGTGCACCCTCCTTCTCACGGTTGTCCATTCGCAACCTTCGTCACTTGCTAACGCTCGATCTCATGATCTCATGCCTGTATGCCAGTATGGTGGGACATCGAGTCATGTACACATGAGTGAGTATGCCGAAAATGTGAAGAACACGATGATGTCCCTTTACAGACGTGTGCAGTATTGCCAGTTAACAATGTTACGGGAAGCCTATTAAAGGGATCACCAGTTGTGTTTGACCAGAATTTTTTAGAAGAAGCTAAAGACAATTTGCACTACTTTCTGCGTTGCACTAATACATTTATCGGGAGCTCGGTTTGGCGGAGTCAAAGAATACACGTTTTGACAGCTTGAGAACGGAGGGTCGAGTGGCTTTATTCAAAAGTAAAGTCAGGTTTGCCGAGTGGCAGTGGTGGCGCCCCAGACGGACAGCCGCTTTCTTTCCAAGACCGCTTTTAGGGGGCAATGAGCTCCACGGCAAGGCATACTGGATTTCCGGAGCAAGAGGTCAACGAACTGACGGACGGTCACTTCAAGGCGTCCCCCCCCCCCCCAAATGGCGGAGTCTTAGGTGTGAATGGTTGCACCGAAGTTGGTCACCAGTGTTGCCACCTATCCTCAGCTTCTCCAGTGCATTTCAGCTTCTCCAGGGCATTAATAAGGTGGTCAACTGTTTCCTCCAGGCGCGAGAGTCGATCTCCTGGATTTGAGACTCTCGCAGCGGTGATAGGGAGCTGTGACGCAGGCGAGCGATCGCATGTGCGGTCAGCGAGTACAGCTAGCCGATCGAGACTCGACTCGTCGGAACCCGCCAGCACCATGCGTGTGGCCTGAGGGTCGTCGTACGCTGGGAGCCGGAGCCGTACGGGCTAGCAAGTCGTCTATGGCAACGGCGATGTCGGAGAGTAGCGTGGCGATGATGTGCACGCACTTGGCTGTTTGGTAAGCGATGCATCGGAGATGAAAGCGCGCCTCTACTTGTATAAACCGAATTCGGGGATTCTTGGGCCAATAGCCGGGATGCTGAAGCCCTGCGGCGATGTCAGGGGGCGTAATAGCGTCGTCATCTCTGTCGCCAGGAGTAGAAGCACCATCCTTCATGGCTAGTGTTCGAAAAGAACGTAAATGTCCTGGGCCAACACTTGTTGGGACTTTGGTTTGGTGGACGCGAGGAATACACGTTTTGCAAGCTTGGGAACGGAGAGTCGACTGGTATATCCAAAGCAAAAGCAGGTTTTCGGAGTGTCAGTGGTGGCTCCCTAATCGGGCAGCCGCGCATCGTTTCCAAGAAAGAGAAGGGGGCAGTGACCCCCACGGCGAGACAAACTGGATATCCGGAGCAAGGGACGATGACACCCACTGCGGGGACAGCGAAGTTACGGATGGTCATTAGATTTATTGCAGCTGGACTTTTTCTGAATTCATCTGCAACGTAAATGTTCTATTATAATACGTTTCTCTTTAGTTTTAGACATGTAGGTTATTTATTTCTCTTTGAACCTTTCTAGCTCACGAAGCACACATTTGTTCGAAAGTGTGGTTCTGAAACGTTGACTAGAATTATGTATTTATTTGACTCGCGTCCAAAGGCAAGCCTTGTGGCCTGAAGGACGCGAGCCGCTGAACCCTGTAGCTTTGAGTCAGCGGTATATATGGAGCTAGGCTCAAGTAACAAGGCCCCATTTTGCAGGATGCCATGCTGGCGCTCACGGACAACACGACCTGGATGGACGACAAATCAAAGGGCGATTTCAGGCTCCGTGTCTCGGACGTCGAGCGCACCATATGGATTACAGGAATCAGCGCGTACCCGGGCAAGTTGACTGCGCTCTACAAGGACTTCCCGGTGATGGGCAGCTTATTCGTGGCTAACTGGATTGAAAGTCAGCAAGCATTGTCGCAGAAACTGTTCGACCTGATCGCAAACGTTTCGTCGGCCACGTCCGAGTCCGACAGGCGGACGGCATACGCCGAATACCGCGCCAACTCTGACCCGGCCATGTCGCGCTACGTTTATCATCAAAACAGCATCACGGTGCCCATGAGCCTGCTGTTCAAGCCGATGTACGTTTACGAGGGCACCTCTGCCATGAACTACGCAGGCCTCGGGGCCCTGTACGCACAGCTGCAGATCAAAATGCTGGACACAGTCGGCGTCCAGTTCAACGAACAGCGACAGCTCCAGTCCTGGATGTCTAAAAGCCCCATGGAGCGCTACGATGCCATGGTGCAGTGCTTCTTCTCCAGGGAGAGCCAGGTGAGCCCTGCGGTGTGCTTCGCGCCACTGTTTCTACGTTCCACTCGAAGCTGACGGTCGTCGTGCAGGACGCCACGTCGCGAGACAACGTAACAGCAACCGATAGTGCGCGAAATTCACTGAGCGCAAACATTTTTCAACTTAACGACTGTTCACTTTTATTGCCCCAAATGGCAGCTATAGTGGTTAGAGCAGATCGTCAACACACACCGCCGGCAGACACGAGCGCCATTATACATTGAGTCCTACCTCAACACGTGTTGATGACATCGTTTTGCAGATTTCGCAGCTCTTTATGACCTTCTGGCATTGGAGCTCGCCTACTGTGAGGCCTACCAATGTAGTTCATCGTTCTCATTTTTTTTTCGTACCTGTGGTCGCGCCATGTGTTGTTCTTTCTCAGGGGTTACGGTAGCGCGGGACATGGCCGCATAAAAGTATTTATGTACTTATACGCTTATAATGAGAAACGAGGACCATCGGAAGAACCCAGGGTGCAGTTATTAGGCATCAGTCATAGGAAGTCAGTGCACCAATAACGCCAAAGAAGTGGCTTTAAAATTGCAGCACGACGTATATGTATGTGTAACCTAAGCCTTGCTGTGCAAGCAAGCACCGCTCGCGGCGATGCCGGAGGATATGGTACATGCAACAAACCTCAGGTGGCCGCACATGAATGTGCCTACAGGCCAACAAACGCAGGCCAATAAGCCCTTGTGACCTGTCTGTGTACTGTACGTCGAAGCTGCTAGATTCCAGGCGCTTGCTAGGCGGTCACCGGGAATAACCAGAGAAATTGAAGGGCCGCATGTTTAAACGTTGCAGGGAACAGACAATGAAGTCGAGAACAAAGTAGAGAAAATAAATTTAGTTTTATGGAAGTGGCGGCAGAAAGAATAAATAAACGCTAACCGTAGTGGCAGCCTTTACTTTCTTGTTTAGAATATGCTAAAAATGAATAAGTGATTGCGAATTCCAGGGCATACGAGACGCTTCCATACGAATGGTGTTCGGTCCACTTTCTTAGGTATTTATTACAGCAGAGTTTGCCGTTATTATTTCCTTCTTTATTCCGCGTTATTGTGCATTCTATTTAGATATACCGTGTGTTGCACACAACTAGAAGCATACATGAAAGTAAGCTATTGCACCTTCGAGCAAATAGCAATTCTTAGCTATTTAGTAAAGGTTCATTGTGCAGCATTTTACATTTTAAAATTTTGTTTTAGGGTATGAGTCACGTTTGAAAACCCGTAGAGCATGCCCAGAAACACTCAACAAACTTGTTTGTGTTATATTATGTCTAGCGTGCTTATTTTTTGTTTCTGTTGGCTGAAGGCAATATGCGAATTACAAGAAAATGCCCTAACGTCGTTCTTGCGGGTCTTCATAGCGACGCTATCAATTCTGTTTCGAAAGAGCAAAACGACATGCGCTTCAAGAAAGGAAAACTACAAAGGATTGGCTATGGCGCCCAGTTTACATTTTTCTTACGGCATCCATGAACATTTAGCTCTTAAATATGCTTGAAAGCGCTGCCATCCAGACACACAAGAGCGCAGTCGCGTGCTTTATAGCTGTTATATCGACGATCACATGGAATGCGTCATGGATGTCACAATTTAGGGTGTTACAGCTCTAAAACGAAAGCCATTGATTACCATGCGATCATTTGCTAGCAGGTCTGCTTTATAGATGCACCTATGAACCTGCTATAGAGATATGTTGATGACTCGGCGAAATCATACATGGGTGTTACATTACAATTTATGGATTTACTAAACGGTCACTAATGCTGCTTTGTTGCTACAGATGCAGTGGTAAATAAGCCGGTTTGCCGGGTATTAGATTGTCCTCCTCGCGAGCAGTGTAGTGGCCGTAGTGGAAAGTTTTCTTTTCAAATGATACCGTTGTTGTGAATCCTTTAGCTGTCCATTACTGCTTGGCTGTGCTTCCGAATAGCTTACACACACAACATCACTGGCATAACCACTTGACGTTAAATGTATAACCTAATGTGTACTATCGTCATAACTGTGCCGATAACCGGCTGTGTTCTGCTATGTGCAGAATTACACATTCTTACAACAAATGTTCCCTAAATATTCTCCGTTTAAGAAATATACGCGTTCAAGTGCATACTACTTTAATGGAAGCGAATATTTGTGTGCCTTAATTTCGCCGTTCTCGCGTGCGTACTGGGACGGTTGATGGCCGAGTAAACAAGGTATATGGTGCAATATATGGTAAAGTTTGCCAATCCCGGAGATAGGGTACGGTCTCGTGCCTCACGTAGCTGGCTCCTTCGCGTCTTTTCGAGCTCCAGTAAGTAATCGCTATGCTGCAAAATTGTGTGCGAAAGATGAACCGTTTTATAGCATTCATTTAATGCCTTTACGCAAAACTTCACTTCCTATAGATTTCAACTTATTGCGTTGGATGTGCATTTTTTTTTCGCCGTAAACTGAACGTGAGTGCTCAAACTGACGTCGCGGCTCCACGTCTACAGTGACGGCCACCATCGTCATCGCTGTAGCAGTCGAATCGAGGGTCTGATGGAAACAAGAGATCCAGTTTCGAGCTTTCAACTGCTGTCGCAGTAAACAAAGCACTCCTCGCGGTCAAATCATGATTTGGCTGGTACTAAAGTCGCATTGCCAACGTATGCTCATTTTACAGCAACTATAATGGCCACGGTTTCAGTAAATTTATGCCGCCGACTTCCAAAACCTCCGATAAATCCGAAAGACACCTGAAAAAATACGCTTATGTTGGCGACGACGCTGAAAGGCCAGCCGGGCGAAGTCAAGGCCATTTGCAAAGTGGCTAGCTGTAAGCTTAGAACCGTGCACGAGCATCATCCTGGCTCCACTTTCCCCATGCGTGTCCTTGCATTCTGTGTGGCTTGAGGCAGGAGAAAGTTTCTTTCCTGGAGATGAGACGCCTCAGACTTGCGTCTCATCGAGAATCTTCTCGCTGTTGCTACTGACTCCGCTAGTTGCTTAGCTCTAAGTGTGATCGTCACCTCATGTGAGCCATGATGTGTCCTTTACTCCCGCGGACGAATGCACCTAATTCTGATTAGCGCTAAAGTCAAGAGTGCCTAGTCTGCCAACTAGATTTTAATGCGTACGTCGGTTGATAGAAGAATTTGACTCTGTACATATCAAAGTTACCAAAGTTATCGTCATTGTTTATTAAATATTGATTTTTAAAACTAAATCTAAGCCCTCGGTTCCCTGGCGTCTCGGTAATTGTATTGCAAGGGTGTCGACTCTGGCAACCTGCCCTGGCGTCTTAGTGGCTATGGCATTTCGCTGCTAAGCACGTGGTCGCGGGATCAAATCCGGGCCACAGCAGCCGCATTTTGGTGGGGGTGAAATGCAAAGACGCCGGCGTATGGTGAATTCAGTGCAGGTTAAAGAATCCAAGGTGGTAAAAATTATTCCGGAGACCACCACTACGCCTTGTCTCATAATCACATGGTGGGTGTAATATGCGAAATTAAAGTTTTTCTAATCGAATCCCAGAATTTAATTTGGAAAAATTCATGATTTTAACTATCGAAGCTCGCGGTGCGTAACCGCGGTTTCCTCGCTGTTGCTAAACAACAGGCGTTCCACATCCGGGAGCCGTTGGAACGTGCAAGGGCATTATTTGACGTAGTTGTTCTGTGGAAACTGCGAGGTGGAGATAAGTAATTAATGAAGGGAAAATCAGACATCCACCCGTTCGTAGCAATTGCTATAAAGAAAACCATACGGGTTCCTCGAAAGAAAAGCCTTTCCTTTGTAGCAATTGCTACTAACCGGTGGATGTGAGAATGCCCCTTTATTAATTAAGGGCATTATTTACTGCAAGACGCAATCACGGAGTGTAAGGCACTCACACGTTTCTTGCTGTAGCCTCTCCTTCGCATATCGCTTACATAGTTCGGCACTGCTTAGCCGTCCGCGTCTTCATTCTACTCCACGCGATGTCAATCACACTTAGCCCTCACCAAGGACACATGCATTCTAAGTGCTGCTTTTGTGATTGAGAACTGAAACAGTCCCCGGGAGGATTAGTGCGACCGAAAGCTGAGATGTACAGCAATGCCAGATTATTGCCTGCGAAACTCTAAACTTGGAATAACCGAAGCCCCTGAGTGAATGTAACGCTCCGGAACGACGTAAAATGGCGTGTCTTGAACACAAGTATGTGCAGTACGTCTCCCTACGGGAACAAAGGGTTTGACAAATCATTTCTCATGCACTTGCTAATAAGCTTCCTCCGACCTATGAAGCACTGAGCACGCATTGATTCGGGAAACATTGCTTGCGAAACCTGCACGCAGGATGACTTTTGGGAGAAACTGGCGTTCGAGGTCGTATTCAAGGCATTCCAGAAGAGCAAGCTTCAGGCGCACGCGCATGGCATCAGGCTTCAGGGCCTCGAGGACTTTTCAGACGACGCCATCTTTTACATGAGTTACTGTTACATCAGCTGTTCACGCACTGCCTCCAAGACGACGCCCGTACGCCGGTCACATGTGTGCAACGCCATCACGGAAACGGAGCACTTCCGCACCACGTTCGGCTGCCAGACCCGCCCCAAGGGCAATCTCGCCGAATGCCCTCTATTTTGGCGGTAGCTTCTGAAATGATCGAAACGCGCGACCAGATGGGTCAGATGTGGGTGTCACAAATATTTGACGCATTGTCTATTCGCAGTAGCCATACGACCACACTTAGATATTATATGACATATTTCGCATACCGACTTACTAGTGCTGTCTGCAGCGGCGTAAGAACCGGGTGAATCGATGAGTTTTTCTTGGTACCGCTTAAGGTTCGAAATAGCAACGTCCCATGTGGCTGTACATGCCTAGTGCCGGATGACCGAGAAGTTTTTTCAGGGTCCGCCCAAAACCGTGTGTGAGGCTAGTTGCCATCAGTTAACTTACATATGCGCTAGAAATTGACACAAAAGGCTGCCCAAAGACGTAGGTACGACAGCACCATCGCATGTGCGCTTTGTCAGGCCTATCAGCCCACATCAGTGGTGGGGGTCTTCTGCACGCCTGTGCAGAAAGGTACAACTGCATCAACCAGATATTAACCGCTATTTTCAAGCGTCATTTAACTATATTGTTACGTAGGAAGACGCAGGCGAAAACCTATGTACAAATATATTTACAAGAAAATACGCTGCGCTAGGCCAAGAGGCTACAGCCCGCGCTAGCTTCTAATCGTCGTCGTCGTCTTCACACTGCTCGCCTTTTCGTGATCGCACATATTGTTCCGTAGCACTACCCCCGGCTGCAAAAGCGCCGTCCCGGAGCGACTAAAGATCGGACTCGGAAGCAGTGTAGTAGGCCTTGAGCCTACTGACATGCACGACATCACTAGATGCCAGAGGAGAGGACGAGGTTGAATCCACAGGAGCAATTTCGTAAGTGACAGGCGTCACCTGGCGCAGCACGCGGTAGGGCCCTGTGTATCGCGAAAGGAGCTTCTCTGAAAGTCCGACGTGACGGGAGGACGATCACAGGAGCACGAGCGCACCAGGCGAAAACTGTACGTCACGATGGCGAGCGTTGTACTGACACTGCTGAGTGGTTTGTGAGGCCGTCAGTCGAGCACGCGCAAACTGGCGTGCATGGTCGGCGAGGGCGATGGCGTCGCGCGCATACTCGCTTGTTGACATCGCAGCAGGAGGAAGTGCCCTGTCTAGGGGCAAGGTAGGTTCGCGACCGTACAATAGATAAAATGGAGAAAATCCGGCGGTGTCGTGCCGGGAAGAATTGTACGCAAATGTTACGTAAGGAAGGGCAATGTCCCAGTCGTGGCGGTCTTTGAAAACGTACTTGGACAGCATAGCGGTAAGAGTACGGTTTAACCGCTCTGTCAGGCCATTGGTTTGAGGATGGTATGAGGTAGTCAGCTTGTGTTGAATGGAGCAGGAACGCACAATGTCAGCGATAACTTTCGAGAGGAAGTTTCGACCACGGTCAGTAAGCAGCTGTCGCGGCGCGCCATGAAGCAAGATAAGGTCACGCAAGAGAAAGTCCGCGACGTCAGTGGCGCAACTGGTAGGGAGAGCCCGAGTGATAGCGTATCGGGTGGCGTAATCAGTCGCGACGGCTACCCATTTGTTCCGAGAAGATGACGTCGGAAAGGGACCGAGCAGGTGCCTTTCCGACCGAGCAGGTTATGCTTGGAATGCCTGAAGTATGTGTGAATCGCTTTGTAAATTTTGCACAAAGCAGACTGGCCGGTGCAGGCTGCATGATGTGATCCGAATGGCGATCACTTGACTAGCCAGGCGAATTAGCTATGTGCTTGCTCTACCGCCTGGTTGGGCCGTCAGTTGTTCCAGTAAGATCAGAGAGTACTTTCCCGTGCATGTATTTCCTAGTAGTTTCCCACGACTTGAAAGATGTTCACGTTCTTATATAGCAGGCTTAATATTTTTCCTGCGGCGCTAATTGCGACGTCACGGTCGTCGCGGAATGGTGACGTTACACTCTATAGCTTATATACGTAGGTGCCAAAGACAGAAATACCACCCTTGCGGACACCTTGTAATGACGTACGTATGGCGTCAGAGTGTGTTTGTTGGCTAGGTGGAGAATATAAGCAATTTATCTTTATAAATGCCCTCAGGGCGAAATAAACAATACAGCGTGGAATGAGGTATAAACAAACGAAATATGATATGCATTCTTGAATTTGACATCTCATGCTTTCGTCATTCAAAATAAAAATACAGGAGCAGACTCAAATACAAATTTTATGGAATTTTCTTGAAGACAATTAAGATGTCACCACCATTTACGTTTACTGTGTGATTGTACAAGTGTGTTCTAGTACTTACGCTCTGCTCTGAAGCTCTCTCGACACACATAAGTGCCCAGAAATATTTTCTACATGTGTAAACGGCAAAATATATTGTTACGGAAGGATGAGAAAACAGAGAGGAAAAAGATCAGAGACGCTGGCTGCTGCACGTTGTTGATGGTCAGCCATCTTAGCTATTCTGACTCATCCCGTATATATATATATATATATATATATATATATATATATATATATATACATTGCAAATATAGTTTTTACATTCTCGAAACATCCCCGGCCGTAACATATTGGTGGAGGTGCGGGGTACCACCGCTGGAAACAGAGCTCCGCACTGGACGTCGCATCACCGTCCGCACCATGAATGACGGTGGGCACGCGGGATCAACGTCGTTGCCGCCCCCAACTTCACCTTCGCCAGCTACGTCGCTATCACTTTCGGTTGTCGTTGTGCAACCTAAGGATCCTGGAACTTTCTGCGAAACCGATGGCGCCGACGTTGAAGAGTGGGTGGCCGTGTACGAACGCGTGAGTAGAATCAACAGATGGGACTCTACGCCTATGCTAGCTAACGTGTTGTTCTACCTAAGAGGCACGGCAAAGGTGTGGTACGAAAACCACGAATTGGAGCTAGCCAGCTGGGGTCAATGCAAAGAGAAATTTACAGAGTTGTTTGGCAAACAAACAGGCAATAAAATTGCCGCAAAGCAGGAATTCGCCTCGCGTGCCCAATCCCCCACGGAGTCCTGTCTCGTACATCCAGGACGGGCTGGCACTTTGTCGTATAGCCGATCACCACGTGACAGAAGCTGGGAAAGTCGGGCACGTGCTTAAGAGCATTGCTGACAACACGTTTAATCTGCTCATGTGCAAGAGCTGCTCTGCAGTTGACGCAATCATTAAAAAGTGCAGACAATTCAAGCAGGCGAAAAGCCAACGCGTCTTGCAACCATTCGCCAGACTTGCCAATACTGCCGCCACGTCGACGTGTAAAGATCAACCCGCACAATAGTATGCGTCGACATCAGAGGACGTGGTGCGAATCGTTATACGTGAACTGAATGCGATGGCGCCCACAGATTTCTGTTCGCGTGGCCCTGATGCTACCACATTTTCAGTTCCCCTGGTACAGGCCATCGTTCGCCAGGAACTTGAAAACATTGATTTACAGTCTGTGTGTGCTGTCGCCCATCACAGAGCTAACGAACAGCCTGCTACTATTTTCGCTCCACCCCGACGCTGCTCTCCACGTTATCGCTACCCGACTGAGTGGAGAACTGCGGACGACCAGCCGATACGTTTCACCTGTCGCCGCATTGGTCATGTCGCCCGATACTGTCCCAACTCGTGGCCCTTAACACCTCGCACGCCGGCCAACCTGAGCCGTTTTGATGGAAATACCCTCAATGTTTCCCTCACAACCGAGTCTAACAGCGCTGCCAACTCAGCTCGGAACACGTGGTATAGCTGCTCACCATCGCCGCGCGGACACCAGTCTCGTTCACCGCAAACACGTCGCCCATCTTCCCGTTCGCAGCAGCCACGTCGCCTTTCGTCCCCTGTGGCTTTTGGCTGCGCCCTTTCTGAAAACTAGGAAATGCAGCCCTCGAAGGTGGTGCTGCATTGCTGACTACTGCCGCAAATCCATTGTCTGTAACCACAAGGAGAAGTGTAACTCACATCGAAATAGACGGCGTACCTGTCCAAGCACTCGTCGACACTGGAGCCCACGTATCGGTGATGAACTCTAGCCTACGCAGACGTTTAAAGAAGGTCCTCACCCCAGCAGCTGCTCGACTGCTTCCTGTGGCCGACGGCGGCGTGCTGGTTGTTCTTGGAGTGTGTACTGCGCGTTTAATTATAGCCGGCCGCCCAACTTCTCTACTCTTTTATGTGATCTACAATTGCCCTCACGACGTTATTCTTGGGTTGGACTTTTTGTCCACTGATTCTGCTCTCATCGACGGCGCAACCGGCGTTCTTCAGTTAGTACTGCCTCAACTCGCCGATGCTCCGAGTACCACCCCAGAGCGTTTGTGCTCGCTTCAAGATGTGCGTCTGTCACCCGAGGCAGTTACTTACGTCACTTTGACCTCCAAGCCACAGGTTCCCGACAGTGAATACGTGGTTTACCCCATCATCGACGTGCTTTTGAACCGGAGCGCTGCCTTTCCGCATACGTTGGTCACGGTTACTATTAACGACGTCGTTCTACCGCTTCTTAATTTCAGCCTGTGCCCTCAAGTGCTTCCGGCCGGCATGTTATTGGCCAGCGTTTCTAGTGGTTGCGAATTTGACATTGAGAGGCTGAAGGCCGACAGGGGCTTATTAGCGCCAATTGCAGCTGACAGCTCTGGTTCCTGAACGGATGACTTCGAGAAAATGATTGCGCCTGACCTCACCTATGTACAGGCCACGGACATACTATTCCAGCTTGAATCGTACAGTGGCATCTTTGATTTCGGCGACAGGCCGTTAGGCCAAACATCTGTTGTTCACCACCGTATAAACACTGGCGATACGAATCCTATTCGTCGGCGTCCCTATCGTGTATCGCATGCCGAACGCCGAGTCATCGAATGAAAGGTGGACGAAATGCTCCGCAGAGGGGTCATCGAGCCATCAGCCAGCCCTTGGACTTCGCCTGTCGTCCTTGTGAAATCGAAAGATGGTACCTGGCGTGCTTGCGTCGAATATTGCCACTTAAACAAAATCACGCGAAAAGACGTCTACCCAATACCACGCATCGATGACGCCTTGGACTGCTTGTACGCAACGTCCCCGAACAATATTGTAGAGGGTTACTTAACTGGAAACCATAAGTGCCATTGATGACAGCTGAAACTAGCCTGACGATGGCTGCTCACGCTCGTGGATGAAGTTCGAGTCCACGGTGTTATGTCCCATTGGACGTCGAGTATCCTTTGGACATACCGATAAGAACCGAACGTCCAATTCCCGTTTAGGACGTCCAGTGCATAACATGGGGACGTTATTTTCGTGACATCCTATTTAAGACAGCCTTCGGACACCCACATGAGTGAACTTCTATGATCTAAACAAATTCCCAAACATTAATCCTATGAATCTCAGAAGGATACATTCAACGGGGTGCCCCTTACCGTATATATGTGGGACCAACACACAATTCAACACGTATTACATGATAATATGGCAGAATCTTAACATTCTTCCACGGCGGCCTTCAGCGCATGCGCTTCCGTAAAGACAACGTGCCAGCCAGCAACATAAAACTGCCACACTCTGGATCAAGCATCTAATGAAGACGACAAATGGAGAAGTTGCAATGGGCGACCGAGACCGCACAAGCATATCGGGAGGAAATGTGACAGGCGGTAGGCAGGGGATCCGAAAAGCTGCGCACAACTACCTACCACAAGGCGTAACCGAATCAGTCGTGCGTCACGCTCTCCGAACATGTCGACAAAGCCGAGCCATAGAGTAAAGAACCTGCTTGGCCGAGTACTGCAACACTACTGCAACGACTGCAAGGCATTTGATTCTATTAAAGATGATATCTTATTTTATAAGCTACCGTTTTATGGCATTCGTGGAGTTGCGTTAAATATGATTCGTAGTTATCTTTGCGGTCGCGTGCAGCATACATGTTTGAATGGGCCTCAGTCACAAATGAAACAAATAATATAGGGTGTACCACAATGGGTCTATTCTAGGTCCAATATTCCTTATTATCTATATCAATGATATAGTAGCCATCCCTAGAACTCCTGCAACAATTATTTATGCAGATGATGCCAGTTAATTTTTTGATGGTATGCATCTCGATAATATACATGTTGAGGCTACTGCATGGTTACAAGAATTGTCATTATGGTTGAATGTAAATATACTCGCATTATATGTAAATAAAACAAAGTTTATTTTATTCAAAGCACGCAACGAACCTGATGATTCTGAACTTCAACTTACATTTGAAAACAATGCAATTGAGCGTGTTTCTTTCTACGAGTTCTTAGGTGTTATTTTTGAAGAACACTTGAGTTGGTTCCAGCATATTAATAAAGTTCACGCCAAAGTACCTAGGTCACTCTGTGTTCTCTACAAAATTAGAAAGCTTGTTCCCAAATGGCTGATATGGCAGTTATAGCACATCATAATACATTCATGTGTTCACTATTGTATACTTATATGGGGGTCCACAACAAAAACTGATCTTATGAGGTTGATAACATTACAGAAAAAAGCGATACGATATGTCGAAAATCTCTCTTAACTACCCCACATGTTTGTACTTTTTCGAACACTCTGTTCTAAAAGTGAATCAATTGTATGAGTTGAAATTGCCTTCTTACGTCTATAACAAAATCAAGCTCGATCCTTATAAATATCTTGAATTTCACTCTAGTAGTAATGTGCCTTACGAATTAAGACACGACCATTACAGAACTCCACTTGTGAGGACCAACTAAGGAACCCAAATGCTTTCACACCTAATTCCAAGTCTTCTCCACAGCCATACACAGGCCATGGAAATTATTCAGAAATGCGTGTCCCTGAACTCTTTCAAAATGAATGTTAAAGCTTACCTCTTTTCCTGTCCTAATTAACAAGAGGTTGTGCATACAGAATTTTTTTGACCCTAGGGTTCCTTATTTGTACGAATTTTCCTTTAAGATTGTAAAAGCTTGTACCTTGTTCGGTTGTTTGCTTTGCATAAAACTGTGTTGTGTATGTGACGGTAGTGTATTATGTTCTTTCTGTTGCTACATGCTCTGAGTGTGTGTATTCGGGTCGTTGGGTCCCGTCAGGCAGAGCACATCTGCCTTTTGCCCTTGTATCCGAGACCTTGCTGCCTGAAGTAAAGATTATTATTATTATTATTATTTAAACCTTGCTGTAGAAGAGAGCAGTGACTGATTTGCCCAGTCGAATTGGCATTGTCTGTTGCTTGCACACTTTGCGCTGATTTGCACGTAGTCGGTCACATGACTTAACGCCGCAGTTTTACTGAATCTCTTCGCCCTTCTTGTGGTCATGCGTGACGTTTGGTGCGCTTCACTTTCAATGTGTGCGTTTTCTCTGAACGTGGCGGTAGTATCATGTGCGCATCTGTTCCAGCGTGAACGTTTGTCAGTTTCAAGTAACGTTTTCGTCGTGGGCTTTGGAGCCCCGTCTCCGCGGCGCCTGTGCGTCTTACGCTTTTCAAGAGGTAAGTGACAGTTCCTGGAGTCAGTGGTTTTCTGTTAGCAGCATTGCAGCCTTTTCGACTAGCGTGTCGTCATCTCTGCGCGTAATCGAATGCCGTCCACGGTAACACTAATCGGCGGTTTACCATCCGTTGTGCACCCGCAGTACTGCGTCTGGTCGTATCGTACTGCTTTTCTGAGAACTTTCGAGTTTACTCTGTGATATATTGTATCTGAGAAGCGCTGAGAAGCGCCGAAAAAAATTATGGATACGAAACTTTAGAACCCTAACTTACATGTAGCCCACAGGATGGGTGCGCGAGAATTATTGTGTCTTTCGTGCACAGCGGTGAATAATAATAAAATAATAATTCCCGACGTGCACTTTCCTCGTTTGAGCTTCGTTTGCGTTTTGTTTGCGTAACCGAAATGCAATTATACAACTGCGTAATGTTGAAATATGTGAACTTCTGTACGCATTCGTGTCACGGTGGGAGCACTTGTTGCACATTATGGCCGGACGCGCGGCTGAATTTTACCATGTCTGGCTTTAGGTATGGTATATTGCTCTTGCTGCACAGTGCTGTGGACGTTCCTTGGAATAAGGAAACTTTTGGGTGACTTGTTGGACTGTTAGTTTAGTGGTGACATAAAGTGAAGTTCACTCCTAAGCTGTACGTGACGATCGAAACATTGGCGCTGACTTAATTACTCGTTGCCACGTGGTCGTATTTTTTTGGTACGTAACAGTGAAAGTTTTCTCAAAGTTGACTGTTTCTGTCACGGGCTCGTAATGGTAGCCGTATCGTTTAATCTTCGTACCTGTGCTATTGGCGTTTTGACAAGGTAACCGCGAATACGAAAGTAATCGCAAAACTGCGTACGTTTCGAGCAACAGAACATTTGATGGCGTTTATCTGCTTAGAGATGCGGTGGGCTCAATTCCGGGCCTTAACCTTGGTACTCGACCTTTTACATGACAATGTTTGGTCGCCTCATTGGACTGCTGAGATGGATCTCCATGAGACGCATAGTTCCTTTTAATAATTACCCCACAAACAAACACAAAAGCAGGCCAAGCTTACGTTTTTAATGACATGTAAAACGTAGCAGGCCAGCTGCATTGCAAAGGCACATTCTGAGGAACGTCTCTATTTATAATCAATATCAATATAATCCGGCAAACATTTCAGATTTGATAATAACCAACCATGTCGACCGCTATGTCATCTATAACATATCTCAGGGAAATAAGCGACCACAAGGTTGTTTATGCAACATTTTACTTCGTTTCGTTAACACGTGAAATTTATAAGAAAACTGTTCGTTTTCACGGTAAGACTAATTATGAAGTAAATAATGATGAGCTGATAAGTTTCTCCTAATATTTGAAACAGCTTTTCCTGCGCATTCTTTACAAGAAGATTGGTCGCTTTTCAAGAACAAAGTACGTGAATTAATGGAGAATTATACACCAGTATGCAGGTCCTGTGCTAACAGACAAGCCATGGTTCATTCAGTCGCAGAAACGACTAGAGAATAGAAAAACGATATTTCAGAGGTGCAAAACTGCAACAGAGCCCAAACACGTGGGGCAAATACTACTCAGTGGAAACCGCATATCTCGCCGCAATATGTAACGTTAAGTACAACTTTTTTATAATGATTTTCCTAGCATGTTAACAAGTCATCCTCAACAGTTCTGGCGTGTGGTGAACCCGGGAAAAACGCGCCATTACACTTACTGACGAAAAGAAGCGACTGTATGGATCGCGTCAGCGAATCTCTTCGATCGTGTTCGGGCTGCCAGCGCGATTTAATCTCGCGGCACGCCAACATCCAGCGTAGTGTGTGAGCGTGTGTGAATACGGTTGACTGTTCTCGTGAACCGTGCGGCGTCGCCACGTAAACTTGAATCATGACGCGCATTGTTGTGTTCATGCGTTTTCGGCTTGTGTGTGCGCCTCCGTGCACCGCTAAACCCCTCAAGAATTAGAGGGACCTAATGCGAAACGCACGCGAATCGGCCTAGCTATTACTGCACTTTGTTTTGCTGGCAATCCGTGTATCGCTTCTGGCGTTTTTCTTATGTTAATTTGCAGTTGCATGTTTTTCAGCAGGAAAATGGCATCGCCGATTACTTAAACATCTTCGGGTGTAAGGGAAATTTGAAAGGAACGAGCTCGCAGCTGTATGTAATGTACTGTGATATATTGTATTCTACTTTATTATTTCATGGCCAGTAGCAGTGGCTATGCAGTATTTGTTTTTATTAGCAGTGTAATGCAGGCACTTAGGAATACATTTTTTCGCATATGCGATGCACAAAATACAATTAGGTACGCAGAGTTGGAAATGACTTTTTAGACATATTGTACAGCGCATGTTACCAACGCGCTCACAAACACTGGAAAGTGTAAAAGTAGAATTCATTGCTGAAATTCATGAATTTTCATCGCGCGTAACGCAATGCGGATATTTTTCGGCGAGGTAATGCGCTTCGGCCGCGTTATTTAGTCAACGGGCCCGTAGTGCACTAAAATAAATAATCTCCACAAACTTCGGCCATCAACATTCATGCGCTCGAGTGAAATACTATCACAGCTCGACATACGCACGTGCATACTTTCGATCGTAGCTTTGGATCGCTCTACGTTACTTTCCTTGCATAGTCGTGTAGTTACCGACGGTTCAAAATCCTTCCATCGAATTCTGTGCAACCATACTTTTCTTCTGGTTATGTTCTGTCTCTCGCGTGGGATGCAAAATAACTTCTTGCCGTCCTCCGTCCGGTTTCGGCACCCAATCGCACAGCAACAAGGCATTTCAGCCCTCCTGTAACGAAATTAATGCAGCAATGTGCATAGCACAAAAGCCGAAACGCGCGTTCTTCGCCCGGCACGCAGGAACTTTCATGGCGGCAAAGGGGCGGAGCAAGGTCGCATGTCACCGATCAGCCTATCACTGGCGTCGTCGGCTGGATAAAAGCCTTTCCGTACTTTAAAATTAATGGGGGGCCTTTACTAATAAGTTTCCGCGCCATCTATGGTTTACGCGACAACGAAGCTGGCTCGGCCAGGCACATGCTGGCAAACCTTATCAGGCGAGTCGGCGCTCCAGATTTTCTTACACCATCGCTTTCATATACCGGCTACGTTCGATTTGCAAAACCAAATGCCGCTCACCTGTAGAGTACTTGTGATGGATTTAAAGCGAAAAAAAAAACCAGCGACAACCAAGATCCGTGTTGATGGATTTATCGTTCTTGATAGAGTACGCTCGAACTGTGATGACCGGCGTGCGAAGAGCACAACCCTGCGGTAGGCTCCCCATCGATATTGAGTAGAACATACGGGGTCATCATATTAAGGTGAAGGCCTTAAGTGGATCGTTGCAATGGCTCATACCCAAAAGACGCGGCGCCTAGTCGAGTGGTAGAGCGAGAAAGCACGAATGCCTTTCGACGGACTCGTTGAAAATTAATACCTCAGAACTGGTGATGTCCAGATAATTCGTTCCAAGCGGATACATCGCAAGACCTCAGCGGCTATAATTCATAGCTTGAAATATGTGGCTTAACGTAATTAATTTAAATGGTAATTAGGGTATTTAAGTTAATTATTTAAATGAAAATTTTCATTTACCTTGGAAGTAATGGCCGGCTCATCGAGTAATCTTGATCAAGGATTAAAATCTGCCATAGGCAATAATAAAAATATTAGTGCACCAGAAAAGGGCACCCTGCATGCACAGGTGTCTAAGGAAACAAAACCAAACATAATCGGCAAGTCCAATTGCTTATAGCAAGTTCGCATGATAGCCCCTCAACCCGGCCAATTAATCACGCTCAAGGAGGGTAGCGCGACAGTAGCGCGGTAGCGCGATACGTCGCAGTCACCGAGCTTACAAAGTGCGTCTGCTTCTGATACTTCCCGTGTTATCGAGACCGGTGCCTTGCAAATACTATGCGCCGATAAAGAAGGGGGATGCAGACTGGTCAGGGCGCCATGGTGAGGGTGGTGTTTTATTCTTTGACACCTGCGAACCTGCAAGAACTGTGCAAACAAGTTAACGCATCTCGCGCTGGCACGTCTTTCTGTTCTGTCCAGTACAGGTCACGTTTCGTCTCGTGTGCCGTGGGAGTCGTTTACAAGATCCACACCGACGTCTGGAAAAAGAAATGTTGGGCAGACTAGCAGTTCTCTCAACGAAAGGCTGCGTATAAGCAGTGAAATAATGTGCATAATTGGGTGCAGGACCATCTCGGCGTTCACTGCCGCGATTATGGCTCCATCCCCTTTCTTAATCGATGAGTAGTAGAGGCAAGGCACAGGGCCCACTTAGCACGTGAAATAATTGAAGCAGAAGCAATTTGTAATCCCGGTGACTGCTACGTAAGCACCCCTTCTGTAGCACTATAACGCCTTGAGCGTCATTACTTGGCCGGGTAGAGGGGCAAACGTGGGCACGTGTTATAAGCAATTTGACTCGTCTTTGTTGTTCCTGGTTTTTAATTCTTCAGACACCTGTGTATAGTATACACTGCTCATCTCGAAAATAAAAACCTGTGTGAAGTCAATGCTCTTTCTCCTCTTTACTTTTGCTAAGGTCATTTATGCAATGTGCAAGACACCGCTATGAAGTGAAAGAACAGCGCAATTTTTGGGCGAGTTTGCTGGCAAACTGGTCTCATCCTGAAAATTCATTCCAAGTGGATACACATTGCAAACTCACCAGCTAGAATTAGTCAATTGCCATTTGAGCCGTGACGTAATTAACTGTGAAGTTAATCATTGTGTTACTGGCAATTACTTGAATAGGGGTTTCTATTCCTCGCGCAAGTATTGTTCGCCTCTCTGAATAATCCAACGCATAGAGTAGAATCAGGTTATCTGCAAAAAGCGATTGTTAAAAATTACGATAGACTTAAAAATTATAACCCCATAGAGTTACCCAGGAACCGCAATGATGTTCGAAGCACATACTTTTTGTGTACATATTCTAAAAAATTCATTACACCGAAGGCCGGGAGGAATCAACACCATAAGTCTTCGACTCTGCCCACCGTACTTGCCAATGGGGAACATTGTAATACGAAAATGATCGAGCCCTGCAGTTTGCGGAAATACTGTTCACAGCCTCTGGTACTCAGTCTCTGTCGAAATTCTGCTATACGTGCCCATAACGCTTCCACTTGCTTCTTGCTGAGTGAGAAAGCCAGCTAGGCGTATTTCGGGACGGTTGCTAAGATGCGTGTTCTTGTACTGCTCCGGCATTTGATGTACAAATATGAAAGGATGGGATTACCGCTGTAATATTTGTTTATTTGTAAGCGGCCATAAACAGTGATTTGCCTGTGAGTGATTCCTGTCGTCGAACTACATGCACAATTTTTGGGTTTAAACAAAAAAACAAGAAAACCTAAGTACGCCATTGCTATCGCAATTCGGTTGGACGAGTAAAACAAAATATATCAGTGGATTCGACAGCGATGAGCACGCAGCTGCAAGCCTACGTGAACTCCGGTGCAAGAGTTCTCGCGAGGTATATAAGTCACTAATACTCAGCTTTAAATACACTCTGTAAATTATTGCGATAGCAAATATGCTGAATTATTCAGGGGTCCTTATCATGAGGACAAAATTTCTAGAAGACTAAGGGGTTGTAGGGCCTATGGCACGCATTACAATATAATTACCGGCAGCTTACATCTATCCTTGAAAATGAAAGCATACAATCATTGCATTCTTCCGGTGCTAACAATGGTAGATAAACTTAGAGGTTAACGTAGAAGCTTGAAAGAAAATATGGAGATGGAAACGAGTGGTGGAATGGAAAATATTAAATGCAGCGTTAAGGGACACACAGGCAGACAGTGGTGTGAATTAAAGAGCAAACGTGTTTAACCAATATTCTAGTTAACATTAGGAGGAAATACCGTAAATACCCGTGTAAGGGATGCTCGGAGGGCCAATTTTCTGACAAAAATTCAGAACGTCGTGCCGGAAAGTGAGGTAAGTTCTCTTGCCACTCGATGACGCTAGCTGCTTTTGCGTCGACGCCACTCAGGCCGGCACCGCCGGTTCATTACTTCGTTGTGTGGCGCGTCGTCTCGGCTGTATTGGCAGTGTTTACAGTTCACTGCAGTGTTATGTCATTTGCACCTCTATTACACTTCTGCTACAGTCCCAGAAACAGTACGACCATACAACGGGCCGTCGTCGGCCAGATTCGTGTAAGGGCCGCACCCAGTGTGGCCCTTACACGAGTAAACACGATATCCTGTTGGACTCGGCATGTATTGCCGAGGACAGGTAAGCGATGGTCTATTAGAGTAAGAGAATGGATGTCAAGAAAAGAGAAGCACATACGAGGATGGCAGAGAATTAAGTGAAGTGATGAAATTATGAAGATTTTAGAAAGATGGAATCAGCTAGAGCAGGTCCGGGGCAATAAATCGTTGCCATCCTTGTGATTTTTCGGATAATGTTTTAGTACTAGGAAAATGTGTTGCTTGCGCTTCCTATGCTGCGGGTGCTAGGGATAGCGTGCGCAGGTGAGCCGAGAATAGGGATGTAATGGCAAAAAGAAGAATTTTGATAAACAAATTTTTCTCATATTTCTTCTCAGAGCATAAAAGCGAAAAAATTACAACAGGTCCAAAGACACCTGATAAAATTGAGTTCATAAGTTTCATTTATGTAAATCCTGCGAAAGTTGCATTGGTTTCGCTCTTTGAGCAGAAATAGTCTTTAATGCTATGATAAATATAGTCGCAGGACTAGAAGAAGAAATGTGAGCGGGGAAACGAGGTTATAAGGCCACAACAACAAGAGACAATGAACCTTATCGTCACGTCTGAGATTTGCCCTGAAGCCTATTAGGTAAACAACATTTCTTTCGCGTCGTAACAATATTAGTGTAGATTGCGGGGTAATTGAAGTAAAGGTGGACCCGGAAGCATTTATTCTTCCGCGGAGCCGGCCCCTCACCGGACTACCGCTTTCGCATGTTGACATGGCCAACGGCGGAGACACTCCAAGATTTAGGCTTGCCGCTCCGGGATCAATGCCTGCTGGTAGGCGGCACTACTACCCAGAACTTCGGATTTTCGTACGGAAAGCAGGTGAAGATGTGGACAAGTGGCTTAGGTGTTACCAACGAGTAAGGAAGTCCAACGACTGGGAAACTACCGACTAACTAACCAACCTTGTCTTCGCACTCACTGACACTGCCCTGATGTGGTTTGAAAATCATGAAAAATTATTAACGCCGTAGGAGCATTTTGTTGGTCACATAAAGAACTGCTTCAGTGATTCGGACGCAAAAAAAAAGACACGCGCAGCGCACCCTGGCACAGAGAGCCCATCTACCAGGGGAGACTTGGGTTGCCGGCATCGAGGAGATTGGGACATTGTGCAAGCAAGCGAACGCAGGAATGTCCGAGGAAGACAAAGCCGGGCGCCTGGTTAAGGGCATAGCGGAGGATGCGTACAGTTTCCTTATCGGCAAGGACAAACTCGCTTAGTGGCTGACGTCATGAAGCACTGCCGCACCTTCCCGGCACTGAAGGTGCACCGAATAGCTTCAAATGTTTGCCTACTGGCAAATCTTATCACTGTGGCCAATATCGCACCAAGCTCTTCATTTGACCTGGCGTTAACCATAAGACGGCTCGAAGAGCTGTACAGGCACAACGAGACGGCACGTCGACTTCCTGATGTCTCTGACGTCTCCTTTTCGCAGGTCCCCGCTACTTCTCCACCTTTGAATGTATGGCATCTGTCGGTCAACGTTGTGGATTCAACCTGATTTCAACCTCGTTCTCCTTACGCCCGCTCGTCTCAATGCGCCGCGGGTGGCAATGCTACGCGTTACTACCCAGTCATTAGTCCTAGGCGCGCTGAAAAGTCTGATTGTTGTGAAGACTACCGCAGATGCCGTTCCCTTCCCACGTGCTACATCTGCGGCGTTCTTGTTTACATATTACGCTTTAGTCTTTATCGCCAAAGGCCTCAGTACGATCAACTCCCAGTCCCAATGCCGGAAACCCAATGACCTTCAATCATGCAATCGCCTTGTAGCAGCAACTTTTGGTATGGAACCATCCGGAGCCGCTCACCTGCCTGCGAGCGCAGCGACCACAGCGTCGTTCAATGTCGCCACCACCGAAAAACTGCGTAGTGCGGCCAATGGAGATCAGGTCGCTGGATATTCGCTGCTTAAAATTATGCCTCTGCTTGTGTTTATGTTAAAGAACAAAGTGGAAGCCCTTGTTGATGGTGCGTTTAAATTGGTGGTAGTGAACACTGATGCTGTTTGTGTGACGAGCCTGTCTTTTAAAAACTTATTAGGACGCAAAGTGGGACTGCAATGAAACCAGGTGGCAACATTTTGTGGAGTGAGCAGGGATATGCACCGGCTTGTTGGCGTTGGCGCTGCAGAAGTGTCCCTGGGCGGTCAAGTATTCACAACTGAATTTTCAATTATCCGCCGCTCCTCACGTGATGGTATATTAGGTGTTTATTTACTACATGTGTTCGGTGCCACAGTTGATTTCCGAACAGGGGAGACGGTTGCTAGTGGCGACATTTCTTAAAAACTTATGCAGGATGATGCTTTAAGCGGGAACGGTGTACTTCATGCCTGTGAGGACACACTCGTGCCTGCTTAGTCAGCTTTGTGTGTTCCGGTGGAATGATTGGCTGCGCCAGTAATGACGTCGTTGTTCTCCGTCGCAGCCGAGTGCACGCGCAGCAGTTTCCATCCAGCTCTGAAACGGGTAGGCCACGCGTCATACGTGCCCCTGAGGAGCACGCAGCTTTCGATCAGGAGCGCCGGGAGCAGAACCAGGAACGAGCTCGACCACGCCGTGCCGATGCTGCTGCCGGGGCACACGAACAGGCTCGTGCAGCCGAGCGCAAGCAGCAACAAGTACCAGGCATCAGGCATTCGACGCCACAGTGGAGACTGCGCACTTATAGTACATTAAGAAGAACTTTGTTCTACCGCATTGCATTTTGTCTGTGGCCCAGAGGAGCTGTGAATTATTGCTTGTCATCCCTTCAGGCGAAAACGCATTGGTACCCGTTGGCGCCAAGCTTCAGTTCTTCAAAGAGCACAAGTCGCCGCTAGTAGTCGTGTGCGCAGATGTTCGACACACGAGTTGGCGCTTCTTCAGAAGACTCAAAGATTCTTCCTATGATCAGCAAGTGAAACAGCACGGACGAGCGCCGCATATTAGTAGCATAGAACTGACGTATCTTCAACATTGTCCAGGGGGATTACGCGCCACCAATTCCTGCGTCTCGAACCAAGCACAGAACAGATAATATGAAGCATTACGTGAAAACCGCAGAACGCATAGATGGGCAGGGAAAGTCCTGGCATGGACGAGAAATCCCAGAGGCCGAAGTGAGGGCCGAAATAATCAATCTACGCACGAAGTCAGCGCGGGGCCCGGATGGCATCACGAAGAACATTCTTCAAAACCAAAGCGACGAATCCATGGCGGCAATCACACAGTACGAGAACGAGTGCTCGGAGGGGGGGGTGGCATACCGCGGCCCACGTAGATCACTACATGGGCCGCGGTATGGCCCCCCGAACCCAAACCTGGCAACCCGACTCAAACCGGATCCCCAAACCTGGCAAGAAATTTCGGATTGAGAACCTCAGGCCCATCTCTCTTACCTCGTGCCTGGGCAAGCCGATGGAGCACGTCGTTCACATTAGATCAAGCAACTACATGTAGGACAAAGGCATCCATACATTCACGATGATCAGGTCCAGGCCGAAACGTTCCATGCAGGACCTCCTACACCAACTCAAACATCAAATCCTGGACCTGCGGCGTAGAGCAGAGGGACAACAAACCCTCTTAGGGCTGAACCTCACTGAAACCTTCCATGATATTGCGCACAATTGAGGCAGTCCTAGGGAACCCTGGAGACTTATGCGTAGGCCGCAAGGCCTACACCTACGTCCGGGGCTTTCTCTATTACCTCACAGCTCAAATAACGACACGAAAAGTGAAGTCGGACGACATAGAACTAGATAGTAGAGGAAGGCCGCCGGGCTGGCTATTGTCCCCCTTTCACTTCAACGTGGCCATGATCGGCCTGCCCAAAATCCTGAGCAAGATCCGTGGGCTCAACCAGAGCCTGTACGCCAACGAAATAACGTTGTGGGTGACAGGCGGCAACGAGAGCCAAATTGAGGAAACCCTCCAGCAGACAACGGAGACCCTAGAACGCTACGCGGCGGAGAACGGGCTCAGTAACCCCTCGCAAAAGTTCGAACTCCTGCTGGCGTACTCGACGACCAGGAAACAATACGGAGGAACACCGAACATTAACGCCAAGGCGAACCGGGGCACGATACCTATCGTGGACCAGATCAAAGTCTTAGGACTGCGGCTACATGCGGAAGGCAGAAACTTCGATACCATCAATGCACTAGAGAACAGCGCACAGCTAAGACTAAGCCTAATAAAATTGTTGCCAATAGACACTACCGCATGAGGGAGGTCGGCCTAATGCGTTTAGTGCAAGCGCCTTCGTCAGCAGCCGCGTCGACTATGCGGCACCGTACCTAACATTTGGTGTGGCAGAAAAAAAAACAAGATGGAATGAATCACCTGACGAGCGTTCAAACAGGCAATTGACGTCCCAGACACAACATCCAAAGAGAAACTCTTCGAGTTGGGGCTACACAACACGCTTGACCAACTAATCGAGGCTCACACTACCGCCAATACGAAACACTCAAGCAGAGCCACACGAGGCGACACCATTCTACGGAAACTACATTTACTACGAAGCACAACACGGCACGAAACTCGGCATTCCACTAGAGACGCGAAACATTAAAATTCGTGAACTGCCAAAGAACATGTACCCGGAGCACCTCATGGAGCGACGAGAGGCAAGGGCGCGCCACATTGAGCGCAAATACTGTGGCGTAGAGGGCGTGGCCTACGTACACGCCGCGGAATATGGAGAACGAAAAAGGATGGCCATCGTAGTTGTAGACAAGGACAGAGAACCTTACACGAGCGGAACCATTTAAACGGACAACCCCGAAGTTACGGAGGAATCAGCAATAGCAATAGCATTATAAGTAACTGAAATATCGCAGTTCACAATTTGGCGGAAGGACGCATCTCGCCGGAAAGGCTCGAAATTCTAAATAATGACAGCGACCAATATCGCTGGACGAACCAAATTATTTGTACGCCCGTGCAATCCTCCCTCCCCAATCACGAGGCGGTTCACAACGTAGCTGGAGGACTTACTCACCGAGCAAGTGAGCCAGGCCATCCGAGAACGAGAGGAGACCGCATGGTCAGCTCCTAATAAATCATTGGTTACTCTCGGTTGGGAAGAACCCGATGCCTACCAACTCATCCCAAGCTAACCGAGAAATGGGCGGTAACCTTGCGCCATCTGCAAATAAACATGTGCCCTAAACCAGCGGCCTGTAGCAGATTCTATCCGGGACAATTCAATGATCAATGTAAATTACGTAAGGGTAGGGCAGATCTGAAATATATTCTGTGGTCATGCTCGAAGGTGGCTTCTTTCGAGATCCGCATAATTCAAGATTGGTAGCAGTGGGAGACCTTGCTGTGCAGCTCGGAACAGCGAGACCATATCTAGGTCGTCCAGCTAGCCGAGGCAGCCGCTGAGAGCCAGGGGATCTTGGCAATCTGCTAGGCGGAGAGAGCCTGCGTTCGCCCCCCTGAGTGCTCTCTTTCCCTCGAGCCAAGCATAGAATTAACACGGGGCGGCAAAGCCTGTTCGACAGAAACCCTATTGTTTTCCAGCGTCAGAGCGCACGTTTATCGACGAACAAGTTCGCGAAATGCTACAGAAAGGAGCAATCCGGGAATCATCCAGTCCGTCGGCTCCTCCAGTTACAGTCGTGAAGAATAAAGGCGGTACTTGGAGATGTTGTGTGGTCTACCGCCTTCTCACTTCCATTACTCAAAAAGACGTTTGCCTCCTTCCAAGGACATTTGACGCATTGGACTGCCTTGATTCAGCCCCATATTTTTGTTTCATTGATTTGCGATCGGGACGCTGGCAAATTCCTATGCACCCGGCGGAGAAAGAAAAAAAAACGGCATTTATAACCTCCCATGGCCTTCTTGATTTGAACGTCATGCCGTTTGGGATTTTCAACGCCACCGTGACTTTCAAAATATTTATGGAGACCAATCTTGTAGGCCTCAAATAGTATTTTTGCATGGGTTACCCAGACGACAGTGTCATCCTTAAAAGCACTCTTGAAGAGCACAACTGGCTGGAAGTGGTCTTAGACTGCATCAAACGCGCCAGACTAGTACTCAATTCTAATAAATGTCACTTCGGTCAATGGCAGACATTGCTGCTTGGCCATCTTTTAGACAACGATGGTATAAGGCCTGACCATAAAAGACAGCAACTGTTGAAACCTTTGAGCCTCCTTGGTTTGTTAAAGACCTTGATAATTTTGTAGGCCTCTGCTCTTATTTTTGCAGATTTATACCTGCTTTTGCTGACGTCGCCTATCCCACGTTTTGCCTTCTGCATAAGGACACCGCTTTTGATTGGGCTCATGCGGCGCATTTTTTTTTTTGTCGAACAAGCTCCTACTAACGACGGGCACCATTCCCTATTTCGACATAGCCGCACCGACAGAGATTCACATCGGTGCGAGTGGCGTGGGCGTCGGCGGAGTCCTCGTTAAACCATGAGACCGGAAAGAGCACTAAACGTTTACGGAGTCGCACGTTAAGCAAGTCTGAATGCAATTACGTCGTTACGGAGCAAGAATGTCTAGCGGTTATTTTTGCTGCGCTACTTTTCCACTCGTATGTTTATGGGCGTCCACTCACAATCAACAGAGGTCATCATACCTTGTGCTGACCCGTCAACCTTCATAATCCCTCTGGACGTCTCGCCCTCGGGGGTCTTCGTCTCCAGGAGTACTATTTCAGTTTCATACAAGAGTGGTCGCTGACACGCAGACGCTGACTGCTTTTCGCGAATGCCACTGAACACGACACTTTGTGATTCGGATAAATTTAGCCAACTGATTGCTTCTTCAGCACCAGCATTTCCTGAGACCTCTGAGGCAGGAGCAGCGAGAATACTCCAGCTTAGAGTCGCTTTTGAACGCTGCGCATGAGTCTAGAACAATCCGAGGCTTTTGTGCTTGTGACGCCCTCCTCTACAAAAAAAAAAAATTCCGCAGCCACTAGCGTTTGTTTCCTTGTTCTAGTTGCGGAGAAGCTACGCTCCACTATTCTGCTGGCCATGCACGATGATCCAACCTCCGGACATATATCAGCTGCGCGTACATTTCATTGAACCCAAGAACGGTTTTACTGGCCCCGAATGAATGAATTTGTTGTTTTATGGCGCAAGGGCCAATTATGACCAAAGAGCGCCAGGTCAGTGATGATGGGTTTGCGGTGGGTAGATGAATTCCGTAAGTTGTTGTGACATAGCTGTAAAGGGGCCTAAAAGCAATCTCTGCAAAGTGCATAAAAGCTATATGTAATAAAATTATGGCAGTGACTAATGAGTACTAATAAGAACAAAAAAGAGACATTGTGATAGAATGATCATATTTTAAAATACTTGAAAGCAAACGTTTGCAAGGCGCACTACTGCCTATGAGAGCCCTTAAAACGGAAGGGCCTGAAGGCATGTGCTGTAGAAAAGTATCGCAGCGGCATCCTCTTGAGAAAGGATCTGCTACAAATTCGTAGGGCTAACAACATGTAAGACAACATCGTTTTAGAAACTTAGCACTGATCTGGTGTCAAACAACGGTTCTCCACCAAAAAAACATTACAGGATGAAGGGGGATGTGCTGCCAGTATGCTAGCGGAAAGTGTTTCTTTCTCTGTGTTTCGGCTTGCCGACACTCCAGGAGGGCGTGGAGGACGGTGAGCCTTTCAACGCATCTACCGCAGGATGGTGGTTCATTTCCAGTTAGCAGGAAACTGTGTGTGGTATATGTGTGTCCTATTCTGAGACGACAGAATAGGACATCTGTTCGTTGTGTTTTTGTTGCGGAGGGCCGATTACCCAGTTTTGGTTTATTCAAGTGAAGCTTTAATCAAGTGAAACTGGCCCCGAATGTGTCGGTAGACTGCAATGTACGTAGCCAGTTTCACTGAGTGTCACGCCTACAAGCATCTATGTACGACACCGGCAACTCTCCTTGCGAGCAACTTGGAATTGTCCTCAAGGGTCCGTTTCCCCGCTCATCGAAAGGGAACCGTTGGATCATCGTATGTACCGACCATCTGACCCGCTACGGCGAGACGGCTGCTATACCATTTGCAACCGTCACTCAAGTTTTCCTTTTCTGCTGCACTCGATCATTTTCCGCCACGGCCCATCTCAGTTCATCATGGCCGCCAGTTTACTGCAGATGTCATGGAAGATATTCTTCGACTGTGCGCTTCCAGCTTTCGTCACTCAATGCCGTATCACGCGCAAACAACGGGAACTTGCGATCAGCTTGCGAGCATAACCAAAATCCTGTAAACAAAACCCTGCCAGGCAAAAATAGAATTCTTTGACGCTTTGCCTTCTCTACTTCAATAAACAAAAACGCTATTCTGAAATCTTTTCAAATGTAAGAGAACAGACAAGTATGTATTCCATCACTTCACCATGACGGAGTGGAAATAGAAAATAGCTTAGAAAAAGCCAACTGCTTCAACAAGTTTCTTGCTTCCATTTTCTCACCAAGTACACCGAGCGAAATTCCGGATCCGTCTTCTAATCAGGTCATTGAAAGCATGGATGATATAGTTAATTATGAAAATGGAATACGGTCTCTTCTTGAACGTTTAGATTCCAGCAAACTATGGGGGCCGAATGGATTGACAGCCGCTTTTCTCACATTGTCTGCGTCGTTCATCCCAACCTTTTTTAGAGGGACACTAAATTTTAATATTAAGTCAACGTAGACTGTTGATATACCATCCCAGAAACCTCAAAACGCATGTTTCATGCGAAGAAGAGACTTATTTTAAGAGAAAATGCGTTCTGAAGCGTCCGAGTACCTCTAGCGCAGTTCAAATCACCCGCCGTCCATTCTAAGAGTGGTGACCTCATGGTCTCATAGTGACGTTGCGCCTTCGGTGAGTAAAACAGCGCCCGCAGACGGCTCTACGGCTTTTCTGCGCAAAACTCAAACGCGCGGCCAGAAACAGAGCCAAGACAGAACCGACACCAGCGCGAAAGCGGAACTATGGTGGCTAGCGGAAGGGAAAGCGCTCTACGATAAGCTGGTTCTTTATTTTATGACGCAAACTTTGACGCTCATTGCAATGGACGACCCTGACAACGACACATTGGCTCGCGACGCTAGGCTCGACTTCAGCGATTTAAGCACTGATGAACGTGACCTGACGCTGAGGGCTCGCGCTGCCGGCGTCGGTGCGTACTACTATGACGGCAACTGTATGTCATGGCTGTACGTGTTCGCACAATTGTAGCTTTTCCTTCGTGAAAACCAAATACCACCCTCATTGCCTCGGAATCGACCTGCAGTTCTTGCGCTTCGGAGAATGCAGGCAAGACCGACGTAACAGCGCTACCGGTAATCATTGCTTTGAAAGGCACTCCACACGACTTCAGTAAGTCGGCGTCGAACTCGTAATCCTGTGGACGAAAGCGCAGCGAGCACACTGTGTGATTATTCGGCTCTTTGCCAGCGGGCTGTGGCAGAGGTACGGCACTTAGCCACTTCGAACGGAGAGGTTCACTCGGTGGCACACAGTGATAAGTAACGTTGGATTCGCCGCTGCAACTGCCCATGGCCAAGTTGCGCGGACCGTTCGCGCATCCCACATCACATGGACGTGGCATTCTCGCTGCTTGTTCCAAATGCAAGTTTCGCGAGCCAGCAGAACCAGCGCAGCACGACGCGATAACGAAACAACTGAAACTCCAAAGCGCGCGTGGCGCAGAGTCAAGCGAAAACTAAACCTTTCGACCACCCATACTACTGAAGGGTAACGTCAAAATGTTATTTTTTCTTAGAATCGAACAGAAGTAGACAAGTTGAATTTTCTTCCGTATTATAACCTAATGAAATTATCTTTTTAGTACGAGTAGTTGAGTACTAGTGACATAAATTATGATGATGAGTGCCTTCGTCATCGGGCTAGTACCAAAATGTCGCTGGCGGGTGTCAAATCGTGTCATGCATTTACCTCAATTTCTCGGTTACTAAATCTCCGTTCCCGATTATATTGACGCCTTAGACGCTCTAGAGCATTGCTTTATCACTTTAACTTGACTTCATAGTAATCTTTAGTGTCCCTTTAAGGCACTCGAAGTCATTGAGCACCGGCGTCCTACTACGCGAATGGCAGATAGCGTGCATTGTGTCAGTGTATAAATCGGGGCTTCGGGAGCTAGTTAACTATTACAGAGCGATATCTCTAACGAGTATTGTTTGCAAAGTATTAGAGCACGTCTTGTGTAGTGACATAATTACACACATTACCAATCATAAAATCCTGAATCCGGAACAGTATGCTTTCGGGCAAGGGTTTTCCTGTATAACTCAATTAAAAGAATTCGTTAATTAACGTTGTGGTGCACTGGATGCTCGTTGTTCTGTAGATTCGATGTTTGTAGATTTTAGGAAAGCTTTCGACCCAGTGCATCAGACGTTGCTGGTATGTAAACTACGTTGCTTTAATATCAATGAACAAGTAATTGCATGGATTCAGGAATGCCGTTCTTCGCGGTTTCATTGCGTAGTGGTAAATGGCGCAGAATCTAGTGCGGCCCGGGTAACGTCTGGCGTCCCCCAGGGCTCGCTATTTGGCCCGTTACTTTCTCAATATTTATAAATGACCTTCTCAACACTATTTTTTTCCGTAAGGTTGTTTACTGACGATCTGATAATATATAAGGACATTACACGTATAGCCGATACTGTTATTGTGCAAAATGATTCAGTTAAAATACAAAACTGGCGTAGAGATTCACATATCTAAATAAGCACACAGAAAACAGTACACTTGCGCTTTACCAAAAAGTATATGCCAGAAGCGGTATATTATCTACCCGGTCGCCCATTGCAGATTGTTTCCGAGTATACGTACTTGGTTGTATTTCTCACCCCGTCCATATGTTGCCACAGGCACGTTGATTTCATTACAGCAAAGGCATGCAAAGTATTAGGATTTCTACGGCGCAATACAATATTATTTCCCCGCAGGCTCGCGATCTTCTGTACAAAAGCTATATTAGACCAATTTTAGGACATGGATACACGTATGTAATGCTCCTACGTGTACAGGCCGAGATAAACTTGCGACAGTTCCGAATAGAGCAGCACGGTACCTCATCAGCAACTATTAGAGAAACCTTAGCATTACTACTGCAAAACAAACATTAAAATGGGACACTTTAAAAAAGAGAAGGCAGAAATATGCTTGAAACTTTTTCACAATATATCTTATGGCCAAATTCGAATTGACCACAATAAGTATATTCTTCAGCCGCACTATATATCAAGACGAACAGATCACGAGCTCAAGCATAGGAAATACAGTTGTAGAACTAAGCTTTTCAGAAGCAGTTTTTTCCTAAAAACCATTTTAGAATGGAATCGACTGCCAGCTGCCGTAGTTGGTATATTTATTAGTGAACATTTTGCAACTGCTTTTTGAAATTTGATTCTTTATTTTACAGCATATAGTTAATGTAAAGTTCGCTTTCATTACATAGTGTTTTGTTACTTAGTTGTATGATCCCATTTCTTGCCTAAAATTTTTTTTGTTGTTGTTCGTGCTGTACATTCATATCCTGATATACCACTTTTGTTCCCTAGCCTTTCTTATTGTATTGTATACTATACTGCAGTTTATTGTATGTCATAAGCTGTTTACATTGCTGTATGTAACCCCCACTGTAATGTCTAAATGGCGCTGTGGGTGTGAGATTAAATAAATAAACAAATGGCCTGACCGAGCGTACCAAGGGCACAATGGTGAACATGTTGTTCATGTATGTCGCATCGGACCATAAGGAATGGGAGATTTCGCCCTTCGTTACATGCAAATTTAACCCTGCGAAGCACGAAACTACTGGCTACAGCCTGTTTTTCCTCCTCTACGCTCGTCCGCAGTGTCACACACTGGACACCCTACTTTCTTCCTCCGCCCAGATGATCTCTTCATCGCCGATACTGTATATCTCACTAAAGAGGCTCAACACTTGGCCCACATGCGTAGTCTCACTTCGGAAGGCCATTGAAAAGCACCGTACGAGAAGCGCCAAGTTCTTGACTTGTTCTTCAAGGGATCTTGCCTAGCTATGGTGTCCGCAGCGCTAATGTGGCCTCTGTGAGGAACTTCTCGCCAACTGTACTGGCCAGTACGTTATTTCTGACCAGTTTATTGAAATAAACTATCCACTGGCACGTCCAACCGCAAGTGGACGACGCTCTACCAAGACGGAGGTTGTACACGTTGACCGTCTGAAGCCCTTCACTCCGAGAACTTGATTTGCCCGGCGGGCTTGGTAATGGAGGGGCGAAATATTACAGTTAATGCAGTCGCATAAATGGAAGGAAAAGGGTAAGGAGGGAGCAAGGAAGAGAAGGAGCACGTTTTTGCCCTTGTTGGAAATCGCGTGCAGTACGGAGAAGATAAAGAATTAGAGAGTGGGTGGTGAGCACTTTGGGCGAGGACTGTTTTTTTGATGTACGTCTTGTACGGACGGTAATGCGCTAAGCGCAAATAAAGACTGGAAAATGACCTTTATCGAAGCGCTGTTTGAGACTCGCCTTCAATCCTATTAAATAAGCCCCATTTCTTTCTTGTCGGAACAGCATTATTTTCTCCAGTCTCTGTAACATGTTTAGTGGTGGTGGTGTCATCTCCATTGTTTCTTGCTATGACAGGCAACGTTTACGAGAGTCACTTACAGTGCGACAAAATATCTGAGCTTTTATGGACAAAAAATACAAGTGAGTACACTCCTAGTAACTCTTTCATTGAGAATGATTCAATAATCTGTATTATAACGCCTCTCACATGCCTTAAGTAGCCTAGCCATGGACGTCTCAGGCTGGGAAATCTATCGGGCAGCATGACGAGTTCTCTGTAGAGAAGTCCTCATCACGGTTTTTACAGCGAAGCTGTCTATGGCTAGGATCTGCAAAGAATTGTGTCCGAGATGTTCACAAAAACCAATCATCATGTGGGCCGATCCTGCAGTGCACAAAGGGCCAAATCTCAATGGCGCGTACCCCCGTGGGCTCGGGGACCTGTAACGCACTCTTGAACTACCCTTGTCCCACGCTAGATCCAAAGAGGTCCCAGGCGCAAGCTAAGGACAGATCTTCTGGAAAAGAAATGTTGTGTACAACTTTTTATATAAGACCTATTAAACATTCTCGACGCCAACCACGAAAACGCGCTAGTTCGGCTTCTCCAAAGTTCGTCGCCGTCGTCTTCCACAGCTCGCTCCGTTGCGCAGAAAACTATCAGCGATGGCGCGAGCGTCGTCGTCTTCCACAGCTGCAGGTTTCATTGCCGCTCATCATTCCAGTGTAGAATTTCACTTCTCCTGTCGTCGACCGCATGTTCGTATATCGATACGTCAGTGTATAAGTATAAGGAGGAGAAATCAACTTTTATTTTGGAAACAGTATTCCGGGTTAAGCCTCGGTTCTACTCTCGGTGGGAGGTCTCCTCATTCCAGGAACCCTCTGGCCTTCGCTGCCTCCTTGGCCCTGGCAACGAGGGGTCGTTCTTGTTCCAGGTCTTCGGAGACGAGCTTGGCCTCCCACATTTCTATGAGGTCTTCGCTTTGTCTGGCGTTGCAACAGTCTCTCGGTGAAGGCAATGCGTCTTTGTCTAGATGCCATGGACATTCGATGATCACGTGCGCTAATGTGTCCGGTACGCCGCACATTGGGGAGTGGTATCCTTGTACCGTTGGGTACAGTCTATGCATGATGATTCCATTTCGTGGATGTAAGTATTACTTTGCAGTCTTCTGAGTATAGTGCTTCTCTGTTCAGCTTTGGGTGAGGTGGTGGGTACACCCTGCGTTCCAGCCTGTGATGTTGAAGGATCCCTGAGTGCGTGATGGGTACGGTCTCTGCCTCCGCTGGCGTAGACCGGGCGTGTCGAGGGTAGGAAGGGTTGGCCCGGCAGGTGTGGACTCGGGCCGCGGCATGTGCCGCTTCGTTCCCCTCCAGCCCCTCGTGCCCAGGAACCCATGTTACGCAGGTGAAGGGGATCGAAGTACTGCGGTGCTTCAATAACTTCAGTGCTTCTGCCGACACGCGACCATTAGCGTAGTTCCTGACGGCTGCTTGAGAATCGGAGATGACAGCTGCGTCCATGCACGTGGTAGTTGCTAGGGCGATCGCCGTCTCTTCTGCAGTCTCGGGGTTTTGTGCGCGGACTGTGGCAGACGCTAGCTCCCTGCCCTGAGAATCTACGACACTCAGGGCGTAAGCGCTTCTTTGCGGGTATTTGGCTGCATCGGACAGGCCGCCATTGGAATATGAACCTGGCAACGTTTAACGCTAGAACGTTATCTAATGAGGCGAGTCTAGCAGTGCTATTGGAGGAATTAGAGGGCGGTAAACGGGATATAATAGGGCTCAGTGAAGTTAGGAGGCCAAAAGAAGCATATACAGTGCTAAATAGCGGGCACGTCCTGTGCTACCGGGGCTTAGCGGATAGAAGAGAACTAGGAGTCGGATTCCTGGTTAATAAGAATATAGCTGGTAACATACAGGAATTCTATAGCATTAACGAGAGGGTGGCAGGTCTTGTTGTGAAACTTAATAAGAGGTACAAAATGAAGATTGTACAGGTCTACGCCCCTACATCCAGTCATGATGACCAGGAAGTCGAAAGCTTCTATGAAGACGTGGAATCGGCGGTGGGTAGAGTGAAAACTAAATACACTATACTAATGGGCGATTTTAAGGCCAAGGTAGGCAAGAAGCAGGCTGGAGACAAGGCAGTGGGGGAATATGGCATAGGCACTAGGAATAGCAGGGGAGAGTTATTAGTAGAATTTGCGGAACAGAATAATATGAGGATAATGAATACCTTCTTCCGCAAGCGGGATAGCCGAAAGTGGACGTGGAGGAGCCCGAACGGCGAGAATAGAAATGAAATAGACTTCATACTCTGCGCTAACCCTGGCATCATACAAGATGTGGACGTGCTCGGCAAGGTGCGCTGCAGTGACCACAGGATGGTAAGAACTCGAATTAGCCTAGACCTGAGGAGGGAACGGAAGAAACTGGTACATAAGAAGCCGATCAATGAGTTAGCGGTAAGAGGGAAAATAGAGGAATTCCAGATCAAGCTACAGAACAGGTATTCAGCTTTAACTCAGGAAGAGGACCTTAGTGTAGAAGCAATGAACGACAATCTTGTGGGCATCATTAAGGAGTGTGCAATGGAAGTCGGTGGTAACTCCGCTAGGCAGGATACCAGCAAACTATCGCAGGAGACGAAAGATCTGATCAAGAAACGCCAATGCATGAAAGCATCTAACCCTACAGCTAGAATAGAACTGGCAGAACTTTCGAAGTTAATCAACAAGCGTAAGACAGCTGACATAAGGAAGTATAATATGGATAGAATTGAACATGCTCTCAGGAGCCGAGGACGCCTAAAAACAGTGATGAAGAAACTAGGAATTGGCAAGAATCAGATGTATGCGTTAAGAGACAAAGCCGGCAATATCATTACTAATATGGATGAGATAGTTCAAGTGGCTGAGTAGTTCTATAGAGATTTATACAGTACCAGTGGCACCCACGACGATAATGGAAGAGAAAATAGTCTAGAGGAATTCGAAATCCCGAAGGTAACGCCGGAAGAAGTAAAGAAAGCCTTAGGAGATATGCAAAGGGGGAAGGCAGCTGGGGAGGATCAGGTAATAGCAGATTTGTTGAAGGATGGTGGACAGATTGTTCTAGAGAAACTGGCCACCCTGTATACGCAATGCCTCATGACCTCGAGCGTACCGGAATCTTGGAAGAACGCTAACATAATCCTAATCCATAAGAAAGGGGACGCCAAAGACTTGAAAAATTATAGACCGATCAGCTTACTGTCCGTTGCCTACAAAGTATTTACTAAGGTAATTGCAAATAGAATCAGGAACACCTTAGACTTCTGTCAACCAAAGGACCAGGCAGGATTCCGTAAAGGCTACTCAACAATAGACCATATTCACACTATCAATCAAGTGATAGAGAAATGTGCAGAATATAACCAACCCTTATATATAGCTTTCATTGATTACGAGAAAGCGTTTGATTCAGTCGAAACCTCAGCAGTCATGGAGGCATTATGGAATCAGGGTGTAGATGAGCCATATGTAAAAATACTGGAAGATATATATAGCGGCTCCACAGCCACCGTAGTCCTCCATAAAGCAAGCAACAAAATCCCAATAAAGAAAGGCGTCAGGCAGGGAGATACGATATCTCCAATGCTATTCACAGCGTGTTTACAGGAGGTATTCAGAGACCTGGATTGGGAAGAATTGGGGATAAAAGTTAATGGAGAACACCTTAGTAACTTGCGATTCGCTGATGATATTGCCTTGCTTAGTAACTCAGGGGACCAATTGCAATGCATGCTCACTGACCTGGAGAGGCAAAGCAGAAGAGTGGGTCTAAAAATTAATATGCAGAAAACTAAAGTAATGCTTAACAGTCTCGGGAGAGAACAGCAATTTACAATAGGCAGCGAGGCACTGGAAGTCGTAAGGGAATATATCTACTTAGGGCAGGTAGTGACGGCGGATCCGGATCATGACACGGAAATAATCAGAAGAATAAGAATGGGCTGGAGTGCGTTTGGCAGGCAGTCCCAAATCATGAACAGCAGGTTGCCGTTATCCCTCAAGAGAAAAGTATATAATAGCTGTGTCTTACCAGTACTCACATACGGGGCAGAAACCTGGAGGCTTACGAAAAGGGTTCTACTCAAATTGAGGACGACACAACGAGCTATGGAAAGAAGAATGATAGGTGCAACGTTAAGGGATAAGAAAAGAGCAGATTGGGTGAGGGAACAAACGCGAGTTAATGACATCTTAGTTGAAATCAAGAAAAAGAAATGGGCATGGGCAGGACATGTAATGAGGAGGGAAGATAACCGATGGTCATTAAGGGTTACGGACTGGATCTCAAGGGAAGGGAAGCGTAGTAGGGGGCGGCAGAAAGTTAGGTGGGCGGATGAGATTAAGAAGTTTGCAGGGACGGCATGGCCACAATTAGTACATGACAGGGGTTGTTGGAGAAGTATTGGAGAGGCCTTTGCCCTGCAGTGGGCGTAACCAGGCTGATGATGATGATGATGGCTGCGTCGGTGTATCTGGTGTCCGGACCTTGCCTGCGTCTTGGCCGTAGAGCATCCACTCGGGCTTTTCTTCTTTCCTTGTGGTACGTGGGGTGCTTGTTGCGTGGAATTGGGGATATGCACAGGTATTTGAGGCGGTTTGAAGGAATTCTTTCTTTTCGGTCCGTGGTGGCTATAAACGTATCACCGCAGCTCAGCCCTTGCAGCACTGATCTTCCGGTGGGCGTAGGCTTCAGCCGTTCTAATTGACTGGCTTTGTGAGCTTCAGCTAGTTCTTGCCAGGTGTTGTGTACGCCCATCTTGACAAGACTCGTAGTCGAAGCCGTACATGGTAGGCCCAGGGCGATTTTGATGGCTTTCCGTACTTGAATAATTATTTTTTCTACCATTACATCCTTCAGCGCGAGGTAGGGCATGCCGTATGTTATTCGACTGGTGAGGAGTGCTTGCATCACGCGTAGCGTGTCTTGTTCTTTAAGTCCGCTTCTATGGCTTGCAACTCTCCTGACGAGATCAGTGAGCTGTGATAGCGTTCGCTGTAGTCGCGGGAGGGTGGCCGCCCCGGACCCGTCTTTGTGTATGTGTAGCCCTAGAACTCGTAGGATTTCCACTTTTGGAATGGGCGTTCCATTGAGGGTGACGTTAGGATCAGGTTCATCGTAGCCGGGTGGTCAGCCTCTCGTTCTTGACTTGAGGACGAGGTGTTCGCACTTCTCGAGAGCACAACGGAGGCCGCATTTGTGCAAGTAGCTCTCGATGGTGTCTACTGCTTCCTGTAGGCGTGTTGCTTGTGTTACAGTGTTTGAGGCCCTTGTCCATAACGTGATCTCATCTGCATGGAAAGCGTGTCTTACGTCTGGTATCGCGTCGAGGAGGCTGGGTGGTTTGATCATTGCAACGTTGAAGAGCAACGGCGACATGACCGAACCCTGCGGGGTGCCTTTGATCGGTAGTCGGAAGCTGTCGCTGCGCAGGGTGTATATTCCAACTGTGGCCGTGCAGCCCGTTATGAAATTCCTGACATAGTCGTATGTCCGAGAACCGCAGCCCAGGTCTTCGAGGTTGCAGAGGATAGCTTCGTGACTGAAGTTGTCAAAAGCTCCCTTTACGTCGATGGCTAAAATCGATGATTTGTTTCTGGTACTCAGGTGGTCAATGAGGTCTTCCTTGAGTAGAAGGAACACATCTTGCGTTGGGGGGGGGGGGGGAGGAGGGGACAGGTTCTGCCTGAAACCGAACATAGTGTTTGGAAAATATCCGTTGTGTTCGAGGTACGAGGTTAGCCGGTTGTGAATCATATGCTCGAAAAGTTTCTCTACGCACGAGATAAGGGAAATTGGGCGCAAAATCTCGATGCTGAGCTGTTTATTTGGTATGGGGATCATGCTAATCTCCGAGTGCTTCCAGGCAGCCGGTAGCTTTCCTCTCTGCCAGTATGCATTGAAGTACTGACGCAGGGCTGCGGTAGCCTGCTGCGAAACGTTCCGAAGATGCTTGTTCATGATCCGATCATTGCCCGCGCTGGTGTTTCTGGTGAGCGTCGATAGAGCTGCAGAGAGTTCAGCGTGCGTGAAGGGTTCGTCAAGGTCAGGGTTTGGTTTCCCACCGTAAACTTTGTCATGTGCTGTCGTATTAACGGGTGGGTCTCCGCATAGCTTCTTCTGAATTTCTCGGAGGATAGTTCTCTTCCGATCCGGCGTGGTTGTGCACGAGCCTACAGAGGTTCTGTCGCTGCTGCGTCTTCGTAGGGCCGTTGTGCAGAAGGGCGCGCAGAAGATGCCACCTCCACTTGGTGCTCAAGGTTCCCTGAAGTATGTCGCAAAATGCGTGCCAGTTCTGTCTTCCTAATCTCTCCGCGTATGCCTGTGCTTGCTCGGTGAGGAGGGCAATTCGCTTATTTAATTTATTGTTTAAAAAGTAAAAAAAATAATAAACAATACTATAAAAACACAAAAAATACAAATAATAAAAAGAAAGATAAGTATACAAAAAATAAGCAACAAACATCAAAGCTATGTGTTTGTGCCTTTACTCAACCTATATAGCATAAACAACACATAAAACTTAATATAGCTATTAAAGGAACCCTGAAACAATTTTCACGATTTGGTACAAACGTACTGAGTCATTAGAGTAGGTCCTTCTGATCATTACTTGGCGCATCTAAGTGCTCCGCCTAAGGCGTGTGATTTATGATTGGGTTTTCAAAATCTACACCGCTGCTGATCGCAGCACACTGCTCGGCTGAATTTCCCGCCGCCTCTACCTATTTGACGTAAATTGCCCTAATGACGTCAGTAGGGCGAGCTATCCGATTGGCTGCCCAAGGCACGTCATCAATCATTTTTCCAACTTTATGGTGAACAAATTTTGTTCGTAATAGTTGAAATGTTGGTTAATTTGTTTCTATAAAAAGAAAGTTGCAGAAAGGGAATGCATCAAGAACGATTTCTCAGTGCACTTAAGCACTTCCAGCACCAAGTCTCGTCTGCTTGAGTTACAAAGTGCTCCGTCTTGACAAGAGCTCCGCGGTCTCTGTCGGTCTTTCTTTTCGTGAGCACCATGAATCGCTTTGTTGCGCTGTGGGTTCTAAACGTAGCGACTGGCAATATGTCAAGCTGCGACATCGTGTCCCACTGCAAGGCAGCAGATGAACGAGCGCATCGGACTATCGATATCCAATAGGCGCCAGATTTTGAGTTTGCGGCCGTCACCTTACACCGGAGGATTTAACACAAAAGTGTTTCGCGACTCTGGTAGTCGAGTGAACGTAAGCACAAGGGGATTAGGCCTGGGCGTTTGGCCGTGCCATTTCCCGGGATGAGTAGAAGCGCAAACTTGAATGATCTGCATGATGCAGCCACCTGGTGGCACAGAGCTTAAGCTAGCACACTATCAGTAACGAAGTGTATTCTTCTTTGCTGCTGATGAAAATTTTTCGCAGGAGCGTAATTGCTAACACATTGTTTCTGTAAATGCGCGAAATGCTTTACACTTGGTTAGAACAATGCTAGTTCTTTGCTTGACTGCTTAAACTCTGCGCCACCAAGTGGCTGGACCGTGCATAGCGATCAGGCAACTCACATTCGTCTACGCTAATGTTTCATCAGCTTGAGTTTATGCCTCCGCCCATCTGTCGAAACGCCCAGCTCACCTGTGGTTGCCACAATACCAGACACATTCGGCGCTGCGAGAGAATGCTCGCAAAGCATGCTGCTTCTATAGCTCTCGCTTGGGGTGGACTTCCAAGTAGCTGGCGGAGAGTTTGGAGAGGCTTCGCGTGCTCGCTCCTAGAGAACCGGAAGTAGACGACACGGCGTGCCATCATGACACAGAGCCAGTGGAGGTGGAACTTAGCACCAATCGCTCGGCGAATGGGTTCAGGAGAAAATGCGTGACTATGGGGCAGGGTAACTTGTCATCTTCCGTAGCTCTCTTAATATGAGACGCTTCACACAAATTGTGGTACGAATGATTAACCTTAGCTGTATCATACGCGTCTACAAACTTTGTCCGAACCGTACCATGGGTCCTTTAAGCAATACAGCGTGTAGTGGTACAGTCTCCACCTCCCATGTGGAGTGAGTGGGTTGGGAACGCGCCTGATTTTCTTTCATTCTTTTTAGCAGTGTAAATCATCGTTGTTACCAAGCATATGCCGTATATTGTGCTAGGCCATCAATCTCTAACATATCAATAAAGCTTGTAACTCTCGGTATCTATAAAACATTAATAACATTCATTGGTACGGAGCTCCAATAGGGGTGCTGTCATCACAACAACGTATACTATGTCGAAGTACTATTTGGCAATGTGTTTGGCAGTGAGATTGCCACTTCCTGTGCCTGCCGATGTGCAGAGAAGGCTTCGTGATTCAGGTATGGCACAGGAATCAGCAGCAGGTTAAAACTATCGATGACATCGACGATGAACTTGGGTGGTTTCTGCATCATTTCTTTTAAAAGCACGTACATGCCTCTAGACACCACACCAAGTATGCTCTGGGAAATTTCTCATTTTTTCGGCTAAAGATCAACTGCAACGAAACATCAAATCAGTAACACATAGACTATTGAGATATGTTCCGGGTCGTGGTTCAGTTGTGTTAATCGATAATGGCAGAGTTTTCTTCACTTTCTGTATCCAAAACGACCATTTTTGCGATCTTTTTTCTGGCGCATCTACTGTAATTCAGACCGAAAATTTTGCAAGGAGGCTCCTCCACTCTACCCTTGCTGTAACTGTAAACTTCTTGCACGCGCCATTTTTTTGTTGCAGTTGACCTTTACTACCCACTTAGCTTCGTCTCGCTTACCTTGTTGATATGTCTGCCATTTCACTGCGTCAAGCATTCTTGAATCAACGGAGCGTTTGTTTTTTCGATGGTGTACTAATGTCGTCGGTTACCAGGCGAGAGAGAAGCGCTTTCAACTCCGGGCTACTTCTACATCTTTCTTTTCGTGCAACTAATGGACGGGTCTGATTTCGTTGCTCAGATTGAGTGCGCCCAAAATAAGGCTTCCACGTGGCAAGCGTAGGAGTGTTACACTTCCGCTTTGCTTCAGAACGTCGGCGAAGGCGAAACGCTACGCGATGACAGTGGAGCAAAGGAAGTGCTTCCTTTTATAGCGCACATCCATAAGAAGATCCAGTGCCGGCTATGGTTTTCTGGTAGAGTGCACAAATAAGGACAGAACTGGCGAATGGCAGGCAACCTTTGCCTTCTTTTTATGGCAGCGTAATGGTATATGACGAAGCAGCAGGACTTTTGTTTTATTTCTAGCTACTAAGCCAGACGAAAACAGCAAAACATTACTGTTTTCGTCTGGCTTAGTAGCTAGAAATAAAACAAGAGTTTACTGTTTTCATCTGGCTCAGTAGCTAGAAATAAAACAAAAGTCCTGCTGCCTCTCCATATAATGAAACGATATGCAGCTGCCTGAGTACGTAAATAACCATCCGGTTATTTGCAGACGATTGTTTATTATATCGTGAAATCAATAACCAAAACGATCAGGCGTCACTTAGTCAAGCCCTTAAAGCTGTACAAGATTGGGCCGCAAAAAGTAAAATGAATATTAACGAATGTAAATCAGTCATGCTCAGAGTTACAAACAAAACAGAGCATGTTATTGAGTGTAATTATGAGATGAACTCAACAATTCTAATCGAAGCTGAAACTATAAAATACCTAGGTTTAACAACTTCGAAAGACTTAAGTTGGAAATCACACATAGACTGAATTTGTGGAGATGCAGAAAAAAAGTTATGGTTCCTTCGCCGAAAATTAAAGCAAGCAATGACACCCGTCAAACTACTTGCATATTTAACTTACATTAGACCAAAGTTAGAGTATGCAAGTGTCATTTGGGATCCGTTTCAATCAGCATTAATAAACCGCATTCAGAAGATACAGAGAAAATCTGCAAGGTTCATTCTTTCACGGTATTATCGTACTGACTCTGTTTCCGAAATGCTTCGGTTGCTTGATTTGCCTCCACTGGCTCAACGGCGGAAGTTGGCTAGACTTAAATTTCTTTTTTTTGTTAGCAAAAGGCCACTTCAATATTGAAACCACACCCTATCTTGCTCTCAGGCAGGCTAGAAAAGTCAGATCAAGCAACATTGCATGTTTTCAATTCCAAAAGCATATCTGGACCTGTACGTTTATTCATTTTTTCCGCGAACGATTAAGGAATGGAACAGTTTGCCGGAGTCTGTTTTGCAGTTGAGTAGCATTAGAATCTTTGAGGAACGGGTTAAAAACGTTTTATAAAATTCAATCTTAGTGGTGCCGTGCACACATTGTCCCACTCTTCTAGAAATACATACAATAGTCTTTCTTTTATGCTGCTTCCAATATCACTGTCACAATGTTAGAAACATGTATTTCTTAGCCAAACTATTGTATTTGTACTTCGTTATTTGTTTTGCAATGTATTTCCAACATTCAGTGCTTCATGTCCTATTTACGTTTGTAAAGTGTTTACATGTTTTACCTGCCGTACCCACCCTGTTACGGCCAAGATGGCCAACAGTATTTGAAAATAAATAAATAATAATAATAAATAAATAATATAGGTCAGGTAACGTAGTTAGGATCTACACTTCTTGTTTCATCAAACGGAGGCAATATGAGAGGTCAGGCTAGTGATAGATTATGGCAGGGCGGCCTAATGAGCTTCCCACATATAACTCTGCATTTCCTTCACATCAGCGAATGTCACTTTAGGCGCTTCCGTATTGTCTAGCGAAGTACTCTGGTGTGTTCCCTTCAAGAATATTTCCGTTACCCTTGCGCAATGACGTGTTTACCTCTTGCTTAAAGTATTTATGCAAAAATTTAGATGTGTACGAGTATTCGAGCATTTAAATTCAAATAAAAAGGTCTAGCCTGCTCGTAATTAATTCGACATTTCACCAATAAATTTGTCGAAGACTCGCTCTGTTTGTCTACGAGAAAGCGCAGCACTCACTTCTTGCAGTCTATTGGGAGAACGACCGATGCAAATGGAGACTTTCCTAAACAATTTTCTTTCAAGAGAAATGCGATCGGCACACCATCGAACTTGATTTTGAACAAATTTCTTGAATGCATCACTTCTGCGCAACAATGTTTCCAGTCATTAAATAAGCACTCCTCTTCTCATGGAGCCAACGAATTCGAATCCCGTAAATGATGTTGCTCGCTAACGCTTATAAAGACATTTCTCCTCTTGCTGGCATTCAGTACTGTGTTAATTCACTTGTGTAAGCCTGCCCTCTCTTAGTTCCAAAATCCCTCTTTCCGACAGAAAGTAGGCAAGAAGCTCCATGTCATACGGTCCGGTGCTAATTTCATTAGTATGAGGTTTCTTTTTCCCCTCTTGCCTTATATTTGCTGCCTTCTGAACTCCTGTATACACATATATCCATATTTTACTGTAACCCTCATTTTTGCGCATTTTGTTCTTCCTTCATTGTCATTGTTTGTCACCAAGCATAATCTTCACGTTTTGTTTGCCCCTCTTCTTCAATACCCCTACTCATGGGGCTGCAAGGTGCTATGAGTAAATACATTCATTAATTGCATAAATAAATAACTAGGTAGATCCCACCATGCCCAGATTAGTCAAAAATCATTCGCGGTGCTGTAGTATAGACCCCTTGCAAAAGTACGCTCCTCGTGGCAGCCGCCGCAACTACGTGCGCTGCCGCCATGTTGGGGGGTGCCGCTAGCTGCCGCTGCTGTCACGGCTGCGATGACTAAGCAAAGCGTCGCGTCGTTCATGGCTCTTACGTTGCAAGTCTGCGTTAAGAATATTTATTTTGCAGTGGTTCACTTCTGCTGTGTTCCTGAATCTCACCAGCAGGAATACCGATGCAAAGGCTGCGAGAAGGTACGTGTACGTGCGTGCTATTATTACGGGTGTTGTTCGCGGGCATGCCACTGTTATCCTGCTGCATTGACCCCACATAAACGAGCTTGTAGCGAACTTTTGCCGCTGCTGTATTCAGTTTTTTAGCGAAACATTGTGGGAATGCTTTAGAGTCTATGATAACTGCGTTGTGTGTGTGCGTGTGCGTGCGCGTCTGTGTGTGTGTGTGTGTGTGTGTGTGTGTGTGTGTGTGTGTGTGTGTGTGTGTGTGTGTGTGTGTGTGTGTGTGTGTGTGTGTGTTTGTGTGTGTGTGTGTGTGTGTGTGTGTGTGTGTGTGTGTGTGTGTGTGTGTGTGTGTGTGTGTGTGTGTGTGTGTGTGTGTGTGTGTGTGTGTGTGTGTGTGTGTGTGTGTGTGTTCACAGCAAGAATGAAACGACCGTGCGTGCTAAATGCAGGTGTTAAACCGCGCTTCACAAACACCGCGCAGAACTAGCCGCTCGAACTTCGTTTCGCACCGCATGGGATGTTTCCGCAAAGGGTTCGTTTATCCACGCATGTGTTCGTATTTTGATGGACGGTAATGTTTTGGGGCACTTATATATGGGGTAGAGACGCTGTCGCTCGCTGAAACCACGACTGTATAGTGCAGCGCAGTGAGTGTACTACTGACAACACGTTAAAATAAATGACCTCGTCGCAGTGTCCGCAGTCTATAGCCACAGGCAAGCTATCATAGACGCGGTGAACCATTTGCACCGACGAAAAGTCTGTGTGACCCTAAATTACACGTGAGGTTGTAACTTGAGCGTCGCACTCTTTAGTCAGCCCGACTGGTACGACGTGCTACAAATGTGTGGGCAGCTGGCAAGTATACAATGTATGTGGTCTACCTATAGCTGCCTAGTATCCTAATAAGCATACCGAGTAATTTAGTCAAAAGCCCCGATCAGAAAAAAATGTAAAATTTTTTCACCTGCATCTTATTATTTATTAAAAAAGTGCAACGATTATTTCTTATGAGCCAAAGGTTAATATCGTGACATGAAGTTAATGCGAACAAACCACTTTTTTGTGAGTGAGCAACATGCAGTGCTAAAAAAACAATGCCTGGAGCCATCCTGAAATTACTCGCCGGGGTTGCTCAGTGGCTATGATGTTGGGCTGCTGAGCATGAGGTCGCGGGATCGAATCACGGCCACGGCGGCCGCATTTCGAGGGGGGTGAAATGCGAAAACACCCGTGTATTTAGATTTAGGTGCACGTTAAAGAACCCCACGTGGTCGAAATTTCCGGAGTCCTTCACTACGGCGTGCCTCATAATCAAAAAGTGATTTTGGCACATAAAACCCAATGTTATTTTTTTTTAATCCTGAAATTCCTTTTAGTCATCTACATTGCACCCATGGCAATGTTAAAACATGAGGGCTAGAGACCCACATTTTTTTCTGAAATACTTGCATTTTGGGCAAGCATATCATGATTTACCTTTTGCAGGTCTTATTTCACAAGTTCCCGCGGGACAAGATGATGTTCAAAAAGTGGATAATCGCCATAAGAAGGGGTCCAGGGCCAAACTTCGTGGTCGGCCAGTTTACGAGGGTCTGCTACACACATTTCAAGCCGGAAGACTATATCCCAAACGTGGCCAGTGGGCGACGCTTTCTGAAGGAGAACGCTGTGCCGACGCAGTTTGTGTTTGCCAAGCCTGTGAAACAGCGTCGAACACCTGAGGACGGAGCACTGCGCTGCAGCAAGAGTCTCACAAGCCATCTTTTACAAGCAGCAAGCCCCGACACTAATCTGAGTCAGTGTGAAAGTAAAGGTGGCAAAGATTTGACCTGGGAGCCTTCACAGCAATACGAAGATGCAGGCCGACCAGCCAAGGGTCGTGCGGCGCAAAACATTGCTGCAGATATGCTTTGTCACTCGTGCTTTTCCACTTTTCAAAAGAATTCAACTCGAGCTAAAAGCAAGGTGAGAAGAAGTTGCACAGCTGTCTGCTCATGTTCAGAACCTTAAAGCGGCTTTAGGTGAGGCAAGGAAGCTCAAAGAGCACATCGTCGCAGTAAACGACAACATTGAGCTGATTGCAGAGAACAAGAAGCTAACCGAGCTGCTTGAACATGCCAAAAAGCAACTGCAAGAAATGCAACAAGCAGCTGAAGACAAAGAAAGTCGAGCAAAAAAAGAAAGAAAAGCCATTCTCGCTTGCGAAGTTCCGTGACGACGACAACAGCATGCACTTTTACACTGGATTATCTAGCTACAAGCACTTTCAATTCTTCCTTTTATTCCTGAAGCTGGGTGAAAATGCCTGTATTGTTTACTTGGAAAGTGAACGCGCACCTGGGGACGTTAAGGGACGCCCGCGGAATCTTTAACCTGCTGAATAACTTTTTATCACACTGATGAAATTGAAAACTGGGTTTTTCCACCTTCATCTTGGCCATATTTTCGGTATTTCTTCAAGTACAGTGTCAAGAGTGTTTTCTGGTTGGATAAATTTTATGACATCCAGCTGGGAAAACTTACTCTCTGGGTACCACGCAGTAAGATTGACAGGCACACGCCGCCTGTATTTCAGGAGCTGTATCCAAGCACAAGGGTGACCATCGACGCCACGAAGGTGAAGTGTGAAGTACCTAGCTCCCTCGTTTTTGCAGTAAGGTACGTGCTCATCTTACAAGTCGGCGAACTCGTTTAAGACCCTCATTGGCGTGGCACCAAACGGCCTTCTTATGTTGGCATCAGAACTTTTCATGGGGTCGCTCTCCGATCGCGAAATAGTTATCAGAAGTGGTTTTCTGGACTTAAAGTTTGCTCCCGGCGACACTGTCATGGCCGACAAGGGCTTTAAGATCAAGGATCTACTTCAAGAAAAGGGAGTCGGCCTGAATCTGCCATCTTTGTTGACACAAAAGCAATTTGAGGAGGACGGCGTGCAGCGGACACAAGAAATCGCTTCACTGCGCATTCACGTCGAAAGGCGATTACAACGAATCAAGTGCTACCACATCTTTCAAGGGCAGTACCACTTTCCCTGGGTCCACTGATTAACCAGGTATGGTCAGTGTGTGCCATGCTGAGCAATATGCAAAGCCCTTTGATCACCGAAAGTGAGTGACTGGTGGGAAAAATTGGTTCATTGCTGCCAACTCTTACAAATGGAGTTGTTTATTGCAAAAGTTTATTTGTCATTACGCGTAAATATTTAGCTCTTCATGCAACATTAATGTCCTCACCTGCTGTACGAGGAATGGGAGCAAAGTGACAAAATAAAAATTGTCTAGGACATGAACCATGTCGGTCCACTCTTTTTCGGCAAAACGCGCGCGCTGCACTATAATAAAGTGCGGTCCGAAGACAGCGAAGTCACTGTGTGCGAGTTATCCCCATCTGTTCAATCACCTGCTTGTGGTGTTCATGGGAAACTTTCAATTCAGGTCGGCAATCTTCATCAAATGCAACGAAAAAATCTTCCGAAAGGAGAACCTCTCTGGTGGCATGTCTGAGAGATTATGGACATTTCACCTCTACTGTCTCCCATGGAAACGGCTCACAAGCGTCAAAGGTTAGGGCGTCAGGCGATGCGCCAAGCCATGGCCTTGATGGGTCGACAAAAAGGCCGCAGTTGAATACTTCGACAGAATGTCCCGCAGTTGTCAAGGTATCCTTGTGCCTCAGGAGGGTATCTTTCTCGTTAGTTATGCTGTACCATGAAAAACAATTTAGTGAAGCTTCAGAAATTCGAGTGTAGGCCCAGGACAAAAGTGCATTCGCCATATCTTTTCAGTAACACCATGCCGGAGTGTACCCGACGGGCTGAACGCGTGACAGGTCCTTCGCAGTCGTCAGACTAATCAAGCCTTTCTTTGTCCACTTCTTTCGGTGCAGCACCAAACCGAAGTTGGACGCAATAAGGCAATAAGGCGGTGAAGACGTCCTAGATGCCATGTTAGGCTATCTCGTTGCCGCTTAGACGCCTTTTCTAGGTCCTGCGCCTCCGCTGGGATGATGCATATACCCTGAAATGAATTTCAATGGCACATACTTTACGTGTCAGTGTGCAGGGACTCAAACAATTGACTGTTCGAGCCTAAATTCAGGCAATGTTGCATGAACATACAATAAAAAACTAAGTGTATTACGTTAAGAAATGCTGCAGAGGCTCCATCGAACGTGTCAGGTATTTTCCATTGTGGAACAGTAAAAGAGCCCGTAAATAGCTCCATACTTGTATATATTTGCGGCCGAGGAACTTGTAGCTCTTTTGATATAAAGACTGTAAATCCATGAGGAACCATAGACTGTTGGTAGTCGAGAAGGCAGCCCTTCAAACGTGTCCCAAATTTTGTTTCAGTGACGTCTGAGCTGTCTGCAGCCTCGAGAAAGCTGACAAACTCCTGCATACCATTAATTTCTTTCACTGCATCGGCGAAGGCCTTTATGTCTTCTTTCTGTTGCTTCGGGTCTTCGTTAGCAGCAATGCCTTTATACAAGCGAGAGGCGCGGGGCAAATATTGTCCGCCCTCCCCTACTCTCCGCCAGTCCACCTGCGGTTCCGCGAAGCGGATTGGTCCTTTGCACTCTCCACTACTGCGACAAATCTGTCGATGAGAGATGCTCTGGCGCTTTATTGTATCCTTTGACTTGAAGTAATGCCACAAACTTCAGTACAGCTTGCAAATGGGTTGCATGCGTGCTTGCCAACAGCACACTCACAAAGGCCACCAAGGATGTCTCCCTGAAGCGACAACGCGGCCTTGACAGATATGGTGAGAGGGTTTTTCGTTGGCTTCTGTAGCAGCTGGCCTTCACAAAGATGGTATTATCCCTCAAACGAAGTGAGTAGAAATGTACAACAGTCCCGGTTTATGCTTGGTTGCCGCGCGAAATTATAAGTTTGGTATATTTCAGCTGCAATGAGAAGCACGCGACCTTTTGTTACCAATCGGAGGAGGATGGGGATACCCATTATATACGCAATGCACCGCGGCTCATTGGGAAAACGCAATTTTTTTCAGTGTGGGCGTGTGATGTAGCATGGCTTTTCAACTGCGAGCTTATGCAATCATGTGGACAATCAGATTTACATCCAACAGAAAGCCGATAGGTTTACTTCGCTGCAGGGCAGATGAATGACACATAAGTGCTCTTGAGGGGGCAAAGTTGATTAACGTTGTCGGACACACGCTGTGACATCAAGCGATGTAAAGCGTGATACGTCAATTCCGTAATGGCATAGTGCCCACCGCATTGTTCGAGTCAAATCAAACGCTGGGTCTTTTACCTTTATCTGCACACTTCATCATTCTACTGCGTTGTGGCGAAGCAGAAACACGATCATTTTTAGTGCAGGTATACGAAGCAAAAGGCGGTAGCGGGAGAACCGCGTTTTTTTCGGGAGATAAAGTATTTTGCGGTTTAGTAATCAGGAAGCGGCTTAACAGTTCCACGAGCGCAAAACACTGGTCAGCGATTCTCCTCAACAAAGTGGTTCGTTTCCGCTCGAGCCTGCGTTCACGCACCGTGTATGAAGCTGCAAGTACTACAACAACTAACGTTTGCCACAAAAATTAAAGCGATTGCAGACATTGAATGACCTAATTCGGTTACATTAATCGCCTTTCATTCAGATAGCCTACTACATGGGTCCAAACAAACGCCCGGGGAGCAGGAGTTTTTATGCGCTTCCCAACGAGCCAAATCCTTGCGCGCACCAATGTACTGGCCTTGCAGGCTTTCTCAGCGCTATTACTAATGTTATCTATGGAGTCGACATCATTCAGCCGCAAAAAACTTACGTTTTGTTGGAGTGGTTCGCGGAGACTGTAGAGGCAACAACGTAGCTCTCTGTCACCAACTTGTACGCCTTTCGTCGGCCCTTCGTTATCTTCGTCGAAACAAAGCTGCTGATTGCCGTGTCCCGGAGTGGCGGGAGGCACGGCAAGTCACTCTTCCAGCCGTGTACCGGGTAAACGACATCGCTCATGTCGAGATCAGCGTCCAAGTGACACCTGGCAACTCCAACTGACAACAGCACCTCGTCGCAGAATAGATAATCAACTTGACCTCGTTACGGCGGTTACGGCTCTCCCCCGCAACATGGCGAATTCATTCCCAGGATGCTCTTCGTAACCGAAACCGAAATTCGATTTACTCGGTAGGTGGCGTACTTTTGCAAAGGGTCTATTGTGCTTAGATCTTTCAACAAAAAAATTACCGCCGATTACGTTACTTCCTAATGCGAAATTTGAGCGCAGCAAATAAGCTGTTTCACCTTTTCGATAGATTGAGGCAAAGAAATCGAGCAACACATGTATGCGCTATCACAGAATTTTTTTTTTATTTTTCACACGTATTCCTTTAACAAAGACTCCACTAACAGTTCTTGACAGTCATGAAGGAAGCTTTGTGGTCGGAGAAATAGACTGATATATGTTCGACTTGGTACACCAATGCTTGATTCTCAAAGACGAGATCTATACAAGTGCCTCGCGAGGTTGTCACAGCCGTGGGACGTGTTACGAGCGAGAGGAACGGGATGTTCTCCCGCATAAGTGTTAGGAAATTGCTGTTTGTCTTTATGCCAAGCCGCCACCGATCTGGCTCTCTGATTGCCACTGCACAGGGCGAACGGCAGCGGCAATTTCGGCTCGGGCGGTGCACATATACAGATCCGCCGCCACCGATCTGGCTCTCTGATTGCCACCGCACAGGGGTTGCATTGGAGGAGGAGCGAAGAAAGTAATTAAGTTCGAGCCGGCGCTTTGACAACCGGAGACTCGCAGGAAGAGGGGGGAGGGGGGCGGCGTGTACACCCAGCGGCAAACGATGGGGGCAGAAGCGCGCGCAGCAAGCGGACAACACGATAAAGGGAGGAGGGAAGAGATAGCAGCGACTGACTGATGCCGCTGACGCCGATAGTGAGTCAACCCCAGCTGCGGAGTTGGTTTCAGGGACAACGAATAACCGGCGCGTCGGCAACTGAAGAGCACCCTATCCGCCACACAAGAACAGGGGGGGGGACCCTTTCCTCCTCTTTCTGCATGGCGGCGACGGTGTTCTATGCAGTCACGTTATCTTGACTCTCTAGCGGCGTCAGCGGCATCCAGCGGTATCAGTCGGTCGCTGCTAGCGCTGGGGGGATGAAAGGGGGGCGGAGCTGGTTACGAGGCCGACGACGACGACGACGCGAAACCCAGTAACGGACACCAAAGAGCCGCGCTCTAAAAGAACACTCTACTGCCCTTATCTGGTGACTTGCTGTTACTCCGTAACAGCTGCCATTGTTATGGTGCAGCAGATACGATTATGTTTCCTTCATTTTTAATTTGAAAACTTCTTTCTTGGCCTGACATCGAGTGCTTTACGGTAGTAGAGCTATCTAACATCATAAATGAGGCTTTCCTTTGCAAACTGACTCCTGAGATACCTTGTATTTTATTTTGTTTGGAAACTGGTATTATTCGGTTAGCGATTCAATATACGTGTTCGCACGAAACACAAATAGCGGCTTTCGACTTCATTTCATAATTTCACTATTTGAATAACCTTAGTAAATATGCATGTATACCCTGACGCTGCAGACCAAGCCTGCACAACTGAAGACCAGCGAGGCAGAAAACGAGCCTCATTGGAAGCCACATGGGAGGTAGTTTAGTGGCCCCTTGATTGCATAAAAGCGGTTTGCGTTATGTCAACACATTCGCTGCTTCTATCAGCAAGCCTTGTCACACGTTGGTCACTTAAGTTGAAAACGGCTCATATTGAGTGTCATCAAAGAGAACGTCTCGTCGCAGACGCATATATATGCCTTCGAAAAGAGAAGCCAATTTCATGATGATGTTAGTTGCGTTTTCACGTCGTTATAAAATCGAAGAAGGTGTATTGCCCCTACTGCGGGCCACTTAGGCATGGCAGTTACACCTATACGTAAGCCCTAGCTACTCTGTGTACGTGGACACATCCAGCGTCCCCGCAAATTGGTTGCGAAACGGGTAGTCATTCTGTTTGTCACCTTCGATTTACTTGGAACACTGTTCGAACTGTACCAAAAGTGCCGTACAAGTTCTAAAGGTTCCGTGATGCGTTTTCTTCTCCGCATGAGTGAGCGCTCATCTTCGTATTATAAAACATTACCTGATGCAGAATTTATTGAGATAGACGCCGCTTCCTTTGCAATATTTAAGAGTGTCATATGTTTCGGCTATCGTCGTTAGCAAAAAATACAGACAGCTCTTTATTGACAAGCTGAGTATTCAGCCAGCGTGTATGCGCGTACAGGCTACTGCGCAGCACATGGGACTGATGGGAAGAAAAGCCTAAGCAGGAGAATAGGTTATATACTGTATGCAACCACAGCAATGAAATATCTGTTGTGTTAGTCAACCTAGCCTAATCTCAAGAAATAAAACCACGAACCATTCGTCACTACATTACCAGCGTCTTTAAGAGATGTCGACAAACTTCGTTCTCTTTCCCATCATCATTATCATAATCAGCCTATTCTTATGACCACTCCAGCACGAAGATCTCTCCAGCGGTCTCCAATTATCGCTTTCTTAAGCTATTTGGCTCGTTCCAACTTGTGCCTCCAAACTTCCTATATTTCACTCCACCGAATTACTGCCGTCCTCGACTCCACTAATTCGCCTTTGGCGTTCATTCTGTAACTGTCTGCACTTCGCATTACATGGCCTGCCCAGCTTGATTTTTTTTTCTTAATGTGAACATATCAGCTAGCCCTGTTTGCTCTCTGATAAACAGCACTCGCTTCCTAACTCTTAAAATTATACCTAACATTTTTGCTCCCTCGCTCTTTGTACGTTCCTCAACTTGTTCACAAACCTTTTTGTTAACCTACACATTTCTGCCCCATATCTTAGCCCCGGTAAAATGCAATGATTGTGCTGTACATTAACAATCTTTACCATTGCCAGTTAGGAATTGGTAATGCCTGCCGTACGTGCTGCGATCCATTTTTTATACTTCTGTAAATTTGCTTCTTATGATCAGTGTCTCCTGTGAGTAATTCATCTTGATAAATGATCGAGAGAAAAAGAGAGATAAATAACATTTATTTGTGCAAAAAAAAAAACTAAAGCTCATATCTAAAGCCCTCCTAGTATACTCGTCCCTCCAGGCACAACACGTTCTTGACGTACTGCACCAGAAGCGGCCACTATAGCTTTTCAAACACCTCCCAGCTGCCGGGCCTCTAGTTGTGTGGTAGTTTAGAAAATATTGTCTTTCTGAAGATGGGGGGGGGGGGAGTTTGCAGAGCACTCCCACAAGGTGTGTTTATTTGATTGGTAAGCCCCGCAATGTTTGTAAAGGGGAGTCTGGGTTACTATTAATATAATGCGTATGGTGGGACGTGAGTATGTGTGTGCTTGGGCTTTTCTTATGATTGAGGCATCCTCTTCCGAATGCGTGTAGGATGGTGTGTTGAGAAGCTTTGACGCTTCCCTGTAGACTTCTAAATACGTAGGCTTTCGTTTCGCTGTATCTTCCGCTCTTTTCTGGGGTTGTAAGCGTCTTCGACAGGCCAAACGATAAGAGGTCCTTCATTTTGTACGCGGGAGAGCTGATATGCTCCTAAATTCCTCGAAATGGCCTGGAACAAATTGTATGCGCGTGTGTAGAAGGAGGTGATTATGTACTTACATATGGAGCTTTGAACGTATGTGTAAAGGCAGCTCATCATTTTGAATGTCTCTGCAAGAGCCTTGACTGTCTGTTCGGATTGTTCTCGTGTCAGATGTATGTGTCATTTCCGTCGTGACATGCACTATCGCCAGCAATTCCGCCTCTTTTCAGAATGATCGAGTCATGGCCCACAACTGCTGCTTATCTGCTTTCGCCATTACTACAGGCATCTGTGTATTGTGTATTTTTATGGTCTGTCGGTATAAATGTCTTCTTTTTGACCGCCGTTTTCGATTCTTTTACGGGTGCATATATTTTTTTGAACGACATCTACCTTTACCTTGAACAAGTCATGCCATGGTGGTATATTCGGAAGAATGGGGGGTTAATACCCACAAGCACCTTTACAAGAGACCACTGAGATGGTATATGAGAAATGGCATATATGATGTCACTGGAACTCTTGCGAAGAACTGTCTTGCCCTAATTACCACTGATTGTGCGTGCCAAAGACAGTTACTCAATAAAGTTCGTGGTGCTCTTTCGGTGAGAAATCAAATTTTTGCACCGAAGGAGGATGCAGTTCCGGACGACCTGTCCAGCTCAGTTTCAGCAACAACTGTAGAGTATATCGAATACATAAAACAATTAGACACCTGACTTCCAACGAGAAATTCAGTATTACAAACATTTCACAAATGTCTGCAAAAATATTGTAGAGAAATTGGCGAAGCAGTCGTCTTTTTTGCTCGTGTAGCTGCAACAATAAATTTGTAAACATGTTTTGTAGGACAAGGCTATTGCGGCACACCTCATTTGGTAGCAAAAACACGGAAACAAGGTCAAGACACCGTAAAACGCACTTGTGCAGTTTCACTGCTGATTCGGTGGAATGCTAGTAATATTTCCTAATATTGAGTAACAAAGAGTGAACCGTGATGAATGCCTCTGTGGGGTGCTGCTGATCAATTGAATTTTTGCATTCCACCCAATAAAAATATTGGCGCTGTAGCAGCATATAGAACTCGCTATATCTTGCTTAGCAGATGAATGCTGTAGCAACTGGACCACCACGTTGGGCGTAGTATATTCAACTGACCATAAGGATTAGGTGAGCTTGAATGCATCCTAAAGACATGTCATTTATTATCGGACACTGCACAAGCAAATATACGATGGGTTTCTGTCAAATTTACGCTTTACGTGCACAAATCAAATTCTGCAATTTTACATGCCAAAACCACGATATTTGATTATGAGCCACGACGTAGTGGAGGTTCCATTAACCTTCAGTACCCGGGCTTTTTTATGTGCACCAAATGCACGGCGAACGATCGTGTTTGCATTTCCCCTCCAACGGGCATGTGGCAGCCACGGCCAGCAATCGAATCGGCGACCTCGTGCGTAGAAGCGCAACGCCCCATCCGCAGCAGGATGTTCGTGCACTTCACTTACTAGAAAATTTCTTTCTGGGAAGCTGCCCGCTACAGCGTGCCGTCATTCTCAGCGTTCGTCTTTGCTACTGTAATCAGCAGTCTATATATATACCCAAATGTCTTTGTACCTCCCTCTTCAGTGGTTGTTATCTGCATTGGCTACACAACGTTTGCCCTAATAAAACAAAAGGGGTGCATGCAGAAGCTTTACTCTGGATGACAGGTACGATTACAATGAACAATTGCGAGTTGTCTTCAAAGTAATGAAGCATTTGTTTACGTTACTCAGATATGGTTTTCTGTTACATGAATAATTCAAAGCTGTCTGTAGGAGTCAATTTTATGTAAATGAACACTATTTAGCGCGTATTTCTTGTGCATGTATATTTGATTATTTCACATAAATGAACTTCCATGAACTGCATTTCCACGGCGCATTTTCTCATGCACCAGAAGGGGTGGCATAAGTCCTCATTTTTACGCCAATGAAATGTGTGACTGTCTTTTTATTGCTTGTTGACAAAATTTAAGGAAAACACATATATTATCAATCAGAAGTGAAGCGAGTACAAAATATGTGTACATACGATTTTACTAACCCTTTAGTGCCAGTATGCATATTATCTTCATAACGTGCTCACTCAAACTGAGATTCCTTTAATGTATGTGCATGCGTTGCGACTGGAACCGCCTTTGGCAAACTTTGATTGTATACGCGTATTCTGTATAAAATGCGTATGTACATATATAAAAAACGGTGTACACATATATTTGACGGCAGTGCTACTGTAATAAAGAATTTTATGTATTTACAAGCTAGGTCGTTGGCGTCTTGTGAGCGTACGGCTGAATGGCCCACGCCGCACTACACATGTCCGTCTCGGTTTCTCGGCAAACTGAGGGAAAATTCAGTGTGAAGTTAAAGAAAACAAGTAAGCCAAGCACTGAAAAACCGAGGTAGATTGAGCTACAACACTGTGACTAAGCTGCCGCCTGCGACAAGTATGCTGGCGTACGCTGCCGCATGCAAACAGCAATATTGGATTGTTTATGGTTCGACCCAGTTTGATTCACGAACAGAGACTACGCAGCCACGCAGCAGCAGAGTGTTCTGCGCTATAAAAGATAAAAAAATATTAGCTCGTGAAGCAACTATACATTGCAGCGGAAACTTTCTATTTCAGACAAGAGGAGGAGAAGGAATAAACTTTATTTTAGGGGAGCACATTTAGGACCTTACCCTCTCTGCCTAGATGACGGCCTCGAGACCTTGGGCCCTCGTGGCATCTTTGCCCTGCCGGATTGCCTTGAGTTGGTCTTCCGGTGCCCAACTGAGCAACACGGTCTCCCACTGCTCTCTGGTCTTGTGTATTTTATTCTGTGTGGGTGTCCGAGGACAAGCCCAAATCATATGTTTAGGCAATTTCTTGACAGCATCTTCATCTATCCGTGTAAAGGTCCGAGTAGTGGCGGTGGTAGGCCACCGGGTTCGGATATCTATTCGTTTCTAAGAGGCGCCATGCCGTCGCTTGCCGTCTACTTAGCGAGGACTGTGCCGGGGGAAATGGACCCATTTCAATTTATAGTGTTTGGTGATCTTGTTAAAGCTGATCATCCGGTCTCTCTCCGTTCCCAGTATTTGAATGTCACCTGCTCGGCCGTCGCTTCTCGAGCCATGTTGTGCGCAATTTCGTTCTCGGAAATGAAGGAGTGTGCGGGTGCCCATACATTGTAAACGTCTCGTTCTTCACAAAAGTTGATTAAAATTCTCAGCGCTTCCAGCTACATTCTTCCTTTGGCATAGTTCTTGAAGGCTGTCTTGGAGTCGCTGACTATCATGTTAGCCTCCGTGGCGGCTATTGCCAGTGCTTAGGCAGCCTCCTCCGCCACCTCCGCCTTTCCTGTTTTGACATCGCCACACTGGAGTCAGCCTATAGATTTGTACCAACTATCGACATACTCTGCCTATTTGCGTAGTCCGCCGCGTCTACATAGACCACGTCCCTGACACTACGGAATCTTTTGTGGAGAGCTCTCGTTCTTGAGGTTGTTCTATCCTCGTGAAACTCCAGGTGCATGTTTCTGGAGACGGGTGGTATTCAGAGATGATTCCCTTCTTTTCCTTGGGATGTCTCTCCTCAGTCCGTGCTGTGCTTCATAGGTTATTCCGATGTCGTCTAATGTGTGTCTCCTCGTTAAACTCTCTGCAAATATTTCATGCTATGCTACTCTCTGGGCCTGAATAAGTTTGTTTAGTGTGTTGTGCACGCCGAGCGCCAGGAATTTCTCGCTTGACATATTTGCCCGAAGTCGCAAAGTATGCTTATGCGCCCTTTTAATAAAGTATTCTATCTTGGCTTTCCCGGTAGCATAGATATTGAGGTAATGGGCCACATATACAATACGACTTATTATGAATGCTCCTATTATTCGGATGAGGTTGTGCTCTTTCATGACATACTTCCTGTTGCATATCCGGATTATTAGTCTGATTGTTTGTTGAACATTATTGTCCAGTGGTTTCTCAATTATGGCCGTTTTCGGATATGCGGAGTCCAAGTATTATCAGGTTCTTCACTATCGGTACCGTGGTGCCTTCTACTGTGACTACAATTCCCGACCTTTCCCTAATGATTTTTCGACCCCTACATTTCGGTCTATAGAGCAGATTTTCTGATTTTCACGATGAGCATCAGTCCCTTCTTTGTGGTGTAGTCTTCGACCGTGTTTCCTGCTGTTTGGAGGATCTCTTCCACATGCCCATTCCTTCCAGCCGCCACTAAGAGGGTGATGTCCGCGGATAGGCTGTGTCCGAGTCCTATCTTTTCGAGTCTCACAGGAAGACCCATCACTGCCACGTTCAATAGAAAAGGAGATAGGACTGAACCTTGCGGGGTACCCCTATTACCTAGTTTGAGCACCTCCGATTTAGATTCTCCAACTGAAATCTTTGCCGTACGATCCGTCAAAACGTTTTTGATGTACGCGTATGTTTTACGTCCTACATCCAGCTCTTGAAGATTTTGTAGTATTGTCTTGTGCGTGAAAATGTCAAAGGCCTTAGTAGATCGAGACCTAACATCGCTTTGTTTAGAGTTTTCTCACCCGCATCTATTATCTGATATTTTAATTTGTTCATAATATCCTGCGTCGATAACTTGGGTCGAAATGCAGCCATGGCATTTGAGTAAAGGCCTCTATCATCCACGACTCTCGTGAGGCGTGGGAGAGTCACATGTTCCATGAGTGTACCGACACAAGATGTTAGCCATACGGGCCTACGTTCGTCAGCTGTGGTTTCTTTCCATGCTTCGGTAGAAAAATAATTTCGGCTGATTTCTATTGACTTCGAATGCCACCTTGCTCCCAGCAGTTATTCATTTAGTCCGTGAGAGCTCGGATGGATACATCGTCGAGGTTCCTGAATGTTTTGTTGCGTATCCCATCTGGTCCTGGTGCAGATTTCGGTTTGTGCCTGGTAAGTTCATATCGGACTTCAGCCTCTGTGATGGGGGTATCGAGGTCAGGGTTCTCGTTTCAGACAAGAGTTGAAATTTTATCAGTTGCTCAGTACACCTTCTTCTTTTTGAAATCAATATATATTTTGAATGTTCGTGCAACTAACGTTAGAAACCAGACGGCGCTGTCGTCGCCTCTAAACTTCGCCCCATTGGCTCTGCGGAAATGCCGCTGGCTTGCTATCAGTACCAGCTCGCGAGGCGGATAAGCTGTTTATGCTAGACTGCTTCTCAGGATCGTCGAACTGTAGTACGAGTGCAGGTACGATTTTGCGAAGGTTAGTTAATTTAGTGACGCAGTTCGTTATTTTGTTGCATAGGGTGATAATACTCTGTAGCTTCGATTTCAAAGCATAAGGAGCTCTTTTATCCACTTTATGTCGTCAGCAACAATCTCAAGCTGTTTAGCGAACTAGGTGAGGTCAAGGCTGCGGTTAGTTTCACGATCTTCAGCGAGTAACAGCAACATTTCAGCACAACCTACAATGTAGGTTCCTCCGTAGCAAATAAACCTCCGGCACGGAAGCACAAATAAAAATGGGGTGCTAGAGTGAAAGCACTTCTTAACACCTGCTTGCCTGCATGTAGATGGGATTAGCCGATCGTATCATTGTGCTGCTGCCGTGCCCTTCAGCCCGCTGTTCACCGCTGCCAGCAATTGTAGGTCAGCCCGTGCATATCGCCACTAGAGGGACCTCATCCAGTGTCTCGATTCGGCGTGGTTGCCGCTGACTCTGGGGCTTCATTCTCAATATTTCTCCATTTTCTTCAAGGCATAACGTAGGCACAACGTGTACAAAATCGCGAATGGCCCCGTTTTTCTTTCGAAGCGTGACGCAAACTTAACATTTTTCCCAAGAAACTAAAAGGGAAGCACTGAACCTAACGTTCTTGATAAAACAAAACAGATTCCTCCCGGCAAACATGGGGCAGCTAGCTCAAAGCGAGCGTTTCTTCCGGCTAAAGCATCTGTCGCTTCCGTCGTCTGCTGCATACATGATGTCGCCTGCTTCATTGTTAAAGATGCCCATCTCCTATAATAGTAATGAGACATCACACACTGGCGCCAACGAGCTTGTTTTAAACCTATAACAGGATACGCGACTGACCATTGGCTATGGGCGCACTGTCTAGGACACGTTATTGCTATCTTGTGAAACGCACATAACTCAGCCCGGCTGGGCTGACTGAGAAGCGGCCGAATGTCAACGCCCGCATTGCGCGTGCCACAGGTATCCAGTTGCGTGCCGCAAACACAGGCGATGCAATCTCTCGTTCATTTCACTGCTTACTCGACCACGTGAGGAAACTTCAATGCACCGCTTTGCTTACATATTTTAGAAAATAAAAGTCGACGTTATCATTCGTCTGATGATATGAAAAGTCAACGCAGCAGCAAAAATTGCAAAAAGACTCAGAACGTTTGTGATGTTCAACCAAAGTTATTTCAAATAAACGCGTCATTTTAAGAGGATGGCCTAAAATAGAAGTAACACCACCCGCCGAGAGCGATGCAGTTGCTACGACCAAGCGTAATGAAAATATTTTCATGGCCCCGAACGACAGGGAAAATTCAACGACAGGCATGCCTCTGTGGCGCCATTGTAGATAGCCACTGATTAGTAGAATTCTTGCGGCGACTCGTACCATAAATTATTGCGGAAAATCTCTGATATGGTGGCCCAGCGCAGCTTGACGCAAGGTCAAATTGACGTTTATGAAATGAGCTTTTCTGTCATGGAGAAAGAAGAAAGTTAAGAAGTTAGGAGCGTGCATCGCGCAAGGCTATTGAAGCTAAGAGTGTCGTCCCAACACGTGGGGAAAATGTCACATACCGGAGGACACGTCAGAGCACGCGGTAGGTTTTAGTACACGCGGTTGGTTTTTTTAGATGCCCTTTCGAAACCATTTGAAACCCTTCAAATAAAAAAAAAAACATGGCTACAACGGCGGCACTTCGTAGCGCACAACCACGTGCCACAAAGATCCGGCCTCAAAGGTGACGACGAAAAGCGCAGCACGCTAACGGTGCGCTAGCAGTCGAATCGGCAGAATCAGCCTTCCGCCTGATTGAGCGGGCGGGGCTAAAAATATAATTTGTTTGCTCCAGGCACCAGCGTATGTCTGGTTTTCTTCCCCGCGAATTGGTGACTTCCGAAATGGCGTCATCGCTCTCAGCTCCGGTGCCTCAGCCGCTTCGCTGGGCCTACCACCGCAAGGAGCTCGAGCCTCACTGTATACGCAGTCCGCCTTCTATCCAGACATTCATGGCTTCGGATTCTCCCAATCAAGTACGGTCGCCAATGCCACTATCCCACGATCCTGAGGTCTCCGCTTTCGAGCTCCCGGAGTTCTGATCGTCGGATTAGAAAGTTTGGTTCATTACCATCGAATCCTTGTTCCATCGCCACCGTTTCAGTTCGCACCTGACCATGCTCGAGCACGTAGTTGAGCGCTCCCATCTACTACTGCGGCGATTGTTCGTGATGTTCTGCACTTTCCACCCGTCGACCGCCCCTATGACCACTTTAAGGTGACGTTCATCGGGCGCACCACTAAATAGGAGCACCATCGATTACAGCAACTTCTGCCATTGGAGGAACTGAACGACCGCAAATCGAGCGACTTATTGCGCCGAATGCATGCGCAGTATAACGTAAACTATTCCAACATGTTTTTATTCTAATCTCCTGACGTCAACTTTGCGTAACCGCCGCCGCAAGCATCGGGCGGCCACCCGCAGAGTTGTCTGAACAAACCAATCGAATGCTCCGCTCGTTCATAGGAGGTCACTTTTGTTTCCTTGAAGAACGAATAACATTGCCTGCACTGAGCAGCTCGTCTTATCTAATTGGTTCACGAGAGGATAGGCGCATGCTCAAGTGGAGAGGGATTCGATGGGGCCGAGCCACTGCACTGAATATCGATAACCGGATGAAGAGGGTGGTGCCGGCGTCTGCGGTTGGTCCAATTTCTCTTACTTAGCTTGCGGTGGCTCATCGACAATCGCGGCGGCATGCAACGGAACCTTAAGAACGACGCTAAAACGGATCCTCAGCAGCAAAGAAGAGTTGGCAGAATGAGGTTGTAAATGTGCCGAAAGTTCTCAAACACGTTGCAGGGCCACGTAAAAAGTTTTATTGCACGAAAATAAGCCTATGTTTTCCGGCAGGGGCGAGTAGCCAGTGGCGGGGCGATCGGCGGCAGCCATCTTTTATTCCCTTCGGAAAGGGGCAGCCTGCGTCTATTAAGAAGAAAATTCAGTTTTGTTGGGCATATTAATGCAGCCACGTCAAGCTGACTCGTACGCGTCAGCTTGACGTGGTGAGCTTTTTCGGTTTTGTGACGTCGCTTGAGAGGTAGGTGAAGTGGGATGCAGCGCGAAAACTTTTGACCAATAGCAGAAGGCTAATGGCAAAAAGGCTTCGAATCAGAAATAACTATTTTTGTTTTTCCGGACAAATTTTGCATAGCCAGTGTGTACATGTCATAACAGATGGGGAGCTATCGCGGTTTTCGTGACGTCGCGTGACAGACAGGTGGAGTGGGGGTGACCCAAAAATGTTTTTGACCAATCCCTGTGGGCTGCTTGCAGAATTGGAATAGAAAAGTTTGGAATAGTTTTATGTTATAGCGCCCCAAGCCTTGGTTGGATACCTGGCTCTTTCAACTGACGGCTGTTGCGTACTCCAGGGTAGCTTACCGTACTGCTGCCGAGAAGTAGCGACGCCTGCCTATCGAAGCTCGACCGACATTACTTATTGGGTAGCGTGGCGTTGTCGGCGGGCTGCAGGCATCCGGTACATCATCGCGACCAAGCAAGGGCGAGACGATTTGCTAGTGCGAAACTTGCACTGTTTATTCAAAGGTAGTTGAAAGAAAATAAGAAGAGCATGAAGTATGAAGTATCAAGTCTGAAGTCTCTCCAAGTACATTTCGAAGCCCCTTAAATAGGCTCTCTACAAGTTGTGGGCGGGATCTTGCTCTTGCTTCCGTCGAATTACACGTGACAAGCACGGACAGAGGGCCCCCGTAGGCTCCGGCTCAGGAGGGGGGAGGGGATGAGGTATGCACACACGATGCCGCGACCGTTAGAGGCGACGGGGATGAGGTCAGCACACGCGATGCCACGACCATGAGAGGCGACGGGGATGAGGTCGCACGTGGGCTCCGGCTCAGGATGTAGGGTGAATGACCTCTCGCCGCGTGGTGTCAGACGCCAACCCGAACAGCATCTCCGGCGGGGGAGGAAGATCCCGACGTGTAGGGGCCAACAGCCGCTGTACGAGGGATCGGCGTTTCGGTATCAGGATTCCCCGTAGAGGTCACGAACCCTTCTGTAAGGTCGCTCTGATTGTTCGTGTTCTTAAGTGTCACGAATCGGCCACGTACCTTGTGTATAGAGAGGGGGTTCACTTCCCCCCATGTCAGCCGGGCGACAGTTGCTGTGTTATGTGGGGTCACAGGCCCCGCGCGGTGTTGGGTGACGCGTCGCGGCAGGTGCCAGGAGGGCGAGTGCCGATTCCGGGAAGTCGGCATTGTGCGCACCGTGTTGGCAGTCCGCCGACGGTCACACGAGTCCACACAGACCAGCCTTGAAAGGGACCGCTGTACAAGGTATTGTGGGTGTGGCTCCCGAGTGCCTGACTAATTGGAGGCGCCGCCGAGGTTAAGAAGGGCTTAGCAACTCTGACCCCGTTCCGCATGCAGTGAGCATGGACCTAATCTTCTACGCGTCCGGAACGCAATCGCCAGCCTTGTTGTTGGGTGCGACTGCCTGTGTGGTGTCCAAGGCCAGCTTACAGTGCACGCTGTAGGAATGCGGTGCACACGTAAAGAGTGCATTCGGACGACGGCGTCTTGGAAACACGCACTCGGAGAACTTTGTCTTGTAGACAATAAGTTTGAAGGACAAGGAGGGCCATCAGTCTCCCACGCGGACAAACTTTGAGTACGGCCGCACTACGTGGTATCGATGCCCCTGCTTCCGAGACAGTTGCGGCCCAGAGACGCCCTTGGGATTTGAGGCGGTCTAGCGATAACTCGTTCGGGCCTGGCGTGTTTTGCTGAGCCCGTCACTGACTACGAAGAGATGAGAGGGCATCGGAGTTTTAGGGAAGAAGGAAAATAGCTTTGTTTTCCAATATGTTTATTTTGAAGAGTAAGCCCATCCCTGTGGCTTAACAAACGGTTGACTCTGATTGGCAACTAAACCTGTGGGACGGGCCAACGGCCCTACCGCTTTTTTTTTCTTTGTGTAATTGGGCTATAAAAATCGGGACGACATGCTGTCCCTCAGACTTGGCTGAAATCAGGATTGCTGATAGATCAGTGAGCCTCCGTACTATGTACGTTAAATCGAGTCTGGGCTCTAACAGTCATTGAGACAGTCGAAGAGTGAGACTTTGTTTCTCAATTGTTCAAGTTTGTAATGTATTTGTTTTACCTGCCATGTATATAGAAAAGTTTACCTATAAATATTTCTTGTACATCTGATCTCATCGCTTCCTGCCTGCGTTTGATCAACAACTGCCGATCATCGTCCGAGAAGCTTCAAGTTCCAGCGTTGAAGCAAGGACAGAGAACGAACGAAACTTTACTCCTTCGTTCGTAGCAGGTAGATTCCGGGGAGTGGTCTTCCGTCCTCGTGGCGCTCTTGTGACTTTTCTCCTTGGTCCGGTCCGGTGAAATTGGTCTTTGCAAGCAGGTCTCGCAACTTCTCGTCTCCTGCGTGGGCAAGCAATCACCCCAGAACAGTGCCGGACCCACAACCACAAAGCAGCGAGCACAAGGCCACTCTCTCCCATGACACACCCGGCTTTTAACAAAAAAAAAAGAAAACCCGCTACACCTTTCCCATTTCCTACGCGCGTCCTCCCCCCCTTAACACTAAAAACAGCCATTTCTTGAAAGTGCTAAGACGTGGTTATTAAAATCAGCTGACAATCGGCTTCACTTCGGAAAAACATATGAATGCACGAAAAATATGCCACGGAAACCCGGATGAGCATAAGGCTTTCGATACTCTAGGGGCAACAACTTAAACCTTCGGCGTTGCCGTTAAGCTTACCCTTCTTGTAGCGAATATCGAAGGTGTACTGTTGAAGAGCCAAACTCCAGCGCAAAAGACGACCGTTTTTCGTAGACATGGACTGCAGCCCTGTGAGGGGACAGTGGTCAGTCTCTATGGTGAATCTTGAGCAAGCGATATAGCAAGCTAGCTTCTGTACCGCCCAAACTACGCAGGCGCATTCCTTTTCTGATGCACTGTATGCTTCCTCACGAACTCAAAGCTTTCTACTGGCGTACAGTACAGGATGTTCGTTCACGTCATCTTTCTTTTGACAGAGCACCACCCCCATACCACTGTCACTGGCATCACACTGAAGAATGAATGGCTTAGAGTAGTCGGGCGCGTTCAACACTGCCTGACTCGTTAGTGCGTTCTTCAGCATACTAAAAGCCTTTTCTTTTGCGTCATTCCACTTTACCGTTTGTGGTTCTGTTTTTCTGAGAGCATCCGTTAAAGGACTCGCAATCTCGGAATACCGCGGAATATATTTTTGGTAATAACCCGCCAAGCCAAGGAATGATCTGATGTCCCACTTGGTGCGTGGTTGCGGGAAGTTGTCTATCGCGGTCAGTTTAACCTCGGAAGGCTGACAATGGCCTTGCCCTATTACATGACCTAGATAAGCCTTCTCTGCGCGCCCTAATTGGCATTTGGGAGCCTTAACAGTTAAGTTGGCCTCTCGTAGCCGACACAACACGGTTCGCAGGTGTTGCATATGGTCCGCCCATGATGAAGAAAAGATAGCTATGTCATCGAGATAGGGAAGTGCAAAGTCCTCCATTTCTCGTAGCACCTGGTCCATAAGGCTAGAGAAGCAATATGGCGCATTCTTCAATCCAAAACTCAGGACTTTCGGACGAAAGGTTCCCATCGGGGAAACAAACGCTGCAAGCCTGCTTGCCCTCTCGGTCAATGGAACCTGCCAATACCCTCTGACTAAATCGAGCGTAGGGATGAAATTAGACTGCTCACTTTCTCAAGCCTTTCCTCGATATGCGGTATTGGATAAGTCTGGTCCTTCGTGATTAAATTGAGCCTGCGGTAGTCGATACATGGCCGTGGCTCTTTTCCTGGGACCTCAACCAAGTTAAGAGGCGAGGTATAATCACTCTCTCCTGGCTCGATTACACCTAGCTCTAACATCTTGTTTATTCCAGCGGTCATGACTTCACGTTGACGAGGCGAAACGCGATAAGCTTTCGAACGAACTGGGTCCGATGAGGTTAACTCGATGTCGTGAACGATCGCAGTTGTCCAGCCCGGTGTGTCTGAAAATACATCTTTAAATTCAAACACGAGTTCCCCCAGTTCGGCCCTCTGATTGGGATTCAACTCCGCCTGTTCTACTAACTTATCAATGGTCTCGTCAATGTCTTTTGTCTCCGTCACTGCTGTTAACTCTGGAAAGTCGACAGGCATTTCCTCTTGTTGGTTAAGGGACATGTTCACAATGGCTTCCCTCTGCCTGTAGGGTTTAAGTAGATTGCTATGGTACACTTGTGGTGTCCTTCGTTTTCCCGGTACCGTGATTACGTAGTTTGTTTCAGATAATTTCTGATTTATGTCAACCGGTTCTTCCCATTGAACCTCTAGTTTGGTTTTCAACGACGGTTTCAGGGTCATTACCTTTTCCCCCACTTCAAAGCGTCGCGTGCGAGCCGTCCTGTCATAGTAGCGCTTAGCCTTGCTTTGAGCCTTAAGCACTTCCTGCCCTGCTAATTCCTGAGAAGCGTGCAGACGGTCCAACAGCTCTAGCACGTATGCCACAACCGAAGGATTGTCTGCCCGACCTTCCCAGGCTTCTCGAACAATGCGGAGAGGGGAGCGAAGGCAGCGTCCGTAAACGAGCTCTGAAGGTGAAAAACCTGTTGATTCGTGCGGTGCAGTTCGAAGCGTGAACATTGCTGCAGGCAAGCAACTCTCCCAATCGGCTTTGTGCTCATAACAAAGGGCTCGCAGAAGCCGTTTCATGACTGAGTGGACTTTCTCTACCGCGTTTGACTGCGGGTGGTACACTGAGCTATGGATAATTTTAATACCGCACCTTTGCAGAAACGTCGAGGTCAGTGCGCTCGTAAAGACGGATCCTTGATCTGACTGGATTTTTGCGGGAAACCCTACTCGCGCGAAGATAGATAAAAGGGCGTTGACGATCTCCGCCGAGCTTAGTTCTTTGAGAGGCACTGCCTCGGGAAATTTCGTTGCGGGGCATTGTGCAGTAAGAACATGTCGATAGCCAGACTGCGTCGCAGGAAGTGGTCCCACTGTGTCTATTATGAGCCGGCGAAACGGCTTCGTGATAATGGGAACAAGTTTCATTGACGCTTTAGCCTTATCTCCGGGCTTGCCTATGCGTTGACACGTGTCGCAGCTTCTTACAAATGCTTCTATTTCTCGAAAGCAGCCGGGCCAGTAAAATTCCTGCAATAAGCGGTTCTTTGTTTTACGAATGCCCAGATGCCCTGTCCAAAAGCCCCCGTGAACGAGGTGCAGGAGCTGCTCACGATAGGGACGCGGCACCACGAGTTGGTCGAATTCCACACCCTTTCGACTGGTGTACTTTCTATAGAGGATGCTTGCCCTCTTTAGGAACTTCACGTTCTGTTTGGCTACACCTTCTTTAGCGTCAGGCCTTAGGTTACGCAGGGTGGAATCTTTTTCCTGCTCAGCAATCAATGTGGCAGGGCTTACATTCAATAACCTTTGCGTGCATTCTGCCTCGCGAGACATTTCAGGCTCTGCTGCTTTCCTGACTTCTTCATTAGGTGGTGTACCTTCCGCATCATCCCCTATAGGGCTATCCTGTTCGGTACTGGTGGACGAATCCTCCTTCAAACCTGTTTCCTCCACTACTGGACCCTCATACACTGCCTTGACCACGAGCTCCCGTGCCTTGGAACGAGTTAAGGCTTGCACTATCCCTTCACTAAACCCGATTCCCCTGCGTCGTAGCAAATCCTCAGATTTGTTAGAAAACAAATATGGATACTGAGGCGGCAGATGTGCCGAGACGGCAGCTTCAGTGTCTGGTACTCCAAAAGGTCCTTCGATACGAATCTTGGCCACAGGGAGACAAACACTGGAGGTTTCCACGGCTTGCCTTATCCAAGCACATTCTCCCGTGAACTGGCCTTCCTATACGTACGACGGAAGTACTACGTTCATTGTGGCTGCTGAGTCGCGAAGCACCCTACACGGTTTGCCGTACGATGTCTCGAATGTACGGTTCTAGCAACTTCAGGTTTTCCTCGTTACTAGTTAGTGACATCAACACTAACTTGGGATTTTTGCATCCCACGGAGATATGCCCTGTTTGCTGGCAGTTGTGGCAAGCTATTGGTTTCTTGGCCTCGAAAGCCCTTTTCTTTTGCCTTTCTGCCCTCTGTTCGAGTGACTCCTCCCTTCCCTTGCTGTTCTCGTCACTACTTTTCACTGAATCTGACCTTTTCTTTGCTTTATACTGATTCGACTTCGACCAACACTCTGGCTTGTCGGCTCTGTATTTAGTCACCTCCTTCTTAGGAGCTTCGTTGCCTTCGAAAGCACGGCGGGTTACGTACTCCTCAGCGAGATTGGCCGCTCTCGTGATAGTGTCTACGCCTGGCCTATCCTGAACCCAATGCTTGATGTTTACAGGCAGCCGGCGGTAGAACTGTTCTCAGGCAACGCACTGTATTGTCTTTTCGGCATCGCCGAGTGCACCCTCTTCTCTGAGCCATTCCTTCAGGTTTACCTCCAAGGTGTATGCAAAATCTGAATATGACTCACTTTTGGTCTTCTCGACTTCCCTAAACTTTCGCCTGAATGCTTCCGCTGATAATCAATACTTTTTAAGCAGATTTGCTTTAACTTCATCGAAGTCCGCTGCTTCTTTTTTCCCCATGCGGGCGATAATATCAGCTACCGCACGTGGCAGTAACCTAAGCAAGCGTTGCGGCCACGTGTTTCTCGCGAATTTTGCCTTCTCACACGTGCGCTCAAACTGCACCAGAAAAAGATCTATGTCCCCTCCTACTGCGTAGGGTGCCATCAAGTCTGTCATTGTGCGCTGGCTTTCACGTGGCTCTGTGCTAGGTCTTTCGCTATTTTGTGCTTTCAGAAGTTGAATCTCTAGGCGCTTCATTTCGAGTGCGTCGCGTGCAACACAGTCGCGCTCTTCTTTAGCCTCACGTGCGGCGCGCTCGCGCTCTTCTTTTTCCTCTAGGCACTTACGCTCTTCTTCTTTTTCTTTAATGCTCTCGAGGCATTCCGTCAGTTCCTCGTCGTCTACCCCGGTCGCTTCGATCGCCTCAATGATCTCCGGCTTTCTCTTTGATTCGGCAATTTGGAGGCCCAACTCTTTGGCCAAGCTCAACAATTCCGGCTTCTTTAGTGCCTTCAAGTTCATGGCTGCCGTAAGTGCTGCTAAACCTTCACTCTATACAACCTTGACGTACTCAAACTTCCGTCAACGGTTTAAAGAAAAATCCCTGCTATGTACTTTCCAAAAAATACGTAAAAGCCAAGTGATATCTCAGTGAAGAAAAGCCGTGCACTCACAATATGCAGTCATGATCCAGACACCTTCCTTCCGAACGTTGTTGCCAGGACGAAGAGGCTACGATCTCGTAGTTGTCGTCCAAGTTGGGGTCTCCAGGATTCCGTATCCCAATCGCTGCCAGCCAGTTTGTTGCGTACCCCAGGGTAGCGTACCGTAGTGCTGCCGAGAAGTAGCGACGCCTGCCTATCGAAGCTCGACCGACATTACTTATTGGGTAGCGTGGCGTTGTCGGCGGGCTGCAAGTTACCGGTAGATCATGGCGACCAAGCAAGGGCGAGACGATTTGCTAGTGCGAAACTTGCACTGTTTATTCAAAGGTAGTTGAAAGAAAATAAGAAGAGCATGAAGTATGAAGTATCAAGTCTGATGTCTCTCCAAGTACATTTCGGAGCCCCTTAAACAGACTCTCTACAAGTTGTGGGCGGGATCTTGCTTCCGTCGAATTACACGTGACAGGCACGGAGAGAGGGCCCCCGTGGGCTCCGGCTCAGGGTGGGGGGGGAAGGTGATGAGGTAAGCACACACGATGCCACGACCATGAGAGGCGACGGGGATGAGGTCAGCACACGCGATGCCACGACCATGAGAGGCGACGGGGATGAGGCCAGCACACGTGATGCCACGACCATGAGAGGCGACGGGGATGAGGTCAGCACACGCTATGCCACGACCATGAGAGGCGACGGGGATGACGTCGCTCGTAGGCTCCGGCTCAGGGGGTAGGGTGAATGCCCTCTCGCCACGTGGTGTCAGACGCCAACCCTAACACGGTACACTTCTCCGGGAACTTTTCCTGCGGCGCCTTCATGATACAGCGCCTTCATGATCGCAGGTGCACATGATCCTGACTACGTCTCCATTCTCGACGTTGAAAGCTCTGGCCCAGTTGGTCGACAAGATTATGGATGTCGGTGTTCCCTCCGTGGCCAGAGTTCGTCGCCCTCCTGACACTCCATCCCACGGTGCAGCCACTGGCTACAGCTATGCGCGTCTTCTCGAAGCTAACGAGGAGCTCACATGGCAAGTAGCCCAACTCACAGCTGAGGTAATTATAATATATACGCTGAGGTAATTTTATTGCTGCGCTATATGTATGACTTGCTGTTGAACTGACACCACGTAATTACTCATCTCTTCATAAATGCCATATTTTTTTAATTTTTCTGTGATGAACCTAAGGCCTCGATTTGTCGCTGCGTTGCCACGAACATTTGCAGGTGGCTGTAAATCACTTGCATTGTCCGGCAGTAGTAGTATGTTGTCCGCATACATCAATCCGGGGACCTAGCTGTTGTTGCATCAGTTGTCCATTAGCCATGTAGGATAAACGAAACTAAATTCACTGTTTTCCAGTCACCTTTCTATGCCCTTAATATAAACCGTGAACAACAATGGAGACAGAGGATACCCTTGCTTCCGTCCTTCCACCACTTCATTACCATTTTGACCGTCCTATGCAATTTTACTCGGTAATCTCTATACATCTCCCTCAGCAGCTCCATGAAATCGTCATCTATGCAATGGTGCTTGAGGATTTCCCATAACAACTTCCTGTATACATTATCGTAGGCTCCCTTAAAATCTAGAAGTGCTATCCATAAAAGGTTATTACGTGCTGCTAAAATCACTGTGCGCTCACTTAGAAGAAGAATATTATCCTCTAATCGCCTTCCGGGCCTAAACCCATGCTGTAGTTTCCCGAGTGCATCATTTGTTTCCGTCCATCCGGGCATTTCTAATTTTATGGCTTGCATTGTCATTCTATATAGCACCGACGTTACTGTAACTGCCCAGTACGAGATCATCCTACCTTACGCCTGCGCCTTTGTAGATGGGCTTCATCTTGCTTTCACGCGATTCAATTGAAATTTTCTTTGTTTTAATCACTTGTTCAATGGAATTAGTCAGCAGTGTGTTGCTCTACGGACCGAGCGTTTTGGTTAGCTGCGTTGAGATTTTATCGGCTCCTGCAGCGGTTTTATTGGGGGCATTTCATTCTGCTTTTATTGCGTGCGCATTTTTTGGCGAGTTCCCCAGGTCTGTCACGCAAAGAGTGTAATGCCTTCGATCTGCACAAGAGTGCATAATTTGTAAAGTTAGGTATTTATTGTTATTATAGTGGAAATATAGATGATTGGTAGCTTTTAAGGGACAAGGATCAATATGAAGGGAAAAAATAAGATTAAAAGTGTACCTAAAGAGATATATAGGGCGCCTTAAAATTAGTGGGAAAGTAAGTAGAAGGGGTGGGTCAAAAGAAATTCGGGGTTGAGTCAACTTGAAGTTTAGAAATAGGCCATTGAAATCAAGTTGTGCGCCAACATGGCATTTGAGAGTGGGCCAACTTGAATTTGTTAGTGGTCCAACTTCAGATTTGGAAACAGGCCAACATGAAACTTAGAATTGGCCAAAATAAATTTGAGAGTGGGCAAATTGCAAATTTAACTATGGGCCAACTGAAATGTGGGGATGGGCGAACTTAATTAGCGGGTGAGCCAAGTGGAAATTTGAGCGTGGCACAACCTAATTTTGGGAGTGGGCAAATTAAATTTGGAGTGGGCCTACTTGAAATCTTGGGTTGGGCCAAGGTCACTTCGGGGGTCGACCAACTTAACTTTGGGGATATGCTAGGTTGAAATCGGGGGGGGGGGCAATATATATTTGGCTGTGAGCCCACGTGAACTTCGAATTCAAAACTTGAAACTTGCATGTGGGCCAACCTAACTTTAGGGGCGAGTGAACCTTGAGGAGGGGGGTGCGTAATATGGGAGTGGGCCATCTCCAATTTCAGTGTTCGCCGAGTTGAAGTTTGGGTTCGGCACAAAATAAATGTTGGGTTCGGCCAACTTGAAATTTGGGGGTGGACCTACGTAAATTTGGGGGTGGGTCAACTTGAGATTCTGGGGTGGCCCAGTGTCTACTTCAACGCTGCTGAGCGTCCTTCGAGTTATGAACGCCTCGCGGGCAAGCGAGGGTGTTGAGACGCGTGGCGTGCTTTAATTGGGCCTTACCAAGCGCAGTCAGAATGCACGCGAGAGCTTGCGTGATCAAAAAGCGCCGGCATAACATGGGCTTGCGATACTGACAGCGAGGGTGACTTGGCTTCACGGCGATGCCCTATGCCCTCACGCAACGCCTCACGCGTTACTGGGGCCGACGGTGACCCCTTTTAATTTACAAATACTCCAAATCTCAGTTTCTGAGACGTAGCAGCCGTCATCGCATAACCTCCTCGCATAACCACCTGCGTAAGGCGCAGTCTCGCCGCGGCATGCGTGCGCTTCCCTCTCCCCAACCGAGGAGAAGCAAATGTTCGCTTAGCCGTGACGTCACTTATTTGCTATAAAGCTCTGAGTACCCAGCGCCATAGACAAAGAAATTCAAGAAGAGGGGCACTCTTCAAAAACTGGCAACACGAAATACGTCACGCTTAGTTTCAACTCCGTTAGTTGACGGGAGCATCAGAAAAAAAGAATGTAAAATAAACTTACATACAACGTTTTATTTTGTTTATTCTTTCCCACTAAAACTAAGAAAGTTTTGCGTGCAAATGAACTTATACTTTGGACTTATTTTTCTTGCGTTGCCTAGCAACAAGCTAGCGGCACGCCAGACGCGCGTGCATACGTCATACGCCAGACAAGCCGCAGTAGCGAGCGAGGCCGGCTGCGCATGCGAAGGTCGCGTGCTCGGCGACCCGTCCGTTTTGAATGTAGCCCGTTTTTTGGGGCCTCCGGGCGTTTCCTTGCGTTCCGTCTGCATTTTTACACGCCACCGCTGGACTACTGGACTACAGCAAGGTGAGAGAGAGAGGAAAACATATTTATTAGTAATATTTGAATGGCGAGAGCAGTGTGGGAGGAACCCTCAGTCCAGGGTCCCTAAGATAATTCCGGCGATGTTTCGAGCCCGTTGTATCACAGCTCGGATATCGGTATCGGATATCGGTAGCTCGGTATCACAGCCCGTCGCGGAGGGCATCGTCCCACAGCTCTTTGTTGCGTAGGGGGTAAAGGAGAGTTGGCAAGGAAGGAAAGAGGTTTGCAGTGCACTCAATCGTGACGTGGAAGATTGTGGAATTTTGTTTGACAATCTGCGACGCACTTCAAGGGCATTTAGGCTTACTGCACAAAACTGAACCTATATAATGACGCAGTTATCGAAAAACAGCTCCGCCGTCCAAGCCTAGTTAATTTTAGTTATTTACTCGTACTGGGAGATGTTTGCGACGCTTTCTATGAGCCCAAGCATAATTATAACTTATTTTGGTAGTTTTTAGGCACGCTCGCCGCACATGGCTTTGTGGCGAAAAGCACTTGGGCCGTGTGACGCAATTTTGCGTGTACTGAATCTTACCGCTACAAGTTTTGGCGCTTTCTCTGACCCCAGACATTATTTTAACTAATTTCACCAGTTTTCGGGGTACCTTTAAAGAAGAGTGGCCGCGCTCGGCGTAGTGGCGCAGTTAGTTTTGCGTGTACTGAATCTTACTAGTAGAAGTTCATGGCGCATTCTCTGACCTCAAAAGTATTGTAATCCATTCGGTAACTTTTTCGGATACTCTTGAGGCATGCTCGCCGCGCTTGGAGTTGTGAAGCTGTTAGCAAAAAAAGCAAGCCGGCCGTGGTGAGTTAGTTTTGCGTGTACTGAATTTTAGTGGGACAAGTGTGTGACGCTTTTTATGGCCCTGCCACAACATATACCTTATTTCGGTAATCACGCTTGTCGAAAACGCGACGAGTGATTGCCGAGAGTGATAACACGGAAGTGTTGCTTGCGCCAGCAGGACGCGTACAAGATAACACGGACGAGCTCAAGAACTTGACATTTATGTATTCTGAGTGACTGAAAACAGGCTTTGCACCCACGAATCTGTCTTCAGTGTGACCAGGAGGCATTCTGCGAGCGTGTAACATGGTCTGGCTGAGCCTGTGTTGTGGCCACCTTTGTGTACTTGGCGTACCATCGCGTCGACTGAGGCCAAGTTGTTTTGGAAATGCGCAGCCACCCGTCTATTTGCGTCCTAAAGCGTAGAAAATAATGCCCGGGAAGAGAGGGATGCTTAAAAATGGGATTTTTTTCTTCAGATTTTATGGCATTGTTTGGGAGGAGTCTTTGCTACGAAATGTACGTAAAAGTGAATTCATCTGTAATGCCGCTTGTTCACCACTTATGCACGTTTCGCCTCTACACGCAATATTCCTGTTAGGTCAATTTACCGAAATGATACGTGATTGTAATTTACTTTTTTTCAGCTGATGGCATCCGGTGGAGCTTCGTACGGGAACGACTGCTGCTTAGCTAGGGCGCGATCGGAGATATCTTGTTCGATGCGCGTTCTGTTCGGTTGCTGCAACGTCACAAAAAGGCAGTATACAAAATTTGTGACAACGGGGCGGAGAGAGCAGCCAATCAGGAAGCGGTGACCTCCCCGGAAGTTTACTTCCGTCGTTTGTCGTCTGCTTGCAGACAGTATACTACAAAACGAAATGTTTCTCGTCTTCCAAATGAATGAAATCTTTATTTAAAAAAATGTATTTTTTCTTCTCAAGCCCAAACACGTTTTCAAATAGTAGTACGTGTGACTACTGCAATTTATAACTATTAGTTCCTTTGCATTGTCCCTAGGTGTTGTCGCTCACAGCGAGAAGAAAAAAGAAAAAGAAACGACGGGTATAGTGGCGCACTTTTCAAGAGGCAGCGACAGCATTCCAATGGCTCCCTGGTACCGATGATAGGGTTGATTTCGCTGTACAATCAACGAATTATTTGTTTCGAGAAACAAAAGCGAAGCCGGAATTCACTTTCTGCCTTTCTTCAAACACGTTTCGCACCGCCACCCGCTCTCCTCATTCCTCTAGAAACATCAGCACAACAACCAAAGTTCCCAACGGAAGCGCCATTTCCTTTAATTAAACTATGGATTGGATCCGCAGCGCAGCCGCCGGTTGGATCCAATCCAATCCACCAGACACGCCATGCGAAGCCGTATGATCGCTCCAAACTTCCCAGCTCCCGTCGGGTTCGGCGCCTAGCGGACGAAATACTCGGTGGGAGGATGGTTGACAGGAGCGTGTTGTCATTTTGACGTCACCGAAAAACGTGGCCACGCCCCGTGGCTGGCGACGTCGACGCGGAGTAGGCCAATCTCGCGCGCCGGTAACCGAGCGGCCGCGCCGAACAACCATCTCCGATCGCACCCCTGGTACCACAACTTTGGATGAATACAGAAGCCCGGAACGAGCATTTATATAGAGCAAAATAAACATTTCATCATTTCAGAAGACGTCTTGCGTTTTCTTTATGAAATTGCACGTGGCAGATTCGGCGGAGTCTTGTAAAGGTCGTTCGCAATCATTTTTACTAAATAATGAAACGATTCCACGCCAAGGCTACGCGTGGCTCAGCAGAAGCGGAAAAAAAAAAATGCCGCGCCAGTCAGCGGAGCCGGTGTGGCATGTACCAACGGGCGTTCAAAACGCGCGCGCCCAAAAACGAAACCGGAAAGTGTTAATACCATCCGCTTGGTGTGCTGCAGTCAATTCGGCCGCTGGGGTCTATGGGAGTGTCCGCTCTTGTTGAAATTTCTTTATGCTGGCGCGCCGACAGATGTGCCGCGTCGCTCATCTGGTGAACACGCGTGCACAGCTACAATGAGGCAGGCCGAAGAAAGGCAAGAATCCCGAGCAGGAATCCGCCTACAAGGAAGCTGGACACGCGGCTCAGCGGGACTGCGATCGACGAAGGAGAGCCTCTCCTTCCCATCGCACCGACGCCGCTGCCGACAAACGCCGTCTCCGAGCCGAGGATCACGAGTTTCACGCCAGAGGTTAACGAATGCTGCCGACTGAATGCTCGGCGCCGCCGGGGATCGTTTCCGGGCTTGCGCGTCACCGAGAACATCCAATGCCAAGCCCGCAAATCCATGGGTGGTGCGAATGGCCGCTTCCAGCGCGAATTCCGCGGCATAGGGTTCGGGCACAGCTACCGTGTTTGTGACCGGCCTAGCAACACTTAGTGCGAACCTACCCGAGCCATGTATAACCTCGCAATACTGAACGTAACCTAGCAATACTTAAAAAAAGCTGGAACTAGTTCCGCTGTGACCGAGCCTTGCCCAACTAGTGCAAACTGCCCAAATTTTTTTTTCGGCTTCTCGATGATCCCTAGACGCCTGCTTGCACCCTTCTATAGCTTGCTGTATTTCCTTGTTCCACCACTTACGTGGTTTCCTCTTTCCGATCCAAGAGTTTTTTCTTGTCTTATCTGCTTCTGCATAGCGTCTACCAGTTCATTATATGCCCAGACAGCTGTAAGAAAAGCCTTCATTTTCTCTCTTTTTTTTCAATCTCTGTCATTTGCTGTCCATTCATTGTTTAGAAATTATGATGCGATTGGTTCGTGTTCTGCGTTGGTATCTCTCTCAAACTTACATGGTTACCTCCTTCTAATAGAACATGTTTTTCCTTATTAGTCTTATGTCCTTCCCTGTAACGTGTACCAGTTCTTTATATTTATTTACTTGGTAACAACCAGGCCTGTTGGAGCGTTACAGATAGGATTGCTAAATATTTATACAAATATATAAAATAAGGAGAGTTTTTAACATAAGTCACTAAGAAGCACAGATCTTAATGCTTGGAGTTCAGGAATGCAACCGATGCAGGCAGGCAGGTGGTTGCAATCTGAGCTAGTCCTGGCGAGGAAACAATAAAAGTACGGCTTAGTTCTAGAACTTCGAATGCCTACTTTGAATGGATCATCAATGTGCGATGATACGTAATTTGGAGCAGTGAAGGGTCTGTTTCAGTGATTCGTTTGCGTAATATATTTTATGGAAAGCGGAAATACCCATATAGAAAAGACACCGCAAGGAAAGATCTGGAATGTCTATGGTTCTTTTCATAACTTTGACACTAGATTCGCGAGGGCAGTTTGTCAAAATAAAACGAGTTGAACGATTCTGAAGAGATTTTAAAGTATTAATCAATGACATTATATAATGGTCGCATACGGAAGACGCATACTCCATCTTAGTTCGAAGGACTTTTTTTTACAGAGCTAGTTTTAAAGCAACCGTAGCAAATGAAAAATTACGGCGAAAGAAACCAAGCATGCGATTCGCGTTGTTAGATATGCGTTAGATATGCGTTTTCCATGAAAGGTTACTGCTGATGTGTACGCCAATATACTTGTTTACAGACGCAAAGCATAAGGGAGAGCCAATGAACATATGGCAGCGGGTTAGCTTTGGAAGGAACTTGTGTTACTTTCATTGCCTTGCACTTGGACATATTAAGTTTTATGAGCCAAGTGTCGCACCCTGCTGAAACGCTAATGCGATTCTGAAGAACATTAGTATCAGATGGGTTACAAAATTCTCTCTATATAAGACAGTTGTCGTCGAACAGCCTGATATATGATGGTAGGAGACAAAGAAGATCATTATGTAGATTAAGAAGAACAGAGGTTCCCGTACAGATTCTTGAGGGTCGCCCAATGTTACTGGTGAAAGATTAGAGTAAAGGCTATTCGCTGTCACGTGCTGAGTGCGATCACGCGAAAAGCATTCAATCCATTTTAATACGGAATAATATATGTTTAGTTTAGTAAGCTTAAGTAGCAGAAGCAGACGAGACATGACATTAAATGCTTTAGTGAAATCGATGAATATACAATTAACGACTGAGAAACGATCCAAAGCTACAAAATGGTCATAGTAAACGCGATAACCTGCGTTTTACAAGAACGATTTCTTCGAAAATCGTGCGCGTTGTCTGTGAAAAAGAAACTCTATTCAACTTGACTGATGAGGGCAGAACAGATAATACGGTCAAGTGACTTGCTTCGCATAGATATTGATGTTATTCGCCTGTAATCTAAAGAACTGTGAACATCACCAGACTTGTGCAGTGGAAACAATTTGCCCTGTTTCCAGACATCGGGGAGGGTGCCACTCTGCAAAGATTGGGCAAAAATCCCGGACAGCATAAAGGAAGAGCAAGTATCCGTGCTTTTCAACAACTAGTTAATACCGTCAACACCTGCGCAGGATTATATTTTAGCGTTATCGGCAAGTTTGGAAATTTCCCCCCATTAAATAATAATGTCATCCATGAGGGCAGCTCTGGGGATGTACATGTACATTGGGAAGGATAACCGCAGTAGCTGTTGTGAAACATAAATAAAATGTGCTCTTTAATCATATGCAAGATTGACTCGGTGGAGTCAGAGAACCGCGGTTACATTCCAATATGACGCATTGCTTTGGGTTCACATTAAGGATGGTCTACCACTTACCTGGGTTCGTAATCAGCAGTCGAGGCAGTGTGTCTTAAAAAAGGTTGCATTTCACGCTGAAAAGAGGATTTCTGTATTTTGATCACGCAGCATGATAAGCATTTAATCTGTCTGTACCGTTTATTAACCTGCAGTGACAAAATATGCGCTTTTTCATGTTTACCAAGCGCTTCAATGAAACATTGAACCACGGTGAACGCTTAGTGCACCTCATTTGACGAGGTAGGATGTACTTAATAATAAGGGCTTTTTCTTTCATTTGTCTTTAAATTTAAAGAGACCCGCTATTGTTTAATGAGAGTTCTCAAAATCTGGGAACGAATACGGTAGCGAATGCTTCTATTTCGGTATTATTTACAGAATTATTTCCCTTTACATTATTCCGACTTATGATTTTCAAGGGACGAGGTGAATGTGACGGCACAGTGAACTGAATGGTCGCTTAGTCCAGGTAGAAATGTGGGATAAAATGGTATCAGGGCAGGTTGTTAGCACATGGTCCAGTAAATTGGCAGGGAATGCTGTAATGGGAGTTGTTTCTTTCACAATTGGACAAATGTTCAACGTTCAACATAACTTAATAAAGGCTAGCGATTCTGAACAAGGGGAAATAAAAGTAGGGTATGCTTCTGTGCACGATATGGCTTGGAAATTCAAGTCGGCAAAAAGAAAATTGGTGCGTTTGGGAACTTGAGAACACTTTTGTTAAGACATTCATGCAGGTAATTACAAACACTGCTTGCTTAGAGGGGGGGGGGGAGGTAAAACACACGTCTCTTTACGGTTAGCTTAATACACGCGCACTGGAATTCTATCTCAGAGGGTATCAAAACGTCATCAGAAAATAAGTCACCCGCTACAGCGGTCAAAATCACGCCACCCAAACGCCCGAAACGACCTTGGTAGAAACAGTGTAATGACTTTGACAAAAAGTTCAGAATTATCTGTTCTGCCTGACAACTAAGTTTCAGTAATGGTGACTACATCGGCATCACACGTTTCTAGCAGAGAAGACAGGGCGTAGCGTTCATTCAATAAAGTTGTAATATTCGTGAAGAGGCAAATAAGGTCACGAGTATGTTTTGCATGAATGACTGCTGATCCCTAAGAACCAGTAAAAGAGGAGTTTGAACAGCTTGGGCGCTATACCATAAAGCTATTCCAAACGTTTCTATTCAGATTTTGCAATCGGCTCTCCGCGATTGGTCAAAAACGTTTTTGAACCACCCCCGCCTCGCCTGTCTGTCACGCGACGTCACGAAATCCGCGATCTGATATGATGCGTACACACTGATTATGCATGATTGGACTGAACAAATAAAAAATTGTTATTTCTGCTTCGACGTCTTTTCATCATTAGCCCTCGGCTATTGGTCAAAAGTTTTCGGGCTGCAACGACTTCAACTGCCTGTCATGCGACGCCACAGAACCGCGAAAACTCAGCGCGCCAAACTTACATATACGCACTAAAGATGTAATAATATGCCGAACAAAACTGAATTTGTTTCTGAATAGCCACAGGCTGCCCCGTTCCGAAAGAAATAAAAGATGGCTGCCGCCAATCGCTCAGGCACTGGCTACTCGCACCTGCTGGAGAGCATGCGTTTATTTGCATACAATAAAGCTTGTCGCGTGGCCGTGTAACGTTATCGAGCACCTTCGGCACGTTTATGACTTCGCTCTGCCAACTCTTTGCTGAAGATCCGTTTTAGCGGCATTCTTAACCTTTCGTTGCCTGCCGCTGCGATTTTCGACCAACCGAAAGTAAGGGAAAGAGGAGCAATCGCAGACGCCGGCACCACCTTCTTCATGTGGTTATACATTTTCAGTGCACTGGCTCGACCCTATCGAATCCCTGTCCACTTGAGCCGGTTGCTCGCCTCTTGTTAGCCAATTAGATAAGACAAGCCGCTCAATGTAGGCAACGTTATTCGTTTTTAAAGCAAACAGAAGTGACCTCCTAAACACGAGGGGAGCGTTTGATTGGGCTGTTCAAGAAACGCTGCGGGTCGTCGCCCGATGCTTGCGTCGGCGGTTACGGAAATTTGACGTCAGGAAATTGGAATAAGAACATATTGGAATAGTTTTACGTTATAGGGCCCCATGCTGCGTTATTGGCTCTTGTCAAAGTTTTCAAGGCGCGCTCAATTTCGCACGCACTCTGTGAACAATATACGTACCATATGTTGTTCACATATTGTTTGTTATAGCGCAAGATATAAAACAATCGGCTGCCATTTCCGAATCGTAAAAACATTTTTCCGCGATAATCTGGTCTTTTTACGGAAATCTTACACAGAAACGCGAGTATTTTTTAGCTGTGACTCTTGCGATTTGATGCCTTTTTTCTTGGAAGAAAGAAATTTGTCAATTATTGATCGGAATTTGCTTGTAACGAAAGATCATAGTCTACGGGCTAGAGAGATGACCTCCTCATTCAGCTGAAAGGAAAGAAAGTCTGCTAAAAGTGATCGGATATTACTTGGATTGCGCCCAAGCGCCGGTTGATTCGTTTTCAAATCCATAAAAATTTTACTTTCTCGGCGTGACCTCTTTGCATACTTATCGAGAGAAGATTGGATTGTTTCAATCTTGCCTTGAACTGCTTCCCTAATTACGCGGCTAAATTTCACAGACTCATGAACCCCTTCTAGGGTGTCTACTCCGTCCTCAACTGCTGCTAGTCTCACAATAATATCAGACGCACATTAATAAAGGATCTTTTGGCTAGCTTTCACTTCGCTAAGGGTCGGCATCACTTTTACATAACGTGTTCCATTGTGATTACGAGAGATTTAATTGCCGCTTATATTTCGCTGTTAGTGTTGTCCATCGCGTCTTCCTGAGGGCGGGGGTTGAGTTCAACGTTCCCTGACTTGAAAAGCAACGACATCGCATTCATGCAACCAACAGCAAGCACTGATAAAACATGTGGACATGGGATGAGCCGCATGCACCGGTTACTTGTACGTGTTCAACAAAGGAAATAAGATTGACCAACTGTGGTAACGAGAAGGAATGGTGTTAGAAGCGTCAGCATCCTTGCTGCTCTCCACGCCCACGGGCGTGTGTAGGGGGGCAGGCAATTGAAGGCACTGTCGCTGTTGGCCCCGCCGATGCAGTTCAGAGCGCTGCTGCGGTGCAGCAGTCTAGTGCATTTACAATGCTGGGAAGCGACGAAATCAAAACCGGAAATTCGCAGGCTCCTGAGGCTTGTTCAAGGCTTTTGTCGGTGATCAGAGGTGTCAGTGGTTCCAAGCGCTCTTGAAGGAAGGCAGCATTCCATGGACAGGCAAAGACCAGCAGTTGGGCAACGAGAAGAAACGGTTTTAGTAACGTCTGTATCTGAGTTGCTCTCCCACGCCCACTGAGACTGTTTTATACTTTCCGAGGCTGCAGTAGAAAACGCCTCCATTTTCTTTTCTGTGTTTTTTGCAATATCTGTTATTTGCTTTTCATTCATATTTAGAAGTTTCGATGCTACTGGTTAGTGTTTTGCCTTAGCATCTCTCCCAAATTTTAAGGTTAAGCTTTTATGTTCGCCAACCAGGCTGTCTTATCCGCGTTCGTCTATGATCATTTGATCTAGTTGATCGTAGACTGTTTCTGAGACTAAGGCGTAATAAATACATGATTGCCTGTTTCTGCACTGCCATGTTGCCAGTTCTTGACACTAATTCTCCCTGTTAACTACTATAATGCTCTGCTCGTCGCACGGATCCAGAACCGGAGAACTATTATAATCAGTATGTCTGTCTAAATCGTCCATGTGCGCGTTCATATCTCCCTCTAATATCAATGGCCCAAATTCTTACTCATTTATATAGCTTCTAAAGCGGCCAATGAAATCCTTATTTTTATCTCTGCTATCACTACCTGTACATAGGTATGCTACTCCAAGCCACGTCCTTTTGCATTAGCATGTGCCGCTAATCCGTAAATGCTCCTTACAGTCTCCTTTAGTCCTTGACACTTCAGACATCGCCTAATTAGCATGCCTACGCCTCCGCCTTTCCTTGACCCAGACATTATGTTGCATCGTTTCCATACGAAATTTTCAATAACAGGCGGCTCCTCAAAATCTCGTAGGTTCGTTTCAATCAAGGCGTACACGCTAATCGCTTCACCAATGAACTGTGTTTGAATTTCCAGCCGTTTTTACTGCTGCGACAATCCTGCATTTCATGTAGCACAATTTACCTTTTCTATTTTTATTCTTTGTGTGCCTTTTTCTAGCACCTTGTGGTATAATTCTCCCCTTTACTGGTGTGTCGCTACATTGAATACTTTATCTTCCTTCCTGATTACCTGGGGCCCACCTAAAAAACATGCAACCAGCGCCACAAATCGACGGCTAACCAGTGTTGCTATTCTTTCGCTAAAATGTATCTCGTCGCGCGCACAGGCATTTTTGCGGTCTGCCCGGTGCACTTCTCGGTTGATATCAGTGAGCGCAAAATTCATTGCATCACTTATCATCAAAATTTCCATTTTTACTGCAACCACTGCCCTTTGATTTGCATACCCCTGCTTTTCAAGCTCTTGCACGTTGCACACTGCGATTCGTACTTCCTTTAAAACTTTCCGCGGGTCGGTGACCACTTTCATGATTTCTTTCGCGATTCCTGTCCCTCCTGCTTTCAGTGCGTTAATCACTCTGCACATTATCGCCACCGGGTGGCTCTTCATTGTGTCCCCCACGTGTTCCTTGGCTTTTGCTATCACCTCCCTATAGTCGGTTTTCCCGGAAGCGCACTAACCTGCACTCGCTTGCCTGTTCCTACACACTAAACATTTTTACACCCTTATGGGTGTTGAGGGGGTGCTTTCTGCATTTACACCGACGTCCACACCCTTTTAGCACCCTTTTCGGTGAAAACACCCTATCACAAGGGTGTATACCACACATAAGGTGCGACTTTGCTAGAAGAAGGGTGTTAAATCAGCGACTGAAGGGTGTTGAACGCATTGATGCATAAACCTAAGTAACGTGTACACGTCCACGCGTTGAGCAAGGTGTGTATGTATTGCATTTTTAATGCGAAAGCATTTTATGGACTTTCAGGTAGGAAAGATGGCGTTCTCCGCAACAACCATCCATACGGGACCCTGCTCATGCCAATGTTGTCATTTCCCTTGAAAGCATTCAGAACCGCGCCGCCCTTTTATTCTCTCAAATTATTTACGTCATTCTAGCGTCACGTCCATGAAAAGAACACTAGGTCAATCTGACCTTTGGCTACGTCGTAGGTACCTTCTTCTCTGTATTTTTCATAGAATATGGTACTTTAACCCTTCTCTTAAAGAAAATATTTTCACCCCACCAAGTTATATCTCGTCTCGCATGGACCATCAACACAAAATTCATGTGCCATTCTTCCTTTTTGCCAAGAACAGCCACTGAATGGAACCGCCTTTCCGCCTCCACAGTCTCAATTTGTGACACCACTAATTCAACATTGCTGTTCAAAGTGTCTTACAGTTTGATTTTCTATTCTTGCCCTGCACTGCAAATATTGTATACTTTCACCCCTTCTTTCTGTGGTATCTACTAGGCCTTGAAAGTATGTAAAATAAAGCAATAAAATGTGACGTCATCAGCGTCTTGTATGACGTCAGTAGTGATACAGAAGGTAGTAAATAGAACAACGTTAATTATGAGCAATTATGGGTCAATAATGTGTATTAGGGTGGAATAAATTCGGTTAAGGTTCGTACAAACTGTAGCAAGGTGGATTGCGGCAGATGAAGGTAGAATTGTAAAGGACACGTGACAATGTAGGACGTATCACGGTCACGTGGTAATTGCAAGTGTACATCCATGAAGTCATTAAGTTTTCGCATTCCTAAGTGACTGTCAATCTTTTTCTAGGATTCTGATGTTACTGGCATGACGGCCACTCCAAAATATATCATTGAGAAAATGTACGCACTTTCACTTACAATTTAATTATCACTATATTTTGTGCTCACAATTATATTATCATGCAATTAAACACTTCTAAGACAAACTGCAATAGCAGAATGAAAACGCGCGAGCAACTTGCACAATTCTGCACGAATGTTTCGGTGTCCTTAAAAGCCCAACAAAAAGTGGCGAAATTAAAGAAGCTGTGTGGATACATTGCTGAACAAACAGGGACGTGCTGTTAGACGAGCCTCTGCTGTACAATGGCATCAACGCACAATTTGCTTGGTGAAGCCATAACGAAGACATTTAAAGCGGTGAGATCACGCTGGAAGTTCTCAAATCCGAATCTCCACGTACCTTGCCTAAGTTATTCAGAGTTTTACTAAGCTGCTGGTCTGCTTTCTAAGCGCATCCTCGGACACAGTTTGTAAGGCTCAGCCTATATATTAGGGGCTGGTGTCGTCAAAGCTGTAATTGCTTATCCACAGCATACGCTCTTACAAACACATTCTTTAGTCGCCTCATGAATGCTTACGCGTCGCTGTCGCACGACCAAGATGTGAGGGTCTTTATCGAGCCAGGATATCGCTATAACTACGCTGTGAGCTCGCAAGGTTGCTTCGTTCGGACGCAGCAAATAATCTAATCGCACCAGCAGAAGAGCGCCGATCGTCTCGCTCACGGTCCCCATTTGTGTACTGTACCCTCAGTCATGCAGCACAGACTGCGCCCCCCCCCCCAAAAAAAAAAAAATGCTCGGCACAAAACGTAGTAACAACTACCCGCCTCACCGCTCTAGTTGGGGACCAGAACGAAGCAGCAGCAACATAGAGTTTCCCACTATAACACCTAGAGGGTAATCTGGCGCCACCGTCCATGGGAGTTTCTAAAGGGGGCACCGGGCGTCATGGAATCACGGTATGTGTCTGCGAGGCTCGTGTTGGCTGGTGTTGTAAGAGGGTTCGTCTAAAACGTGGATATGGCTACGCAAATAACGCGTTCTCAAAGTAAAATCTTCATAAAATGTTTCCATTCACGCATATTACATCTTTACTCACCCACGATACATGACCAAGCGAAGAAAAACAAGAACAGACGACCAACTGTTTCAAAGCGAGCGCGAACCTTGTCGTCTTTCCTCCAACTTTAGCGGCCCGCTGATACTTTTTACGTAACATGTAGTCGTACACACAATAACAAGTTCTCATAGTTAAACAAAACATGTTTTCGCGTAATAATAAAGCTAAAACAGCTTTTTACGTGCTGTTCTAGTAGAAAATGAATCATTGTGACAGACGGAACGGTACTTGCCAAGCGCGTCTTCAAGGTGTCCTGTCTCTACGAGAACGATGCCAATCCGAATCTACAATATACCGGCATTCCCATGCATACCACTTACATACCACAGCGCAGCAGCGCCAGATTCCCCTCTAGGTAATGTAGTGAGAAACTCTATGAGCAGCAAACAGGCGGCCATACGAGCAAGCAAACCTGTCAGAATAAACGTTCAATTTGCGCGGCCGCCCCCTGCCCAATGAAAAGCGACCGGAAGTGACGGGAGGACGCTGTACAGTCACATGCCGTCACTTCGGCGCGTGGCAGGACGGGAAGGCGGAAGCTACGCCATTATTACATTCTCTCGCTACATGGAATGCGTTCGCGTCTCGCGCTGTGCGAAATAATTTTACACGTGTGATTAGTTTTGTGCGCGATGTAGAAAAAGGTCTGGCCCGTGCTTTGTGTGTTACTCGTGCTCCACTTCAAAGCAAAGCGTTCGTACGCACTGGAAGATGGATCCACGGACGCCGAGACGAGCAGTTGCAATGTGCCCTGTGTCGGCGGTCGGTAGTACTGCCATAATGGGAATTTTCAGGCAAGTGCCCATTTATTTGGTATTTCTTTGGTGGGTTACGTGTTTTTGCTCGCTCTAGAAGTTTCTTACTGTGATCTCGTAGCATAATTCACTAATGTAAGAGCAAGAGCAGCTGCACTCCTAGTAGGGCAAGTTAACTACCTCGATCGCGCCCCTTCTTATATCGGGCACGGTGCGCCTGCATAGTTACGCTTTGCTTCTCAGCGCTTGAACGTTCGTAGATGCGATTCTTTTGTGCGTTCAGCGTGGCTTCTTGTAATGTGGTCGACCACTTTTGCGTCGCGTAGAAAAAGGACGACTGACTTTGCCACCTTTCGAAAGAACTGGCGCGGTATTGGTTCTCCCTGATGCAGTCGCGTGCTGCTGTTGCTGCTTGCCGGGCGCCTTTAGCATGTTTTCGGCTCGTTTTGTCTGTGCGTGTGTGCGTGCTCGCGCTCGGCTCGATTCATGTGTGTGCGTGCGCTCAGCTCGCTTTGTGTGCGTGCGTGCGTGTGTGTGTGTGTGTGTGTGTGCGCGTGTGTGCGCGTGCGCGCGCGCGCCCGCGTACTGTACATGCCGGTTTGTATGGGCCGGCGTGCTTGCGTGTGTCTAGTGCGTACGTGTTTTGTGAGCTTGTTTCTGTGTGGGTCGCTGTGTGTGCGTGCACGTGATAGCGTGTCTGCCTGCATGTATGTGTGCTTGTTTGTGTTTATCAATGTGCGCGTGCGTGCTTTTGTGTCTGCGCTTTGAGAGTGCGTATATTTGTGTGTGCGCGAGTGCGTTTTGTGTGCGTGCATATGTATGGACAAGAACGGCACCGAGAGCGGCGCTGCTGCGCCGGCGTTGAGAGTGCCGCACGCGAAGCAAAATTCTATTAGCGGTGGGTACCCCTCTCCCATCTCTCGTTCGCACCGCCTTGATTGCCTCCTGCACCGCGCGTGTTTGGGCACGCTTCGTGCCGCGCGCGGTGTGTGCCTGCGTGTGTGCGCGTGGACATTTGATTCGAAGGGCGATGTACAGTCTGTTTCACATTTAGGGGGAAACTCGGAGCGCATTGCATCGCGATGCGGCGAGCGCTTGAGTCAGGCAGCGGCAGTAGCTCGCGCAGGTGCTCGAGGGGCGGGATCTTGAACGGCGTCGTCTGCTACGGCGGCGCGCGCTGGCTGCATTGTCGGGAAACCGTCTACTGTCAGTTGCAGGGCGCCGATCTCATCGTTACCGCGTGAAATGAGCCGGTATTCTTTACTCAGCGTTGTGCGACGCCCACTGATACGCCTCGAAGGTAAGTTCATCGCTGCAGGGCAGTCATAGACGACGTACTCATTCCATACATTCTTGACGGCCCGTTTCTGGAAGGCGACTATATATCCTAACGCGATAGGTCGCCGATCCACACTGCTCGCGTTGTGCAAGAACTGCTGGAAGAGCGCGCAGTCACTCTCTTGGAGTGGTCGCCTCAATCCCCGGGCGCCAACATTTAAAATGCCTGGGGCTCGTTGAAAGTATCGCTGCCGTACCACCCCTCTATCAGTCGCCCGAGGATAGGCTTCAATCCACCATCGTAAGCGACTGAGACGTGCTGCGAAAGAACATCTCTGATCAAGTCATTTTTCACTTCACTGCCTTCCAGGATGAGCGCTGTCATCGCTGTCGCTGGGGACACGACGAGATACTAACTGAAGTTCCGAGCGTGAAGTGTCCGATTCCCCGCCGGCGGGCAGGGTCTGTCTGGTGTAGTGAATGATTGTAGAGAAAAATCACATCCAGCTCATCGTCTTAACCTAAAACGTTCCTTTAATAGTATCCGATTGTTTCATCGCGTTCGACCCCCATAGTTATCACTGTTGAGTGCTTTGTTTTCCTTTCAAGTCAAACAAAGACTCAGCACGTTGCGCGCACATCTTGGTGCATCTTGTCGCTGCTTATTATGGTAGCACACACAGTGAAGAAATATACGTGCATGCGCTCAGTACCCCACCCTTTCGAAAGAAAAAAACGAAGCATGCTGTCAAAAGAAGTTTGTGGAACTCCATTATCGGTAATGAAGGCTCAGAGTTCGGCGCCCTACAACGTTTAGTAAAGAATATCAGCTCAGTTCCCGCAGTACCGATGAAATCGGTACATTGCCCCTCACGCTTCCCGACAATGCGGCCAGCGCGCGCCGCCGTAGCAGACGACGCAGATCACGACTCCGCCCCTCGAGCGTCTGCGCCTTCTCGAGCTGCTGCCGCCGGACGACTTCATTGCTTGCCGCATCGCGATGCAATACGTTCCGAGTTTTCCCCTAAGTGTGAAACAGACTGTAGACTCTTCTATTTGCGTTTAAGAAGATCGGTACGCTTGAAGATTATTTTTATGGCTGCAATGCGGCGAAAGGGCAGCGTCTGCATAACCATGTAAGTGACGCTGAGCAGGTAATTGGAAACGACATCGTATGTGCCGCCGGAAAAATCGTCAGCACATACGATGCGGCACATGCATACGGCACACACGAGCTAAAGTCATTTTTGCAGTTTCTAACTATGTTTGCTACAAATCCGTGTTGTCTCTGATGGCGACAACGGACTTCCATCGACACTGTGCGGAAATAAACAAAATAGATCGCTGCATAGCACAAGCACGACATGCGCACACAACTTGAACTAGTACGTCCCCTACAATATGGAATAGAGACAGCAATGTAGACAGCTTGGCCATATTTTAACAGTGCTCAAGAGGCGGAAGTTGAAAGTATTAGTAATCATTCCTGCTTCAGCAATGCCGGCGCGGCCAAGACGCGAGCGTTTATCGCCCAGTAACTCGATCGACCGGTGCAGTGGTGAAGCGGGAATGAACTCCGGTCATGTTCAATGCATCGTGCACACCTTCAATTCCTCAGCGCACGTGAACTTCGGCCACTGCTAGCGCATACAACAAAAGTGGTTTCCATTCTTGAGCAGCGCACACACAAACGAAAGACGAGAAAGAAGACAGGACAAGCGCTCGTCGAACAACTTAAAGTTTTTATATGAATAAAAGGATTATGTACCGAGTAATTCTTAAATTCATGTAGGTTACATATAAAAACCGTCATACACTCAGGAGTGATCAATGAACGAGCTCGCTTCGTTTGCCAGTTGTTTACTTCGCTCGGCGCACCGCAGTAATCCATGTCTGTCGTCTGCTTTTCTCGTACCATTTTCTTGTGAATCGGCAGAATTTCACTGGTGACATCAACCCTTTCATGTTTACATTGCTGTCGCGACAGTTAACAACACAATAATAATTTCCGGTCATCCGAAGAGGCGCCGTCGAAAACAAGAGACGTCTCGCGCGCAGCGCGAACTGAACGCGGGCGCGATCGTGAAGGGAAGCGGCGGCGGAAACCTACACCCGTTGGAGGTGAAATCGTTCCGCCAGGGGAGAAACGAGCGCTGGCGTCTAGGATGAAACTTGGCGTGCGGTCGTCCATTGCATAAGGCCGGTAGAGTTTTACTCGCAATAAAACTCTTCCAATTTGGTGCAGCGAGTGTTGCCGCCTGAAACCCGAGTTTGATTCCAAGCCAACCTGGACAACTGCTGTATGAGGCGCCGTTTCTCAGGAGGATCAGCGGGAAGGCGTCAGGTATACGCTTCCTCCTTTTTCCCTCCTCTGCCCTGATGAATTGATATCCTTGATTGTTATTCTAAAGGGAACGCTACATCCAGAGCATAAATAAATTATTAAGAAATCTGGTAGTGTGTTTCACCATTACACTAATTCTGATCTTAAAGACGTGAATTTCCCATTAGCCCACATTTCCGCTGATACAGACAACCGCTGAAATTGTGAACAGCAGGTTATTCGAGACGTCCTACGTTTATAGCAATTGTCCTCAGGAGCTCTAATGAATTTTGAAAATTTGGAGTGTTGTTGTGCTTTAGAGGTATCATATGCAAGCTTTAGGTCTTTCCTGGTAGTTTGCATGCCCTTCGAGAGCTGTCGCCTATAGCCCTATTGAAATTCGTAACTACAGTTTGGAGAACTGGGGAAGCTGGAAGGCTTGTACTGGCTCTCGAGAAAGTGTTTAAGCTGGAAGTGTAGGTTGAGGAGTTTGGGGTTAGTCACACGAAGGCTTTTTTATGCCTTAGCAGTAGGAGTGTCAAAGGATAAAAAATGCAGTGTGTCAAGCGTGGGAAGCTGCTTATGTGGCAGAGGCTTGTGTGTTTGTTGTGTGTGCGTGTGTGTGTGCGCGCGCGCGCATGCATGCGTGCGTGTATGTGAATTCGCTCCTAACAAGGGAGTGTGTGTGTAAGTGAGCTACTTCTTTGCTGGTGCTATTTGCCAAAAATTGGGAAGAAAACACAATGATCAATATAACTTGAAATAATAAGCTATGCAAAGCATGCTGGCAGAGTAGCAACAGCAGCATATAAGCATACAAACGTGCAGCTGTGTGACAATGTTAATGCATGACTGCAACATCTGGAAGGAAGCTTGCTTCTTTTTCAGTAAGCAGCACAAAGTCCATATTTTTTCCTTTTCTCGTGCAAATCAAAACGAGGCTCATTGCCAGTGATCTTGTCTTTCATTCTATTAGCAGTTGTTTATCTTGAACTTAGAGCGTTGTTTCTCGCAGGTCATGCAGATGATAGCAGCAATTTCACAATGCCCAGCCTTAGTGCCCTCCATCAAGAGCAAGCCACTTGCGTTCGCCTTCAGGCAGATAGATGGTTGATGTCTTCTAGGAAGCAGTTGGGAAGACAACATTGTAAGTAGATATAGGTGTGAAGTTTAATATAGTAAGTCAAGTTATAATTTAAAACTCTGAGGCTCCTTGGCGGCCTAAGCTTGATATTATGTGCAGTTGTGTGTGTTTTTAAATATTGCCGATTGTACTGCATACTGCAGGTATGACTGCTGATCCAAAGCATACACTTGCATTTACTTGATGGCCTTTCATAATTAGGATTTTCTTTGTGCAAGAATATTCACAGAATGGAGCATTCCAGCATGATATTCTTTATTGTGCATTCAGTGCTAATTTCGTATGACCTTCCTGCTACCAATGTCTTTGCAGGAAAGGAATATTTCTTTACTCTATCCAATGAGCTTGTTATTTGCTCGTTGCATTACTCTGCTACCTTTAATTTAATCCCGTATAATTCTCAAAACCTTAAAATTTCAGCTGTTTTTATTTCAAATACAATATCAAAATGCGCCGGATTGCAATCTAGACTGCAAGGGATTTGAAGAAATTACAAAAAACTAGGACCTCTCATGGGTGTTAAAAAACATTTCCGCAGGCATTGCGCCTATTTCTTGTACTGAGCTAGCTGCTCATGAATATTGCAAGCATATGTCGTTTCACACAGTTTTGCATGATATAGTAGGCCTATCATTGTCACTAAGCACAACCTTTCCTCATTTGCATCATGAACATCTGCCTCATGCTTAATTTGGGACAAGTCTTGAAAAATGAATGTTTCATAATTTTGAAACTACACAAAGTATTGGTTTGGGCTTGGCAGTTTTCAGACAACTTGACCATGTTGAACCTAGCCATTACAAGATGAGAAAAAAAACATGCACAGGAGGACTCATTCAATCAAATGCAATGCTGTGGTGATTTTCCATGTGGAAAAACGTACTTTTAGGCGGGAGAGGGTGGGTAGCCAATTTGCAACCATAGCGACTCATGCGGGTAGTGGCAACACAGGATGAGAAATGGTTGTGGCTCTGAGGTTCATTGAATATGAACACTTATATACAATTCCCAAAGATCATAAGTTTATTTAAACTTATGATCTTTGGGAATACTACTTGTCACCATATCGCCAAGCTAACCCATTGAAAGAAAGGGGCCTGCTCTAAGGAAAATAGTTAACACATGCTAAATATTCAAGGAAAGTATGCCGAAATGTCAGTTCTTACTAAATTATTAAATAAGAAATACACAATAAATTTCAGTATACAGAAATGGTCTAATAAACTGCATTGGAGAGTTGGAGATTGTTGGGCCGGTTGCAGGTATTGCAGGGCAAATGAGAATGCCAGTGGGGGTTCCCTCATTTTCATTTTGTGTGCACTCTCTGTAAAACTACTCTTCGTCTCCTAGTGTAATAATGTTGTGTAAAAACAGCCATTTTTTAATGTCTTGTGCATGTCAGTCTTAATGTGCCATATCCCGTAAGGTTCTCAGCTGCAGTACTTATAAAGTGTAATGCAGGGATATATTGCAGATTTCATGTCAATTTATATTAAGGTCACATACACACTCTTGGACAAATGTCTGTTGAGAGATGTCATTGGTAGTGTCATTAAATTTAGTTCACTCTTATTTTCTATGGTGAAAAGGCTACTGTAAATTTATTTGCTTTTGCTGCTGTATGTGCCTAGTATTCAAAGTGACATAGTGGTTTAGTGTTCACAGTAAATGCAATTCCCAAATTTGCAAAATAAAAATTTCTCCTACCTTTCACCTGTCTTGCCCAGTTGCCTGAGCCGTGCATTGTTCCCAGTCACATTAATTAAGTTTGTTACTTTCAGGAGCTTGTTGCCTTATCAAATTTTCCACAGTGTACATGTGTAATTGCACAGACTGAACTCTCATGATTCTCTTCTTATTTTGCTAATGCAGGACGCAAGATTCCAGCAATGCCATGCGCTGCATTTATTGGTCAAGATGCTCAGAGAATGGAGTCCCTGCACCTCGTGGTTAACCGTGAACATTTTTTTCTTTTGGCAAGCTAAATGTCATTTGCTGCATCAATTGCATTTTTGCAGCTCAGATGTGTACTATATTTTTCTAATTTTGAATCAATTAATATTCACTGTGCAGTATAAAAAATGATGTACAGTGAGAAGGACAAGGACTGCGAGAGATGACATACACTGCGCTGACTTCCAACAATATTTTATTGCGTTGCCACATAGTGTGTTTATACACAAGAGGGGTCATGGGGGGGCGCAGAAAATGAAAGGCAGTCACAAGGGGTGTTCTAACAGCAAGTCAATGTACTAAGAACATGGTCACGAAAAAAAAATCACAATCTCTATCTGTGGAGATAAAAGACTTCACTAGGGGTCAGCGTGATAGAGGGGGAACTAACGCACACACTACCCAATTTCCTGGTGCAATCAGCTTCAATAATATACCAGGTGAGCTGTGTCTCGCTAGAACTTGCTTATCTTCAAAGAGGGGCATGCAGCGGCAGTCCCGGCAATGAATGCCCAAGTGGCCTTGAACAGTGTTATGGACGTTATAGTGCACTCTTAAACGATCATTTAGGCACCTGCCTGTCCGTCCAACGTATTTACTGCCTCAAAACAGGGGAATATGGTAAACCACATTCGGTGCACATATCGCAAAATCTTTTCTGTGCCTGACAGAGCAAGAACTCTTGACACGATTTAGGCGCGTTTACATGCTTACAGAGCTTTGCCAGCTTTTCCGGGGCTGAGAAAAGGACTGGGATTCCTGGAGGTTGCCGAATCCTTTTTTAGCCTATCGGAGACATCATGCACATACGGTAGCACTGCGAACCTGTGTCTTCCAACCGGCTGGTTCCTTGACTGTGCTCATCACGTTTCTTGCCCTTCAGAAGCTGTTCCGCTATGGCTGAAATTAAGGCCAAAGGGTAGCCAGCCCAAGAAAGGTGATCAACCTGTGCAGCTATACTATCTTGCATTTCATGTGAGCAAGATTTATTGAGGCTGTTAATGAGGCAAAACTTCAAAATACCTCGTTTAACAAGCTTTGAATGTGCAGAGTTAAAGGGCAAGAGTGACTTCTTGCTTCTCGGTTCAAAGCACTAGCACACCTCTTTGTTTTCAAGGCACTGCCTGAGATCTAGAAAGCGCAAAGAATCAATGGGGACCTCATTTGTTAGTTCTAGAGGCTGCAGCTCTTAAAGATCTCCAAGTCTCCCAAAGCAGCAGGCTCTAAAGCGTGATCAGTGCAATCAATAAATACCAAGTAGTCGTCCACAAACCTGCACACTTTGACAACATGAGACGCATCCAGGTGACCTTGAATGTTTCAATCATGATTAGCTAAATAAATATCAGTGGCGGCGCCAAGCATGATCCTTCACAATATACAAGTAAATGGTGTTTGTATAGGATCATGCCTCACGCCGCAACTATGTGATATTTATCTAGCTCATGATTCTGATATTGAAAGGTCACCTAGTGCATCTCGTGTCAAAGTGTGCAGGTTTGTAAATGGCTACCTGGTATTTATTGATTGCACTGATCACGCTTTCGAGCCTGCTGCTTCGGGAGTCTTGGAGATGTTTAAGAAAACCTCTACAACTAGCGCATGAGGTCCCCATTGATGATTCCTCGCGCTTTGTAGATGTGAGGCTGGTGCTTCGAACCGAGAAGTAAGAAGTCACTCTTGCCCTTTAACTCTGCACACTCAAACCTCGTTAAATGAGGTATTAAAAGTTTTGCATCCTTAACAGCCTCAATAAATCTTGCTCACATGAGACGCAACATAGTCTTGCTGCACAGGTTGATCGCCTTTCTAGGGTTGACTACCCTTTAGCCTTAATTTCAGCCATAGCGGAACAGCTTCTGAGGGGCACAAACCGTGATGAGCCTGCTCAGTCAAGGAACCAGCCGGTTGAAAGACATCGGTTCGCAGTGCCACCGTATGTGCATGATGTCTCCGATAGGCTAAAAAAGATTCGGCAACCTCCAGGAATCACAGTGCTTTTCTCAACCCCGGAAAAGCTGCAAAGCTCTGTAAGTGTGTAAACGCGCCTGGATCGCGTCAGAGTTCTTGCTCTGTCGGGCACAGAAAACGTTTTGAGATATGCACAACGAATTTGGTTTACCATATTCCGCTATTTTGAGGCATTAAATACGTTGGATGGACAGGCGGGTGCCTAAATGATCGTTTAAGAGTGCACTATAACGTCCATAACACTGTTCAAGGCCACTTCGGCATCCATTGCCCTGGAACTGGCTGCGTGCCCCTCTTTGAAGATACGGAAGTTTTGGCGAGACACAGGTCATCTGGGAAATTATAGAAGCAAATTTCACCAGAAAACTGGGTAGTGTGTGCGTTAGTGCCCCCTATTGTATTTCATGAGATAGAAATTATGTTTTTTTTTCAGGTGACCACGTGCTTAGTACAATGACATGCTGTTAGACGCCCCTTGTGACTAATTTTCTGCGCATGCCCGCTCTTGTATACATACACACAATGCGGCAACGCAATAAAATATTGGAAGCCAGCGCAGTCTGTCGTCTCTCGCAGACCTTGTAATTCACGCTGTACGTAATTTTTTCTCATTAATTGCCAACTATCCCAAGAAAGCACCTTTTTCAGTATATTTATAATGTTTGATACGACCATTTGCTGGCAAATGTTAACAGTGTGATATTTAACTTGATCTTTTACATGACTGCCTGTGTTCTTTTAGTAACCAGAGTATTGCTAATTTATTAAACCATATTTGCTAATTTGCATACTCACATGCTACATCAAGCCCTAATCTTGTATTATTGCATCTAAGTGCAAATAATTTAGAAATGTACTATGTATTTCAAAACTGTCCACTTTTCGTGCTCAGCAAAATCGTTTACTCAACAGTGGTTTGCTTTTATCAGGCCTTCTACTGCACTTTGCACCCACACAATAGCAAATGTGGAATATTCACTCTTGATTTATAGTAAGAGAAGAACCTATTTTCAAACTAGATATTGTATATGTACCAGTGCCTTCGGGTTACAAGACAAAAATTTATAGAAACTGGAATTGTAGTTAGAAAATCTGCTACACAGCACCTTTAGCGCAGAGAACTCTCGTTTCACAAAAGAGGACAAACTATGTAGGCACTAAAAAATTCTACATATTTTTCGTGCTCAAGTAATCTTGTTAGAAAGAGAAAATTAGCAATAATGCTGCTGGCTTAAGCCTCACTTAAAGCACGTCTACGCTTGGAAAGTATTGTTTCAGTTCGAAAAATGTTGGCCAGTTATGCTTATATCGACTTTCCAAACTTTTCATAATGCTTTGCGATTACATTAGCTTACAAAATAACAGGTGTCTTGTGCGTTTGCTCTGCATTTCAAACTTGAATTTTCTTTCATTGAGCCTTATACTGAAAATTTATTCCTTTATGTGGCCCGAAACACTGCGAGGTCAACTGAGGCTCTTTCAGTGCCGCTATACATAGTTTCTTCTCTAATAACAGATTTGATCAATACATTTATTTTAGATACCTTTGTGGGAAATGTACATGTTCTTGTAGTTACCGATGTGTTTAATGATTGTGCATGTTTATATTTCCTGTGATTTATGTATATCTTGTACTCTGTATTGCAGCATGCAATAAATATATTTCCATTTTTCTTGAAAATGCAGCATATATCGTACCAGTCTGTGTTGCATGTTATGTGGATCTGGAAATCGTGATAACCGTTGGTGTTGATATACATGCTCAAAAGTGACATTTGCTAGGTTGTATTTGTGCAGCGAAGACAGATTTTGCAATATACACCGTGAATTACTAATATGTAATGTGATCCACACGTATAGGTGTGTGTGTGCCCATCGAAGCTTCAAGGCCGGCTGTTCGATGGTGCATTTGGTAGCCGAACTTGAACCTTCGGACACACGCGAGAATTACGCGTGGATTGCTGTACATAGTAGTAATTGAAGGCGTGTACTGCCGAACCTGCCTTCCATACACACTAGAAATAAAAGAGGTACACCCTTCCAACACCCACATAGATGGGTGTTAATATGGACTTGCACCCGTACACCCTAAATTTATTTTGCTGGACACCCTTCCTCTAGGGTGCTATAATGGCACCCCAACTGTAGGGTGTAGACAACAGCACCCTTAGGGTGTTCGTCTGGCGACAAACTGATTTACACCCTTAAGGGTGTTAAAATGTTTAGTGTGTACCCCCTATCTGTTATTACCGTTTCTACTTTTCGCAAGCTTTCGCGCACACATTAGGGTGAGCGCCATCGGGTGGCACTTCAACGAACCAAGCGGCTGACGCGGGCGTGCGTCTCCTGTTGATCTGCTGTGATCGCATGCAACATATTCGCCCACGCCACCGGATTTGCCGTTCGCATACTTGCGTGGACGTTCAAAGGAGCCGGGCGCAGCTCCTGACTGCGAATTCGAAGGTTCGTTCATTCGAGTACACGAGAGAACTAACCGAAATTACCGCACCGACAGACAACGCGGCTCTACTAAGAGACCGGCCATGCAGTTGCCGTTTCCCGGCAACTGCAGCTTGTGCAAACGTAATGTTCACCGCGAAACGCTTGGGGACAACGCTATGCGCAAAAGCGAGCATTCTAGCTTTTTTTTCTTTTCCCCGCACGGCCATCACCGTGTAACATGACGACGACGACGATGATGATGATGATGATGATGACTTAATGGCATCCGCTTTAAACGGGGCGACGACGAACAGTCGCCTAACCTGCCCGACTTAATCAGGCATGTCCATCATCTATGAGCCTTGTACGCACACAGCTCCTTAACCTTTTTCTTTTCCTTCAAAGCCTGTTTTGTAACGCTAGCTATGACTTTAAGAGATCCGATCGTATCAGTCGCTTCCCTGCTTTTTTAACCAACACATTAAACACCTCTGTGTCTGTGTCTCTTCGTGTTCCTCGTCCTTCGCCTCGTTTCCTTCGCGCTGGAAAAATGTTTGCTTCAAAATCATGCACCAATTATTTCCCACCAGAGTCCTTCTATCTCCTGCTTATCTCGACTGCTCACCGGCTGGCGCTTCTATGCACTTCAAACCCAAGTGCTTCTGGAAGGCCTGCCTTGCCTATGGTTCTCACGAGGCTTCGTCTAATGCGTGGATGTGGCTGCACACATAAGGCTTTCTTCAAGTAAAATAGCCATAAAAGGCTCTCATTCACCCTTGTTAGATATTTCAATGAAGTTTACTTACCTGCAGTATATAATCAAGTGAAGAAAAGCAACAAAAGATGACAAATTCCTCCAAATTGAGGGCAAACCTTGTCGTCTGACCTTCAACTTTAGTGGCCCCCTGATATTTTTGCAGCTCATATGTGTATTTGTAAAACTAATCGCAAGTCTTTGTAATAAAAAACACGTTTTTCGTATAATGATCTTGTTAAAACCGTTATTTACGTGTTGTTTTAGTAGGAAATGAGCCATTGTGAAAAATGGAATGGTGCTAGCCAGGAGCGTCTGCAAGGTGTCCTGGCTCTCTGAGAACGACGACAATTCGAAGACACCATGTGCCGACATTCCCGTGCATACAACGGCGTAGCAGCGCCAGATTTTCCTCTAGGTGACATAGTGAGAAAGTCTGTCGGATGGGGGTTTGGATCACCTATCACTCGCGGTTTAGCATCAGCAATGTGTGCGAAGCCCATTTCGATTCAGCCAGCGTGGTTGCTCAGTGGCTATGGTGTGGGGCTGCTGAGATAGAGGTCGCGAGATCGAATCCTGACCACATTTCGATGGGGGCGAATACACTTGTGTACCTAGATTTAGACGCACGTTAAAGAACCCGACGAGGTCAAAATTTGAGGACTGCTCCACTACGGCGAGCCTCATAATCAGAAAGTGGTTTTGGCACGTAAAACCCCATGATTTAATTTAATTGAATTTAGATTCCCCAGCGATTCAAGACCAAATGCAGGGCAAATTTTCTTCTGTGCTTACTTAAAGTTTCCTTATATATATATATATATATATATATATATATATATATATATATATATATATATATATATTTATTTATTTATTTATTTATTTAGGACACCTTATTCACTGCATGCATACCTTTTTAGGCTGTGTTCTAACTTTTGATAATTAACTTCATTTCACCCTATCAGCCCTAAAGTTCCATTTATAATCTTGACCCGACAATATATGGACCTAATCGTCCGTAGTGGGTGTGGGTTCCATGATTACGCCGAGAAGCAACCATTCCATTAGGCCTTGCTTCTAGGCCAATCTCTAGTAGTGGGTACATATCATTGCCTGGAAACTAGACATCTGGGTAGTCAGTCATGTGTATGCTTGCGACAATCGTGCTGCGCGTCACTGCGTCGGTGGTGCTATTGTATGCAGGGTGGCATGGCTTGAAGAAAATCGGCGTCGAATACCGAGGCATCACTTACTGGAATGCGTCCAGGCTTTTCAGCGTAGTAAGAAGCAACCATCGAGATGAAGGCATATACGCCATGATCGCCAAGGTATACAACGTAATGCGAACCGGTAAGCCTAGCGTTAGTTTTCTCAATGTCGGGAGATGTTTTTATGTATACGCCTTTCACTTTAGGACACTTACGAGGTACTTTATTGCTTCCGTTCTAAATGTGTCAACACATGGGCAACGACCGGTGTGAGCAATTGCAATCTCCTGTATACACTTTTAAAAAGATTACACCCTTTGGGGCTTATCTTGTCCCACAACAATAATCGTCATTTGTCTTCTCCGCGATTCCTTTCTCTAACGCAGCGAGCCCGGTACTGCCCAGTCAAAAACGGCGTGCGCGTTATCATTGCGACACATTATTCTCGACAGGAAAGTAGCGAGCGCCAAGTTTTCAAGGGAGTAAACGCAAGCAAGGCAGATGACGATTATTGTTGTCGGACAAATATACACCCCAAATGGTCCAACCGTTTTCAGAGTGCAATATGTAAGAAACATGTGAACAACATTTGTCAATATGGCTGAGAGTAATAAACCGTGGAATAATGAAGGACGTACGAAATTTCGGGGTATAACGGTGCATTTTGATTTCTGACCATTGTTGACCTGATTTCAGAACAACACGGAGTACAACCGTCTTTTATCTCTTAGCGTTGAATGGCTGTGGTACTTTCGATCCACTTAATTTTCTAATTTAGGAGTGCCATTCGTGACAGTTTCTCCTCCCACGGGTGCTGCCTTAGCTGATTCAACAGCTTGATAGCACAGCTTAAGGCCTGTTTCCTTGTACGCTCTCAACCATCCACCGATATTTGTCTGTGCGGATGCTTTACACCCATGAAAATAATTCTTGCACCTACACCTCGCATTAACTCCTCCAGTATATCCTTCAAATCCACAGTGCCTATCACTTTCGAGGACTCATAAACATCGCCCCTATTTCTTTCTTTCTTGGCGAGTGCAGGGCGCTACTTGATCGGGGAGTGGCTGCTTGGTGGCCGCCTGACACAAATGCTAACACATCTGGAAGTTGGAGAATGGCTGCAGAGATGCGCGCATGCGTTGGCACGGCACGAGTGGTTATTGGACAAGCACGTCTGCCACGTGGTTCTGTTACTCTCACTGCTTCTCGCCATTGTAGTTGCTTACAGGTACTGTTGAGCTCTTTTCAGCGATCTTCTTTGATACATGGGGAACAATCACTAAATAATGGGCAAAATTTAGTTAAAATAATGCCTGAAAGAAACCGTTGTACCATAAAACGGGGTTACGACTTCTCATCTGATTATCATAAGACGAAATTCAATCGTCGTTCTTTTACCTGATCCGCCACTCACTCCTTTTGCATTAAGGGCATTCAAAACATTTGTTTTTATTCGACATGAACCTGTGGGACCAAGGATTACATGTGACTGCGACAGGTTGACTGACTGAGTGCCAAATATGTCATTGAAATTTCATACCAATAGCAGCGTGCCTGTCTTCTCAGCTTGAAAATATGTTCTCGCTTGGAATTTAAAGGAGATGACGACATCCATATACGTTAGCGCGAAGTTTTAACACAAATATTAATGGCTCGGCGGCGGGAGGAACGTGAAGCCGCTGTGGCTTCTTTATTGCGATAGCAATTATATGAACGCTGCAGGCGCATTTCCGCCGCCGACGTAGTCGTCGCCGTAATATTTCGTAGGAAGTTCATGCGCGATAACATCGCAGCCGCGCTACTTATGATGTGGGTTGAGTGAAGCGTGCGATGGGGGGAGGGGGAGCCAAGAAGGGCCGTGGCTCGATCTCGCGCGCGCAAGGGAGAAAAGGCATTGCCCTGTCGGCACCGAAACACCCGCTCACGTAGAAGGCGTCATCGAAGGCGACCAATGTCTACTGCTCGACCGTGAAATTTGCGTCGCAAGAGGGATCGCTCGACTGCATGCAGGTAAAACTGAAGTGATGCTGGCAAACTTCAGCCAGGAGTTCAAGCACGTCAACAAGTGTACGACGATCACTTACATCGAGAAATTCTGGAAGCCAGTAATGCGTTTGTCCTCTCGGATTCCGCCGCATCTACCCCGACGACCATGGTTCCCGAGCCAGACTACGACATTAATCCATGTCTCCCCGTGATAAAGCAACAGCAGCTCAGAAGTCTGCTCCGACGATACAAAGGCTGCTTTTCGGCGTCATCGAGGATTCGACAAACACCAGTCGCCAAGCATCGCATAATCACCGAGGAGTGCGCTCGACCACTCCGCCAGAGCACTTACCGAGTTTCGCCGCGAGAACGTGAAGCTATGAGAGAACAAGTCGATGAAATGCTGCGCGACGACATCACCCAGCCGTCAAAAAGCCTGTGGGCATCCCCTGTTGTCCTGGTGAAGAAAAAGGACGGAACCTTACGTTTCTGCGTCGATTATCGTCGACTGAACAAGATCACAAAGAAGAATGTATACCCCCTACCATGGATAGACGACGCGCTAAATCGGCTCTGCAACGCAATATACTTCTCGTCGATTGATCTCAAGACTGGCTACTCGCAAATAGAAGTCGACGAGAGAGATCGCGAAAAGACCGCCTTCATCACCCCAGACGGCCTCTACGAGTTCAAAGTCGTGCCGTTCGGACAGTTCTCGGCGCCTGCAACGTTCCGGCGCGTCATAGATACGGTGTTAGCAGGATTGAAGTGGTAGACCTGTCTAGTTTACTTGGATGACGTCGTCGTCATCGCCAGAAATTTCGACGATCACCTTAGGCGGCTTGCGACAGTACTAGAGGCCATCAAGTCATCAGGGCTCACTCTGAAGCCAGAAAGTGCCGCTTCGCTTACGATGAGCTTCTGTTCCTGGGCCACGTCATCAGCAAGTCTGGAGTCCGCCCCGACCCGCGGAAGACAGCTGCCATTGCAAAGTTCCCGCAGCCCATCGACAAGAAGGCAGTGCGTAGATTTCTTGGCATGTGTGCCTACTACAGGCAATTTGTCAAGGACTTTTCACGCCTCGCTGAGCCGCTGACACAACTAACTAAATGTTACGTCGAGTTCAAGTGGGAAACGCCGCAGGCCGAACCATTTCAAGAACTCAAACGGCGCATGCAGTCGCCGCCCGTACTTGCGCACTTCGACGAGCACGCCGATACCGAAATCCACACTGACGCCGGTAGCCTAGGCCTCGGTGCCATCCTAGTCCAGAGAAAAGATGGACATGAACACGTGATCGCTTACGCTAGCCGGTCGTTGTCAAAAGCGGAAGGCAATTATTCTACAACCGAAAAGGAATGCCTCGCCATCGTTTGGACTACAGCGAAATTCCTACGTTACCTATATGGGAGGCCATTCAAAGTGGTCAGCGACCATCACGCGTTGTGTTGGCTAGCTAACTTAAAAGACCCTTCAGGACGGCTGGCGCGGTGGAGCCTCAGACTACAAGAATACGACATCACTGTAACCTACAAGTTCGGGCGAAAACACTCAGATGCCGATTGCCTATCACGCGCCCCCATTGACAAGCCACCTCAAGATGACGAGGATGAGGACGCCTTCCTTGGGGTAATAAGCGCGGAAGACTTCGCTCAACAGGAACGAGCAGACCCGAAGCTAAAAGGCCTCGTCGATTATTTCAAAGGGCACACCGACGATGTCCCTATGGCATTTAAGCGCGGATTGTCTTCGTTCACGCTTCTTCGGCTTCCTCAGCTGCCTCGGCCTACTCATTTGCGATAAAGAATACAAAAGTTTCTTTTTTCAATAATACCCTTCCGAACATGCTCATAAATAATCCAAGAAGCTTCTGGAATGTAGTAAGGCCTAGTGCATCGAAAATTATATCACTGAGCACGTCTTCCGGTGAACCTGTACCTCGGCAGCACTGTGCTACGATTTTAAATAATGTTTTTATAAAAGCTTTCATTCCTTCAGCACATGATAACTACCTCCCAAGGCTACCATGCTGCAACTTTTTTCCTATGGAACCCGTAATTTTTAACTCTACTGGCATAAAAAAAAATAGACACTCTTAAACGTACGTCTTCTTGTGGAATAGACGAAATCACTACGAAATTTCTAAAAAATACTTGTGAGTATTCCTCTATCATCTTAGAGACCATTTTTTAACAATCATACCTGTCTTCATCCTTGCCTCATGACTGGAAAACAGCAAAGATTATTCCTATCCACAAATCTGGCGAAACTCAAGATCCTTCTAACTACAGGCCAATATCGATTACCTCAGTACCGTGCAAAATTATGGAGCACATCATATTTTCTAACCTCGTCAACTTTCTTGAAGAAAATAATTTTTTCTCTAACAGTCAACATGGCTTTCGCTAATTTTTTTCTTGTGAGAATCAGCTGGTAACTTTCACTAATGACTTACATGTATATCTTAATAGCGGTTTTTTGACTGATTGCATATTTTTGGATTTTTCTAAAGCTTTGGCAAGGTGAAACATGTACTGCTACTACACAAACTAAGCGCACTCAACATTCACCCGGGAGTACTCAGCTGTATCCAATTGTTCATTTCTTCTCGTTCCCAATTTGTTGTAACTAACGACTCCACATCTCACGCGGATCCAGTTGAATCCGGTGTTTCACAAGGGTCTGTTCTTTTATTTTTAATATATATTAACGGTTTACCTGATAACATTTCCTCACAAATTTGTTTATTCGCTGACGACTGTGTTATATATCGAAAACTTACTAATGCATCTGATACAGCTACCCTTCAATCGGATTTAAAAACCATGTCTAACTGGTGCCTCACTTGGTGCATGAAACTCAACATTAATAAATGCAAATCTATGCGGATTGCTCGTTCTAACACCACTTGCCCTACCTACGCCCTTAATGACTGCCCCCTTCAATCCGTTACATACTACCGTTATCTTGGCATTCATATAACTAGCGATCTTTCTTGGAAGCAGCATGTACAGTATGTAATATCTAAAGCTAACCGCTCCTTAGGATATTTGAAAAGAAATTTTTCGCCTGCGCCAGTTTTATTAAAACGGCTGTTGTACACGACATACGTCCGCTCCCAATTAGAATATGCCTCATCCGTTTGGGATCATCATCAGATCACAATAATTAACGAAATTGAATCAGTGCAAAATTGCTCCGTTCGTTTCATCTTAGCTAACTACCATCGCACTGCTAGTGTTACATTAATGAAGAGTACCCTTCAAATTCCATTATTATCTCTTCGCAGTAAAGAATCACGCCCCCCCCCCCCCCATTTCCCTTTTTCATACAATCTACTGCCACAACGCATCTCTTCGCCCTCTTTGGATCCAACCTGCGCCTTATTATTCGACTCGTCGTGACCACTTACATAAAGTTAACGTACCCCGTCATAGCACTGTCACGTGCTCACAATCATTCTTTCCTAGGACTTCAGTTGACTGGAATACTCTACCTACATAATGAGTAAGCATCAGTGACCCCACTCGTTTTAAGAATGCACTAATCAACATAAAATAATGTATGGTGGGAAATGCCATAATTATGTACTTATTCGTGAACATTGTCTGCTTGCTAAAGTGTATTCTTTCTGTATTTTCATATTATGTAAGTCTCTGTTATTTGTTATGAATGCATTACTACTTTTTTTCATATTGCTTTTGTTCCTTGGAAATTCCTTGAACTAATCCTGTATTTTTTACTCTTGAAATGTATTCTCGTCCCTCCCCTCTGCAATGCACAATTACGTACCTTGAGGATATCACAAATAAATAAATAAATAAAACTACCTACACGTGAAGAAGGACTTCTCACCAATCCGCGCCAACTACCTTCTTGTTGCGCCGTCGGCGCTGCGTCCAGAAGTACTGCACGCCCTACATGACGATCCGACCGCTGGGCACCTCGGTTTCTCCCAGACGCTATCGAGGATACAAGAAAGGTATTACTGGCCGCACCTAACCGCCGATGTCGCCCGTTACGTCAAGACATGTCGAGACTGTCAGCGATGCAAGAAACCACCGACAAGGCCAGCGGGATTACTACAGCCGATCAAGCCTCCTTACCGACCTTTTCAGCAGATCGGGATGGACTTGCTGGGACGGCTTCAGACATCAACGTCCGGAAATAAATGGATCGTCATCGCGACAGACTATCTTACCAGCTTTGCTGAAACTAAAGCTCTGCCGAAAGGCAGCGCAGCCGAAGTGGCGAAATTTTTCGTCAAGAACATTCTGCTGCGACATCGTGCCCCAGAAGTCCTCATCACCGACAGAGGAACAGCGTTTACAGCAGAGCTCACCCAAGCCATTCTGCAGTACAGCCATACAAGCCGCAGGAGGACAACGGCCTACCACCCACAGACGAATGGTCTTACGGAGCGGCTGAATAATACCCTCGCCGACGTGCTAGCAATGTACGTCGACGTCAAACAAAAGACCTGGGTGCCGTCCTGCCGTACGTAACATTCGCTTACTACACGGCGGTGCAAAAGACAACACAGATCACGCCGTTCCAGCTAGTATACGGCAGGACCCCGACGACGACGCTAGACGCCATGCTGCCGCACGTCACTGACGAGGAGAATCTTGACGTCGCTACCTATCTCCAGCGCGCCGAAGAAGCCCAACAGCTCGCCCGCCTGCGGATCAAGAACCAACAGAGGACCGACAGCCGACGCTACAACCTCCGACGACGCTTTGTCGAGTACCAGCCCGGCGACCGTGTTTGGGTATGGACCCCGATACACCGACGAGGAGTGAGTGAGAAACTATTGCGACGCTATTTCGGACCCTACAAGGTCATCCGACGTATTGGCGCACTGGACTATGAGGTCGTGCCAGACAGCATTTCGCATTCACAGCGGCGCCGCGCACGATTTGAAGTGGTCCACGTGGTGCGCCATAAACCCTTTTACGGACGCTGACGAACTTGTTATTTTGTTGTTTTCGTTGCTACGAGTGCTTTTCTTTATTACTTTCGTTTGTTTGCAGCATCGGGTCGATGCTTTTTAAGAGGGGGTATTGACACGTGTACTTATCTTTATCGGGCGACCACGTTTCGCCACCTAACAAATGTTATCGCACAGCGCGGGACGCGCCTGCATGCATCCGAAGTTTCTGGAAAGTTATCGATGCTTCTATCCGCTGTCTGTTGTCGCCGAACCTTGTGTTATCTGATTTCATCGCCTGACGCGAAGGGTGTAGAACTTTGTGGACGGCACGCGGGTCCCAACGATTAGTCTGGAACGTTCGACGACTGCTGTATAAAAGCCGACGCGCTTGTCCCGCCGATCAGATTTTCGACGATCGCCGACTGTGTTCGCCGCTGTCGCCATTCTTTGAGTGTAGCCTGTTTTTGAGGGCGCAAATTCGCACAATAATACGCTAGTTTCGTCTTTCGCAGTTGGGCTGCTTTCTTCACTGTCACTACCACGTGACAATATTGGAAAGTTGAAAGAAATAAACCTTGCTGAGGGGCCATGTACAAATATGACCGGGAAATATGTTGAATATGGTGTGATCAAAGCTGTCAGCCCTAGTAGTGACGATGCATAATTAATTGCAGATGTGGCAACTCCTTGGATAGCTTATCAAAACTCATAAAAAAGTAGCTGAATTATTTATCGCACGGCGAGCTCAATTCAATGCTGTTGAGCACGTACCATAGACTTGAAAGGTATGGACTCAGCGTTGTTTATACGACATAATGCGAGAAAGCCGATCAAATAAAACAGGAACTAGCGAAGGACGCGGACAGAGGCTTGCAAACGTCGTTTTCACGGTCCGTATTTTACTTGGGCTATTACTGTACAATTGTAATTTGCAGTGCTTATCTATTTCCTGGCCCAAGAATTCACCAGAGAGCGTGTTGTTATATGTATGCGTTTTCTGTGATATCTCACCAGACCAAAAATTTCGCTTGCGTGCCGTGTGCAAAACAGGTGGTTCACGAAGGGTACCGCGAAGCCCAAGAACGTGGGCAGAGTAGCCACTACCCCAGCGCGAAGCCTGTCTCCCTTTACTGCTACGGAGAGATCGGCCTTCAGCCCTGCCCGGTATACTTCAAGCCCATACTGGAGTGATGAGGATGATGACGATGACAGCTTCCCTATCAGTAAGCATTTCACTTCTGTACACAAAAACCTTGGGGGAGGGTCTGCATGTTCCTCAGCATCACCACGCGGAATCGTGTATCTTTCAAATGAGGGGATTTGTGCCAAAGACAGCGCTCAAAGGGGTCTATAACTTTTTAATGCCAAACGTTTTTCTAGTCACGCCAGTCCTGTTTTTTTTCTCTTTTTCTCTTCTTTTTTATCCGGGCGTTTTCGTGAGTCAATGCTTAGACAAATACTGCCATCAGAAGTCAAGGAAGGGAAATAGCCAAGGCGTGGAAGGAGAATGTAGAGTGTTTCACAATATTATCTACACGAAAACTGGCGCTGAGACGCTGTTGTGTGCATGGGAATGCGGGGGTGTGGTGGCTTCGGATTGGCATTGTTCTTGGAGTGACAGTACACTTTCAAGGCTCGCCAGGCTGTCACCATTCCGCTGGTCACAGTGGTTAATCTCCTCCTAAAGCAGCAGATAAAAAAGCTGTTTTTTTCTTTAACATTACATAAAATTGTTTAATAATACGTGAGGAGTTGTGTTTTGATGTACAGTTCTTTTATGAAACATAAAATGTTTCGGTTGGCCGCTAAACTAAAACGACAGACGACAAGTTCAGCGCTCTCTGCAAAAGTTTGTTGTCTGCTCCAGCTTTTCGTCACTTGATTATGCGCTGTGAGTGAGTAAACATATGCTAAGATGTAATACTGATAAATGACAACCTTCTATCAGTGTGATTTCACGAATACTTTATCTATGCAGCCATAGCCATGTTTTAGGTCAAGCCTCGCTCAACAAAGCCATCTAGCACAAGCCTTGCACAAGTATGTACCGTCGCTCCCACGGCGGCGCAGCGCCCGCTGAAAAATTTCTATCGATGCCAGATTTCCTTCTAAGTAATATTGTAAGATTTTCTTTGGGGGAGAACCAACCAATGCAAGCGTCTCCCTTTTCGCTACGCACCCTTGATGCGTGGCGCGGTCACACTGTAAAAAATATTGTTAAGTTTGTTGAGAATTTTGAAGGTAAAACGTTGCCAGACATTTCTCCATAAATGAAAGAAATGGGACTTGCGTAGAAGGGACAGTCTGCAAAAGTGGGTTCCGTAAAATGGGAAACGGCTAGCCCTGTAGTTTGGCTTCCCGTCGGCGTCTCCAATAAGAATAAACCATTCAGAAAACTCTAAAGCGCGTCTCTGGCCGCAGGGGCCGCACCAGCTCGACGCGCATCCTCGTCTCGTGCTAAGACGGTTCTCGCCTATTGTTTACGTGAAAAGTTGCGACGAAAATGAAGCGCCAGAAATATTATTCAGAGGAAAAGGAAGATGATTGTCTACGAAACCTAACAGCACGGACGAACGAACGAACGAGCGAGCGAGTGACAGTCCCCCTCCGCCTTGCTGCCCATCCTCGCACCTTGACTGCTCGCATGATTGCCCGAGAGCCCTCTGGCTCAGCGCATTCCCAGAGTCCCTTCGCGCCAGTCGTCGAGATTGAACGCGCCAACTTGCTCTGCTTGGCGTGTCGGCGCCAACGCCGTCAGCGTTCGAGGGAAATATTGCTTGCCTGCCTTTGCCGCGTATTTCTCGTGGGTTAGAATACGACGCGGATTCTTATCCGCCGCATCATCAACGATGGGTTCGCCGCCTCCGGGCGGCTAACGAGACAAGCGACGAATGAGCGAGTGACTGCGTTCCCTCCCCTCCGAAATTCTCCCACGTCCGCCTATCCACAACTTGGTTGCCCGAGGGCAGGCCGTCTGTCCCTGGAGCGTTCCCTCACCCTCCCTCTCACGAGTCCAACCATCGTCGCACCACCGGTCGACCACTAAAACGGAGGAACATATTTATCAGGGAGAGGCGGGCTAGTTGGTTTTCGATATGGGAATATAGTCAAGTGTTCGACGAAAACTCGTCTGGCGAGGAAACATCATGATGCCAAAAAACGTGCACTCGCCAAGAGTAAAATAAAAATAAAGAAACGATGTTTTGGGCCCCGTACGGGTCCCTTGATCACAAGGAAGAAGTAAGCAAGGGCGCGTGGATATTTATGGGTGTCGTGGCGCAATGTTCGGGTGTATATCTCGCGAAGCTTAACCCGGGTCCTGTTTATCGTGCGTCTAGTTGATTGGATGTAAAATGATTCTAAAAGCAAACGGGCAGATAAGCGTTTTTCTTTTGCGATGATGGCTGCCGAGTCCCAGTCTTTGATGGGTCCAGTTAGTTCGTGATGTTCTGTCAGGGCGTTCGCGGCTGTGTGGCCCTTGGCGACGTCATTCATGTGTTGTTTCAAGCGCCGTTTACAATTTCCTCTCTCGCCGATGCACGACACGTCACACTCCTTGCAAGGTATGTTGTATATCATGCCCGGGTAGCCCGTGTGTTGCAAAGGGTATTTTGCGCGTGCCAGGTGTTGGTCAATTTTTCGGGAAGGCGCGTAGGCGACTTGAACACCATAGCCCTTAAGAATTCGTGCAAGGGCTTCGCTTCTTCCCCCTGTGTAGGGTACCATCGCGCGCTTCACTGTTTCTTTCGCAGTTTCAAGGCAGGGCTTCGCTACTTGGCGCTCCTGCGTTCTGAGCAATTGTCGAGGGTAGCCATTGTTCAGCAGGTCCCTTTTCACAACCTGTAGCTCTTGCCTACGTTTCGTGGGGCTGCAGCAGACGCGGAATGCCCGGACGAAGAGTGCTGCTGCGACGTATCGCTTTTGCCCAATTGGGTGCGCCTAGTCGAAGCTCAGCTACTTTCCCGTGTGCATCGGCTATCTGTAGACACTAGTCCTCAAGCCGCTTGCAGTCCTCTCTACGAGGACATACAGGAAGGAAATTCCCCCGATAGTTTTACTCTTCAGCCGTGAACTGTATACTCGGCTTAAAGGAATTGAGGTGCTCGAGGAAATGTGTTGCGTGCCGGCATGGGATAATGCAGAAGTAGTCGTCCACGTATCTTATAATTCGATTTGGTCCCGTCCCGAATGAAGATAAGGCGGCACTTTCCAGGTCGTTTGGAGGATTGTTGGCGCAAACGACGGATACAGAAGATCGCTGTGCCGAATACTTGCTTGTAATACTCCTTGTGAAAGACGAAGTACGTATTCTCAAGACAAAATTTTAGAAGGCGGCAAATGTCGTGGGATTCGAATGGTGTGCGTTCCGGCAAAGAAGGTTCCGTCTCGAGAAGTCTCCATCAGCACTCGACCGCATAGTCATTTGGTACACATGTAAATATTGACTTTACGTCAAACGACATCACGTCTTGGGCATCATCAATGCAGGTGCTTCTTATTAGCTCAATGAAGTGAGCGGAGTCTTTGACGAAAGTAGACGGGAGTCCTGCAAGTGGTAGAATATGGTGCAGGTTGCCGAACATTTCGTAGAGCGGTGAGCACGGGTAGTCCACAATCAGTCGTACCGGGACGTCCGGCTTGTGAATTTTCGGTAGTCTGTAGATCGCAGCAGCCGATCCTTTGTGGCAGAGCAACCTGTAGTAGATATTCTTTCTTACAGGGGGTAGGGGGGGGCGGAGAGGGACAAACTTGAAACTTCAGTAAGTAGCTTCTGGAGCTCCGATTCCACCTTCTTCGTTGGATCCCTAGCCAGTTTGACGTAGGTCCACGTGTCCTGGAGCAGCCCATTTATCTTGTTCACGTAGTCCACAAGGTCTAAAACCACAGTGGAATTTCCCTTGTCCGTGGGGAGAATTTATGTCCTCGTTTTCTTGTAACCGTTTCAACGCGCCTCTTTCTGCTGCCGGCAGGGTCGTACGATTTGTGCTCGCAACCTTCGAGACGACCCGAAATTGCACGCGAGCGAGCTTCTTCCCGTAGACTGCGCTCAACAAGTCGTACCGCTTGTTCCACGGCGCAAGTCAGCTGGCCGACATTTCGTCGTGTGCTAATGTTGTACTTAAGGCCGCGGCTGAGCAGAGCATGCTCTGCCGGGTCGAGCCTATGTGAAGATAAGTTCCGAACTCCTAGGGTGCCCGAACTGTCGGCATTTCTTCGTAAAAGAAAATTTTGGACCGTGTGGAATACGTCAACAAGATAAATGGGCTGCTCCAGGACACGTGGACCTATGCCAAACTGGCTAGGGATCCAACGAAGAAGGTGGAATCGGAGCTCCAGAAGCTGCTTACTGAAGTTTTCAAGTTAGTCCCCCCCCCCCCCCCCCCGCCCCCGATACGAAAGAATGTCTACTACAGGTTGCTCTGCCACAACGGATCGGCTCCCGCGATCTACGGACTACCGAAAATTCACAAGCCGGACGTCCCGGTACGACCGATTGTGGACTACACATGCTCGCCGCTGTACGAACTGTCCGGCTACCTGCACCATATTCTTAGGCCGCTTGCATGACTCACGTCTACTTTCGTCAAAGACTCCGCTCACTTCATTGAGCTAATAAGAAGCACCTGCATTGATGATGACGAAGACGTGATCTCCTTTGACGTAAAGTCAAATGTTTACATGTGTGCCAAATGACTATGCGGTCCAGTGCTGATGGAAACTGCTCGAGACGGACTCTTCTTTGCCGGAACGCACACCATTCGAATCCTACGACATTTTCCGCCTTCTAAAATTTTGTCTTGAGAATACGTACTTCGTCTTTCACCAGGAGTATTACAAGCAAGTATTCGGCACAGCGATCCTCTGTATCCATCGTTTGCGCCAACAATCCTCCAAAGGACCTGGAAATTGCCGCCTTATCTTCATTCGGTACGCGACCAAATCTAATTCCAAGATACGTGGACGACTGCTTCTGCATTATTCCATGCCGGCACGCAAGACATTTCCTCGAGCACCTCAATTCCTTGAAGCCGAGTATACAGTTCACGGCTGAAGAGGAAAACAATGGGGGAATTCTCTTCCTGTATGTCCTCGTAGAGAGGACTGCAAGCGGCTTGAGGACTAGTGTCTACAGATAGCCAATGCACACGGGAAAGTACCTGAGCTTCGACTAGGCGCACCCAATTCGGCAAAAGCGATACGTCGCAGCAGCACTCTTCTTCCGGGCATTCCGCGTCTGCTGCCGCCCCACGAAAGGTATTCAAGATCTACAGGTTGTGAAAAGGGACCTGTTGAACAATGGCTACCCTCGACAACTGCTCAGAACGCAGCAGCGCAAATCATCGAAGCCCCGCCGTGAAACGGCGAAAGAAAGTTATGAGCTCGGCGGTACCCTACACAGTGGGAACAAGCGAAGCCCCTGCACGAATTTTTAAGGGCTACGGTGTTGAAATCGACCACGTGCCTTTCCGAAAAATTGGCCAACAGCTGGTACGCGCAAAAGACCCTTCCCAACACACGGACTACCCGGGAGTGATATACAACATACCTTGCAAGGAGTGTGACGTGTCGTACATCGGCGAGAGCGTAAATTTTAAACGGCGCTTGAAACAACATATGAATGACGTCGCCAAGGGACACACAACCGTGAACGCCCTGGCAAAACATCACGAACCGGACACACCATTGACTCGGACTCGGCAGCCATCATCTCAAAAGAAAAACACTTATCTGCCCGTTTGCTTTTAGAATCATTTTACATCCAATCAACTAGACACACGATAAACAATACGCGGGTTAATCTTCCCGGGATATACACCCGAACACTGCGCCACGTCACCCATAAATAGCCGCGCGCCCTTGCTTACTTCTTCATTGTGATCAAGGGACCCGTACGGGGCCCCAATCGTCGTTGCTTTATTTTTATTTTATTCTTGGCGAGTGCACGTTTTTTGGCACCCTTGATATTGGAATGCATCATTTAATCGCGCAAACGACAACGGACGAAGAAGGAAATACACGGTGTGCCTGATCCGCGCCTGTCCTGTGTGTTTCCTATTTCGTCCGTTGTCATTTGCGCGGTTACATGATGCATTCCAAAACGGAGGAAAGAGATGAACAAAGATGTAAGGTTTAAAAGCTACTCTGCTATTGCGCTTTATCTTTGATGTATATTAAGGGACCCTTCTCCCCCAATTCTAGCATGTTGTTACTTTTGCAGGCTTCTTAATATAGGACTTGGTGATACCTCCAGCACCTGTCATAGCGCTGAAACGAGGGCATTTGATGATTTACTCCTGTAATCAGCTTCCGCGTCGACATGTGCGTAATACATCAACAATTTTGACCAGTAGATATGACGCGAAGGCACGTGACTTGCGCTGTTAATTTAGATTGGTTGGTCAGAAAGAAAATATTGTGCGTGGGGAGGGGCGATCGGCTCAGAGCTGAAGGGATTAGGGGATGAGATTACGTACAATAAGGACATTAAAACGTGTCGTATACTTTTTGAAGCTGGAAAAACGCACATTTCGACAGTGCAAATTGCTTTCTTGGCAAAGGACGCTAGGTGCGCTGTCCGACAGTCTGCGGAAAGTAGACCGTTGGGGTGTGCCTGATTCCGTAAAATCCCTGATTTGCTCAAGCAGGCTAGATGACTATTTGTGAACGCTCCGTTTCAAAGACGTCACTTAATCATCACCATCACTAGGTTGCCCCAGTGTTTCGAGGCACTCTGGCGTTATAAAATAAAGCTAATCCAGAGTTTTCTATACCTGCAATCAGCCCTCCACGATTGGTCGAAACATTTAGTCACCCCCACTTCGCCTTTCGGTTACGCGACATCACGAAGACTGCAAGAACTATCCATCTTATATGGTATGTACACACTGATTATGTACGTTAAGTCGAACAAAGGAAGCACAATTAATTCTCATTCGACGGCTCTTTCGCAATTAGCGCTCTGCCATTGGTCAGAACTTCAGGATGCACCCCCGTCGTCTCTTTCTCACGTCACAAAACCGCAAAGCTTACCATGTCAACGTAACGTGTACGTGTCGAGGATACCGGAGACTGCCTTTTTCCGAAACGAATAGAAGATGGCTGCCCGCCGATCGCTCTGGCACTACCTACAGGGAGCTGCCATAGAGCATGGATTTATTTGCGTGTAACAAACCATTTTGCGTGGCAGTCGAACGTTATCGAGCCCCCTTGAGTACAGCGTCGCTCTGCCAACTCTTCCTCGCACCATTTAGAGGGCGACTCTTAGGCGCCCGTTCCTGCGGCGAGCGTGGGCGTCGGCGTCCTAAGCGTAACCGAGTGAACAAGCACAGCGAGGCGTGAAAGAGCTAACGCGGAGAGCAGGCGCGGATGAAAGAGGGCTGTAGCAAAGAGAGCGCCAGCAGGAAAGCAGAGGAGAAGGGCATCGCGAGAGCGGCAGAAGAAAAGCGTGGAGCCGCGCAAGACGGTCGCTGCGGCGACGATGGCTACGATGTGGTGCCAGTAGCGTGCGCCGTCTGTTCACTGATGACGCTACCGCTATCATATATAGAAACAAGGCGCTCCATGAGTGAAGGTGTTTCTGTGGCGGATGCTGTCAATCGCGGCCGCGCGTCAGCCACGCGCTGCTTCTCGGCATTTCCCTGTTAGCGAGGAAGTCGCACCACACTTCACTGCGTTTGCAAGGTGCTCCCCGAGACAGACTGTCCGCTCTAGCTAATATTGGGGGCATGTACTTACAAAGTCGCCATCTATGAGAAGCGCGCTGCGTTAGCAGCGCGGTCCTCATAGTTTTGGCTTACAGCGCCCAATAAAAACACCACGCGGCAGCCCTCCTAGAGATTTCCGTAAGACCTCTCAAAAGGAGGGACGTTTTTGACTGTCGATATAATAATCTTGGGCAAACTGAAAGCACAGAATTGTTTACAGACGCTATCGCTTTACCGAATATGTACAGTGAGCGCCACTGCGTGCGGTCGCCGCGGCGAAGTCTCCCGAACCTGCTTCTTGCTCGAAATGTATATAGGCAAACGCTGAGAGCAAACTATGTGAACTATGTTCTTATAGTGGGCTCTCTGTATAACCGAATGGAGCATGACAGTATGAAACCTCAATGCAGCGATCGCATGGGTTTGCAGCGACCGACTGCGTGGCTGCATGCATGTCCACTTACAAAGTTTTTATTTCGCTGTGAGCGCGTTTTCGCACCGTGCTGCGAGCTTTAGGTCTCATAAAATGAGCGTTTGACAGTACACAGACAGCCATTGTTGTGTGGACTCAATCAGAGCTGTTCAAAAATAATTTCGTTATAGAGACATTGACGCCTACGGCTACTGTGATGTGCCGTCGCGACGATTCAATCTTTTTTTCTTCTAAATTCTTGGACGTTTCAATATTATGCCTCAAGTTGCGTCGCACTGTTTGTTTATCGGTCTTTTCAGCGTACGATTTCCCTCTGCTTCTTTTTTGTAATTCAGTACATTAATTCAAACACAAACATGAGCATGTGCCATGCCTTTTTTGTGTGCTTCTTACCGTTCCCTTTCCATTCCAGTGAACTTGCCACTGTCTAGCATCAACAAGTTCATAGACCAAATAAAGCGTCATGAGACTATCCGGACAGCGGGCGTGGGCGAGCGTCTCAGTGCGCGTTTTCTGCGACTAACCGAACGTCGCAGTCCCAGCGTGGTATCAGAAATCTTCCTTGCGTTAGTGCTTGCTGCATACCCGAGTTGTAGCCGATGGCTATTTGCTGGTTCTAAGTTTCGCGAGCCTAACTTCAAGCATCTTCTTGTCCTGCGGCTATGCATGAATAAGGTTGACCCCAAGCTCTGTTGCGTACGTCTGGCACTGCGGCACCGAGGAGTAGCCTGAATGCTACACGCCTCCAAAAGCAGCTACTAACTATTATGGAGAATACCTTAGTAACTTGCGATTTGCTGATGATATTGCCTTGCTTAGTAACTCAGAGGACCAATTGCAATACATCCTCACTGACCTGAACAGGCAAAGCAGAAGAATGGGTCTAAAAATTAATCTGCAGAAAACTAGAGTAATGTTTAACAGTCTCGGAAGAGAACAGCAGATTACAATAGGTACCGAGGCACTGGAAGTGGTAAGAAACTACATCTACTTAAGGGAGATTGTGACCGCGGATCCGGATCATGATACTTAAATAATCAGAAGAATAAGAATGGGCTTGGGTGTGTTTGGCAGGCATTCTCAGAAAAAAGGAATGGGCATGGTAAGGGCACGTACTGAGGAGGGAAGATAACCGATGATCACTAAGGGTTACGAACTGGATTCAAAGAGAAGGGAAGCGTAGCAGGGTGCGGCAGAAAGTTAGGTGGGCGGATGAGATTAAGAAGTTTGCAGAGACAACATGGCCACAATTAGCCCATGACCGGGGTAGTTGGAGAAGTGTGGGAGATGCCTTTGCCCTTCAGTGGGAGTAGCCAGGCTGCCGCTGATGATGCTTATGACCTATTATAGTGCTCTCAAATGCTGTCAAGCAGATACCCAAGGCGGGAACACCTCGCCACTTAATGAGAGCCACAGCGCAGGTGGGAATTTAAACTGTCGTTTTCAGTTCGCTTCAGCGCTTCCGAAGCAGTCGACGCGGCCGCTGTGTCCACGTGATACCTCAGGCCACGTCACGCCGACGGTGGCGCTAGCTTTCCCAGTGGTGGAGCTCGCCTCCAACATAGCAAAATGAACATACATATAGAGGTAGGCACAAAATTCTGATTAGGAAGTGTCGTAACAGTCGGTGAATTTTTAACCTTCCGTTACACGCCGCTGCCATTTTTGACCAACGATCGCATGCAAAGCGAAAGGAAGCGGACGAAACTCAGATGCGAGCACCAGTCTCTTCAACCGGTTATCTACATTCACTGTTCTGGCTCGGCCCCACCGAAACCATCTGCACTTTAGCGTCCTCCTGGCCTCTATTTAGCTAATTAGATCACTGCAGGCAATGTCATTCGCTTTGAAAGCAAACTCACCTCCTATGAGTGTGCTTTATTGGGCTCTTCGTACAACTCTGCGGTTTAAGCGCCATGCTTGTGTTGGTGGTTACGTAAATTTGACGCTAGTAGATTGCAATAAAAACCATTTGGAATAGTTTCACGTTACAGAGCCCTATTCTACATTAGATAAATAATGCACAAATAAGCCCTTACATGTCGCACATATGTACCAACCGTGTGTAAAGACCATTTTGAATATCTTTAACGAACATCGGGTGGCTATTTGTAAAAGTTACTGTGCATCAGAACGTGCGCATACAGGCCCATATCAAACGGGGCTACGTAGGGAAGGTGTGAATGGGAAGTAAACTTCCGCTACGATGAGATCTGTAAGCCGAGTTTTGATTTGATGCTGCTAAGTCCTCACTGAGTAAATGAAATGCGAAACGGTATGCCTTTCTTCTTTTCGTCTGCTTTTACTTTAAAATTGTAAATGGAACAACACTTGCTTGGCTGCGTCAATTTTCATAATTCTTCTATACAAGTAACGTGTTGGGCTTCCGACACGTCGGGTATAAAATGATTGCAGGGCTCCATGTTAAGGTTTAATGCGATAGTGGAGCGCTCGACAAGAAAACGATTCGGTCGTTGCTTCGTTCGTTCTTACGTTAATTCGTTCGCTCGCTCGCTCATTTGTTCGTTCGTTCTTTCGACGTCTTAAAACATTGGGCCTTAAAAAGCGACTAAGTGAGTCTCAGGCCGCTGGGGCACACCACCTCGAAGCGCGTCGGCGTCTCGTACTGGAAGGCTTCGGGCATTGCTTCGAATTACGTAGATACGAACTATATAGTTGTGTCTCTCATATTTTAATAACTATTAGTACATGTTGGTGGTGGTGGTGGTAGAGAAACATTTAATCAGAAAAGTACAGAGAGTTGTGCTACAGAAGCACTCGGGTGGTCTCCCTATTCGGGAAGTCCAATGGAGGTGATCACCGCTCGGACGCGGGCCACTAAGGAGCGTTGAGCTTCAGAGAACTACTAGTAACACTTATTTTGTGATTCACTTTTGAGATGTTGCACAGTTTCACGGACATATTCAAGGAACCTGATTTTGATGCGCAGCTCGAACTTGAGAACGTGATCGAGAAGGAGGGGCCCGTGACAGCGCCACGCCATGCACGCAGGGATTATGCTAATAGAAAGGTCATCACAGGCGTTGAACACGCGGAATAATTCCCTCTGTGTAATGGCAGATGCAGTAACGCTAACACTCTGGCAAGAAACATGCAGGTGTCCAACAGTTCTAGCTCTTGGCGTAAACAGGCGAAGTTTGAGTCTGGCGCCATGGAGACAAATTACTGCCGTGCTGCTCCATGGCTCGCATCTATTGCGCGTATATAGTGAATATACTCAGTGCACTGCCCTTGCAGGAAGGAGCATCGATCGTGCAATATACGACGACTATATATGCAAATCAGTGAGACTGGAAAGCAGCCGGAGCATCTCCCGTTTCTAAACTGCTTAGCTTGGCGCATTTTGCACACAGATTTAGACAAAGGTAGTTTGTGGCAGACTATGCATTTTTGCGTCTTGAGCCATGTAATTTGAGGGGGCGCAAATTATATACGTGACATATCCATGCAGAATACGCGAATTGTAAACAAAGGCTTTGTCGTGTCTGCCGAAGGATAAAGGCGCTTTCCAGGGATCTCCAATCACCCCTTATTTTCCGTTATCGCACGCGTAAAATTATCATAATCTCAGTAGACTGCCTAATCCCTCATCTCCGAATATATTGCCCCTCCACAATCTCGCCCTTTGGTGACCTTAGAGAGTTTTTGTTCTTTGTCTGACATGCTTGCTGAGGGATAGTGTCTTCTTGGATTCTGCAGAATTCTCCTAATTGGCGATTCTTTGTTGACATTCCGCATGACATGGAAGGGTCCTTTTTATAGCCTCTCACTATAATCTTTTTCTTAAGTGATTGGTGGTCTCGCTTGCTGGCGACACTCAAATAAAGATGCGAGCGAATGCTTAGACTTGCATTTACGTGTTAGCTAATAGATTACGGCACTATGTTGTGGGTTAAAATTACGAAAAAAACTCAATGACAGAACATTGAGCGCAAACTACGAACAGCTTATTTCATTTTTTAGAAGTAAGTCAGTATGTATGTGACAACGTCGCATGTTCCGGAGCCTACCGATACAAATCAATATTGCTGATTAGGTCAATCTATGGAAGTCACGTTGATAGATTGCACCTGTTGTCCTTTCTAAGCTACAAGGAGTTTTCTTTTTTGTTGTTGTTGTTGTGTACCAATTCAAGGACACGTAAGTAAAAAGAAATGGTTCTGTTGATATGACCACTTTAAAGGAGTTGCAGTGTCTGGCATGTATTTCAAGCAAGTTTAAAGAACAAACTTCCGTGACCGTCTCTCTACCGTCAATAGGAATGACAGTCAACCTCCTCCAATTATGGCGCATCGGTATATGCCAATGATTTAATGTCCTCTGTTGACGACCTACGCTTCTTCTTCAAACACGATAAACAAACAAAGCTGTATAGTTTCCGGTGAACGTTGAATTTTCCTAATGAATCTTATGTGCAACGCGTAAAATAAAAATATTCACAGGCTCGTTTAATATTAGTGTACTGCATTGCCAGATCTTCAGTAAAACCTCCTGAGATTACGAATCTACTAAATTAGCAGTTATGAAGTTTGATCACGCTGCTGGGATACATCCACCTACTGGCCACACCCATAAATCACGAAATAAACAACTGGCAAAACAAGGAGACAAAACTAATGATTGTCATGACGTAGTCAACCCGCAGATGCTGTGCCGTAAGACCAACCTTATGTGCACAAGAAACTATAATATCATGCACAGGAACAACTTTACAGATACAATTCGAAAAAGAATCGCACCTAAGAGACAGAGAGAGAGAGAATGCACTTTCATGAACTAGATGGCTCAGTGGCCTCAGCAAGAGTGAGCGTCAGTGGTAGGGATCATAAAATAAATAAGTATAAAAGAAACTACACGTCGGTGACCTGAAGGTGAAGCCGGCCTCGCGCACACACCCAGTTGATAGTTAGCCGGACGCCGCGGTGAGGGGTCGGCGTGGTTCCAGTTTGTATTTTAGGAAGAACGGTTCCAGGCGCGCACTGCCAGCGAAGAAAGACTAATGGAAATCACGTGGCACAAACGGCAGAAGGGTGCACACGGAACTTCCATGAATGCTATCTTAAATGATCCCGTTGCACCAAACTGTACACACTAAGCATTTAATTTACTCTTGGTGCTCATTCTTGCGCCATAAAACGCTGGCAAATTGAAAGCAGAATAGAAAAACTGAATTATACAAAGTGGATTGTGTATACGTTAGGTAAACCAGTGTCTTTAGGTTTAATCATTTGTCAATTGATGGAAAATATATTAGCATTTGCAGCGCAATGGTCCGTCATGTAAGTCCTGTGGCAGTGCCACTCGGGTTTCTTAATGTACACGTATAGTGCTGTGCTCGAAGGCTACTATATACCGGCCCTAGATTCATTTTAATGTGGCTTTCGCAAACACCAATACCCAGGTCACACGCGTACACTTCGTTCATTCATTCTTTTTGCTGGCTAGGACCACGGACATTGCGTGACGTCATGCTAGGCAGCAGATTGGAGGATGGTGAGCCATACAGCGGGGGACTGCATGAACACGAAGCTCCTTCCGTGTCAAGTAAGTGTTCAAATGGGCGTTGTTGACGGGTCAAAGATGTGAACCGCGCCCGCATCTTCTCCCTCCCTATGCTTCCAAGCAAGAATAGCATTCGGTGAGGATTGCTGTTCCGCACAATAAAAAATGCAGAAAAAAATAGGGCGAAACTCCCGACTGGGGAATTGTCATGTAGTGCAGAGCATTGTTTGGCATCATTATTTATGAAGCCTACCCTTGAAACGAAGACTGTCGTATTTTGGGAGGTAAGCAACTCAACAGAATACCGCGCACACTATGACGATCTCCCCAGTAAACTTGCTTTCAACACAAATCACGTGTTTTGTAAATGAAAGAAATCTTGTGCATTTCTTTCTCTCATAATTTGCCCGCCGACGCGCTCGCATGCTTTCTAAAGCGTCCTCTTCAGAAGCTTCTCGTTGTTGCAGATGCAGTTCTCTCGTTGCTGGCGTTGTCCTCGCGATCCCCGCGAGAAAATCATATTAGGCTGTTGTATACCGCTAGTCGATTGATACGTCCGTGGCGCAGTGGTTTGAATATGAGGCTTCTGTACTGGACGTCCTCTGCTCAATTCCTATCCTCAGATTATCATAATGGTACTTATTTAATTATGTTGAAAAGAGTTCCTTGTTTAAAAGGATAAACTTAGGAAGCCGCTTGACGGACGAAGTTTAGTCAAATCGATGTGCTAACCACAATTTCAATGTTGGAGTCGCCACCACGGTTGCAGCTCCCGTAGACACTACCCGCCAGTGTTCCTTCTGGTAATTATTCTATAAAGCTCTGTGGATTGGTCTTTGGGCGGATGCGTCGGAGTTTTGTAGGCCCACCAATAAGTGGAGCTAAGCGTACAGAAGTTTGCTTACAGAAATTCACCTATTGCAGTAGGCGTTAAGTTCTTTTTGGGATACGAAACGGGAGGAACAATGGAACTAAGCCAGAAGTGACCCCAGGCACCGGGCAAAGAATACTACCATCACGCCGGAGTTGTCGGAAGACATTTCGATACAAAGCTGCTGCTTTATTTACGCACACGCCTTGAAGGGGGCTGCCGCAACTCTAGCGGCAGCAGTGAAGGCCGGCAATGTGACCAATGCCAGGTAAGAAAAAAAAAGATAAGAGGACGCTTAAGCTTCGCTTTTAAGAGTGGAATGCGACAGCATTCAAAGATCCCTGACTGCTTCTCACGCTTCTCGACAACTGCAGCTTATGTAACCGTAATGTGTACCGGGAAATGCTGGCGCCGAACGCTATGCGCGAAGGCGAACTTTCTGGTGGAAATGGCATGCGATGTGGCGGAGGTGAGTGCCATCTGCAGATGTTGCAAGAAAACGGGCGTGCCGCTCCATGGCCTCCGAGATTGGCGCGGGCAAACGTTGAAGGCCATGGCCGCCCTATTAATGATGTAAATGCTAGAGGAGGGGTTTGTGTTTGTTTCTCTGTACCATAAGGCAGAATAGAGGCTCCACGGCAAGCGCGCTCCTGTCCGAGCACACGCGCGTTCGCATCGCTGCACTGGAAGGACACGAATGCCAACTTACTCGACAAGGACCACTCCTCAGACATGGCTCGGCTCCTCTAGAACATCATTAACTTCTGCTGTGATCGGACAAACGTACTGTGAGTTTCTGTGCTTTCGTCACGGACCTAGCAGGGCGCTCAGCTAGCCCTAACGGCTGGGAAAGTAGCCAAAGTCCCACACTCCTGCAGAAGCAATGACCCCGAAATTCGTCACCGACGCTGATGGATGGGCCACCCGAGTATCAAAACATTCCCAAGGTAAGCAGCACTTTGCAACGCTCATTTTGCGTCCGCCAACTTGCCTTTTCCTACCTCAGTGTAGCCCACGAACGCTTCACGACGCGCTAAGCGTCTCAGCAGCCCTGACTGCTGCAGAGGCTCGCGCCGCTACAGTAGACATCAAAAAAGAAAAGAACTTGGCTATAATAACCATTGATGACTCTTCGGCGACAGAAAAGCTCCAGCACATTAATAAACCACTCTTAAAAGCAAAACATACCTTGTCCACATCTATATCTCTTCGCCCCACAACTCGTATAGAGGTGTGATTCACAACGTGGAACTGAACACCCCAACCGAAGAACTTATGTGTGAACTGCGAACCCCAAATTATGAAATCATTGTGGCTCGTATGATGAGTAAAACAGCCACTTCAATCATAACTTTCAAGGGATTGTACGTACCTCGCCAGGTCATCTTCGGCGGAGGTGTATACCGCTGCGTCCCTCACCGACCCAAGGCGCAATTTTGCTCAGCATGCTTTGCTATAGGACACCGATCAGACGGTTGTCGCGACAGTGGAAAACAAAGGTGCAGAATATATGGAAAGTCTGTCGGAAATCCTGTAGGGGATCATGACTGCAAACCAGGCTGCCCTAATTGTGGCAAGGGCCACAAGGCCGATGACCCAACTTGTGAAGTGCGACGAGCCGCTGATAAAGCGGTCCGAAAAGCGGCCTACCTGAAGCGTTTCAAACAACGAAAGGGCAACAAGCAAATGCAAACAGTCACCATCGCAAGCCGAAGCCCAAGCCCAAAACGCAACTATGACAGCACAGACAGAAGTAGCTCCAGAAGCTGTCAACAGTCCAGGGACCGCAGCCGCTCCAGAGGCAGGAGCCAATTCAGGGGCCGCAGCCCACCTAGGGGACGCGGCCATTCCAGGGGCCGGGACCACTTCGGGGGCCAAAGCCAGTCCGGCAGCAGCGGCCAGTCCGGGAGCGGCGGCCAGCCCGGGGACTGCAACCAGCCTGGAGGTGGCAGCCAGTCTCCGGATCACAACCATTCCCGAGGTTAACAAGACGAGCAACCTGCCAACCAGCGAAACGTGAATCAGTCACCCGGCACCTCCCCTTTCCCCCGCCCCGTGACCTATGCATCCCAAGTTCAAACACGAGCTCAAAAAGTAGCCAAGGATTATAAGAACGCTCTACTTCAAACCCGCAGACCTAATCAAATGTCAACACTATCGTCACAATCACTGGAGCTTACCGAAGACAGGGTCATGCAAGCAGAGGCACACGCACCTGAAGCTACACCATTGGGTGATATAGTGCAACCTTCAGTACAGAAAGTAGAATCAGGGTCATTGCAACCCGCAGTGAAAAAGGCAAGGTACCACACAACAGTCCTACATCACCTTGAAGCAGATTTTAAACAACTAATGGACGAAATGAAAGAAATGCAAACCAGTCTAAAGGCCAAGATGGCTCAACAGGTTGCTGCTCAAGTTTAGGAGGCGCTAAAAACGTACACTCAACAAATAGTGAGCCAAATGCGCTCCCTGTTCAACAAGCTTCTCAGCAGCCAGGCAGAGGCGATGGTCTCTACACAAGTGCAGGCTGCGATGGCCTCATTACCGCGCCAGGAAGAGTGCGACCGACCAAAAGCACGTCGATCTACCAGTGTAACGCGACCAACTCCTTACCCTACAGCGAGAGCTCTGCAAAATCATCAGTAGAACAATGGCGACTAATCTGGTGGTGTGGCAGTGGAACTGTAGAGGGATTGTTCGAAAACGGGGCCTTGTCACGCAGTACATTGCCGCTCAAGATAGTCGACCCGACATTCTCCTACTACAGAACACTAAACAAACACTCATCTTGCAGGCTATACGGTTTATAGCCATAATTCGGCACTGGCCATTCTTATTTGTAAAGATATAGCGGCAGATGTTGTCCACATCACAGTACAGAGCCTCACTGTACGCGTATGTCCAACTAAAATTCTCAAGAGGAAGGCACAGCCCCACTTATTCATCACCAATGTTTATAGCCCGCCAAAACAGAAAGTAGACTTCTCCAAGGAGGTTGCGAATCTGCGGCCTAGCGAAGTATTTTGATCATTTGATAGCAGGCGACTTCAATGCGCCACACACTTCATGGGGATACACAAAAAACTCCTCCAAAAGATCTGCCCTGCTATACCATATGCAACAGGCCCAGCTAACTCTGTTTAACGAGGCCGACTCCCCGACGCGGCACGGAAACTTCGTAGAAAAGGGTACTATGCCCGATCTCGCCTTCATTAAAGGACGACCGTCAGCGCAATGGGTTAACACGCACAATACTTTAACGAGTGACCCCACTGTCATACAGACATTTCTGCAAATCAAAGGATTCCCAAAACGCCAGCGCAAGCATCGCCTCACGGATTGGAATGAGTTCCGCAAGACAGGTAGGAGACTTCCAAAACATACACTTGATGGTGATGGTCAGGCAACGAATCCAGTCAAACACGAAGGAAATAATAGAGAAGTGGGAGCAGCCAAGCACGGACAAGCATCTTCTTCAACTCTGGGAGGCACGACATGCCCTCATTAAGAGATGGAAAAGAAATAAGCTCAATCGAAAACTACGCTCACGCATCTACACGCTCAACGAGCAGATCGTTCACTACACTGAACATCTCACTCGTGAGCAGTGTTACGATACGTGCAATAAGCTCAATGTCACATTGAATATGAGCTCCACGTGGAATATCATCCGATCACTCATTGACCCAACCCAGACAAAGACGGAAACGTCGCATAACATGCGAAAGCTGCTCGATACATTTGAGCATACCGACAACCTACTCAACGAGCTTATAACAACACATATTGCGGATCCAGCGCAGCCATTGTATGCGGACGACAAAAGCGCAGAGCCAGAAAGTGAGGGTCTCACCTGCCCAATCACATTATCAGAACTACAGCGTGCCTTAGCAGAAGCAAAGCCGAATAAAGCGCCAGGACCAGACCAAATTACGACAACACAGCTTCGCAACCTTGCAGAAGCCGATCATGCATTCTTACTTCAGCAAATTAACAATGTGTGGGACACGGGCAGCTTGCCAGAAGAGTGGAAGACAGCAAGCATCATTTTCATTCCGAAGCCTGGCAAGCCCCAAACCATAGCGAATCTCCAATATCGCTAACATCATGCGTGGGTAAGCTAATTGAGCGCATCGTGCTTAACAGACTTCTTAGTCTTCTTGAGCAATCACAACACTTACCCCATAATTTGATTGGATACAGACATCACTTATCTACTCAAGACGTTCTGCTGCAGCTACACGAAGAAATCACGAAGGAAACAAACAGCGCTCAACTTAAAGCTATTCTTGCCATAGACCTCAAGAAAGCTTTTGACTATATTGACCACGATGCTATGCTGCAAGATCTCGAAGCTACTGGCTGCAGAACTAAGCTTTATAACTATATTAGGGATTTCTCACGGAGCCGCACGTACACGCTACGAGCAGGCGACATCACCTCACAAGAGTATCCCCATCCGCAGAGAGGTACCCCGCAGGGTTCCGCGATCTCGCTCACACTCTTTAATCTTGCCATGTGCGTAGTCCATAGAGCGCTACGAGACATCCCCGACCTCAAATATGCGATCTACGCAGATGATATCACCGTATGTATCAACACGGGTTTGCCAGGGCATATCCAAGAAACTCACCCACAGGTTATGAACAGGGTGCATGAGGCTGCTCAAACTATTGGCCTTAGATGTGCGCCGGAAAAATCTGAGTTGCTACTGGTTGATCACAAAAGATGGAGACCACCCACCATACAAACTGTAAACGAAGGCGTGCCGATTTTCCTACCAAAATGTATTAGGATCATCGGTCTCCATATCCAGAAAGATGGACGTCCCGTGGCGACGGTGCATCACCTGCTCAGGCAAAGAGAACAGGTGCTGCACATGATGCGTAGGGTCTCCAACCCAGCGAATGGAGTGAAAGAGGCGGATATGCTTCAACTAAGAAACGCTTTAATTATGTCGCGCCTGCGTTATCACCTGTCCTATACCAATCTCCGTCAGTAAGATATCAATCGCCTTGATACGCTCATCTGGAAGGCGACAAAGCTGGCCATCGGCATCCCGTTTAGTGCCAGCACTTAGCTCCTCCTTGACATCGGTTGCCATAACACGGTGGCGGAACTAGTCAGCATTCATCGTCGTCGCCAAGAACTGCGTTTGCAGCGCGGGTATCAAGGCACGCACTTCCTCCATAGCATCGGTCACCGTCCAGAAGCTGCGCCTCTTCTTAACACGCGCCCACTACCCTCCTAACCATAGCTCCACTTCCACGCCATATGAATCCACAACGAGGCAAGGAGAGGCGACGACAGCGAGTTGCTTAGTTCAAGAGGTACACGGCAAGACAACCTGACGGCATATACTTCTACGCTGATGCAAGCGTTGGTGCACGGGGCTCCGCTATAGCAGTCGTGAATAACAACCTCCAAACTGTACATACTGAGTTACTCCCAGAGACAGATCCGACCTTAGCGGAACTTACAGCCGTCGCAACCGCGATCAAACACATGTCCCTTACTAACTCAGCCTACCCAAGAATCATATTTACCGACTCCATGGCGGCTTGCAGGAAATTGTTGCACAACCATCTCCCGGCCTACATTTCGACACTTATTCAAGAGCACCTTCAGGGTCCTCTGGAAATCATCTGGATACCTGGTCATGATGGGCTGCCGAGAAATGAAAGAGCTAATCAGCTTGCCTGCGAGACTTTGAACCAGGCACCCTGCATTCTGCGACCAGCCCAGAAGAAAACGTGCGCTACCCTGCTTCTTCGGCCATATCAAGAGGCAAGACGCAAGTTCCCCAAGATCAGCGAAGTGCTCACCCGTGAACAGGGTGCGAGTGATTCATCAGGCCCAGACTGAAACACTCCCTACACCAGCGCGAATGCACCTCCTCCGTCGCCTCTTACCTGAAGATCCCCCGCCCTGCCGATATTGTGGCGAACACCCGAACACATCCCATATCCTCCGGTCCTGTGGACCACCCCCACCTCCCCTTCCTGCCCCCACAAATATTTCCCCTAAACCCCATGCCGGGTGGCTGACAGAAGCAGCCAGCGCCGACGACCAACGGTACCTTGCGACGTTTATCAGTGCTGCACTGAAGAATGCCGCAAGCGAAGCTTTGGACTGGGGGCCTTTCCACCATACCTCCCAACATGAAAATAAAAATTTTTCTCTCTCTCTCTGTAACATAATTGTTTTCTCGTATGCTCAAATTACAATCCGACGCTGTCATGTCTGTAGATTGTGTTTAAATTGCACTTTGCAATTTTTCTGACGCATGTCACTTTGAGAAATTCAATTAAATCAGTAACGCCCCTGGCCACCCGGATTATCTGCGTGCTAGCGGTTCGAAATGATTGTTCGTTTAGCGACGTCCGACACCGACATAGGATATTTTGCGACACGGGACTCCTAACGCTGTCGCGTTAAAACAGCCAGTTACGCAACCTGCGCCGGAGCCCCAAATTGCTTTCAAAGGTAATTATGAAGCTATGGAAGTTGCAGTGCGTATGCCGCATTCGAATAGACAACTTTCTTGCTTAGCTATAGACAGTAATCTTCAATTTTACCGTGGGGATGTTAAGGGCGCTTGCAGAACCGTTCTCCTACGGCGCTATGCTCGAAAATAGTAAATAAAGAAAGAGCCAGCGACGCAGACTTTATCAGCAACCCACATTTGTTGTGAAACGCAACTCCACAAAGTGATAGAATAAAAGCTACCTTGCGTACATATCACTGGAATAGACAACGACTTCACAGTGTTTACCTTAAGCAAGTTATTCATAAGTTTAGTTTTTCAACCGGCATGACAGTGGAGATCTGCCAGGAGGGGCCCAAATCCGAAAACACTTCGTGGGTATCGTGTGTGGGCCTCTTTACTGCGTAGCATTCGTTGGCTGGGTGTTCAGGTTCTTTTTCTGGCCGGTTTCGTTGGTCCTTTCGTTTCGTATTCCGAAAAAAAAACAAGTAGCACCATTTAGACTTCAATGGCTGAATCACGGTGAATAAACCCCTGTACGCTTACAACCACCTCGGCCGCTATACCGTAAAACAATTCCAAAGAAATTTTATTTCAAATCCGCCATTACCGCTCTGTAATTTACCAAATGTTTCAGGCCGCGCCCATTTTGCCTGTTTATCAAACGACTTCGGGAATACTAAAAAATGATAGGTCAGAGAGATGTTTAAGCGTCAAGTGTGCTTAATTATGCCGAACAAACCCTGCAATATCTTGGAATGACCAGAGACTGCCCCGTTCCGTATTTAGTAGAAAATGGCTGCCTTCTTGATAGTGCTAGTGGTTGCGGCTCGGCAGTTCGGGAGTTGGATAAGGGAGCCAGAATACGCGTTTGACATGCCAGGCTACCTGTTTCGGCGAAACTTCCGCCTGAAGAAAGAAACTGTGCGGTAGATGTGCGACGAGGTGAAGGAGGAATTGGGAGGCGCTGTTGGTGGAGCGACAAGGGGGTGCGCGTTGCGGTTCTTTGCGGTTCTATGCCACGGGAAGTTCTCGGTAAACAAGCGCATGACTGACGTGATCCAGCCTGCGGTCAGCAAATACGTGCGGCGCATGGCGGAGGCAATCGTCGAAGCCGGGACCCCCAACAAGTTGGTCCACTTCCCGAGGACGTCAGAACAAAATACGGCCGTCAAGCAAGGGTTCCATCGGCGCGGCGCCATAACCGGCGCCGTCGGATGTGTGGATGATAGCATTATCGCCGTCATCGCGCCGAAGGGTGAACAGAAGGCGACGTTCATGTACAACACGGCGTATTATGTCCTCAGTACCATGTTCGTGAGTATCAGAGTTCATTTGCTTATTCTCCCATCATACTAACGCTTGGCTGATGCTGTGCACGGTTTCGTCACATCTGTGATCCAGGCATGAGGATTCTTCCCGTGGACACTCTGCGACCAGGGTCGGAACACGGGGCCTTAGTATTGAAGAATAGGTGCTTGCGTCGTCGACTCCAGGAGGGACAGATCGCCGAGGCCGGCGAGTACCTCCTCAGTGAGCACAAGGAAAAATTTACACTGTTGCAATTTTTGCTGCATGCAATAAAATGTGCACGTGCCAGTAAGACATTGTTGAAGCGCGAATCACTTAGGTTCTATTAGCTTGTTAATTATGTAGATGATAGAAGGGATGTTATATTTTTTTAATCTATATTAGCGCGAAACAGAAAGTGACAACATACATGCACTATGACTTAAACTAATATTTATTACGCATATGAACCTTAACATAGAGCGTATGTGTCTTGTCATGTTCTCTTTCTTTTCGTTGATATTCATTGACGAATGCGGCACCAACTTGGCCGAACCGACACCTTGCTGGATGCTACAAATTGGCCTTTAAATACGTACGAACTACCGTCATCGCTGCACATCACAGCATCGTCAGGTGTATATTCCTATATACCAGCCTCTGTTATTATGTAATGTTACATAACGCCTGCTTCACTCACTCAATCTTGTGCAGATGATTTAATGATCTTACGTCTAGCTGATGAATAAGCTTATTTACAATATATTTACACGTGGGGCAAAGGTAATCAAGAATGCGACCCTATAGCAATCGGTAACACGTCGTCACTCTCCTCTTCAGTGCAGCCCCACTTTGACGGCTGTTGCGCATCATCCCCCTCGGCAGTAGAAGCACCGTCCTGGTGCCTAATGTACACCTCCGTGGTGAAAGATGTGTGATAGGGCTTTAGTCTCGCTATGTGAACGATGTCACTTGCCACTGACAGCGACGCTGATGGGTCGGCAGGGACGATTTCAAATGAGACCTCGACCACTTGTCGCACCATACGGTATGGATCAGTGTAACGTGACAGCAGCTTTTCGGAAAGGCTCACTTTGCAGATGGGTGACCACAGAAGCACTAGAGAACCCGGACAAAAGTTCACGTCGGGGCAGTGGCAATCATAGAGGCGTCGCTGATGCTCCTGTGAGGCCTCTAAACGATTACGGGCGAGATGCCGCGCGTGACCGGCGCGTGCGACCTAGTCGCACGTGTATTCAGCGGCAGAACGTGCGGGCGAGGGATGCCAGATGTCCAACGGCAACGCGTATCCTTGGCCGTATAGGAGATAGAATGGTGAATAGCTGGTGGTGTCGTGACGCAATGATTTATACGCGAACATCGCTTGTGGTAAATGAAAATCCCAGTCGTGGTGGTCCGTCGGAACGTACTTCGAAAGCATGTGTGTGATGGTACGGCTGAGGCGCCCATTGAGGCCATTGGTCTGTGGGTGGTATGGCACGCGGAACTTGGACTTTGCTGAGCAGGAGCGGAGGATGTCTTCGACGACTGCCGGGAGAAAGCTACGGCTACGGTCAGTTAGTTATTGGCGCGGAACACCCTGCACTAAAATGATGCCGTAGAGCAGAAAATCAGCGACGTCTGCAGCGCAACCAGTCGAGGGGGGCGGGGGGGCGGGAGGGGCTCTTATGTTGGCCTAACGCATAGCGTAATCGATAGCGACAGCAACCCATTTATTTCCGTAGCCCGAAAGTAAATGCCCAAAGTGATCTAGACGAACTCGGAAGAAGGGCCAGGGCGGGTCGTCGATTCACCGGAGACGCCCAGCGGGAAGCGCGGATGGCCTCCTCCAGCGCTGGCAGGGCTCACAAGCGGCAATGTGACGCCACACAGAACGGGCGAGACCCAGCGAAAAGAAGGGATGGTGCACACAGTCGTACGTGCGCGACGTGCCCATGTACTGTTACGGTTGGCGTCTAGCACCCCGTGAAAAATTAGCCCTCCGTGCCTCATCGAAACTAAGTGTGACTTCCTAATACACCGTAGTTGTCTCGAGTGTATGCCGGTCTGGCGGAAGCCCCGTAGTGTTTACAGGCCCCTTTTGTGTGTGGGCGACTTTAGAGGGACTCTTTCCTCGAACTGTCAAGCTCTACAGGAGAACTTCCACGAACCAGCAGCGCGCAAAAGAGAAGGGTTCAGCTGTCTACTATTCCCAGGACCCCGGACTGCCGCCTGCAGAGGCGCGCTCGCGAATACGTCAACTGGGAGAATGGATCTGTCGCCCTTCCGCGACTACACGCCCTTTCCGCGAACCAACGTCGCTTAGAAGAAAGGAAAAAGCGTATACATTCCCGGACCTGCGGCTTGGTATATAAGGATACGGAACGCCCTTTCCCGGAACCAACGCCGCCTAGCAGAAAGGAAAAGCGTCTACCTGCGGCTTGGTGTATACGGAGGCGGGACGCCCATCCACAAACCATACTCTGTGCCTCTCACGTGACATCGACGGGAGTAAGATCCCTCCCACGATTTTAAAAAGCCTATTGAAGGGGCTCCCAAATGGGCTTTTATCACTTCATTCTCTTCTCTTCATCTTTCACCAACCTTTGAATAAACCGTGCAAGTTTCGCACTAGAAATCGTCTCGTCCTTGCCTGGCCGCTATGGTCTACCGGATGCCTGCAGCCCGCCGACAACGCCACGCTACCCTATAGTAACGTCTGTCGAGCTACGATAAACAGGCATCGCTACAACTCGGCAGCAGTACGATACGCCACCCTGGAGTACGCAACAGTACCCAGCCAAAAGAGCGTCCTAAAATTGGCGGAGGACAGCCGAACGCAGGTGTGATGGGATGACACACAGAAGGTCAGGGCTGTAGTGTTAAAATTACGGCGGTTTAGTGTCCCCTTCTGGAGGAGAAATATCCGGAGAGAGGCGTCACCAGGCGTCGACGCCAGCCGGTCGATGAGGGCTCGTGAGGAAGGATCGCGGCGTTGCTCATTGCCTATTTGAAGCAACTGTGACACAGCTTTTCGGAAGCGATGATGTCCGCATGTGTCAGTTTTTCCATGGTGTAGTGGGTCAAACAATCTGCATCCTTGTGCAAGCATCCTGCCTTATATACGACGGGGAAGGTATTTCTTGCAGGCGTAAAGCCCAGCGAGCGATTCATACCGTCGGGATCTTCAGCGCGGCTAGCCAGCAGACGGGGTGATCCGTGATGACACAGAATGGGCGTCCTTATAAGTATGGACCAAACTCAGGAACTGCCCACACAAGAGCGAGGCACTCGTGCTCTGTGATTGAATAATTGCGTTAGGCGGATGATAGAATTCGGCTGGAATGCGCTATAACACTATCAACTACACACTGGCGTTGCACTAACACTGCTCCGATGCCGTAACGACTGCCATCAGTTCGAACTTCCGTGGTGGCAGAAGGGTCAAAGTAGGCCAGGATTATAGGTGTGGTAAGGAGAGTGGTCATATGCTGCATGATCGGGACCCCAAGAAAATGGGACCTTTTTCTTCAAGAGGCCGGTAACGGAACGTGCAATGGTCGCTAAATCTGAGCAAGCGCCTGAGATAGGAACTCAGCCCTACGAAACTACTAATGTCCTTTGTAGACTTCGAGACAGGAAAGTTCGTAGCGGTGCGAATTTTGCCCGAATCAGGTCGCGCGCCTCTTGCGTCCACGAGGTGTTTAAAGACGATGATATGTCCAAGGACGGTTATTTGGCGGTGAGCGAAGTGACATTTTGAAGAGTTGAACTGGAAACCAGCCCGGTGGAGCATGTCAAGAATCGTTGAGAAAGGATTGAGACGTGGGATGAATGCGGGCGATAACATGATGAGGTCGTCCAGATAGCACAAACAGAAGGACCACTTGAACCCCTGAAGCAAAGCGTTCATCATTCGTTCGAAGGTAGCCGGGGAGTTACACAGAACGAAAGGTATCACCATGACCTGACAAAGACCATCAGGGGTAAAACAAGCAGCCTCCTTGCGGTCCATGTCGTCGACGGCAATATGCCAGCAGCCGGACCGTAGGTCGATAGAATAAAGATAGGTGGCACCGCACAGGTAGCATAGAGCGTCATCAATAGGTGACCTGAAAGGTAAACGTCCTTGTTTTGTGATTGCGCTCAGGTGGCTAAAAGCGCCACGTTCCGTTCTTCTTTTTGACGATTGCGACGGTAAAAGCAGAGCGACTTCAGGAAGACTCGATAATGTCCTTTGCAAGCATCTTGTTAACTTCATGTTGGAGAACTGCTCGGTACGACTCAAAAACAGGATATGGACGTCGGTGAATAGGGTTAACATCGCCGGTATTTATGCGATGGATCACGTCGAGCGTTTGGCATAAGGGTTGATTGTCAATGTCAAAAATGTGACAAAAGGCTTCAAGAACGCGGTAGAGGACTTCAGCTTGAACAAGCGTACGGTCAAAGGAAACCATCCTCTAATTGTCGACGCCACTGCCATTGGATGACGTCGTGGTATTGGCTGAGCTGCAAGAAACGTCGACTATGAAAGGCTCGACCTGATCATCCTGCAGAGCGCTAATTACAGCCAATTAGATCCCTTGTGGGATCTCATTGTGGGAGGACTTGCGCGGTTAACGCGAAATAGAGGAGGGTAAGGCAGGTGCGGTATCCAGTAATTGTCAACAAAGTGTGCGGAACGGTAGCACCATGTGTAAGCATAATTCATTATTATCCACATTAATAACCATGCCTATGTGTGAGACAGTGTGGCTGGACGCATAATTTGTGTATCTGAGCGATCCGCAGAAGCATGACGTGCTCGTATTTTTATCTCAGATCAGACCCCCCAGTTTCCCATCTTTCTCAAATCTCGATGTATAATAGCGAGAAAACATTTTTTTCCCCTTTACGCTAAAATAAGAAGTGCCGTACCAAAGATGTCAAAATATATTCACAACCCGACTCATGTTCCGCATCATTAATAGCACAAACTGAAACATGGCTCACTGATGTTATACCAGATAACACATTATTTGTCAGCGATACACGTTTCAATATTTTTCGATGTGATAGATCAAACCATGGAGGAGATGGTGTACCCTTGGCAATAAAGGTGATTTGCTGATTTCGTCGGAAATGACTAGTTCATTTCTCGAATATGTATGGGTTTCTTTGAAGTGCTGTTCTAATGATAAAATTTTTGGTGCTATCTACCACCCTCCTAACATAAATAATTGCTTTTCTTCCGAATTTCATTCAATTCTGTGTGAAATATGTACATGTCTTACAAACTCTGCAAACATTCGGTGATTTCAATTTCCCTTGTATAAACTTGTTCACACAATCCGTCACAGCCCGTGACAGCGAAGCATATATGTTTCTTCAATTGTGTCGGGATTTCTCACTATCGCAACTTATTACTGTTGTATTTCGGCGGTAGCTGCAGATGAACCACGAACCAGTCACGGCTGCAACGGAACTAGCACTCTTTATTCAGAGGCATGTATATATACAGGTGATGACACTGGCGCCACTGGCGGCGTACAACGGCAAACAGAAACTGAAACTGAGATACTACATATTCCCCTCCTTACAAGAACAAGGTAACTAATAATAATAATAATAATAATAATAATAATAATAATAATAATAGACTAATAATAATTATTATATTAATATATATACTAATAATTAATATATTGTTATACATATATAGAGTATTTGCAATTAATTACAAATATCTTCAACCATACATGTCATGTGCTTATCACTAATAATACTGTATGGAATAACTACACAGCGTGGCCTAGGACAGGCAACGCGAAAAAAAAGCAAAAAACGACAAATTTCTCGCAGAGACACAGCCATCTGCACATAGTTCGTACAGCACTCAAGTTCTGACACTGCACCCATCTGCACCTAGCACACAAGCTACATGTGGTCCCGGTATCGATCTGGAGGCCTTCTGTTCCTCGGTGGTTGGACCCGACATTGAAGCACACGGTCATCCGACACAGCTGACGCTGGAGCTCGTAGCGTGGGCGTAGCTGGTGAGGCTTCGGGTCGAGCTGTTGAGGCGTAATCGTTGGATCGCCGAGATGCCGACGACGGAGTCACGGGTTCGGAAACGGCATTATGCTGCAGATTCCATGTGGCTGAAGCTTCAGGTACCTTGGATAGCTTCAACGCGTTCCAGGTTCGTCCATCATCAAGCCGAAACGTTGATGGACCTTGTTGACGGATTACCTTTCTCGGGTGGCTAAATGCGAGGTCTCCCTTAACCGATATTCCAGGCTTTTTTTTTAATTCTAACGTAATCGCCAACAGACACTGTTGTCCTCTTCGCGGCCCTGCTATGGTCTGTGTACTCTCTGCTGTAGTCTTGCTTGCTCTTAACTCGTTGGCGCAGACGATGAAGTTCGGAAACAGGATCGCTGAAGAAAACTGGCGACTGGCGACCCACAACGTCAAGGCGTGTTCTCGGTCGCCGTCCGTGTAGGAGAACAGACGGTGCGACTCCCGTAGTGGCATGTGGCGTGCAGCGATATATGCCCAAATACTCGGTCACCGCTTGGCGAAGTGGACGCTGTTCCAGCATAGCGGCCTGCACAAAATTATTGAAGACCCGGTTAAATCACTCGACAAGTCCGCTCGCTTGGGGGTAGAACTTAATGAACTCCCTAGATGAGAACTGGGGCCCGTTGTCGCAGACCACCACGTCCGGATAGCCTTCACGGGCGAACACGTGAAGCAAAAAGTTTGACTGCGGGGGAAGATACTTCACTGCGGCTTTGAACATCTGGCCATTTGGAAAAATAGTCGATGAGTGTAATGGCGTATCTGCAGTCATGCGGGGCTCTCTCTATAGGGCCGACGATATCAACAGCAACCTTCTGCCATGGACGCTGTGGCAGGGGTACTGGCTGCAAGGGGGTAGCAGCAATCTTGGTACTTTTGTCAGCCATCTGATATATGCTGCAGTTCTGGATGGAAAGCACCACTTGCCTGTCCATGCCTGCCCATACCTTACCTGTCCAAGCAGATCTTTTGTTCGAACTATACCAGGGTTAGCTTCATGGGCAGCAGCGATTACCTGCGTTCTGAGAGACAAGGGAACGACGATTCGTTCGCCGCGCAGGAGCAGGTTGTCAACGACGGACAGTTCTTCACGTACCAAGAAGACAGGCTGAAGTTCGCCCGAGAGCTTCTTATGTGCAGGCCAAGATGTGGCGATAGAGATCTTGACTTGTACTAACATGCAGTCATCACGAAGAACCTTTTGAAACGGTTCTTTTGTGAGGCACGGTAACTCAACAAAGGACACAACCTCATCAAATGAGACATTTTCCTGCGGAGACGGAACTGGAAGGCGGCAAAGGGCATCGCCACGTGGTTTTGAGACCCCAGCCGATACTCTACTGTATAATTGTAGCGAAGCAGCCGTTCAGACCAGCGTGCAATGCGAAGGGGGCGGTGCCCAGTGCCTTGAGAAGAGAGCAGCGAGACCAAAGCTTGGTGGTCCGTGCGCAACGTGAAATGCCGTCCCCACAAGTACGTATGCCAATTCTCACAGGCCCAAACACACGCCAGCGCTTCACGCTCTCCAACTCAGTATTTCTTCTCTGCAGGTGAAAGTATGCGTGAAGCAAATGCAACAGTCTGCAGTCACACCCAGTCCCCAGTCGGACCCAGTCCGCAGTCGGACCAGTCCCAGTCCGCAGTCGGACGCGTCAGTGGACCGGAAGGGACCGGAAGGGACGCATCAAACATGTGCAGGACTTTGCTGGAAGAGAGCTGAAACTTGGGCGAAACTGGCGTCTACAGCATCATTCCGTATGAATGGCTGGTTCTTACGGAGAAGAGCTCGCATTGGTTCTACCACGTCAGCAAGCCTTGGAACGAACTTGGCATAATACTCGATCAGTCTGAGGAAAGAGCGCAGACTAGTACTATCAGTGGGCGCCGGAGTATTCATAATGGAAACGATTTTCTCTAGCAGAGGAGAGATGCCTTGCGGTGTGATCCTGTGTCCCAAGATGGAAAGTTCCCGTACGCGAAATATGCACTTGTCATTCAACTTCAGCCCTGCTTCCTTAACGCCCCACAGTACAGCGGTCAGGTTGGTCAAGTGTTCCTGTTCGCTCTTCCCGAAAACAATGATGTCATCGATATAGAACAAAACACCAGAACATCCTTGAAGGATTTTCGACTTCATTTGTTGAAATGCAGCGGGGGCGGCTGCCAACCTGAAGCAAAAACGTTTGAAGTGGAAGAGGCCATCGAGAGTTAGGAAAACGGTCAAATCACGGCTTTCAGGATCGAGCAAAACCTGGTAATAGGCCGACGCGAGATCTAGCTTCGAAAACTGCATTGTCCCAACAAGACTGTGGAGGAGTTCTTCGGTGTGTGGAAGAGGGAAGCTATCCGTCACGACAGCTTTATTAGGCTCTCGTAAGTACACACAAACACGAATGCCTCCATCCTTCTTTTGAACAACAACAATCGGACACAACCATTCTGAAGCGTTAATGCGCTCTATTACGCCAACTGCTCTAGCCGACGAAGTTCCTCAGATACCCGAGCTCAGAGTGAAAGAGGAAGGCGGCGAAGTTTTGCTACAACGGGCGGAATCGAGAGCCGTACTTTGACACGATGTACAAACCCATTTGCTAGGCCGAGGGTGGAGTCGAAAAGACATGCAAATTCATTGCGCAACTGTGCTCGAAGACGTGCAGATGAAACTGGTTCCTGAACTGGAACTTGTACGTTGGTAGCACTGTCAGTTGACGTAGTAGTCTCAAGGAAGCGGAGTGAAGAGCCATCAATCTGGAAGTCAAGAGCCATAATGGCGTCGACACCCAGAAGCGATGTACCTTGCGAGACAACGTAGAACAGAATGGATGCCTCGCGTTCCTTGTATGCGACTTTAAGCATCCTCGCACTGCAATAGGCTTTGTGAATAATCTAAAAGCTGCACACGGGGCGCGGACAGCAGCACTTCTTCTGCAAAATGTTTACCAAAAAGATCTCCCGCTAGAATGGAGATTGAAGATCCCGAGTAATAAGGAATGTTAAATGTCGCGTGACCAACTGCTACCTCGACTAGAATTCCCGCGCGGCCGGACGCGGTCACACATAGAATGCTCACAGCTTCATTGTCAGTTTCACTGTCGGGCAAGGTTTGATTGTCGGGCAATGTCTGTTTGCTAAGCTCACGAACCGCAAAGGCCCGTCGGTTCTTGTTGTATACCGCGCTGAAGTGACCAGTGAGACCACAATGATAGCAAAGTTGACCTTGGGCTGGGCAGCCGCGTGATGCGGCACGGTGCTGGCGCGGACCACAATGATACTAGTGAGAGGACGAGTTGTATGGGTGCAGATACGAGGCAGGTTGGCGGCTGTCGTGCTGCAGGCTCGCCTCGGTACGAGGTTCACGCAGGGGCGCGTCGTTACGCGGAGGGCGGCACGTTCCAGTGCTTCTATGGTCGTATAGCGCCAAGCGAGAGTGCCCTGATATGCGCTGCACATTGCCAGAAGCAAATTCTCGAATGTCCTCATTGGCCTGTTCGACTTGTGAAGCTAGTGCCACTGCTCGGGGAAACGAGAGGGTCGAGCCCTCAAGAAGAAGGCGTTCGCGAAGGTGCTGGGACGCGACCCCTTCCACGAACTGGTCACGAAGCGAGTCTTCCAGAGACACATAAGAACATGCTACCGCGAGGGCACGTAGTGCAGCAACATACTCCTGCACAGACTCCCCCGGTTGTTGCATACGACGGCGAAACCGGTGCCTCTCCGCGACGACATTGCTTGTGCTTGTGAAATGTTGCTTTAGGGTTTCGATAGCTTCGTCATAAACGGAAGGCTGAGTGGCGTCCCCGCTATACTTACTACTTTTACCGCTGGCAGCTGACTCAACGCTCTGGGCGGCATCCGACGTAAGCATTAGGCTGGAGAAGACACGTTGACCCTCAAAGCCGAGGCTGTGTATCAGCAGGGCCTTGCGACGTTCGGGCTTGAAGTCGGATGCTCCTGATGCCAGCAGGAAGTTCTCGAACATCCGGTACCATTGCGGCCAGATAACAGGAGGGCGGCCGGGTGCAGGCAAGAATGGGGGCGGCGGAGCGAGCCCGATACAGCTCATGGCGTAGTAAAGTTGCAGGTGTGGTTACGCCCCTCGAAACGATCCCATGCTCGTCGCCATTGTTGTATTTCGGCGGTAGCTGCAGATGAACCACAAATCATTCACGGCCGCAACGGAACTAACAGTCTTTATTCAGAGGAATGTATATATACAGGTGAGAACACTGGTGCCACTGGCGGCGTGTAAGGGCAAACAGAAACTGAAGCACTACAATTACTAACTCCACGCATCGCACATCGAGCACCGCCATCATTATAGCCTTAATATTAACTAATAATTGTGGCATTTGTTCAGATATAGTTTACTTAGAGCGCATTTGGGATCATGACGTAATAACAGGATGTATTGCAGATTTCTTTAATGAAAAGTACTAATAAACAAATCAAGGGCCCTATAACGCAAAATTATTCCAATATGTTTTTGTTCCAATCTCCTGACGTCAAATTTGCGTAACCGCCGACGCAGGCATCGGGCGGGGACCTGCAGGGTTGTCTGAAGAGACCAATCAAATGCTCTCCTCATTTATAGGAGGTCAAGTTTGTTTGCCTTAAAAACGACGAACTTTGCCTACACTGAGCGCCTCGTCTTATCAAATTCACTGACAAGAGACGAGGAGCACGCTCTAGTGGAGAGAGATTCAAAGGGGCCGAGCCAGTGCACTGAATTTCGGTAACCGGATCAAGAGGGTGGTGCCAGCATCTGCGATTGGTCCGCTTTCGTTTTCTTAGCTTGCGGTGGCTGGTCGAAAATCATGGCGGCATGCAACGGAAGGTTAAGAACGCTGCTAAAGCGGATCTTCAGCAAAGAATAGTTGCCAGAGCGACGTCGCAAATGTGCCAAAAGTGATCGAAAACTAAACAGCCACGCAAAAAGTTTTATTGTACGCAAATAAACCCATCCTCTCCGGCAAGTGTCACTAGCCAATGCCTGAGTGATCGGCGGCAGCCATCTTTTATTCCTTTCGGAACGGGGCTGCCTGTGACTGTTCAGAAAAAAATGAGTTTCAATCGGCATATTAATGCATGTTTAACGCGCACGCGCCACTTCGACGTGGTGAGTTTTCGCGGTCTTGTGACGTCGCATGACAGGCAGGTGAAGCGCGTGCAGCCCTGAACATTTTGACCAATAGCCGAAGTTTAATGTCGAGAAGGTGTCGAATCAGAAATAACGATTTTTGTGTTTGGTCCAGTCATGCATAATCAGTGTGTACACGTCATATCTGATGGGAAGCTATCGCGGTTTTTGTGAGGTCGCGTGACAGACAGGTGAAGTGAGGGTATTGCAACAAAGTTTTTGAACAATCGCGGACGGCTGATTGCAGAATTGGAACAGCTTTACCTTATAGCGCCCCAGATGTTACAAGAGAGCTAACTGTGATAAAATTAACGCTGAAGTGAATTGTTTTTCTGCTGAGTCCTTGAATCAGTAAAACTTGCGAACCGTTGCACCAAACTGGGATTTGCTTAAAAATACTCTTATTAACTTTATCAATGAATTTGTGCCTCACGTGTCCATCAAATGTAAAAGCAGCACATCGTAGTTTAATTTGGGGTTGCGGCGTATGAACTGTAAGAAAAAGCGATTTTATCGGCAGGTAGCAAAAAATGCTTGTTTGAACACATGGGAAAAGTAAAAGAAATGTGATAAAGAGTACGAGTCACTCCTAAAATCCACTTGACGTTGGTTTTTCAATCATGACTTGGTATTTCAGTTAACCAACAACCCTAGTAAATTCTGGCGCATCATAAACCCTAGTTTTCATCCGGACATTTTGCTTACCGACAGTAACGGCGTTGTAACGGATGAATCTGAAAGTGCTCATATCTTTACGAAACCTCATTAGTTTTTGCCGACGAATATGTTACTTCATTTTCCAATATAAGCATATTTCATGATATTCGCATGCCTGAAATAGTCAATCATTGAGCTGGTATCTTAGCTTCAGCATGTGATTCACAGCGAAGTAATTAGCTACCTCGAAGATTGTAACAGTATTTTCAAATATCAGCATGACTTCTGCAAGGGTTTTTCATGTGACACTCAACTCGGTGGCTTTGTTAATGACTTAACGTGGGCTTTCAGGTCGACGTAGCATTTTTTGATTTTTCAAAGGCTTCTTATCGGGTCCCTCACCAGGAACTTCTACTGAAAACAGGACAGCTTAACATGCAGCCTAATGTACTCGCCTGGATTAAAGACTTTTTATCGTCAAAAACTCAGTTCACCTCTGCTAAAATTCTAACTAATCTTCTGCTCATGTCACATCTTGTGTTCCCCAAGGAAGCATGCTCGGTCCTCTAATTTTTATTAATGATTTCCCTGCCTGTATAGGGTCCAGAGTTCGACTTTTTGCTGATGACTGCGTAATTTACCGTAACATTACCAATGACACTGACCGCAAGTCCCTACAAACTGACCTAAACATAGTAAGCGCATGGTGCTCATCCTGGTTAATGACCCTTAACGTTTCTAAAACAAAACATGTTTCACTCGTCGTGCATCTCGTATTCCAACCACTTACATCCTTAATAGCAATACTGTGGAACTAACGACAACTTATGAGTACCTTGGGGTGCACCTTCAGTGTGACTTAACCTAGCATCATCATATCGGCCTCGCCCTTCCGCCTGCTAAACACTATCCTGGTCTTCTTGAACGTACCCTCAACATGCTCCTATTCACGTAAAAAAGCTTGCTTATGCTACTCCAATACGGCCTAAAATTGAATGTGCTGCGTCAATTTGGGACCCCGATCAGGGCTACGTTATCTCTAACATCGAACCGTTGCAGAGCCTTGCTGTTCGTTTTATTTTTTCAGACTACTCATCCTATGCAAGCGTCTCATAACAAAAAAGCGTGCCGGAATGGACTACCTATCGTATCGCCATAAACTTGCTCGTTTAACAATTTTCTATAAGCTTTATCACCATCCATCCCTTCACAACGATTTCTTTCAGTCACCCCATGCCATCTTGCAACGACGTGATAATTCCTTCAAAGTTCAACACGTAAAGTGCCATTCATCCTCTCATGCCAACTCGTTCATTCCTCGGACGATCATTCAGTGGAACCATTTGCTATCGCACATCGCCACAGAAATTGACACAACAAAATCCAAGATTTACTTCGGTGTGACGGAAATGTGTAATATTTTGTTCATTGTTCTTTTGTTCAACCTTTCCTTTCGTATTATGCTTTATATTTTCACTGCTGTTTTTTTGTTATTGCTTGGTATATTTTCGATTTTTCTAATATGTACAGCGTTATTAATGATTGTATGCATCCCCCCTATGTAATATTCTCCCCGTGAGGGCCATTAGAGGCAACATGAATAAATTAATAAACGGCCAGTATTGATACCACCATGTGATTGCCGTCCGGTAGAGCCGACGCGGAAAACAAGTCAACGTGTATAATATGTTTAGGATAGAAGCGAATAAAATCCATACAGCTTAAACGGCTTTCAGGCGGATCCACAGGGTCGGCAAGAATAGGCAAGTCAAGGCGAAGTGAGCCTGCCGAACAATGAATGAGCGCAGAATGAGCGGCGAAAAAATCCATACCGAGAAAGAGTTCGTGAGGGCAATACTCGATGACGGTGAAGTGAAAAGAATGACGGTGTTTTACTCAGCGTTGGTGAGTCGGGCAAGGCACATGCCAACAATAACGACAGTCCCTCCGTGGGGACTCGGACTGCTTTGTTCGGGGCAGGCGCCAGAGCTTTCTTCAGCCGACAACAAAGAGCAGCACTTATTATGAACACATGTACCTCGGTGTCAATGAACGCACACACAGGAACATTGTCAACAAGAACGCCCAAAAGATTGTGGCTCGTCGGTATGGTCAAGCGAGGACATTTTGCCTATGTAGTCAACGCATCTACACCTCCAGAATCTGTACTGTCTAGTTTCCGGTCGGGGCTGCTGCATATAGGTGGGAGAAGGAGCAAGCGGGGTGGAAGCAAACAGATTGAAGGCAGGAGCAAGAATGGGAGCGGGCGTAGCGAGATCTTGTCAGAGGTGTCGCAGCGTCAGATGATGGGTTGGGTGTAGCGAGAGCGAATGAAAACAACGAACTAGAGGGACGAGGGCCGTCGGCAGAAGCATAGCATGTCGGAGAAGTACAGCGGCTGCGGCTGTGGCGAGCGATATGCGCGATGCGTCGACAGTGAAAAAAATACCGGCTTGTCGTCAATGGTGCGCCGTTCGGGCGCGTTGCGTTGTCCATAAGCGAAGTAAGAAGAGCGAGATGCGAACGTGGGCGTATAGAGAGGTTCAGAGCATAGAAGACGAACGGAGGGAAGGGCGACGCTTGACAATACTTGACGGACGATGACCTGTACCAAGGAAATTGTGGTCGGAGAAGGATCAGATGACGGGAATGAAGTGACGGCCGATTCTACTCCTTTAACCTCACGGCGAGTAATGCGGTATAAATTCTCACATCATGAGAGCTGGTGGAAGAGGGCTAATGGACGTTAATGCCTGGATGTCACTTATGGACAAATTTTACATGTTTGCATTCGCTCAACCGGGAGCGTATTCATGTCCTTGCAACCGTAAAGCACTGGGCTTCACAGAGGATTCAGATGTTGAGTAAAGACAATCTTGCGTGCAAGATGTCCGTATGTCAGTACAGCGCCTTACTCCCCAGCGCACACATAGAACAAGTTTTGTGCCACTGCTGATGACAAAAACTAGGGAATATGACTGGTGAAATTTTTTGGAAGTGATTGTTAGTAAGAATAAACTATGTATGAAGCGCTGCAGAGGAGACATTAAATGTACAAGGCCAGCTCCTTCTGAATATCGTATCTGAGCAATGCTATTACAGTTCAGAGGATAATATATCCTCCAAATAAAGGACTACTTTTGAGTAATTCCTCAGTTGCCTTAGTGGGGCAGTAATTATTAACTGTGATCAATGACATTGTTGCGTGACGTAATCATAATTGGTTATTTGTTTCTGCAACATGTACAAGTCTGCATATAAGCCTATGTCTTTTAGGCGTACTGAAACACTCCTTAAAGGTCTCTGAAACGCTTTTTGAACAAAGTAAGCAAGCATTGTCGCTCTGGTAACCAGGGTCCCGAGAACATGTGAACCAAATATTATTGCACTGGATGCAGAGGTAAGCTACAGTCTCATGTAAAAAATAGTAAAAAATCGTGTACTCTCGCTTCCGCAATGTCGTCATGCATTGTCATCGCAAGCAGCTGCACCCACAAGAGCTATTAGCTGATTTAATATTCGTGAGAACATTCACAGTAATACAATTATTGCATATTTGAGTTATATAAATGAAAAATATGTGTGTCTACAATCTCAAAAAGACAAAAAACCCAGCTCATCTTGGCAAAGTTAGTCTACCCACGACAGTTCCAAAGTGTGTATGTGTTGCACGTGGCATCTGAGTTGAAAAGCGTTGCATAGCTTCCGCCATGAGCCATCTCGCAAACCGCGACGTTCACCGTCAGGCCAAGGCACTGGTCTTTTGCACCTCCTTGATGTCTCCCCTTTGTAGCTTGTAGCATGCTAGTGTAAATGAAAGTATAGAGCAAGCTGCTCATCGATCCGATAACCATCAGTAACTTGTGCTTGATGGATAGGAAAGACTTTTGCGGCACGACATTCATGAGGTGACACAATGTAATAATGACGTCATTCCATGATTAGTCAGGAAAATGTTTCAGGGCCTCCTTGAACAAGGTAAGATAACTGATCTGTAGACAATACTGTTGGAAACATCGTCATCACCATCAGCCTAACTTATGTCGACTGCAGGACGAAGGCTCTATCCTGCAACTTCGAAAGCCCCCCTTTTTGTTTGTATTCAATTGAGGTGATTAACAATTTTCCCTTGCAAGAACCTTCTGTCGCCTTGCGGCCTCCTGCAGAACAGATTTGCCATATTGTATGTGCCTGTACTTCAAGTTGTCGATTAATACAGTCTTGCTCTGTAATTTGATAGCCTCCTGGTTTGGTCAGATAGTAGAGCGACTGCCCCATAAAAGCATTCAAGTTCAAATCCAGGGCGAGCATGTATTCTTCTTCAACCATGAAGCATTCTGTTTAGTGAAACCTGTACGAGTTTACTTTTTCGCTAGATGTTACAGTCAAATGCATGGAAATTTATCACTTTTATGAACTACTTGTTAGTATACAAGCTCCCACACATGTGCACACCCTTCCAGATCAACTACAAAAATTATTTGTGCGTCTCATTGAAAAGGTATGGATAGGACCAACTTGAAATTACGAACATGGCCGAATGAATAGATGCAATAGATGAAATGATGTTGCCGAAACACAACATATCTGCGTTGTTGTGCCTGGCGATCCCTCAGGACAAAAGCTGCTTCACTGGCAGGTGTGCAGCTGTGAAGTGCTATTCACGTTTCGTCTGTTCTCAAGGCCAGGGTGCTGACAACTAAATCAGTGTCACCTGTGTAGTGACCGTGTGGATCATACGCGCCACATTCGTTGTGGTATGTTTTGATGTTTCTAGCGTGTGTGATGCCCTGCCGTTGTCTTGTCTCCTTATGCCTGTTATTAGGAGTTTTTGTATCTCAGCAATTCATCATCATCATCACCATCGTCATCATCATCCCATTTTATGTAAACTGCAGGACGAAGGCTTCTTCCTGTGATCTGTAATTACCCCTGTCTTGCGCCAACCGATTCCAAATAGCGCCCTCGAATTTCCTAAATCACGGGCTGTCCACTTGACTATCCGTAAACATTAGGCTTATGTCCGCGGGCTCAGTTTTCTTCGAGTACTTAGTAGCTTTCACACGTATATATTCCGATTTTTGCGGTGCCGATTTCATGCCTGCCTTTCGAGAAAAGTAGAAAAGTGTTTCACTTTCTCAATCGCTTTCTGCAGTGCGTCCTGTTTTCCCCCGGATGAGCCTCTGGTTGTCCACAGCGTGATGTCTGCGTATATGACGAGCCCAATGTCTTGGTCCTCCTCGAGAGCTTGTGCCAATTTCATCATTCCTATATTGAAGAGGAGTAGGACTAGGATGGCACCTTGTGCAGTTGCTTTGTTGGTTAGTGCGATGTGTGCGGATCTCGTTTACCCTATACCTAATGTTGCCGTTCTGTTCGATTACAAAAATCTTATGTAATTCTGTGTTCGTTCTCCAGATCCAGTTTTCTCAAGTTCCTTGAGAATAGTGCGATGGGAGATGGTATTGAAAGTTATACTATCCTCGCCTCCATTGTGTGGGTTGAGTTTTCTCTCTTTTAAGAGTAGGAAGGTGTCTTCTGCTCAAATAAATGTCGAAAGCCGAACATGGAGTACAGAAAGACCGCCCTATCTTCGATATGCAGGCTAACGCGCATTTGGACTACCTTCTAGAAAAGCTTTCCTATGCACAAAGTGAGTGGCACAGATCGTAGATTTTGGATGTTTTCGGGTTTTGCTGGTTTTGCTATGAGAATCATGTTAGCTTCCTTCCATTCCCGTGGCACCGTACCAGGGTTCCATACATTGTCATTAAAGAAGTCCGTTTGTTGAGCTAGTATGTCGTATTTTAAGTTGCGAATGGTAGGATTCGTGATTCGATCATTGTCTGGGGCGTTGTTCTTTCTGAATGAGTGTGCCGCTGCGTAAACCTCTCCCACCATTATGGGGCTTTCGAGTGTGTTGTTTTTGATGTCCCTGTATGTCCGTGGCTCGGCGTCCGTTTATGATGTCCTTTCTGTGTTAAATCTTCTTGAGGTGTTCTATGAGTTCCATGTCTGTTCTCTCGAACTTGTTGCTTATGCGTTGGAGGGTGGTGCTCACTACAATTTTCGTGTTTGTGGGGCCAATGATTCACAATATAGCCCGTGTTTCTTTCGTTGTTTTTTTAAAACAACGAAAAGTAAACGGAAAACGGAAAAATAGTAAACGAGTAATCGGGAAAATAACTCGAGAAGAATCCAAGCTAACGAAATGTCTGATCTTGTATTATCCACAATTCTTTTCCACTAAATACAGCTGGTACCTTGCTAGTGTTGTCTTCTTCCCTTATAATATTTCAATTGTGTTGTGGTTGTGGTGACTAAACAAAATGAGTATCTCTCGGTTTAGGTGTATCCATGTTTGCTCCTAGGTGCTGACAATTGCCCCAAAAGCGTTCAAGGATGATAAGCGATTCTTTAACTGTGCATTAATGTAATGACCAATTTGGCCACCATGCTTAAGTCCACAAGACACTGGCAGCCATAAGCAATGCCTGTTGAAAGTTGCCAAGCCTCTCGGAACACAGAATGCTACCTGTATTAGAAGGACATAGCCTTCTTTGCACGGCAAGACAAATTCTGACCAGAAAGTATACTGAGAGAAATTATAACTCTATGCACACCCAGTGGCATCACTTGGCTTCTCGACACCCAAGATGGCCGCTCAACTTGTCCCTCCACTCTTCGTTCTCCTGCCACTATCTCATACTTTTTGAACACACATATTGTAGAATGATATGAAATAAAATAGGCAACGCTCCAATTTCTGCCTGGATTTCGGCACTCATATTTATCTTTTATGCCCTACTAACAATTTAATTTGCTGTTTCCTTTGCGACATTACTGCGAAATTTAGCGCATTCTGCAGTTTCAGGTATTGAACCGCAATACTCATTACCGCTACTGCATGAGCATGTTGCTTTGTATATTTCGGTAGTAGTTAAATAATTGGGAGCCCGTGCTTTAACAACTCTCCCTCAGTTTCCAAAAATTATTGCACCTACTGTATAAAACAAATGATAAATTATAGTCAGTCGTCAATAACGCAAACATGGCGAAAAACAGTAAAATTGTCTTTTGTACATCAGCATACAATAAATGGCCACCATCTATACCTTTGGGAATGGAGTTGCAATTTTCCAAAGCTTTAGTACTGAACACAACCTTCGAGCTTTCTCGTCTTCAAGACATCTCTGCTCATGAAAGCGCAACCTTGAACATGTCTGTGTAATATTTAATGACAGAGTGAGCAAATAGCAAGCGACGATACATTTGACAGTCAGCCTCGCTTTATTACAAAAGTAGGAGACGAGAGAGTGTTGGATTTGTAACCTCTGTTCCCCAGATGCATTTTTTTCATAAGCAGCCCAGAGGTGATGTCATTTTTCAAAGGCACTGCTGATGTCACTCATTGATTTGCAGTGTTTCAAGCTCTAATGGCAAGTCGAACACAATACAGAAAAAGTGAGGTAAAAATGCGCAAAATATGCATAATGAGTAAAGTAGCTCCTTGCAAATAGAGGAGTGGGACCTCTGTTAGAAATGTTGTACTCTTGGCCAATAAAAATTCTCTCCTTATACACTCACAAAACTAAAGCCACGATTTTCAGAACTGAAAATGAAGTTGTCTATGTCAGCGCTATTCTTACCTTAAGAGGAAATGTCATAAAAATTTAAGACATTCAAAATGGTGAGAGTACATTTCAATGAATTTAGGTTATGGGATGCTAAGACTGAGCATCGGCGATGTGAATTTGCCCGTGTAGTTTCAATCATGAGAAAATTTTTGTGTTTATTACCTGTAAAAGCAAACCTTGTGTTGTACGACGCATTATGTCAATTGCAATTCAAATACTTCATTTTGGCGTTGGGCAGTACAGCGCAGACAAACATAATCAAGCTCTCAGTTATGCAGAAGAATGCGCTTAGAGAAATTGCTGTCATGCCTTGCAGAAAACATTCTAAACAACTATTTACCAGCCATCGCACTATGTGCTTATCCAACATGTACGATTACCCTCTTTTACAGCTACACAAATCCCAGATTGAACACGGCAAGTTATTTTTATCCGAAGCTGCTGACCTCCACACCAACATTCACTACTACCCTACACGACAGCATGAATACTTGTCCGTGCCTCACTCATGTACAAACTACGATTTTCAATTTAGTAAAGCAATGAAGGGGGCTAGTTGGTGAATGTTCATGGTTATATTGCGCTTAGTTTTACACTGACGATATTAAGTGAAGGACAGGTCGTGGACGTACGTAGCACAAACTACCAACTGTTTAATACTGTTACAGAACGCGCTTATCTACAAGGACATATTGCGTGAAGGACCTGTTCTACAGTGTCCCGAGGCCAGCGGTGGTACAAGCTGTACTGGAAGCCATTGAGACGTTGGGCTGAACCAAATTTCAGGACGTGTGCAAGTGCAGTATTTCTAGCTTTTTGAACTTGCTAAAACTGCATCTATGCATCTACATGATGCGTTTATCGAATACGGTGACAGTGTGTATGAGCAGAAGGATGGCATCGCTATTGGTTCTTCTATAGGTCCCATGCTTTCCGAGCTTTTTTTGAGTGTGGGAGACAGAAAACTTGCCACCTTGTTTGAAGAAACTAATATAACTACCTGTTTCAGATATGTTGACGATTATTTGGTGTGCATGAAAGAAAACCAAACCAATCCATTTAACGTAGAAACTGTCACCAGCATGTTCAAGAAAGCGCATGAAGGTTTAGAATTCACGTATGAGACTCCTACCGAAGGTCGATTGCAGTACTTTGACAAAAATTAGGCTCAGAGGCTCCCACATCTGCTAGTGCTACAAAACTAGAGGAGAAAAAGAAATCGTGAGGTATGACTCTTGCCATTCTAAAACCCTAAAAAGAGGCATCGCCAAGGCTTGCATCAGTCAAGCAGTTAAAAAATCATGCCGCCATGCTGTGAGGGAGAGTATCGATTTGCAAGTAACCCGCTTAAGAAACAGTAGGTACCCGAACAGAATGGTGGTGAAAATCTGTGAAAACTTGTTGCCCGAAATCAGAACCAACACGAAAAGGCAAAAAATACAGGAAAAAGAAAAACTAAAAAAACGCGTGGTGTTGCCTTATATGCATGGCTTGTCACATAGGATAAAAAAGACAGCCGAATGCCATGATGTTCAAGTACTGTTCTCCGCTCCGCAAAAACTAAAAGGCATGTGCAAGAGGGTGAACGCAGGATCCAAAGAGGGCAATCCTAGTACTACGGTCTGTCAGACTAAGCACGTAAAAAGTACGTGGAATGTGCTACTTCAGTGGTTTACTAAATCCCACTAGATTGCGCGAAAGTATACATTGGGTAAACTGGACGCTGTCTAAATGATAGATTACGGGAGCACAAATACACGTGCCAGCTTCTGACAGCACCTAGCAACTTGGCTGCACATTGCAAACAATGCAAGTACTCTCCGCTACTAGAAAGCACCACAGTCATTGGAACATCAAAAACAAAAACGGAGCGAGAAATATCGGAGGCGCCTGCGATCGCTAAATAAAAAGAGATGTGCGTAAGCATTCCGTCCATCGCGCATCTCGAAGCTGAGGTTGAGTTTGCCAGGGCGAAAGGGTGCAAGTGAACGATGTATGCCTGGCCCCAAGTACGATCACATCTCGTCACCTTGTCATATCTTTGTATATCTCGCCCCCCCCCCCTCCCCGCGCCACATCTCCTTGCATATAAGCGCGTTCTTTAACAGTATTAAACAGTTGGTAGTTTGCGCTACGTACGTCCACGCCTTGTCCTTCACTTAATGTCGTCAGGGTAAAACTAAGCGCAATGTGACCATGTACGATTTTCAAACTCTAAAATATAATTTGCCGCCTTTACTAAGCACATTTGCCTTATCTTACATCTCAATCCGTGAAATTTCTTGTAATTCCATTCGAGACATCTTTCGTTAATTTTTTTCTTTTGTGGATTGCCCTTTCAATATTTCTGTTATTTGTAATAAATGTCTACATTGAGATGTTATTCTATTTGTTGTGTGGTCCATCTTATGCTGCACCGCCTGTTTTGTTTTTAAGTCTTCCTTGTAAATAAAGTCGGCCTGTCTTGTCTGTTTTTGTGCGTACCGCTGCACCAATGTACGTTTGGGCGGAGGTAGCACTGTCAAGCTGCGAATTAGCGGCGGCTCCGCCTTCTCAGCCGTTTACCAATGTATGCATATCTGGAATAAATACAAAGACTTTGAGAAAATGATGACTGCAACAATGCAATAATTATTTGCTTTTTCAAGCTTTGTGAGTGGTCGCAAAAGCATTCTGCTACATTATCACCAGAATCAGCCGGTCACCAGCAGAAAATGACAAAAAAATCTTGGCATTATACCAGCTAATAACTGCCTTTCTCAAGGTGAAAAGCTGAACTTATTCATTATGAGAGTGATTGGAAGCTTGCTTCAATACTCATTGAACCAAATGCTATTTTACTTAGGTGACCTAGAAAGAACTAGCATTGATGGGCTTTGTGTTTTGTCGAAAATGCCGAACGTCTGATAAATGACGGGTGATGCATTTGCCCATTAAGAACGAAAACAGTGGAAATTAACGGAACATTGAACTGACGCTTCAACATTCGAGTGGTTGTGGAAATTATGAAGGGCACGTACGGCAGCTCTCCTAGTATTCCCAAGGTTAGCTGGCTGGTTTATACTTCACTCCAGCCCCATATTGACTTCACATTGTGTTGCTGTTGCCCCTGCCTTGAACCCAATCTTTTCCGTGGACGTATTTACTGTGTGTGTGTGCCACACACAATAAACATTAAGTCACAAGTCAGTGCTGTGTCTGCCTGCTTTCCTTTTCAAATCAGTTTGCGCTGTTTTCGTTCTAGAATACCTTGCAGGAACTAGGTCATGAAGGAAGTCTTTTGCAAATATCCTACATTATCTGTGTTGCACAGTTCAGTTTATTAGTACACCTAAATTTCTGATCCTTTAAACATTCTGCTTCAGTAATTTCGGTATTGTGTACTCATCTACACATCAACAACTCTACATATTTCAGACATTACCGCCGTGGCACTGGAAGACAGTAGAATGTGACGTGTCATTTGTAGAAATCTCGAAGCATGCTCCACAGGAAGGCATTCCAATGCACTTTCTAGAACTGCGAGCGAACTACTCATGCATGGAATTTTTTACGGATTCGTCAAAGTCAGACGAGGGCGTGTCCTACGACGCAGTTGGATCATCATTTTAGGAATCAGACGCCCTGCACCCACTTACCATCATCTTTACGGCTCCGGCGTATGCGTTATTGCCGGCTGTACAGCAGATTAGGCAAATAAGCTTATAGAAGGCAAACATATTTACAGGCTCATTGAGCGTAGTTAAGGCTTTAATGTCTCTACAAAAGCACATAAATCCTGTAATAATTGAACTTTTCTCGCTCATGTACACAAGCTATGCAGCTGAGTAGCATACCGTGATATGCTGGATTCCTGCCCACAGTGGCATTTGGCGTAATATGCTTGCTGATGAACTAGCTACATCCACAACAGCGAGTACTCGCAACACTCCTGTAGCTGTAGCGAGAATAGATTTGAAACCTTTCCTGCAGAGAAAACTAAGCAGTTATTGGCAGCACCTCTGTGGTGCTGAAATGCCTAATAAGCTTCATCTAATTAAACCAAAGTTGGGCGTTTTGCCATCGACAACAAAATCACGAAAAGTTTATGTCCTCATAACTCAGCTGAGAACAGGACACACATACGGCGCATACAACCACTTGTTCACCCGCGATGGACCTCCCCTCTGCGATAAATGTAGTCAAAGGTTGACCTTCATCCACGTCTTACTGTAGTGCCAAGAAACAGACGCTGAAAGGAAAACAAACACTTCCCTGTGGCTTACTGATATTTCCCTCTTCATCAAGCAATGTTTCTTGGTAAGGAGCCACCCTTCCACAAGAAAATAGCATCACATTTTTTTTAGTGTAGTCCGCTTGTTACATGTTATCAGCCCCAATAATTCATAGTGCGGCCTCTCTTTGGAAGCCGCTGTTGTGATGCTAGCGTCTGGTACAGCGCACCCCTCCAGGCCCTTACTTTCGAAGGACCCTGATGAGGCTAGTGCTTCTGGTAGCTCACACATTTTAGTACATCACCTCTTCGTAGCCTATCTTTTATTTTCATCCGAAATATCAATGTACGCTCTGTACATCGCTGTCATAAGTTTATTTAACTTATATTTTACGCATTTTACAGTGAATGCTTTTAGGACACATTACAGCCGCGTTTGGTATACCCATTAAACATTTACCACTACAAAGAACGTATCATACCATTGTCTACCGCTCTTTGGCCTTCCTCGGCCTTTGCGCCATAATACCCCATCGATCATAATACTACATATTTCGGGCGAATAAAAGTTACCATGCAGAAAGTACTCACTTGTTTTATTCGAAGATCCGGCAACTTAAGTTATTATGCATACCCTGACAAGGTAAGGTAAGGAAAAGTAACTAATCATATTTTTCAAAGAAGGCTTATATAGACACACAATATACTGCAAGTAATAACGACATCAATCTACATGTCACTGCTATAGGTCCCATGCCCTATGGGACTGGCCTGCACTAAGCAGTACAGGCTATGTAGAGCAGTAAAATAGCTAGCTTTTAGTTTGTCTCGTTTGATTTTCTGTTGATCTCATGTATACAAACCAGAAAGCAGTTTTCTTCAGTTTTAGACTGAAGATTATGGAAGGTTGCCCGATGGTGCCTTGCTACGTTCGCAGGCTTCTGGCTTACCAGAAAACACTATTTCTGTTAGCAACAGTAGATAAAAGGTAAATAAAAATTCTAGTAAGGACATTGCTTTAAAGGCCTTCACCTTCGCTACATTGTGCAATATGAAGATGGCTTCCCAAAGGGACCATGCCAGTGCCATCTGCATGCACTTTGCTCACCAGCTGCGGTGGCTTCATATCGACACAGGCGACGTGCAAAGTCATCTGTGAGCTTGAAGATAGGCGCATGTCTAATAAAAGTGCTCTTCCCGCATGCATATATAACACAACTGCTACCACTACAAAGGGGATAAGCTGAGCTGGGATGGCATGAGCCATCCCATACATAAAGTGTCCCAAGTTATTAAACAGCGTGAGACTCGAAATTGATGTGCTACCCATTTCCTCGTTTGGATATTCTGTTCAGTTTGTGCATGTTACAGTGCAAGCTTACCACCAGTGAGTTGAGCATTGTAAAAATCACGTAGACTGCATCGCCCATTCAAGCGATTAGCATTTGTTTGATACAGTTTGGTGGGGGGCTCAAAGCTTTTGCTTCATACAGTGACCTACAGGGCCAATGTAAAGGTCTAGGATTATTCTAGAATGTCGAGAAATTCACTTTTCTGCAGTAATAAACAATACTGAAAAAGTTACGTCACCCAGAATATTACACTTGGTAAAGCAGTCAGAGAGACTGTGCTCGCACATTTATTGGTGCGCAAGGGATGGCGTGACTTCGATGACAGGAGGGACTAAAACCAGGAACTGCGATGCCAACTTCCTTGCTTTGGCTAAGTGCCTTCATGCAGTCGAAACATCGCATGCCTGCCAGGCACAGTGCTATACGGCATGCAAGGAAGTGCACGGGGAAACACGTGCACAGGAGCAAGTAGAGTAGCTGTCAGAGAATGCACTAGTAGCGAGAGCGAGCATCAGGAAGTGTTAAGTGTCTCATAAAAATGGTTGAAGTTGCAGTGCTCACCCGCACTCAACCACGTCTATTATCCTGTGGTTCTGCAAGTGTGTCGGCTATCTCGAGTTGAAATGTATCATTAAACCGGATGGAGCATAAACTTCGACACATATGCATTCTGCAACATATTCCAAATTCAAAGACTAAAATACCAGAGAAAAATTTTTAAAACTACAAAATGGCAACTTTACTTGAGGAATCAAAGATTCTTTACAGTAATGAAGCATGTGCACCGACGGAAGCTGTAAGCTGCAGTAAACACTGGACAAAGTGAGTGCACCGACGTTACACAAATAATAAACACGATTTCACTACACAGATGAAGGCAGTCCTGCCTCATCTCAAAACATCGTTCTCACCTTTTGATCTCGTATTCACCACATAAGCGCTGCGTATTAAGACATAGTCTCAATGTTTACTGCAATGCCTTTGTCACTAGCTGCCCACAAATTAAACACTAACAATGAGGCGCATAAATCTGCATTAATGTCTCCTACTTTGTCACTCATGAGCCGACTGTGTCTCCATAAGGCCGGATCCAGCTCCAGAGATTCACTACTGAATGCCAGTGTCTTACAACACCATGGATGCCTGCGTAAATAAGGATTTCTATTTCTTACGTACTGCAAGTATGTGCATTACGTAAGAGGGGACCACTGTCGAACCTCTGGCACGAACAAAAGCTGCGATACGAGGAAAGGTAAACTCTGAACCAGCGGTGCAAATTTGGTCATCGGCAGCCGCCGGTACACCGCGAGCGGCTCACACCTACTGCTTTCCAGTAGCGTACGGACGCCTCGAATAGCAGCCGTTTTTTTTATTTCTTTATATAATTAGGCGAAAATATTGTGAAGCGATTTCAACAGTAGGCCTTTTGTAAACGCAACCGGTTGTTTTTGCAAGCGCCATCTTTATCAGCTTTGAAGCAAACGCTGGAAAGGCTTAGATCGCCGTCGATCCCGTGCTGATAATAGGATATCGCTAGTCAAAAGGTATTTGATGCAGTGTAGTTTTATATTAACAGATCTGTGTGGTTTTGTAGTGCCTATCGCCTGATTGTATCTAAAAAGCACTCTGTCACAATTATTTGCTTAATCATGTAGAAGATAGAGGAACCCACTGGTACTAGACAGTAGGTCGAAGCACCATGGCTATATAAACCAGTTAGCGTATGTGTGCAGGTAGGAAGAGCAGTGTTTGCGAATGGCGTCCGTTTGTCTTGTATGGCGCTGCTTTGTTGTCTTTGTGTGCTGCTTTGCATTCCTCTCTTGTGACCTTCGCCGAGTCGCAATGACAAAAACATACCTTTTTTGCGGGTTTTCCTGCCATCTATCAGTTTAGGCTCTAACTAGAATGGTTAGTGGTTTTAAACCAATTCAGGTGGCGCGTAAAAGCATTCGTCTGAGGGAAGCAACGTTTCATCTCCTAAGGAATACTACCGGGGCCTAAATGCTCGTCTTCTTACAGTTAGTTTCCAAGGGAAGAATCATTTATCCTTTAGGGACCAATGGTTGTCGGAACGCCGTTACTCCCTAAAGGTACAAAATCCCCTACTTTATTTCGTCCCATTTGGCTTAGACTGTAGCATAGCATATATATCTAAAGCATAGTTGTCGGCCAACAGGCTGAGTTATTTTCATTTGGGTGCTTACTGTATTGTTTTTAAACAGCGGAGCTGTTTAAGCGTGAGTTCCAGCCGTTCCCGGCGAGCGCTCAAAAGGGAGAGATTATTAGAGGAGGTGAAAGTGGGATAAAGTGCAACGCAGTAACTATCTCTCATTAGAGGACACCTCAACGAAACTCGGCGCAGCTATGCTAAGGGAAGTGGAGGGGAGGAAAAGCATAGAGAGACAACAGCTAGGAGCGTACGTTTGGGTGAGGAGGCGCGCAGTGGGGCAGTGGGGCTGCGTATAGCGATGACGTGCACTCCTAGTTGAGAGACGTGGCGTGCGCCGGCGAGATAAATAGCCGCGTTTACACTAATACGGTAGAAGCGTATCGTATTATCATTCCGCTGATGCACCTCTGTTTACATGTATGGGCATATCTCTGGCTGGCAAGCTAGCGCCGTCCAGTGTCAAATTTGAAAATGAGCCCCCTACTTCCGGTAAGCATGCTTCCGCTGTCCCGCGCGAACAATCCGAAAACGATACCATACGCACCGAGGGAGCTTTGCCCTTCAGTGCGTCTCTGCGTCTGCACGTCCTGTTTTTCATGTCTGCGAGGATGAATTTGCATGTAGTTTGGTTTGCATTAGCCCTTATCCGCTACCATGAGCGCTGCCGGCAATACGGCTCCTGCACACTCAAGCTTTGCAACTATGCGCCAGTGCCGCAACGGCGTCGTCTTCAGCGTATTAGCGCTGATGCAAGGTAAGCAAAACGTCCTAATTATACGGACCACTCTTGTTTACGCGAATTGCGTGTTCTTTAAAGAAAGAAACGACTTATAACATCATAAATTTGAAATATGATTGTTTAGTAACCTGTACGTACCATGAACGATTTCATGCACTGAAAATAATGCGAGCGTTATATTGCAAAGAAAAAACTAAAAAGAATGGTTTGTCACACTTCTACGGTGCTTGTTGTTAACGATCTACTGGTATTGCTCCTCCATCTATGTGAACCGCATCTATTGCAACATGGCATTATTTTATTTATTATTTATTTGCCAAGTACTAGGCGAGTTTTGTTGGACATGATGTTTCGTTAACACGTTTCACTACTAATAAATTGTAAGGAAACGTTAGGTTTTTGGGTCCCACAAGCTGTGATTGTGTTTACCAAAAATTGAATATGATGTAACAATCCACACTGTACTTCCCTTTGGAGAACACCGCATGTTTTGGGTAGAAACATGTACAAATGCTTGCAATGTTTCCGCTAATTTATTCGCGCATTATTTTACAGATCGTTTATCAAAGGAGTGGCGCAAGCGGTCTTTCTGGGCAAAAACAAGATCTTATTAATGGTGGCGTCGCATCATCTTAGAAGACGGACAGCGACTGGAGGGAAAATTTCCGCATGAGCCGGGCTTCATTTTATGAGCTTGTCTCCCTCATGGGAGATATGTCACCCAAATTTGGCTGGGTGAGAGCTCCCTTGGCTCTGGAAAAGATAGTGGCCCTTGCATTGTACAAGCTAGCTAGTTTCTGTGAGTACAGGAATGTTGCAAGCCAATTTGGCGTGCACAAAAGTACTGTAAAAAAGTGTTTTTACATGTTCTGTCATGCCCTAAGTATTACTTGAAGACATTCATAATGCTACCATCAGCACAAAAAGCCACAGCCATGACCAGAAGCTTTGAGCTCAGGTGCCACTTGCCTCAAATTTTCGGGGCGATTGATGGGACTTACATTCCAATAACTGCCCCGAAAAAAAGGCTACAGAGACTTCGTAAACAGGAAGGGCTGGACATCGTACAATGTACAAGCCGTTCTGGATGACAGAGGCCTGTAAGTGTGTTTTATCTATGCTTTCTAAACCTAAGACACGTAGACAACTAAATATAGCTTTCCAGTTCTGTAGTTATTGATACATCAGCTCAAAGCCAACATAAAATGCTAAGAGTATTGCAGCAAGATGCCATTTAGCTCACATTTTCAGGCAAGTCACAGCAGCCATGTTCTGAAGAAAGGGCTTGACGAACTTGTTTCCTATAAATATTAATGCTTTTATACCATGGCTGCTGTGGATGACCAGGCATCTTCAGCTTATTCACAGCTCAGGACTTCTGCTACACTAAGTGCGATATTTACTCAGTGATTTCTGTACAAAGTTGTGCAATTGTTGCGCGTTTCATACGATGCATTTTCGCCTTACTTTTTCTCATGCAAAGCTGAACACTTCCCTATGCTAGTGAGAGTAGATAACAGCACAAAGCCTGGCGTATCTTAAGATCTCTACTGCTAAATAAAGCATGATCTAAATGAACCCTAATTTCTCATGTTTCGCAGCACCACTTGCAACGTGCCTGGATCAGCGCGTGATGCCACAGTGCTCAAACTGTCCAACTTGTACCGGAGGAGCAACGACTTGCTGCCACAGGGAGAAAGAACCTCGCGCGGCTTCAAGATACCATTTATGCTGCTTGGTGACCTCGCATAGCCACGCTTGCCATGGATTTAAAAGTCTATGCAGGGACACTCTCTAAGGAACAGGAGTCTAACGTTTACCATAGTTCAGGGCGATATGTAATGGAACACGCATTTGGGTGGGTAAAGAGACGATGGCGCATACTTTTAAAACATGCAGACACCGGCTATAAGTTTATGCCAACCCTAATAGCAGCAACATGTATACTGCAAAGTTTGTGAACAAAGGCAGGAAAGTATCACAGATGCATCGCTATCAGCTGTTCAAGATAGGGAGCAAAACATCTATGTGCAGCTGTCTAGCTGTCCTCAGGACCGGAATGCCATTTACGCTATGAGAGACTTTTGAAGCACTACATGGCAGAAGAATTTCCTTTGCGCTCTGCTTCATGGTAGAACGTTGCTAAAGGCCACGAAGTTAACATGGCAATTGTTAACACATTTTTAACATGCACCTAAGCAGAAGTACACTGGTACTGTATTAGGTGACGAACTGCAATACGCCCATAAAAGTGAGAAGCAGTTACTCATTCTTAAACTTGCAACCTGTTTGGAGATGACATGATATCTGTTCAAATTATAAGGTGGTTGGGAGGAACATAAGTTCCAAACCTCAAGGTGTTCATTCCACCCTCGCCATATCACAGATAAAATGCGACAACATGTGAAAATAACATGTTTATTAAGAACTGGAAGCATCGTCTTGTCTGCTAAATTCAGCTTACGCTTTTACACAACAGTAACAAGGCAGCATTGCTGCTGCTTAAGCAATGAAAGTGGCCGATACTTCCATGCAATGCATATAAAAAAATTAAGCAGTAAATGCAAGAGTAGTGGAGGCACTTTCTTTGTGTGCTACAATTGGTAAACATCTTTGTTACACATGTGAAAAAAAATCTATTTTCCTTAACTGTGGTAGGACATCCACAAAAAAATGTGGGCACTGTATTGAGTGCGACCCACTGCAACAATAACCAGAGTGCCTAGGCACCACAGCACATTTTATCCGTGATAAAATGTACACAAAATATACAGGCACTGTATAAAGTGTCATTCACAACAAAAAATAGCCAGACTGGCTAGACATCACAGGTTCTCTTGACTATAATAGTGGTCCCAAATTATGTGGGCACTTGACAGAGTGTGACACACAGCAAAAAATCCTGTGGCTAGACGCCACAGCTCTATCACCAAATACAAAAAATGTAGGCACTGTATGCAGGCAAAATATCACCAGATGCTAGAAGACACATTTTTTCTTATTTGAGATAGTACACAAAAAAATTCAGGCAATGTATTCGGTCAAGCAAAACAAAGGAGTCACTAGACAACACAGCTCTTACCTGCGATGAAACAGATGGAAGGATGGATGGATGCAAAACTTTAATAAGGTCCTGAGGTACGCGATTCAGCGCGCTGCGGGCCGCTCCCACGTTGGGGCAGTCAGGCCATGCCCGACCACCGCATCGGGGCCCTCTGGGCAGCCCATAGTTGCTCCCCAGCATCGGGGCTCTTGATATCGGAGAGCCACTTCTTATTGATTTGTTCTGTGCCTCGTAACGAGGGGCAATGCCTGAGCATATGGTCTAGGCTAGCGATTTCATTGCAGTACCTGCAAGAACTAGTGGCATAGGTGTCAGGATAAAGCTTGCAGAATAAAGCCGGGCTGGGATACGAGCCTGTTTGCCATAATCTGAAGGTCAATGCCTGCGCTCTATTTAACTTTTTGTGTGGAAGGGGAAAGTCTCTCCTGCCTAGATAGAAGTGCTGCGCAATTTCATTGTATGTGGGTGGTTGATCTCTGTTCTCCACCACTGCGGACCGGCATTGGAGTTCTCCATGGTCGCGGAAAGCGAGACCTCGTGCCTTGGAGTGGGCCAGCTCGTTGAGGTTTGTGGGGCCTCCCATGATGGATCCCATGTGAGCGGGGAGCCACGTGAGAGTGTGGGTGGCGATGCTTTTGCCGTCGAGGATGCGACAGGCTTCCTTACACACGGCGCCAACGTTGAAGGCGCGTATGGCTGCCCTGGAGTCGCTAAAAATATTGGCATGTTCGTCATCCAGGAGGGCCAAGGCAATGGCCACTTGCTCGGCCGCACACGACGACGTGCTTCGTACCGAAGCGGAGTTAACGGTCGAACCACTGTGGTTGATTGACTACCGTTAAATTGTTGCTGTTGCCATACTGGGCCGCATCAACGAAGCAGCTGCCGCCAGGGAGTTCTGTTGCGCGGCGTAGGAGCGCCACCGCTCTGGCCTTCCTTCTTTCTACGTTGCCCTGGGGATGCATATTGCGCGGGGTGGGCGATGTGATGATGTTGTCTTTCTACCCTTTCGGAAGGCCCTGGTAGGCGTCTTCAACAGTTAGGAGTCTCAGTTAGGAATCTCAGTTTGGAGTCATCTGCCCGCCCTGGTGCCGGAGAGCCTGAGATTCTGTGCCCTTTCTTGCGCTTCTGCAATTTGTTCCAGGTTATTATGAATGCGCAACTGCAGGAGTCGGTCGGTGCGGGCGTAGTTTGGTAGCCCGAGCGCGCTCTAGATCCCCCTTCTTATCATGGCATTTAGCTTCTCTCGCTCGGCCCTCTTCCAGATGTGCATGGCCGCTACGTACGTGAAATGGCATAACAAGAAAGCGTGGAGTAGCCTTATCAGATTCTCTTCGCTCGGGCCTCTCCTTCTGTTAGCTACCCGCCTGATTAGACCGATGACGCTATCCGTCTTTTTTGCTAGTTTGTGAATGGTGATGTTATTCGTGGGGCCCGCCCCTTCGAGTGTCATTCCCAAGATTCGAATGAACGCGAGTTTGGGAAAAGGATCTCCGCAATCGGTGTAGATTAATGTCAATATCAGCAGGGGGTTTCCAGTTCTGTGGCTTGCGGCCCTTTCTACTTGGCCTGTAGAGAAGGAGCTCCGATTTCTTTGGGGAGCACCAGAGTCGCGTGTCGGTTAGAAAGAGCTCTGTAGTGTCGACAGCTTCCTGGAGAGCGGCTTCGACTTGTCCGTCACTGCCACCCGCGCACAAGACAGTGATGTCGTCCGCGTAGATCGTGTGACCGATGCCCTGGACCTTGCCTAGATATGTTGAGAGGTCCAACATTGCGATGTTCAAGAGTAGTGGTGAGATGACTGACCCCTGGGGGTGCCTCTTCTGCTCAGCTCCATTTTCTCCGATTCCAAATCTCCAGCCTTGAGGATGGCTCATCGTTTGCTCAAGAAAGACCTGACGGAGGCATGGAAGGACGAGCCCAGGTCGAGTTTGGAGATGGCGTCGAGAACGAACTCGTGACAGATGTTATCAAAGGCCAAATCCAGGTCCAAACCAAGGATGGCTCTCCTGTCCCGAGTGCAGCGTTCCAGGAATTGGATCTTGATAAGTTTCATGGCCTCCAGCGTGGAAACACCTGGCCTGAAACCTATCATGTTGCGAGGGAAAAGGTCGTTGGTCTCGATATACTCTGCAATTCTGTTATGGATGGCGTGCTCGGCCACCTTCCCTACACATGACGTCAGTGAGATTGGGCAAAGGTTGTCCAAGCTCGGCGGTTTACCGGGCTTTGGGATTAGTATGACCTTCGCGAACTTCCATTCTTGCGGTACAATTCCCTCCCCCCAAATCCGATTTATCTCATCTGTGGGAAACTCGATCGATGCGTCCTCTAGGTTTCTGAGAGCCTTCTTGTTAATGTAGTCCGGGCCGGTTGCTGACCTACCATCGAGGCCGCGTAGGGCGCGGCGGATTTCACTGATTTCGAAAGGCTCGTCCAGCGCGGAGTTCGGCTTCCCTTTGTATACTGGGTATGCCGCCTCATCCGCCACTATTTTGAGCGGCAGGTACTTCTTAGCCAACATCTCCAGCACGTCCATTTCCGAAGACGGCTTCTTGGCTTCGTGGAGCGCTTTAGCGAGGACACTTCTCTGGTTTGACTTGGTGCCGGAGTCGTCGAGCAAGTGTTTGAGAAGATTCCACTTGCCTCCCGTGCGCATTTGTCCGTCGATTTAATTGCAAATTTCGTCCCATTGCTGTCTAGACAGAGCTTGGCAGTGCTCGTCGATCTGCTTGTTGATCTCGGCTATCTTTTTTCTGAGCTTGCGATTCAAGCGTTGGCTTTTCCGCCTCTCGAGAAGTGATTGCTTAGCCTCGAGCAGATGTGCTTGCCTGCTATCCATTTTGTATGTCTGTAGATCCGTCTCTATGGTTTTGGTGGTGGAGCAGACATCTTGCAGAATTAGTGCGCACCACTGGACGAGACTCTCCGGCTTTTCTCCACGGGCGGCGCGGGCCTTGCGAAACTCACGGAATTCGTCGCAGTCAGTCACCGAGAACGCCTTCTTTCTTTTCTGCTCCACTTGTAAGCTGGTGACCGTGGTGTAATGATCGTTACCGAGGTCAATGAGCAGATTCAACCACATGGTTGAGCCAGCGTTTTTAACAAAAGCGAGATCCGGAACAGAGTCCCTGGTCGAGAAGGTGCCCCGTCTGGTGGGAAAGGCTGGGTCCGTCAATAGAGAGAAACCCGCATCTCCCTCCTTCTGCCACAGGCTTCTGCCCTTGACCGTGTCGTGCGTGTAGTTCCACGTGTGAAAGGGGGCGTTGAAATCGTCGGCCGCAAACAGTGTAGAGTTTCCGGCGAGTTTTGTTGCCCTAGTGATGATGGTCTTGAAACGCTGTCTGTGATCACTCGGGCTGCTATATACGTTAAATATAATAATGCTGGCGATGTTGGATTGTCTTGGGATGACTTCTACTAGGGAGGTCTCCGTCTTGCTAGGCCGGACCCCTAGACCATGTGCGACGAAAGTGAACTTGCTGCTGACTAATGTGCAGATTCCTCTGCCGTCCCCACGGAGAGCAAGAGCTTTGTGTCCCTGGAATGAAACCTGATCAGTCATCGCTTCTTGCAATAATATAACATGTGGCTTTTCTTTGTGAGTGCGAACAAACTGCTGCATGGTGCATCCTTTATGGTGGAGTCCCCTGCAGTTCGACTGCCAAATCCTAAATTGGGTGTGTGGCGCCATCCTTGCTGTTTAGAGCGCCTTCCGGCGTTGCTACTAGGGTCTCGAGGGAGATGGTTCTATTAATCGGTCCGGGAATTGCAGTGGTGGCGGCGTAGGTAGCGACGCGCCATCCGTGGAGTAAACGGGACATACGTGGGTCGACGTCATGATGTCCATTTCCTGCACTGTGGACTATATCTCTGGCATTCTGTTTTCTAAGCATTGAATTTTGACACTGTGCGCGTCTAACTTCTGATCCATGACCAAGAGTCGCTGATCCACTGCCGATAGTCGCTCGTTAATCTTCTTGATCTCGTAGCAAATTGAATTCAACATTTTCTGACTTCGGACTTGGCTTTAGCCGGTAAATTTTCGGGCATGCTGGGAACGGCCTTTCTTTTGGCTCAAATAGATAAAATAAAAAAATTGTAGGTACCATATAAACAGTGATTGGCAGCAAAAAATAACCAGACGGGCTAGAAAACTCCCCTTTTCATATCTGATGAAATAGTAAGAAATGTAGGCAATGCAATAAGAGTGACTAGAGTACAAAGAATGTCGGACAGCACCAGCTGTTTCCAGCACTTAGCACAGCACACTGAATATGAGCCATCTACAAATGAGCCGACCGAGAGCAAAAAAATAACCAATGGCTAGATACCACACATTCTTTACTAAGATAAAACGCGCAAATAATTTATATGGGTCGAGCAAAACAAAATATGAGTGAGACAGCACTACAGACCCACGGAAAAAACAACGAAAGTGACTACAGTGCTAAAGTGCCTGTGAGCCTTTTTATTATTTATCATGAGAGAGCACCAGCTGTTTCTAGCACTCAATGAAACACACTTAATATGAGTCCCCTATGAGCGAGGCGACCTTGATGTGGTTGAGCCGGACAAGTTTGGTTTCGCTGTTATGTCTTGCGTCGAGTTTGAAGGGTGACGTGGTTGGAAGCTTGTGATGTTTGAGGCCATCCTTGTTATGACGAAAGGTCCTTGTGCAGGGAAGCTGAACACTGCTGGCTGATGGCCTGTCATTTGCGTCTGTTGGCTGAACCCTTGTGACAAAAGGGCTTCAGTGCCTTGAAGGAAGGAGGTTGTAATGTTTGCACTGAGTTAGTTCATGTTATTCCGTTCCTCCTGTAAAAGCTGCCGCTGCTGTTAAAATATGTCTGTGTGCTCTCTTAAGAGCTCAGCACTTCTGCTTTGCTGATCAGCGAGCAGTTCACGCAGCTCCGAGTGCTTGCTGTGTCTGGTGCACTTCCTTGGTGGCTGTGAACAGCTGGCTACTGGGGCTGCACTCAAACACAAGTAGTTGACTAGTTTAACTTTGTCATTAGAAACCAATCCCAGTACAGAACCTTTTGTTCTTTTCGCTTGTTGCATCATGGAAATTTTAAGACTTGCTTGTGAATTAAAAAATTGGCACTTTGGTTTTCCCTAATTTTCTGTAATTTCAGGATCGCAGATCTTGTGACCTCAGCTTGTAGTGCTAAATTAACCAAAGTTGTAGATATTTCTTAACAAACGTTTTCCATGCACAGCTTAAAGCACTCCTATGAAGTTTTAGTAGCATAGCCGCATTGCCCCAGTTAACGTTCACAGAATGTTTCCAGCGTTTTTCATTTCTTGCCCAGATGAGCACGAAAAAGGTTTCCTAAAAGCCGCCGTGGTTGCTTAGTGGCTATGATCTTGGGCTGCTAAGCATGAGGTAGCGGAATCGAATCCCGGCCATGACGGTCGCATTTGGATGAGGGCAAAATGCAAAAAAAAAACCCGTGTACTTAGATTTAGGTGCACGTTAAGGAACCCCAGGTGGTCGAAATATTCAGAGTCCCCTACTACGGCGTGCCTCATCATCAGAAAGTGGTGTTCGCACTTAAAACTCGCTAATTTTAAAGGTTTCGTGACGGGCGTACGTGATTCGACAGAAAGGAACCAGTGACTTACAGGACTTTGTACTTCGGAGCGTTTCAGCGTCGTCATCAGCTTCACTTGTACACGTGTCTGCGAAAAAAATAAATACAAACAGCCTTATAAGAAATTGCGCATTGCGCAGAGTCTTCTGCCAGCATTCACAATTAATTACAAAAAAGAAGGCGGAACAAATGCATATTTGACACCGCCGTGTGACCAGCCGTGTCAATAGCAAGCCTTTCTTTTCAATTCTACACCCCCGCCGCTAACACACCTTCCGTCGTTGCCTCGACCACCCGCCCCAACCCTTCTCCCGTTTAGAACAACGCTACCCATATAGAGTGTGCCGAGGAAAGCATATGTCGCCTTGAAAAAGACAAGTCCACTTGTCGAAATGTTGGCCCCCACTTTTACCTTCTTCTCGTTTCGCTCAGCGCGTAACCAACAAACACGGCGAATATACTGCCTGATAGGCAACGGCCGCTACGGTGGTTTGGGCGTCTTGGCTCTAGCAAGATGGTGGCGACCGGCTCCACGTTTGGAGAACCACTTACACTACAAACGTCTAAATACATAACCTCCTTGGTGAGCGCACAAGCCTCCGACGCGACATTTCGTCCGAAAGCCGCCAAGTGCCGACACACATCCGACCAAAGCCCAAACCACAGTTTCATACAGTAATTACCAAAGGGAACGCTGGCGCCAAATTTTAATGGTGCTGCAAGCGGGGTGGTTCATCACTAGACGTGGATTTCCCTAAGCTTCGTCCTTCTGGCTTCAAACCGCTTCCTAATCTTATCATTTTAGACAATGAACTGTTATGTAAATAATTAAATAAACAACATTAATATCTTCCCAGGCCAGCAATCGAACACAATATGATTATATTTTATCTCACAAGTAATTTGCAGCAATGTCATAGGTATGACCTGTGCATGGGCTATATCCTTGCGGATCGGAATATTGTTCCGGGCCTGACTGTATGATTATTGGTGGGATTGAGGAGATTTATTTTTGTTTGTACATGACCCGTTACAGTCATATGTGACATATTAAGCTGTTTGCGCATGTATATCTTATAACGTGAAAACCGTGTTGGTTACCACTGGTAGCCGTAATAGCCACCCTAACCGCTATTACACAGTGACATGCCAGCGCCTCTACAGCCCTGACCACCCTCTTCGATCCAGCTGCCGCTTGTTACTGTCCGATAGAGCAAGAAGTGAATGGTAAAATTCATTATTCCTCAGAATTGTCTGAAGCTGAGGGCATGTTGTTATTAGCTATGTGCTGCCCTTATAACTGAGATCAGTTTTGATGCTGCTAGGACTAGAGAAGCAGCAACAAGCATTAGAGGAAGTTGTATTTATAGTTAGCAGATGGCACCACAACACTAACACTGGTGATGCGTTGACGATTCGAAACACCACCAGGCCATTTTGGCCTTTATAGCGTTCTCGGCATTAGCAATTGGCTATTGCACTCTAGTACCGTAGATGATGACGATGGCGAGCAAACGCGAAATATGCGTGGAGCAGACGATACGGCGCGAGTGAGCATTTATTAGGGCCCTTACTACTGACTAAGAGGGCTACAAGGAACTGTTCAGAAAGCATGTAGATTAAGCAAAGTGGGGCTGTGGCATCCATGCATATACAGCAAATGGTTATAATGCCAAGGCATTTGTTGCATCAGTACACCAACCACTAAGCATGCCTCGAGAGGATGGCAAGCAGAAGTTGAGCATGCTACGCGGCGCGCATGAAAACACCTAGAGGTATTCGGGCTTCCTGTTGACTAAGGAGTCCTGCAACTTCCAGAGTGCAGCAAGGATCTGATGAAATATGGTATAGTAGAGAACGCCGATATTCAACCATTACGCCATGGACCCATGCATTGACAAGCGGCACAAAGACCCTTGTCAATTTCGCGCGGGCAATCGAGTGCGTTAAAACGCTTGGCGTGTTTCGATTTGGCCTTAGCTAGGCCAATGCCTCCTAGATAGCAGGTCTCTGCATTCTGCTTTATGAGGTCATGTTCCTTTGGCCGAAATTGCCATTGCCCTGCTTGGCGTTACAAAAGCGGTGACGTCTAAATCACCGCGGCTTACTCCGAGCAACATCAATTGGCTAGGTGCAGTCAGAACGCCGACTATAGCTTGCGCAGAAAGGTACGCCCAGAAAACGCAAGCAACGAGATGGATGGATGAAAACATTTTTTTGTGAAAATGCATGTGCGAACGATTCCGTCTAGATGGCCATCAACCCATGGTTGACGGCGACCTAGGAGGCCCACTCCACGACCCTCGTCTTTACGACCGGGCCTGTGCTGGCCAACACTGCTCAACAAAATTATCACGCGTAATATCTGCCGGTGGTGGCGTTAGGTTACATTCCCCATAAGATGTCGTCGTAGCTCCTGGTACTCTGCATTCCAGCTTAATTTCCTCCTGGTATATTTTACTCACCACGTATGAACTGTGGAAAAATGTTTGCATCTTCTCCAGACGCATACCTGCGTCTTTGGTCAACTGCCTGTTCGGGGATGGATCAAATCCTCCACTCCAGTTTATAAGGGTCTGTAATGTGAACGGATAATAACCCATCTCTTATGGATCTCTCCCGAGCAGCCAGCGCACCTGCTCGGCTGACGAACCCGCGAGCATTCATGTTAGCCGCCTCGTTCGCAAGGATACCATAGTGTGCCGGTACCCAGAAAATTTCCACCTCCCTGGCCCTCGCCCCGTGGCCGGATTCAGCAATCATGCTGCCGTGACACATAATCTGCCCCTCACCAAATTTCAGATGACACTTTTTGAATCGTGAGAATCACGTCAGCTTCAGTATTAGTTATAACTAGCACTATCGCCGCTTCCTCTGCAGTTTCTGAGGAGTGGATTTTGACCGATACAGAGGCGACCGAGCGTCCCAGCCCGTCCACCATCGCAATCCCAAATGCGTCTTTCTCCTTATACTTCTCGACGTCTACATTGACTTCCCCATTATACTTCCCGTACTTAGCATCTAAAGCTCTGAATCTTGCATTGCGGCGTTCCTCACCATGTAAAGGATGCATGTTACTGGGCAAAGGCTTCATGTATACAATGCCTTCTGCACCTCCCCACGAAACTGAATTTTCAAGTCTCCAGCTGCAGCCTGAACTCTAATTCCGATCCGCCCCAATACATCCTTGTCCGCTTTCGTTTTCGAAAGCTTGCGTAGCTGCATCACAAAGTGCGCTTCCCGTGCTTCTTCCAGGGTGTTCTGTGCCACTAATCATAGCAGCCTTTCGGTAAATGCATTGTTAGGTATATCAAGGGCCGTCTTATACGCCTGCCAAATAATAGCCTCCACCTTGCCTATATACGTCGCGTCCATCTTCATATAACGCGTCTCATAAACTGTCCTATTTAGCACAAACGCCTGTACCAGGTTATCCAAATTACTTTCCTTCACCCATCTGTTAAGATTGGAGATTTTCCTGATCAGCCTTACGTAGCGTAGACCGTATATTTAAGCCCTTCGAAGGCCTCCTTTTTCTTACTGTTAGTGTACAGATACACACCCAGGATCCTAAATGTTTGGACCTCGTTCACCGGCATACCCCTCATCTTCACCTCTAGCGGGGATGGCGGAACATATATATATAGTGCCTTGCATGTAGCCCTCTTGGTTTATCCCTAGCCACCAAAAGCTCGGGCTTGGGCTGAGAGCACGAGAATCCTGTCTACAGAATATCCCCTGCCCATTGTAGGCCATAAAGTAATGTCGTCCACATAAAATTGGTCCGACATCCCTTGCAGCATCCGCGGTATCTTAGTGAAGCCGAGGTTAAATGGAAACGGCTATAGACCAGACCCCTGCTGTGTTTCCCTGCCTCCCAACGGGAAGGAATTCCATTTCATTTCTCCGACCACTATATCCGCAGTCCTGCCCTCCAATAATGATCTGATGTAGCGGAATGTTCGAACCTCGGTCCTATGTCCGATAGGTTAATTAATGTTGGCTCATGAGCAGCATTCTCAAAAGCTATTTAGGTCGAGCCCCATGATAGCCTTGGTGCATGTGCCATAGCCAGGATCAACCACGTCCTTTTTCAGCTGTATCGTGATCTCCTGCGTGAACAAACTGGTCTGGAATCCAGTCATCGTGACAGACATGATCTCCTTGTCCTCCGCAAAACCACGAAGATTATTGAGGACCACGTGCTCCATCAATTTGCCCGCAGAGGACGTGAGTGAGATGGGGCGCACATTCTCATTACAGAGCTGCTTCCGTGGCTAACGAATTAATGTAATCCTAGCATGCTTCCACGTTGCCGGGATCTCCCTGGCCGCCCAGTACTTCTTCATCAAGATCGTGAGCGCTTCCACCGACTTGAAATCCAGGTTCCTCAGCATTTTGTTAGTAACTCCGTCAGAACCCGCTGCCGACGTAGTACGAAGCTGCCGCCTGACAAACTCCACCTACGCCACCGTGAAATCCCAACCTAGTCCTGAGTTTCCCCCCCCCCCCAGTAGTGCGGCAAGCAACCATCTGCCCCGCCGTTTATATAAGGATTCCGGAGCTCCTGTATCAATTCTGCAATCGTGCCTTGATTCTGATGCACTAATCTAGCCATTCACCCGCCTTGCGTCGCCTTGGTTGCCGCCGTATTCAAAAGGTGCCTCAACAACTATCACGTCCTTTTGCGTCGAAATTGGCCATTAATCCAGTAACAAGGGTGTCCTCACTGCTTGCACTACGAGTTCAACGCGTAAGTTTCCATTTCTAGTTCTAGCTTGGCCATCCTGCTACGGAGGACCCGATTATGCTTTTGTTTCCGCCGTCTGCTCGGGAGGCTCATGTGCGCTTCCCACATGTGTAACAATCTATAGTCCGCCGTAAGCCCTCCTCCTCCAACAGGACCTCTTCCGCGGTACCCTTTACATTCGGTCGGAGCGCCTCAACTCAGGCTTCTAGGTCATCGATTTCCTCGTTCACCGTGTCTTCCCTGGCTTTCCGAAATATGTGCCAATCCGTTACTAGTCCTCTTGACCTTGTATTTCTGCTTTGCAGCGATGACAAACGCGGAGAGGATATAGTGATCACTTACCAGTGCCTGTCCCGCGTTTACCAAAGCAAGGTTTGGGTACGGGCAAGTTGGTATTCATGGTACCAATCGTCACTCACAGCGCATACATAAACGAGGGACAAAAAGGACGACGAAGACAGCGCTTGTCTTTGTCGTCCTTTTTGTCCCTCGTCTATGTATGCGGTGTAAGCGTCGATTGATACCGCGTTTACCGACTTTGCATCCCCGATACCCTTTAGAAACGTGAGGTCCGTATGCGTATGCAGGCCCACGCTCTGGGTGAGCCTCGTATGGTCTTTCAGGTTGAAGATCGTCCACCGCAGGTTCTGGGCTGCCTGCCAAAGCCGATAGCCATTTGGGCTAACGGCTTTTGGGTATGTAGCCATATTTAGCCGGTTTTGGGTATGTAGCCATTTGGGTATGTAGCACCACTGCGCATGAGGCGCATTTGAAATCGCCCCTGCAATAAGCTGAGCGCTAGCCGTTAGCCCTTGGTTCTTTATCAGGAGCTGTGGCAAGCCCAATTCCTTACCTTTTTGAGAACAATAGACATTAAGCACAAAGAGACTTTTATAATGTTGTTCGTTTGGGCACAATCTCTAGCAGAACATAGCCCTCCTTGTTCTTATCTATGGTATGCTGAATTGCCGTGGTGTCGCAGTAGGCTAGCATGCCCTGAAGACTTTCGATACGCCCCTTGAATCAATCCTGGCGGTGTAAATGCTTTAAATCCCGCTAATTTCTCCGAGCCAGTAGCCGGTTGCAAATGGCGCCTGTTGTTGATGTCCGGTTTACCACCAATATTTTGTACGTGTAACAGCAGGTTCCACCATTGCGAAGGAAGTCCCTGCAGTTCCACTGGTAAACCTCAATTTACTGGCGATGGGGCCATGATGAGGCACTAGGAGGCCGACTACGTTTGGCCACCTACTGTTTGGCCAGCTACGGGAGGCAGTCTTGCCTAGAATAAAGCTGAAACAAGGCCATAACATGGGTCTGGAAAGTCCGGAAGTCGTTTATGAAAGTTTCAAGACACTCCACAATTTTGTCTAGTCTGGCATCGATCCTGTTGACCGGAGCCTACAACCTAGCCTGTTTTTCCTCCACTTTGCCTACTGTGTCCGCAACGATCGTTAAGTACGCCTCAAGACTTGTGGCTTTACCCACCAGCTGTGGCGTGTCCACCGTCGATATCTCTGCCACACTATTTGCTTTAGTTTCGTCATGCGCCTACAGCGGGCCTGTTGACCCGCCCCCGATTCTCCACTTCCATAGACGCACTCTCCTACAGGAGTGAAGCCGCCGCCTTCGTCGCTTTCTCTGTACCCCCGGTGCCTGTACCTTTTGTCCTTTTCCGCTTTTATGGGCACGATCCATCGCTGCCATTCTAGATTCCATCCTTTTATTTCTCTTGTCTTGCTGCTTCACCTGACTTTTCAGCTTCTTCTTTCGAGCAGTCTCACTGTGGGATCCCGCGTTCGGCCAGCTCACCTTTTAATCGCGTCGCTTGCACTTCACGACTGGAACCTAGTCCTTCTCTTTTGTCACTCCCGGCCCCTGTCAGAGGCTGGAAAGAACCCTACCGGTCCCTGCTCTTGCTTTCACCTTTAAGTGACTTGCCGGGGAACGCGTTTCCCCCAACGTGATCTTAATCGCCTTCGACTTGCCCAAAAGTCTCTCATCCAGAATTTCCGTGCCTTCATTGTTCCTCAGGAATCCCGCCCGAACATCTTCGACCGGGCATCAGTCGTAAGCATTGTAAATGACTCCCCACACAGATTTCTCCAACATCGCCACGTGCGCCGAAACTGGAAGGTGACGACCGCCCAGCTTGAGCGTCTTTACACTCGCATCTGCCCCTCCTGTGATTCTTACACGGCGTGCTCAGCGTCACCGTGTTTTTGTCTCGTAGACCCGCGCCAGGTCCTCATCTGCTGTAGCCGCACTCGTCAGCTGCGCTGCCGCTCTCATTGCACATCGGAGTTCCCTGGGTGTTACCACACCCAAGTCACAATTCTTGGGTCTTCACACAACCTTGAAATCCTTGGCTGGCATATTTAGAAATGGTCCCCGTTTCTGCCACACCGGCGCTTTCCCCGGTTTGACTCTTTCCGCTGCGTGCGCTTTAGGCCAGTCGCTGCCCGCCCGACTCTCGCAAGGCGCACTCTCGGCGTGATCACCATGTAGAGATTTCTTGAATCGGTTTTTCGCCTTCAATATTGCGGCCCATTCACCTGCCTCAAACTCTTCGAGCGTTATACTCTGTCTCTCAAGCGTGTACTCCATCATCTTCAACATGACAAAGGCCGACAACTACAAAGCACGACGCCGAAGCTCGGCATCGCCAGCGTCGGCTCGGCCTAGAGGTTAGGCCTAACGTTGCTGCGGGTGCAAATACACTATTGTATTTAGCACAAGGGTTGTAGGCCAATCAGAAATAAACGTACTACTCCATTTAGTTGGATCTCAACCACTCTGTCACACAGCTATGCATCTTGCAGCAGTTTCATATTAGTGGAGCCACGAGAAAACGGTAGAAAAACCCATGAGAGGGGGGCAAACTTGCCAACGTTTAGTGTTCGCAGGTTCAGGGAAAATTCCTGAAGACGAGCCCACCAAAATAAAGTCGAAAGGGCAACGCATTCTGCCGAAAATTGGCCTCAAGGCGGGAGCCGATGCGAAGCACGTCCGCACAGCGTTTCTCTCCACGCTCGCGCTCCGCAAGTAACGAGACTTTCGGCTACTACAACAAGTGAAGCTTCTGAAGAAGACGCATTCGAACACGGGCGAGTGCGTCAGCGGGCAAATTATGCGAGAAAGAACCATGCTCTTTCTTTCACTCACCAAATATGAGATTTCTGTTAGAAGCGAGTGTACTGTGGAGATCGTCATAGTGTGCGTGGTATTCTTTGGATTTACTAACCTCTTAAAATACGGCAGTCTTATCTTCAACGGTAGAGTATAAGCTTAAAAAATAATGATGACAAAGAATGCTACGATTTCTCCCCACTCCCCACTAAGAATGCTGCGCACTGGGGAATGCTACGATTCCCCAGCGGGGAGTTTCTACCGCCTTTATTTTACTTTTATCTGAGATGAGTTTTACGAGTTAGTTTATACCTCAACTTTTATTTCTTATTGTGCTTTTAACGAAACATAGACGTCTGTCTACAAATATCGCTTATAATGACGCATATATGGCAACTTTACGTACGCACTCGAGACGCTGTGCTGCTTCAGAGGTTGCCAAGCTAAGCGTCATTAACTCCTCAAAATCACTACATATATCATGAGTCTGTGGCCCCTAAGAAGCTTCGTGCCTAGCCTTCAACAAACAGAGAACACCTAAAAAACATTAGTCTGCATTACGTCGAAAAAAAGCCTGTTTTCAATTTCGCTCGACCTAGGAGGTGCCGCCTTACACGTTTTCTAATAATGCAATGCTTACGATGCTTCAAGCACGAGTATTTTAACTTTATCTGCATGACACTACAAAACTGATTTGCTTAGTTGTGAGTACGTGCTGACAAAAATAGTACAAAACATGTGGTTGCGGGGCTTTGTATGGTTCCACAACTGCGATTTGTGAAAGTACATTTTCCGTATGCTCAATGTGAAGGCGAAAACCCTAAGTCGCCCATACCACTGATGGGATTGAAAAACAAAACGCGCCCCCACCCCCTTCCGGTCCAAGAGTACCAAAACTATCATCATTAGCAATGCCTCTTCCCTGGTAGTGCAGAGGCTGCAAGCCCTCATCAAAGTGAAGCGTACAGTGCATGCATTCAATGGAATCACGCATACAAGGTACAGACACGGGGCGTCTAGTCGAGTAGTACAAAAAAAAAATAAACCACGTGACCTACTCAATGGCTTATACCCCCCTAGGACATCAAAATTGCAATCGCCCATACCTCCGTAAGGCTAAGGCTACAAGCGCTCAGCAAAGTGAATCGCCCATACAACATCCGGAACAGTCTACGCTTCAATCACCTGCTGAGAAGGTGCAAAGCAGAAGAGAAACGTCATTGGCGCGAGTGTGACCGCGGCATACAAGCGCGCGAGGCCGCAGCTAAGCGTCGAAAACGAAACCGAAGAAGCTGAACTGCAAAAGTAGTTACGCGACGACGCGAGACGGCGCATTACAATGTGTGCAGCAGGCTTTCGCCTTCACGTGTTACAGGAATGTAACACGTGGATGCTGTCATTTTCTGTAGTGGAGACAGCAGTCAACGAACCGGCGATATCGAAGCTTTTTCAAAGTCTTGGCTACATTTCGGGCATAGGTAAAACCCCTGGGGGCTTGCGAATTGTGCGAGAACTGCCGCACATATCTTCGCTGTCTTTGATGTCTTATTGGCTCGTATTGGCTCACATGTGAGAAGGATTTGTTGTTTGGCTTACTGTATACGCTCGATGCGTAATTACGGCTAATAATGCTTCACTGCTGCAATGACTGGGAAAGAAAACACGTGTCTGTCACAATCAGTAAGAATACTGCTCTCCGCTTTATGCCCCCTCCCTTTCCCCAATGTACTGAGCCGTGCTCTATAACGGCTTTTGAAAATTTCCCCTCTTGCACTAGACGATCCCTCTCTCTATCTCTACCACCGGTTGCTGCACAATCTTGTACACACCACCACCCGATTGCAGCCACACCGATGAAATGGTAACACTTAATACTGCCTTTCTTGATGTGATCACATTTTTGTATGTTTCTATTGTCCGATAATGCGCCTAGGCGAACAGCCGAGCTCTCATGTGTCCGTCCACATATGGGCTTGGCCTGCTGATTAGTTCACGCACGGAGCTTAACCATCTCCGCGATAAAACACATCCTGATTACATACGCAACGCCTTATATGCGGTATATGCAATACTCGACAGTGTTTCGAGCATCTCACAAACGGCACACCATTGTTTCCGCCGACGTGTATCGGCCTAGTTGGCTTCTTCATCAAAGCGGCTTTATATATATATATATATATATATATATATATATATATATATATATATATATATATATATATATACTATGAGCATTATTTCGCCCCTTCATCTTCTTCATCTGTGTATATTCATCATCATGGCCAGCGCCATCGTCTTTAGTGCGCGACCTGCGAAATAAACCGCTGAGGCTGAACAGCTATTTCGCAAGTGGTAGAGGCTGCTTTCGATCCCTTGGTGCTCTACGCCTTCGAGTTTCCCTGGAGCTTCGTTCAGGGCACCGCTTGCTCCGCCTTGCTGCCAGGATGCCCCAAGAAGATCCTCCGGGAGCCTTCGGCGTCACCGTCCCTGCCCCACCGGCCGTTCCTTCATGGACGGTCAGCACGCGGCAGCGCGATCCCACCATGTTCGCTGGCCTTCGTAGTGACGATGTTGATGATTGGCTGGACAAGTATGGCCACGTGAGTGAGTCTAACCGGTGGGATTGACATGCACAAGCTTCGCAACGTCGAATTCTACCTCACTGACGTTGCCAGGACTTGGTTTCTCAACCACGAGAGCACCTTGCCTGACTGGGCGGCATTCAAACACCAGCTTCGGCAGATTTTTGGCGCTCCCAACGTCCGCTCTGAAGTCGCCAAGAAAATGCTTGATGGACGCACACAACTTCCCGGGGAAACATACACCTCTTATATCGAGGACGTCCTCGCCCTTTGTCGCCGTGTTGACGCCACCATGACGGAATGTGATCGAGTCCCCCGTATCCTAAAGGGCATTGCCCAGGTCGCGCTCAACGCACTGGCGATCAAGAATCCAAATAGCGTTAACGATGTGATCGCGACTTGCCAACACCTGGACGCACTGCAGGCGATCCGTTTACAACCTGTCACCGTTGACGCGCCTCCTTCGTCGGATACCGACCTGCGTGTGCTGATTCGGACCCTCATACGCGAAGAGCGCCAAGCGTGTGGCCTGCCGAGTCCTCCCGTTCTCCAGCCTCAGCCTTCGGTTCCTGGCCTGCGCGACACCATCAAAGAGGAGCTGTCCTCCATGACCTGCGCTGCGAGCTGTGGCCCTCCTTCGCCATCCACATCGTATAATCAGGTTGCGGCTATGCAACCAGCGTTCGTTCGGACAACGCCTCCTGCTGCTGCTACTGCCCCCAGCTATCTGGCGACTCTACCACCCCGTGAGCCTGCCGCAGCATCTTACACTACCCGGCCTACGCCCCGCCCCATTTGTTATTATTGTGGTATTCATGGGCACATATCGCGTTTTTGCCGAAGACGACAACAGGACGAACGCCGTGGCTACGATATTAATGAGAGAGACCCGTTGCTTCCTCCGAGTCCTTACCAGCGCTGGCTCTCCCCACGCTCACTTTCTCCACCTCCCGAAGGGCCTCGTAAGTATCGTCCAGGGCGCCCCCGCTCGCCCTCCCCTCTCCGACGGTCGACATCACCCTTGAAACCGACCACCCTCACTCCTGACTACCGATCGGAAAACTATGGTGCAATTTTTGGAGGGAAAGCTGTATGGCTCGCACAGACTACAATTCCTCCAGCGTGCCCGGCCAATACTTTATTCGTGTGTGCAGAAGGTGTACCAGTCCTAGCGTTGATTGATACGGGAGCAGCTATTTCTATTATTCGCGCTGGCTTGTGCTCTCGTCTACGCAAAGTTACTACACCTTACAGTGGAGCTCTTCTTCGTGGTGCAAATAATGTTGTGATTCGGCCATAGGCGCAATGCACCGTTAGAGTTTCGATCAACGGGATACGCCACAATATCTAGTTCGCAGTGTTGACTTTCTGTGCTAACATGCTTCTACCAGGGTGGGACTTTCTCTCTTCGGCGTCTGCTTTCATCTCGTGCCGTTAACGCCTCGTTACCTTGACAAAGACCGACAATTCCGAAGACGTGTACGAACGGCGCCTTCGCTTACGAACTGCTGACGATTGTATGGTGCCCCCTGGCCGTGAACAACTCCTTGTAGTTAACTCTGACATCACCGATGATGACGTTTTAGTTGTACCGTCAGCCCGTTGTTTATCCATAGGGATTGCTCTGGTACCCAGCCTTGTTCGCTTCACCAACGGCACGGCCACTTTGGATGTACTCAACACAACCAATGAGCCAGTCATGCTTTCCAAAGACGCTGTTCTCGTGTGCGTCTCGGACACTCAGCCTGTCTCTGTGCTTACCTCGGCTACTGCCGTTTCACAACCACCAACAGCTATGGATCCGGTCCCTGCTTCTGTTCTCGCTAGTACCATCAGCTCGATCTAACGCCACAGCAGACTGGGGAGTTACTGGCGTTGTTATCCAAGCATAAAGATTCCTTCGACGTCCACTCTCCTCTTCTGGGACAGACTTCTGCAACGGCTCATCGCATACACACAGATGCAACTTCGATCGTGCGGCGGCGGCCATATCGCGTTTCTTCGGCTGAACGCAAGATCATCGATACCCACGTTGCCTACATGGTGAAATGTAGCATAATCCGCTCATCCTCAAGCCCGTGGTCGTCACCTGTCGTTTTGGTGCATAAGAAAGACGGCTCAGTGCGATTTTGCGTAGACTACCGTGCCTTGAACAAAATAACCCGCAAGGATGTATATCCAGTGCCCCGAATCAATGATGCGTTAGATTCATTACAAGGCGCGGAGTATTTCTCCAGCCTTGATCTACGCTCCGGATACTGGCAGATCTTCATGCTCGAAGCAGACAAGGAGAAAGCCACCTTTGCCACACCTGATGGATTTTACGAATTTAACGTAATGCCTTTCGGCCTGTGTAATGCTCCCGCCACGTTTGAGCAGATGATTGACACCGTACTACGGGGCCTGAAGTGGAAGACTTGCTTATGCTATCTTGACGACATCATCATATTTTCGTCGACCTTCCATCAGCACTTGCAGTGCCTCGACTAAGTCCTGACATGCCTCTCAGCTGCTGGCCTTCAGCTGAATACAAAAAAGTGCCACTTAACCAGCAAAACCATTAAAATGCTCGTACACCTTGTCAGCAAGGAGGGCCTTCGACCTGACCCCGAGAAGATTACCGCTGTCCTCCGCTCCCCAAGGTCTCAACGCGCCAAAGACTTGCGTACCTTCGTTGGCCTAGCTTCGTATTTCCGGCGCTCCATAAGTAACTTTCCCACTATTGCGGCGCCGCTCCGTCAACTCCTTCTTTCTGGAGCTCCATATGTATGGTCGGACGAATTCCGAACTGCTTTTGACACCCTCAAGCGTGCCTTCACGTCCGAACATGTGCTTTGTCATTTCCACAACATCGCACCCACTCTTCTACATACTGACGCCAGCGGACACGGTATCGGAGCTGTTCTTCTGCAACGTCAGCAAAATTCTGAAGAACGTGTGGTTGCATACGCAAGTCGCACGCTAACAGCTGCAGAGAAAAATTATACGATTACCGAGCAAGAGTGTCTCGCCGTTGTTTGGTCCGTCCAAAAATATCGGCCTTATCTGCACGGCCGCCACTTTACGGTCGTAACTGATCACCACGCCTTGTGCTGGTTGGCGTCGCTAAATAATTTAACGGAACGTCTCGGCCGTTAGATACTTCGTTTACAAGAAAACGACTTCGACATCACCTACAAGTCTGGAAAGAAACACCAAGATGCCGATGCTCTCTCTCATTGTCCCCTACCACCGTCTTCAAACGCTGCTTGCTTACCACCTTCCGTGAAGAAACCGCACAACGGGTCGCCTGCATTCCCTTCGCTCGCAGCTCTCGACCGGCTCCCTTCCAGCCATTCTCGTACGTTTGCCTCCAGCCAACGTAATGATTCCTACTGCCACTCCGTTATGGAACGTATTCGCGAATTATCTCGGCTACCTAACGCTCGGCTGCGTCGGCAGTTGAAGAACTTCAAGATCGAAAATTCGATATTACACCGGTACGTGTTTCATACTGAAGGACACCGTTGGGTTCTCGTCGTTCCCCGATCACTTCGAGCCCAGATATTGGATAACTTTCACGACGATCCCACTGCCGGTCACTTTGGTCTCCATAAAACCTATGAGCGAATTCGCAGCCCCTTCTCTTGGCCTGAACTTGCAACCAGCGTATCCAAATACGTGGCTTCCTGTTCGCTTTGCCAACACCGCAAACGACTGACCTGACCTCGGGCTGGACTGCTCCAACCTGTCCCGTGTGCTATAGCTCCTTTCGCAGTCGTTGGTATCGACCTCTATGGACCGCTGCCCTTTACCACTGGCGGTAAACGATGGATCGTCACAGCAGTAAACCACTTGACACGGTACGCTGAAACAGCCGCAGTGTCTTCGACATCCGCCGAGGACGTTGCAGCCTTTTTCTTGGAAGCCATATTTTTACGGCACGGAGCCCCACGTGTCCTTTTGAGTGACCGCGGCAGGACCTTTCTCTCTAAAGTTCTCGACGATGTTCTCCGTGCGTCCAATACCATCCATAAAACGACTTCCAGCTACCCCCCTCAAACTATTGGTCTCACAGAGAGCTTTCATCGCACCCTGTCCGACATGATATCTATGTACATTAACACTAACCACACCAATTGGGATGTCATTCTACCATTCGTCACTTTCGCATACAACACGGCCGTCCAACGCACTACAGGGTACCCGCCCTTTTTCCTTGTGTATTGTCGCCAACAGATTCCTTCGAACTTTCTTTCTTTGGTGTTTCCATACCTTCGTCCACATGACTGTGTGAACAGTTCGTTTCGCGCATTTCCCAGTGTCGCCAACGTGCCCGCCTCAACACCGACGCCAGTCAACAAGACCGCAAAATTCGCTATGATGCATCTCACCGTGTCGTTTCCTTCCACTCTGGAGACGAAGTATTAATGTGAACCCCAGTTTCGCGCTCCTGGATTGTGCGGGAAATTTCAGTCCCGTTTTATTGGGCCCTACGTCGTTCGGGAACAGACTTCGCCAGTTAACTATCGTGTCACTCCAGTTGTTCCGCCTTTGGACGGCCGCTGCCTTACCACAGAGATTGTGCATGTTTCGCGTTTAAGTCTTTCATACGGCGTTTCCCGCCATATCCAGCGTAACCAGCGGCCAGGTTTGCCGCTTCCACGCGCGGGGGAAATTCTGTGAGCATTATTTCACCCCTTCATCTTCTTCATCGCTATATATGCACCATCATGGCCAGCGTCGTCGTCTTTAGCGCGTGACCTGCGAAATAAACCGTTGACGCTGAACAGCTGTCTCGCAATATATATATATATATATATATATATATATATATATATATATATATATATGTATGTATGTATGTATATATACATACATATATATATTCCTCAGCCCTGAGGTCATTCGCGGTTGCCGTGCTTCACACGCACGCAACCTTGCAACCGCTGGCATGCTGCAGTACGTCTATAAGTGAGACTCTTGAAACCCATGCACGACACTCATTTTCCTTTTTTCCTGAACAGACATATTACAGAAAAGGAGGGCATGTATATATTTTCTGATCATGCAATACGTTGTTGTGGACTGACGTACGAAATTAAATTTCCCAGCAGCCGGTAGGACTAAAGCCACTAAAAAGGCTTTGCGATTTTTTTTTAATTTACTCCACGTGTAATCACTTGCTAGTTGTTTCATTTAGCCACACGTATATGAGAAGCACTGCAGTGGTAATTCTAGTCTCTCTGTTGTGCTTGTATGGCTGCTACTATATTGATCACAAGGGCTGTAGTCCAACGATGAAAAAATTACTATTCCATTTAAGTGGACGTCTACCGCTCCATGGCACTGCCACGTACCTTCCAACGGCTTCACATGAGTGTAGTTCTGAGAGCAGTTTTCCTGTCTTTGAACAATCTTACCTTCGACGCACCTTCATTTCACTTCAGACTTCAGTCTGTCATTACAAATGACCGCATTGTTCAGGGCACCGCTATGTTCGAAGGGGCGTTCGACGTGTGCCGAGCTCCGTTAGCAATGGCGAAATAGTGATTTTATCTTTTGTCCAATAATTCTTGCAGCCAATAAACACATTATGAATGCGCTTTCAGCAGTAATAAAACACCCATCATGGCTGTCGATGCAACCTATATAAAATGAATTACTCTGTAATTATGCCAACTCGTTGAAAACTTCACAAGGCATCATCCTACTTAATATTTGCTTGCTTTCAGTGCACTCTAAAACGCCTTACCGTGTAAGCATGTAAATTTCATGCATTTACTAACCACTTATCACAACATCAAGGGATAATACAATGCGTATACAAAATGTTGTGATTATTGTAAGCATATAAACTCAACAAGGACAAAAACATGTCTCTGTCTCAATGCAGTATTACTTTCTTCCAAGGAAACCTTGTTTGTGGTTTGTATTTTTGCCTTCTATTTTCTATATATTATATGATATGTATGTTATCGCTCGAATGGACATCTGTATAATGCTAAATCCGCTCCTTGTAGTTATGAAATGAATAAATAAAGCTTTGCAACAGCAAATAGGCATTTTTGCCAGCTAAGCGCTGCTGCTTTCAAGTCTGACGCTTCATTCTTACGCACGGGTCTATCTGATATTCCCTAACATTCGTGCGGCTTTACGTTTCCGCCTTGCGCTCTTCCCTTTTGCATTGCAACTTTTTTGCTTTGTCTGCTGCATTTTTCATTCGCAACAACTATTTCTCGTCTTTCAGAGCGCTTGGTATACGTTGCGCCAGCGTATTGCATTCTGTTGCACGCCAAAAATATGCCTATTCGCTACCAGGCGCAACACACTCCGCCTCTGCGTCGCAGTGACGTAATAACTATTACATTGAACCCAGTGTTATGGCCAGGACAGCTTCCTTTGGAACAGCTCCGGGAAAAGTGTACCAGGTTATCAACTATACATTGGCCCAATCGCGCATTTATTCCTCCAAGGGTGGCTGTTTGGTATATATTGTTCCATTATACATAATATATCTGATTTCTGTCTAAAATTACCTGGTTGCTACTTCAGCAGCACGCAACAGCTACTGTCAAGTAAGCTGTCCTTGTGACCTTTTCGGTAGGCCACTACATGTACTGCTCATGCTGCGTTCGACGCCCAATTAAAGCAGTCTAACTCCACTTCCGGTACGTTTAACCTTGCTCATGGCATTCAGTGACCCGGTGATATGCTCCGCAGGTACAGCCTCTTCAAGAAGCTATGAGTCGCTGACTGAGGTCGCCTATCAAACGCTCACAGACGACGCGGAGGCACAGGGTGTCGTGGACTCTGACGGTGAGTAGGGTAGAGATGGCGTATCGCTCATGCACTGGGATATCTTTACGCGCATGATTCTGACGACAACATGGTGCCTATGGTTCATTAACACAAATCATAGTGAACAGTAGGAAGTTGTGTACGAGTGGTTCAGAAAAAACATGTGCACCTTGACGCGCGCACAAATCAATGCATAAGGAAACGCTCCTACAGAGTATTTCACGTCTCATATATTCGTGCTCAGAACAATTTGCCCGAGGCTGAGTTAATTAAAAGATATTCAAACAATTCTTGTGCATTCATATAACATTCCCGCGTTGTTTCTGCCGATGCACAGAAGCCTGCCCTGCTTTGACCAAACGCGTTGATTGAACAAATAGATCACAATATTTGCTACCAATTTATTCAATAAAATGGAACTGCAGAGAGAGAAGATAGTTGAAGGTCTGCAAAGTTTATCGACACTCTCGCTGTGGCTTATTGTCTGTTGCAAACATTCCTTGTAGTTGGTTAAAGGGCACACCCAGTTTTCCACTTGTAAGTATGAATTTTTTTTAGCTCGTGTTGTCCGAGATCTTCAAATGACCTTCAGCTAAAGCCAGAACCGTTATCCGGGCACTGAAACGAGAACATCCGGTCAGCTTGCGAGAAGAAAAACAAATCATCGGGGCTACCAGACAAAACATAAGAAAATGACGTCTCTCGCCCCAATCCTTTGTACAGCCTCTTTTGTACCCCATTACGTACACTGGTTACAGCCCAGATAAGTTGCAAAATAAATATTCCTTCCGACTTCTTCCTAATGTTTGTAAACAATATCACTCACGCTGTAGCTTCTACTACGCTGAAGTTTTGTCATTTCAAATAGGGCGACGTTCAAACAGCAGATACAGGGCACAATACACTTAAGTCTGATTCTCATCTTTTGGTGCTGAGATTTGGTCATCTGTGCTCTTTTGAACACAAGTGAGTACAGTGCCGCGCGTTTTGCGTCCCCTCGAGTGATGGCGCTACGCAGACTCTTTTCTTTTTCTAGATCGGCAGTGCGCTTTGTCTCTCTAGCGTCTTTCGCTGCCTGTCGTGATGCCTTCGGCTGGTTTTCATTGAGCTGGACCACGCACATATGGACCAGTGCATAGCATGGCGGGGTGTGGTGTGGTGCGGCCTTGTGAACATGCATTATACCCATCTTAAGATTGTGGTCAGTATCGTCTCCAACCAATCTGCTTTGCGGGTTCCTATTTCATGCTTACATGTACTCACGATTGCGGGAGAGTCAGCAATTTTTTTTCTTGTTCATTTGGCTACGCTTCATGGTCTTTATTGCTTTAGGGCTGGCTTTTCCACAGAGCCGATTTTCTCACAGAGCCGAGCAACGAGCACTTGATAAGCCTTTCAGTTCGTTCCTATATAAGGCTGCGTTAACAATGGGAAATCGCAGAATAATTTTCACCAGCTGGGGCCCTATAACGTAAAACTATTCCAATATGTTTTTATTCCAATCTTTTGACGTCAAATTTGCGTAACCACCGACGCAAGCACCGGGCGGTTACCCAATGGGCTGTCTGAACAGACCAATCAAACCCTCTCCTCGTTCATAGGAGGTCACTTTTGTTTGCTTGAAGAACGAATAACATTGCCTGCACTGAGCGGCTTGTCCTATCTAACTGGCTGACAAGAGGCGAGGAGAATGCTCAAGTGGAGAGGGATTCGATGGGGCAGGGCCAGTGCCCTGAAAATCGATAACAGGATTAAGAGGTTGGTGCCGACGTCTGCGATTGGTCCGCTTTCCCTTACTTAGCTTGAGGTGGCTGGTCGAAAATCGCGGCGGCATGCAACGGAAGCTTAAGAATGCCGCTAAAATGGATCCTCAGCAAAGAAGAGTTGGCAGAATGAGGTCGTAAACGTGCCTAAAGTGCTCCAAAACGTTACACGGCCACGCAAGAAGGGTTATTTATTTATTTATTTATTTATTTATTTATTTATTTATTTACACAATACTGCAGGCAGCAATGCTGCCCAAGCAGGAGAGGGTTTACAAAAGATGCTTTGTCAACATATTTTCAAATGAAACATAAGAAGTGCATGCAACAACACATTCCGGTAAATGATTCCGTTCTTTGCTCGCAAGTGGAAAAAATGATTTCTGAAAGATTTTAGTTCGAGCAAAGTATGACTGAACTACTTTCGAATGAAAAATACGCGACGACCTTTGTGGAGCATGGGTAATATATGTGGCATTTGCTAAACCAGTTTCATTATGATACAACGAGTAAAAAAATTTCAACCTGGCGATTTTGCGGCGCACGTGGAGCGGATCCAGTCCAAGTTGGCCTAACATGCCAGAAACTGATGAAGATGTTTTCTAATCAGAGAAAATAAACCGTGCAGCCAGGCGCTGAATTCGTTCAAGTTTGTCAATTTCCTTTTTAATGAACGGGTCCCACACTATGGAAGCATACTCTAGGACTGGGCGTACGAGGGAACGATAAGCCTGCAGCTTGACAGATGAAGGGGACTTCTTTAGCTTTCTACGTAGAAAGCAAAGTTTTTTTAAAGCTTTGTTGCAAATGTTGTTAATATGGGTGTCCCATTTGAGGTTGCTGTTAATTGCTGTGCCTAAATATTTAACAGAAGTAATTGATTCAAGGTTCCGATTGCCAATGTGGTAAGTATAAAGTAGTGGTTTTCGTTTGAATGCTATTGTCATTGACACTGTTTTGGAAAAATTTATTTGCATTCCTCTATCGTCGCACCAGTCCGCAAGTTTACAAAGACTGTTGTTAAGTGTATCCTGGCATGAAGAACTCCTCACAGTGGAATAAATGACACAATCATCAGCAAACAATTTCACCTTGACGTTAGGATCCAAATTTTTAGCAATATCATTTACATGGATAAGGAACAGCAGGGGTCCCAACACTGAACCCTGTGGTACACCGGATAAAACAGGCAGGCTATTAGATTTCACACCATCGATTTCCACAAATTGAACACGATTCGCTAAATAAGCTTGAATGCAATGTACTATATTTTCTGGTAACCCAAGTGATTTAAGAATTTCAATTAGATTTGCATGTGGCACACGGTCAAATGCCTTGCACAAGTCTAGGAATATAGCGTCGATCTGCAGGCGGTCATCAATGGCACTGGCAAAGTCATATACAATGGATAACAATTGAGTTGAGGTTGAAAACTTTCTACGAAAGCCATGCTGAACATCAACAAAAAATTTATTCGCTTCCAAATGGTTAGATATGTGATTAGCGATAATATGCTCCAAGAGCTTACAACATGTGCTTATGAGGGAAATAGGTCTATAATTGTTAGGAGTAAATTTATCACCAGATTTAAACACTGGTATTACTTTGGCCGTGAGCCAGTCTTTCGGTACACAGCTCTGTTTAAGAGATGCATTAAAAATAATGTATAGGAATTCAGAAGTTAGTTCTGAGTAGCCTCGAAGAAAGTTGTTAGGCAATCCATCGGCTCCAGGCGATTTTTTTACGTCAATATCAAGCATCATACTAAGAATTCCTTCACGACTAATTGAAATGTCAGGAATTGATTGAGATGTAGATAGCGTATACGACTGATCATGGGCGCTGAGAACTGAAGGTGGAGTGAATGCTTTATAAAATGTGTCATTGAATTCATTGACGATATCATTAAGATTAGAACTTACGCTGTTGTTTATTCTTAGCTGCTGAACACTACAATTAGAGTCAGACAGGAAACGCCAAAACTTCTCTGGGGAGCTTTTTAGGAATGTAAGCATAGTCTGATTATGAAATTTGTCACGGGCGTTGCGAAGCTTGATGAGTAAAGCATCCCTTAAAGAGCGGACTTCGGTACTCTGAGGTAGCTTATATTTGCGCTTACGCTTTATTCTACGTTTGAGATGAATGATTTCACGAGTGATCCATGGAATATGACGTTTAGTTTTCTTTCTACGCGTCGGTATGAGTGTATCGATACAATACTTAACAACAGAGTTAAACTTGTCCCAGAGAAGCATGACGTCATCATCGCATTTGAATTCATCGAGGGAAAGGTGTAAGCAATCCAAGACGGATTCGTCATCAGCCGATGAAAAATCTAGAAAGGACTGCGTGATGTGCAAATAAACCCATGCTCTCCAGCAGGTGCGAGTAGCCGGCGCCTGAGCGATCGGCGGCAGCCATCTTTTATTCCTTTCGGAACGGGGCAGCCTACGTCTATTCAGAAGAAAATTCAGTTTTCTTCGGCACGTTAATACATCTTTAATGCGTACACGTCACTTTGACGCGGTGAGGTTTCGCGCTTTTCTGACGTCGCGTGACAGGCAGGTGAAGTGGGTGCAGCCCGAAAACTTTTGACCAATAGCCGGGAGCTAATGGCGAAAAGGCGTCGAATCAGAAATAACTGTTTTTCTGTTTTCGGTCAAATCATGCATAATCAGTGCGTACACATCATATCAGATGGGGAGGTATCGCGGTTGTCGTGACGTCGCGTGACAGACAGGTGAAGTTGGGGTGGAACAAAAAATTTTTGGCCAATCGCGGAGGGCTGATAGCAGAATCGGAATAGAAAAGTTTGGAATAGTTTTATGTTATAGCGCCCCTGGGGTTCGCTAACAAGCGCCTAAATTGAGTAGACGAGCGTTTTCGCATTTCGCCCCCATCGAACTGTGTTCCGAGCCCATCCTTATTCTTCTGATCATTTCAGGATGGGCTGGGCCGGTACTTTGTAGCGATGCCTTTTTTGATTCTATGCTTTTTCAGACTTTTCGCGCTTGGCCAATGGTCAGAGCGGCGGTCTGCCCACATTATCAACGGGATCAGGCGGCCGTGTGTGGTGGATGATAATAATAGCATAGAATAAGGCATAATGCATCGCTACAAAATAGCGGCCCTGGGGTGCGTTTGGCAGGCATTCTCAGATCATGAACAGCAGGTTGCGATTATCCCTCAAGAGAAAAGTGTGTAACAGCTGTGTCTCACCAGTACTCATGTACGGGGCAGAAACCTGGAGGCTTACGAAAAGGGTTCTATTTAAATTGAGGACGACGCAAAAAGCTATGGAAAGAAGAATGGTGGATGTGACGTTACGGGATAAGAAAAGAGCAGATTGGGTGAGGGAAAAAACGCAAGTTAATCACAGCTTAGTTGAAATGAAGAAAAAGAAATGGGGGGGGGGGTGCTGGCCAGGACATGTAATGAGGAGGGAACAGAACGGTTGGTAATTAAGGGTTACGGACTGGATCCCAAGGGAAGAGAAGCGTAGTAGGGCGAGGCCGAAAGTTACGTGGGCGGATGAGATTAAGAAGTTTGCAGGGACAACACGGCCACAGTTAGTACATGGCCGGGGTAGGCGGCGAAGTATGGGAGAGGCCTTTGCCCTGCAGTGGGCGTAACCAGGCTGATGATGATGATTATTATTATTACGATGATGATGATGATGATGAAATTATGAAAGCACGGCCCCATATCCACTAAGCTACCGATATGGGCGAGAGAACACGCAGACTCGTTTACTTTTTCAGTAGAGATATTTCTGATGCGCGAACTCGTGTTAGAAACCGCACAGGCATGTCCCAAATAAGTTTAAGAAAGCCGCATCAGTGGCAGGACGACGATTTAACGCAGACGTGATTCGATGACATCGTAACACTAATAAGACCCGCCGTAGTTCCTCAGTGGCTATGGTGTTGGGCTGCTGAGCACGAGGTCGCGGGATCGAATCCCAGCCACGGCGGTCGCATTTCGATAGGGTCCAAATGCGAAAACACGCATGTACTTAGATTTAAATGCACGTTAAAGAACCCCAGGCGGTCAAAATTTCCAGAGTCCTCTGCTACGGCGTGCCTCATAATCAGAAAGTGGTTTTGGCACGTAAAACCCTATTAATTAATTTTTTTAACACTAATAAATTTCAGGCACATCTGTTGTGCAATAAGCGATAATGTAGCAGGCTATCTTTTAATTTCGGCATGCCATGTATAACCAACATATTCAGTTGTCAAAAGAAGAGCGAAACTGTGAATGAAATAGGCAATGTTACTTTGGATTAAAGAAAGCAACCGAAGTTGTCCAATTTTCCATACTTAAAAGCACGTGGTTAGGATGAAATATCAGATGCTGAAATTACTAGGCACATCGTCGCAACTAAGTGGATTTACCTAAACTATCAAATTAGAACGCTAAATATATTAATGTGAAACAAACACAACTTCGCCACTAAAGATGCTAAATTTGGAAATTATGGAGCTGCGCAATGGAAGAGTACGAGAAAATTCGTTATAGGGGTACCAAAAATTGCCATTTCGCTGTAAGAACAGCAACATCAATACGCCCATAATGATGAAGTTTCAAAACCCAACAGTGCATGTGAGGTAAAGCTTTACTCAATTAAACTATCTATGAATAATGTGACACTCAGTAAGATTAAGACAAAGGTGCATTCCCGTAGCCTTGCTGATGTAGCCATTTAATAATTCCTATATTTGCTGGACCCTATAGAATTCACATGCGGCATTACCAGCAAACAAGCATCCAGATGCATGATCATACTTGTATTCTCCACCAATTTCATTGCGGCCGCCACGAGAGAAATCCAAACCAGCGAACTGGTGCTCAAATTACATCAATAGCTACTAAGGAATCTCTGCAAAGCGTATAACTTTCAAAAGCAACATGCACGGGACATGCCCGACCATGTGTGCCAATTCCCCAAGATATTCATTGCAAATACAGCACGAGTGCCTTAGAGTGAGCGGAATATATAAGAACGTTTGTCCTCTCGCCCGTTTAAAACATTTCAATCTTGAATGCGGGTTTCATGCTTAATGCATGCCGAATTTCCAAAATAATGAATCGTCATGAGGCGGTGTGTGACACAGGCTACGCGTCTCATAGATGCAGATGCAGCGGTGGACGAGTTGCGGAGGCAGCTGGCCGCTGCCCGAGTCATTCAGGATTGGACGCGCATCAGGTTCCAGCAGTGGCTCCAAGAACGTGGGCCTCGCTTAACAGCTGTTCCGTTGCGAGCGGCACCAGAAAATTCATTGGATGAGGACTTCGGGGCAGTGTTCCCAACGATTGCAGACAGTTCTGAAATGGGCGCTACAGTGATGTGGCAACCGGGCCGCGAGTCCTCTGAGGACAATCTCTCCGGAGGGTCGCTGGCCGCTGATATGTCTCTCGGGAAGCACACGGCTGAAGAAGACGTGCCGAAGAGCAACCTCGATGGTGGAAAAGGTCAATCGCTCAAGGGCGATCCAGAGATGACAAAGAAACCCGAATCGAGTGAGTTCACCGACATTCAATAAGACAGCGCGGTGTCCGGACTCGGAGCTTCTTAAGTGTAACGTTTATTCGTGCTGTTTTGTTAAACAACTGCCTACGATATTATACTATGTTTCCCTACACGTCTACTGAAGCTTTAGGCCGCAGCATGTAAGCCTTTCACAGTGCACAAGCAACCATTGTTGCGTGCACAATATCAAAGCTGTTAAATAATTTCGTTATATCTAAGGACTTCGTCCCCTAGCACGGCGACTTATGATGTCCCGTCGCGACGCTTAAAACTTTTTTTCTAAACCCTTGGACGTTTCAATATAATTATTTCTCAGGTTGCGTCGCACTGTATGTTTATCGGTTTTTCAGCTAGCAATTACCCGTTGCTTCTTTTTCCTAGTCCAGTACATTTCATTGTTTGGTACTATACAAGCATGAGCATATGCCATGACTTTATTTAATGTGTTTCTTATCGTTCCCTTTTCATTCCAGTGAACTTTCAGATATCTAACATCAATAAGTGCAATGGACCGACGCTCCATGACATTAGCCAGGCATCACGTGCGGGCGAGCGTCTCAGTGCGCGCTTACTGCTACTTAGCGAAAATCCCAACACCGACGCCGTATCAGAAATATTGCTCTCGGGAGTGTTTCCTGCAAATCCGAGTTGTAGCCGATCGCTGCTTGCCCGTTATAAGTTTCGCGATCCAAGGTTCACGCAGCTTCTTTCCTGTTGGTACGTGTGAAGGCTGTACCGGGCTCCGTTGCATGCATCTGGCACTGCGGCGGCGAGCAGTAGCCTACCATGCTGGACTCATTCAGAGGCAGCCACTACCTATTAGAGGGCTTTCAACTGTTGTCAAGCGCACACCAGAAGTGGGAAAACTTCCCCACTTAATCAGAACCGCAGCGCAGGTGGGACTTTAAACATTCCTTTTCAGCTCGCTTCGGCGCGTCCGAAGCAGCTGACGCGGCCGCTGTGTCCACTTGATCCCTCATGCTACGTCACGCCCACGGCGGCGGCAGATTTTCCAGTGGTGGAGCTAACGCCCAATGCTTCCCGAATACATGGGTATCACAGCGAAGCTGTATATATATAGCTACCCTCCTGCAGTGGTCGATCGTGGTGGTGATCGTGGCACACAGGGGAGTTGCGGACACGCAGGTTCTTGGGCCCCCGCACGGCCACACTGCACTCAAACGTTCATGTCCCGGAGGCTCATGACTCTGGCAGCCCGGCCTGTGGCGATGGCTTGTCCGCCTCTCTACGCATCGCGTAGACACTAAAAAATTTTCGTCTCCAGTTTCTCGCGAGTGCTCTGTAGCTCTAAATCGAACGTAGGTAGCGCGGAAAAAATTCCGCTGAAATTGGCCGCTAGGACGACTCTATCATTAGTCGAAGTTTCATCTAATTTTCATAATTATGTAGTTCCCAGTGAAGTTCTAAATATTGCGGGATTCCTGTCTGCCATGCAGCGGTATACTTGCACACGTCACTACTTCATAAAAGGATAAGATAAATCGCTCCACAGCCAAAAGATACATTCGTTGCCCGTCTCCTTCAATAATAATAATAATAATAATAATAATAATAATCTTTATTACAAATAATCAATTTGTACATATGATATTGCTAGGTCTGTCGAAGCCTTCTGTGGGCTTGTATGGCAGAAACCTGGCAGTCAGGGCAATGCATTATGTACCTTATTACAGACAAACTAAATGTCAAACAAAAAAATAAGAAAAAAAAGTATCACAGGTTTTTCAGGTAAACATGCCCAGTAAACAACACTTAATGTTCAAATGAAAACACGTAGCACTCAAAACCGTTAAAATTGAGTAAACAAGGCACAATATGTAAACAAAGTTACAGCCTATCGAGAACGAAAAAAGAATAGAATCGTGAAAACAGCGGAAACAGTCTGACATTCATTTTGGTAAAGATCACACTACAACAAAATAGACTTTATACACGTGAAAACTATTCTATCATTGCCTTGAGGGCCTTTTTTAATCCCGACAAAATTGTCTGATCCAGTACAGCACTGGGAAGGTTATTAAACAGGTGGGGGATATAGTACCTTCTTTGTCCTTTTCCATAGCGAGTTCTTGTCCGAGGAACTGCATATGTGGAATAACTACGAAAAGCAACACTTTTATGGAAAGGTTCTCGGAAAGCATTGCTCCAAAAATAACGCATCACAATTGTTGAACGAAACAAAGACTTGAAATCAGGCATTTCTAAATCTCTAAATAAGTTATCTGTTGTTTGCTTGTACGCAACACTTTTTAGTATGCTTTTTAATAGGTTGTCAATTTTATGTTTCCAAAATCCGCTGCAATTAAAAAAACAGGGAATGTCGTACCTTATATGCTTGTAGCCTAAAGCATGTACTATCACTTTCTTAATCTTTGTAGGTGCATAACTCCTTATACGGTAAAGGACACATGCAACATTACGTAATCGCACACAAATTCGAGCCATTTGAATATTGCATGATAAGTCAGTCTCAAAGTATACTCCAAGGTACTTGACACTATCCGCATATTGTACAGGGGCACAAACACAGTCTAAACAATATGAAACGTGATGGAAAACATGTTGACTTGTTACAAGAGTCTTTAACAGATTTCTAAAACATACTAATCGAGTATTCCTAGCACTGACTTTTATACGGTTTTTTTTTAAACCAGTTCATCACATTTTTTATGTCGCTTTAAAGTAAAGCGACAGCTGCTTCGTATTGCATGTGTTTAGATACAAGCAACGTATCATCTGCGTACTGGAAAATCGTACATGAAGTTGTTACCTGTGCAAGGTCACAAACGTACAAATTAAAAAGAAGCGGAGACAAAACCGAACCCTGTGGAACCCCCGCGTTAAGAAACCACAAAGAACTCTTTTGGTCGCCAATACATACGATCAGGGACCGATTTAACAGGTAGTTTTGTATAAATGCATGGAAATCCCCCGAAAACCGTAATTATGTAGTTTAGCACATAGAATGCTGTGGCTTACCGAATCGAAAGTCTTTGATATGTCTAAAAAAAGCCCACAGGCTACCTCGTTAAGTTCGAGTGTTTGATATAGAAGATCCGACAGTTCTTCAAAAAGCGCATGCGTGCTTCGACCAGGCACGAAGCCATACTGGGAAGGTGATAAGATGGTATGTTTTAAAACGAACCCCTCAATCGTTTCAAGCACGTGTCTTTCCAACAGTTGCGCTAAGAAAGGAAGAACAGAGATGCGGCGATAATTCTCTGGCTTCGAAGCATCTCCGCCTTTAAATATCGGTATCACGCGTGCTCTCTTTAGTGTATCTGGTATTATGCAAGTATCAAGGATTCCATTAAAGATAAAAAGAAGCGGATCGGCCAGAACTCTGACGTTGCGACATATGTCTTCTGCTGTTATGCCATCAAGTCCGACATAATAATAATAATAATAATAATAATAATAATAACAACAACAACAACAACAACAACAACAACAACAACAACAACAATAATAATAATAATAATAATAATAATAATAATAATAATAATAATAATAATACCTATATATACACATATGTGTCGACTGAGATAAAAAACACCACAGCATCGCTTCTCGTCCGTCTTCAGAGTGGAAGGGCTGATGATTTTTTAACGCGATAGCGTTAAGGGTCCCGTGTCGCGGAAAATCCGTCGTCGGCGTTCGTCGTCCTGCGTCCGGTGCGGACCGTCGGACGTCCCTTCAGCAAAAAAAGAACTTCGAACCACGCATACGCAACCACGCAGGCCTTTGATGTGGGGCAAGAAAATTTCTGAAATAATTGAATTTCTCAAGGTAAACTACGTAGGAAAATTGTAAAGTAGGACTTACACACAACCCTCAGGGATGATAGGGTCGTATTGAAATTAAAATGTAGGAGAAAACATCATTCTTTACGCGGAAACTGAAACGCAAGGTCCTTTAAATGCTAACGCGTTTTCCAGCTGCCCTTTGAGAGCTGTCTTAGTAGGAGCGGCGAGGCCCCCCAGTTCCCTGCACAGCATAAAAAAAAAAGAATCCTAAAGCTCGCCTTCGTGCATAGCGTTCCGCGCCAGCGTTTCCCGGGGAAGATTTCGGTCAGATAAGCTGCAGTTGCCGGGAATCGGGAGAAGCACTCAACGATGTTTGAATGCTATTGTGCTCCATTCTTAAAGGCGAAGCTTAAGCGTCCTTCAAATTTTGTGATAGCAGGAAGCTTTAGCTCAAGGGCCCACTCGTATTTTCCTATTCAAATGCGTGTCAAAGGCAAAAATGTTTTGATCAGACAACCTCTGGACCTACTTGAATGAAACTGCTTGTATTTCGGAGTAAGCAACTCTAGGAAGCAGCGCTTGAATTGAAGACCTTATTGTTCTTACAAACGATACCGAAAATTCGGAAGTTCGAGAAATATAGAAGCAGAAATTTTAAAAATCTACAACTCAGCTTCATAACAGATAGCGTCAGTCTATAAATTGTGTCTATTAGATCATCTCAAGCCGACCAATTTGTTGATGAAGAGGCAGCGTGGGTACAGTTCTTACATGGTGCGCGGTGTTTTCGTCAATGTCTTGCGAGAAAGCTACAGAGCACATTGATAGTCAGAGAAATATCCACGGATAATATGGCAAACAACACAAAAAGCGGACACATTGAAATCTGGCAATGGAAATGCTGCACGCTACGCACGAAATTGGCTAATTTCACGCACTTCATTGAGTCGGCTCCTATCCCTCCCGACGTTATCTGTATTCAGAAAATAATAAACAAAATCAAAAACTCAAACGATACGAGCTTTATCCTCACCCAGATTACTCTCAAGTAGCCTCCTTTGCCAAGAAGGATGTCGCCATTAGCGTAAATTATATTTTGGGGGAACCTATTCAGCACGAGATAATCACGATTTCGCCGCAGAAAAGGGGCAAACCTAAAACAATTATTGTCAACGTTTATAGTTCTCCCAGAGAAAAACAGGTGGATTTGGAAAACGTAGTGGCGACCGCGGTGCGACTCGCTCAAGGTAGGGACAAATTAATATTGTTAGGAGACTTTAACGCACAACACTCAAACTGGTGCTACAGTAGAGACAATCCCAAGGGCATCTTGTTAGCAGACGTTGTAGAGCGCTACAGACTTTTCCAGCTAACTCGACCGGATCTCCCAACACGAATCGGGAAGAACGTGTCCAAGGACACTTCCCCCGACCTCACGTTCACCAACAACGAAAGTGAGACGCGATGGACGAACCTAGGTGAAAACCTTGGAAGCAATCACTATATTTTAAGCATATCGGTTAATGTAGCCAGGATCGGAAGAGCTATTGGCAAGGCAAGGCTATCCGACTGGACCAAATTTCGTGAAAAACAAAAATCAATCGGCAGCATAACAGACGTAGGAGAATGGGCTGAGCGGATCAGAGTTATTCACTCTGGGGTCACAAAAATAATTGAAACGACAATGGAGGCTCCAGCCATGGATCGTCACCTCTTGCATCTCTGGGAAGCCCGGAGAGGCCTCACAGAACGATGGAAAAGGCAGAAGCTTAATCGCAAACTCAGGATACGGATAGCCTAGCTAGCGCAGGAAGTTAACAAACAGGCACAAAAGTTAAGCGACCTCAATTGGAGTCAGTTCGGCGACTCGCTTCGGGGCACGTTGACTACAAAGAAAACATGGCGCATTCTTCGAAGTATGATTGACCCGGGAGGAACAAAAATGGTCGCGAATCGCACACTCAAGCTGCTTGAAAACGAGTTTGAAGGTCGGCAAGATGACATGATAGACAAAATAAACAGGTATACGTAGGAACTGTTCCGACCGGGCAATCCACCAAACCCGTTTACGAAGGTCAGGACCAACCGAAACTGGACGCCCCCATAACCTTTGAAGAGGTTTATGCAGTGACACACTCCTTCAGGAAAAACACGACCCCAGGGGTAGGTCAGGTCACGAACGCAATGATTTGCAATCTAAGTGACGGCACGCTAAAGAGCTTGAGCAAATTCTTTAACGACACGGTCTGGACAGAGGACGGCATCCTTCCAAAAGAATGGAAGGAAGCAAAAATTATTCTCATTCCTAAACCAGGTAAGCCTCGTAACATCAACAACCTTCGACTCACCTCTCTAATGTCGTGCGCGGGGAGAATCTTCGAAAAGGTTGTGCAGGTCCGGCTCTCGAACCACATAGGGCTAAACAACATGTTCCCCTCCAACATGTTCGGTTTCCGACCCCACGTGTCGGCGCAGGACGCTTTTGTACTACTAAAGCATGAGGTCCTGCACCCAAACAGAGAGTCGGACGATAAATTTGTACTGGCATTGGACATAAAAAAGGCCTTCGACAGCATCTCCCACCACACTATTCTGGAGGGACTGGAAGCGGTGAACTCCGGAACATGAATTTATAACTAGGTGCGCTCGTTCCTCAGCGACCGCACGGCCACAATCGGATTAGGCTCCACGAGGTCCGACACATTCAACTGTCCCGACAGAGGTACCCCTCAGGGAACTATACTCTCTCCACTGCTATTTAATGTAGGGATGAGAAAGCTAGCCCTGGAGCTAGATTAACATCCGAATCTCAGCTGTACGATATATGCCGATGACATCACGTTCTGGGCTTACCAGAGATCCTATGGGGACAAGCAAAAAACTCTTCAAAAGGCCATAGACGCAGTCGTGGAATACGCGAGGGCGGCGGACATGGCATGCGCAGCAGAAAAATCGGAATTAATTCGGGTGCGTGCGATATACGCAAACTAGAAGCACTGGGTGCCACTCTGACTCTCGACGGGGCGCCAATTCGTGAAGTGGAGACACTCAGAATATTGGGGATGTAGATACAGCAGAACGCTGGAACATCCCACACCTTTCAAGAACTAAAGGCGGTCATAGGAAACGTGGCCGGAATGATACGGAGAGTGGCAAGAAGCAAAGACGGCCTAACTGAGGGAGAGACCATCAGCCTGGTTCACGCATTCGTAATTATCCCAATCACATACGCCCTTCCGTATCAGGCCTTGACAAACCAAGAGATTATACAGGTAAACACAATAATAAGAAAAGCCTTCAAAGCCGCCCTTGGTCTTCCCGAATGCGCTAGCACAGAGAGATTCCAGGGACTGGGCCTGCACAAAACTTTTGACGAGTACGCAGTCGCGACGTTATATGCTCAGAAAAAACGCCTTTGTTCTTCAACTCAGGGCAGGGCAGTATTGGCGAGGTTAGGCTGTCCCCTGAGACCCCAGTATTGCGGAGAGAAAACGGCACAGATAGACCGCAACGTTCGACCGCACATCACGGTGGCCTCAATTCCCAAAAACATGCACCCCAAGTACCACCCCGGACGACGCCGAGCAAGGGTAAAGACTCTTCACAAACGTTTTGGCATGGGACCGGGGGTGTATTATGCGGATGCCAGTCGAGCCAGCTCAGACACTTTCACCATTGTCTCTACATGCAACAACAACATAACAACGGCATCCTTCAAAACCGCCTCGGCATGCGTGGCAGAGGCTGCAGCCATCGCCTTGGCGATTCAGGACGCCAAGCGCCAAACCAATTCGGCTGTCATATTATCCGACTCACAAGCGGCTTGCCGCCTCTTTCTACATGGAATGGCACCCAAATCAATAATCAAAATTTTAGGCACTCAACTCGAGGGGCACCACACTATCGTATGGTGTCCGGCACCCGAGCGACTGGCAGGAAACGCTAGGGCAGACCGTATTGCTCGAGGATTAAACGTCCGAGCAACGGCATGGCCTAGCGAGGACCTTCCACCGAATTCTCGTGACATCCTCCTACAGCAAAGGCAGGAGCGCAGACGCTTTGGACATCCTCACTCCGATTTAAACAGCCAACAGGAGAGGTACTGTCGTCGTATTCAGACGAATACATACCCCAACCTGCACCACCTACACAGAATACAACCCACGAGGTTTATTGACGAGTGCCCGTGGTGCACAGACACACCCACACTAAAACTCATCACATGGGAGTGCCCCCAGGAGGCCTCCGCAGATAGACAGCCCCATAATACACCAACATCCACTAAGGAGGAATAGGCAGTGGGAGGCATGGCTTGCGGACAAGGGTCGGGAGAGCCAGTTGGCTCTTCTGGACCAAGCCCAGCGAGCCGCTTGTACCAGTGGGGCCCTGTAATAGGGGCTCCAACCATCGTGCCCTATTTTATTTATATTCAATCAAGTTTTTTACTCTCTCTCCCACTCTCTTGCGAGTTAGCAGCGTATTATATAGCAGTGTGTAATAAACCACTATTGTACCTTTTACATGTAATATATTAGGCGCTGTTTGAAGATTTGTAATATTATTTCTTTATATCGGCGTTACAGAGTTGGAAACCTTACTGCGGTCTTATAAAATTTCGAAATTAAAAGAAAAATTCTAATACACATTGCTGCCATAAGCTAAAAATTCATTCTGAACACTTACAAAATGGTAACAATATTCCTTTTACACGCAACAAGCCTCATGGAAATCGGTGCTGTGGTTACGTGGAAAAACTGTTTCTCAGTTCTCGCACATTAATGCGAAAGCACTATATGTAGCTCATGACGCGGAAAATCCGGTGGCGTAGCCGGAGATGGTGCAGGAAGTGACGTAGCCACAGAGGCGCTCGCTCGAGCCACTGCTCGCGCGTTCGTCACTGTCGTCGTCCACAGCTGGCTCCAATGCCGCTAATCAATGCCAGCATTCCCACGCTGCCCATCCCTTTGCGAAAGCGTTGACGGCACTGGCGCACTGCCACTCGGTGCGGTGATTTCGGCGAGTTCCGTCGTGCGTCCGATGAACAAGCCGTGGACTTTGACTTCTTTGTGAGGAGATGCTTCCGCCTCCTTCGGACTTCCACGCACGCATGCGAACGAGCCCGAGGTTCGTGATGCGAGAAATGGTATAGGGCAACATGAAAGCGACACCATCACGTTTCCTAAAACGAGTCGTCGTCGGGATGGCGTCGCAATGCTTTCGCATTCATCCATGTAGGGATACCTAAGTGCGCTTAACTTTTCACATAAGAGCATCCGAGCTAAAGCTTCCTTTTTATTACGAGAGCGAAGCTACTAAAGGCGGCGAGATGTCTCATATAATTCAGCAGCCTTCATTAAACGATATGGCACACCCCTCTCGCAACGCAGCATTTGGCTATCGTTACAGCGAGGCACCTGTTACTCACTAAACCCTTCTGTTTAACAATATTTCCCATTTAAGCTATGGCAGAGGCCTTTGCAGCGCAAGTTGGAGTGCCTAGGCACAAGCACTTTTCCTACATGAGTGATCGCATGCAATTATTGAATTTGAAAAATAACGAAGTATATACAAGGAGCGAGATCCCGGTAATGATGAAATTCGCAATACCACAGTAAACCTTAGCTATGGTGTATACTGTGCTATAGGAAATATTATTACCGTGATCTTGGTCCTCCTATACACTTCCTTATTTTTCGAATTCAATTCGTCATGCTGGTAATAAAATTCGCAAAAAACAGTATACCCTAACGACGTTCCCCCTGTCACTTATACGAGCGCGTCCCAATGGGGTGCGACGTTGCTCATGTGTGCAAACCTGTGTGTTTGCAACGCTTTGATGATGTCGAACGATGCGAAGTTTCAACTACATTTGAAGCTAATGATTAGTGGTGGCCCTATATGGGCGATTCAGAGATATCCAGTGCCCTGGGAACCTTGGATAGACACATATGCTGCTACCGGAGAAATGTATTCACAGTTAATTGGAACAACATGTAGAGATATGCGTTTTAATGTTTCTTGCGACAAATATTGAACTGTGTTTTTAAGGAGCGGAACAAAGAAAAGCGAGCTGCGTCACGACAAACCACGCATGCAAAAAAAAAAAACGTTGCGCACCTGTCTTGTTCTCTATGTAGAGGTCAAATAAACACGCATAATGATGTGTAAGCTAATTTTATGTCTGAAAGTTGAGTAAATCTTTCAGCGCTCACGCTCCGTCTCCGCTAAGGAGTGAGAGCAGCCAAAGTGAAACAGTGAGGCAGGTCCGTCTGCACTTACACAGTCGAAAAAGTTTATGAAGAAAGCGACGAAGAAGAAACAGTTTCAATTAAGCATAAAATTTCCGCTGAACAGGCGATAAAAGAAAACAGGATCTGGGGATTGGCGGTGAAACAATAGCCAGCCAACGCGGCAGGTCAGTCTGGACATTGACAGACAAGATAATTTATGAAGTGTTCATGATTTCCAAAATGAAAGGAAGCGACGACGAAGAACTAGCTTTGTAGCAAAAAATGAACACTGAATGAGCTAACGAAAAAATGTCTGAGGAGCACGTTGGAATAGAACGTGGCGCTCAAGGAATTAATATTTTTAGCTAGCTTGAACAAAATTTCTTCAGACTGGAAAATCTCTTGAAAGTTTTTTGTTTAGCCAAAACTATCAGACGCCTTGCTGCTGCGAATGTTTTTTTTCTTCTCAATCCAGAAGGAGGTAGTCTTTGTTCTGTCACTAGCACCATCACGTTCGTTGAGGAGTGCTGCAATGGTTGTATCAATCTAGTCGTGATCAGAGTAGCGACTTGAATCATTTGAAGCCACAGGTGGAAGCGCTGTTTTCCGAAAGAATTAGTAGTTTCGCCATAGTGTCCAATAGGGAACTAGCACAAAATTGCCAACCCTATGTTACAGTCAGGCGACGCTAATTTTAGGCCGCCATTGCGGAGAACAGACGCGGACATGCTCCGATGACCAGTTACTTTCCCATCGCATGGTTGTAGGTATTGTGCAGTTGAAACAACGTTCCTTCAATGAAACTTCGGCAAGCCAATCTACAGCTACCTGCGGCTATGTAAGAGTTACTCTACGTATGCAGTTCCGACTGTTAAATATACACGAGGGCACAATATTCCGTAGGCCTTTCACTACATAGACTTCATTCTAGAACTGTGCCGTTTCCGTTTCCCAGTTATTCCGATCAGTTGTGCGTATCTCACACCAATAGTTTAGCACCATAGCTTCGATACACTAGTCAATGTTCATTTTCTGTAGGACGCCAGGGCGTGGTCAAGCTTCACGGCTTCTTTTCCGGGTTTTCTTGCACCATGCATTGTACAATATTGTACAGTATATCTAACGAAATGTATATACTGCGTACAGATGAGTATAGTTATACGTTTTCCACTTTCATGAGCTATTGCACCATAGTGGTCAGCTGCGCCGCCCACCCAAGATCCCTCTAGGCAGCAGCAGTCACAATTATTATGCCAAAAATGATATGCTCGGCAACAATGACTAAGAAAAGCGCCCCCGATCGTATTGTGGAATAGTTTAAAGTTGACTAGGCCATTTCGGCCATGCTAGATGAGCGTGCGCTATTGCTACGCCTGCAAACAAGGCGTCGCAGCATGTCACGCTTCTTTTGTTACTACTTTCTTATTCCCATAGCTAAGTCCGAGGGAATTAGGAAGGACATAGCACTTTTTCGGAACGCGAACTACACACGAACGCGAACAGAGGCAACAGAACGTGTCTTGTCTCTTCTCGTGCTTTTGCCTATGTCCTAGTAGTCCGCTCTCCGGATTAGCCATGCTTCCATACCAACTCGCCCATTGCACTTGCCGAATGTTGCAGCTCTTGCAGTCAAGGCATCTCGTCGTCACTGCTTTCGCTTGGTAGTAGTCAACGACCTCTTCGTGTCGAACCTTTGCAAGCATCGCAAGATAATACACAATCCCGTAGCCGGGAAAGAAGCTTGCATTCGCAAGGGTGTAAAAGCTAGGGTCGAGCATTGCTCTGAGGGTCGTTAGCCTACACGGAACAGTGTCTGAAAGAGCGATAACTGGCCTGCGCTGCCGGCGCTTCACACAAAAGCTACGTGGGTCCACGCCGCCGTGCGTGACATCCCCCCCCCCCATGCTGAACGTAAAACAACCTAATCTACACGTTATTGCTGGAAGAAGGGTACCTTTTATTTTGGAGGCATAACAGGAACCCGGAACATCAGGCGACGAGGAGATAGAGGTCGGGAACACGAAAAGGTAAAGGCTTCATTTGCATATTTACGTTAGGTACTGTAGTACTCATGTTTGAGGGTATATTCTGGGGCACACGTGGTTGAGTGAATATGGTGCTCTCTGATACCAGAATATGTTCGAGATATAAACGATCATTCTTCCGCAGATTACTACACTAGGGAACATGTGATATATACGACAACTTAGGTGGTCTGGTGACATCGTAGAGCTCAGCCTTCGTGGTGAAAATATGCTTGAAACTGCACCTGCGCTTCCGGAAGCGCAGAGCGAAGACGCATTGTCCCAGTGATAAACGGAAAGAGGTCACCGGCACAGCACCTTAAGCAGAAAAAATGGGACCTCAACGAGTTGTTGCACCCAGTCGTGTTTATTGATGTAGCATGCCGAAGACGCTCGTTTGTTGAACTGGTCGGCATGGAGTACCACTTCATGCATCAGCGATTGCTGTCAATTTGGGCTGCTTGCAGGTATTGCACGATCCCTTCTTAACACGTTTTCTTAAATAAAATTTCATGTAGAAATGCTCGAAACTTCGGTGTCGTCAGGATCTCGGGACGAACACCGCCAAATGAATAGCGCCTAAAAAGCACGCGAGCTTCGAAAAAGGTTTTCACAACTTCGGCGTCTGTTCTTCGCTAGACTAGAAGTGGTTCATAAGCGATTTGCATTGAAGACGCACCTTCTTACTGGAATACCCTACTTGTGAGCATTTTAGTTATCCCACCAGCTATGAACTATATTTCAATGCCATTATTGTCAACGTACAGTGGCTCCAGCATCCGTCCTCCTGCTGGCACGTCATTCGCAGCAGTGCTCGTACACCCAGAGCACAAGAAACTGATTCGTCAGTGCTGACACATTAAATACGCAATGATTTATTCGCGCAATAAATTTCGTGCTGCTCTGACCTTGTACAGTCGATCCCGCTGTCCTCTGCGTAAGGCCAGAGAAGTCAGTTTGACAAAAGCTGTCGTCTGCCAGATTGTTGGCTGACTGCATGATGACGTTACCAGCATCGTGTTAGGCAGCATGCCTTGGGGCAAATCTATTGTGTCTTGCACACGTGGTGGCAACGCTTGCGCTGTACGCTTGGCAGCCCGTTGCTGCTACAGTAAAGAAAAAGAAAACCTAAAGCATTTTGCTATCCCTAGCGAGCGACAGAAAAAATAACAAGTGACAATAAGCTTGCTACGCCTGTCAACCATGTGTATTGGCGCAACAAAAATAAGAATGGGCATCATAGCGCATTTGTTTGGAAGGGTATCATAGCGCAATAGCCCCATTATTGGTGAAATATATAAGAACTAATCTTGAAGAATTTAATTGAGAAAGGGTGCAAATGGGGCAATCGTATCTCGCCGTCTTCTGCCTATTTATTGAATACGCATCTCAGGTGTGGCTTCTTTTCAGACGTCTCTGAGAATCATGTCGCCTGGTCATCGGATGAGACTATGTATGCTCGGTTTCCTACCCGGTCGACTCCCAGTGGCAGTCCCCCGTCATCTGTATCGCCGGAGGATGGGAACGGAGTTGACTCAAACGTCGGCGTTCATGCCCAGCAGCTTTTCGTCCAGCTTCCTGAACCGCTGCCGCGAACACCCGTAGACCAGCTTGTGCCGGGCCCATCGTCCGAGAAAATCTTCGGGGAACTCCTCAGAGAGTGCAAGCACGGTGTGCCCCTTACCTTTGAAGCCATGCTTGAGGACATGTGAGCACTCTGTTTACCCTGTGCTGTCCATATAGCTTTCTACTCAAATTACTAGAGGGGCTGCGTAATGTTCAGCTACCATGGGAATGATGAATGATGTAGAATGTTTTGTTGAAAATTATGAACTTGCAAAATTACCAAGCTATCTGAAGTCAGAAGGACCAAGTTTAGGAAAATTGATGTACTAACCACCATTCACATGACCGCTGAACCCCCATGCTTCCAGCTGCAGTAGACAGCATCAGAGTTCGTTCTAGTAATTTTATAGGAAACTCTGTGATGCCTATGTAAGAACACACTTTTAGAAGGCAATATAATCACTTCTCGTAGCTGGAAGATCACACCAGCCGTACCGTTTGACCTGAATTGCTGATTCACATTGAATTTGCCATAGCCCCCTTTTCAGCGTAAGGCGCTTCATGAATGGTGTTGCCACAATATAACGTTTAACAAATAAAGAGAAATTGCAGAACAAATACTGTCTATGTTGTAAAAATATGGGACAGCAGTCATTGCCGCTCGGTATGTTCAACTTGATGAGTAGATTTTGTCAATGATATTCACTATGTCGAACCACTTCCCTCGCACGGCTAATAAACACTATACAGACTACTTGATATTTATGCAGGCATGGATGACGACTTGCCGAAGATTCTCGATCTCAGAGATAGAGCGCGTCAAACATTGAAAACAACCACTTGATTCAGCCGCGATTTACTGTTGTTCCTCTTTGATTACGGTAAATTACGAAACTTCTGTGTTTCTTCGTTACCCAATACATGCACACTCTGTCGGAATGACGCAGCTTTCTAGCCGTTAAGACTGTGAAAATTTTAGAACAATTTTAGATCTGACTGTAAAGCATATACATTATCTCGACAAGAAATATAGCGGCAGCCGTAGCTAATTTTTTGCCACCAGTGGCGCATCATTTTTAGAGGCAGAAATTCAGAACGGCACAAGGGCGGAATAGTGACCGCCTGCTTTTTCTGCCGCTGGGGAGAAATTCTACAAGTAGTTTCGACTTCAAGGAGACGTAATGAGTCAGTACTAGAAGTCCGCTCGTGTTGCTTCTTGAATATAACAACAGTGAATCATAGGCCAAAATACTTCATCGGCAGAATTTATGATAGTAGTATACGGCGGAGGCTTTCGTGCTAAGAAGCACAGAAAGCAAACGAAGGCACCGACAAAAACTCACGTGCATAAAGACAGTTAAAGAAATGACGAGAATACGTTGAGGCGAACTTCGAGATGTTTAGTTGGACAGAAGAACCTGCAGTTCTATGATCCACATCTACAAGGTATCTGAGATTCAGAAAGAACTGTATAGGAACAGGAATGAAAGCTAGAATTTTTAATAAGCCGATAATCCTTTACTGCGAAACACGCTTGCCTAACATCAGTCATTTAAAGCAGCTACTAGCTTCATAGGTTACTTCGGTACCACGTCGCGAACCTTTTCAGTAAAAAAATAGCTGCATGGCTGTGATGGGATTGAACCAAATTCTTTCAGCGCAGCAGCCCTGTACTCTACACAGAAAGCTACAGACGCAAAAATTGAACTTGAAACAAACGTGAACGAAGAAACATCGAGGGCAAGGACAACGCGAACGTCTTAGGTAAGGCTTAAGAAAGCCAATCGACCATAAAGAACAAGAACGTACGCTATAACCCATGCACCACTGGAACAACTCGCATTGAAAACAGCACAGTGCTTCATACACAAGTTCCTAGACAAAAAAAAAAACAAGCTTATAGTCCCACAAGAAGCGTAACGCAACTAAATAGCCGACTGGACGCTGGGCACTGAAACAATTACAACGAAAGCATTGGCGTTGATCTGCGCCTCAATAGCTATAAGAAGTAAGGTAAATGCAAGAAACCACGGTTCTTTCATAGAATCACGCACCCATAATTCTAGCTAGCTACAAAGCAATTTCGCTTCTTTGAGCAAAACTGCCTAAGGTGATTGACCACCGTATATCCTTGAGGTTGCGATGTGAATGGAGAGATCTCGCCTCATGGTGATAAGAACGAGCTTATCTATTTATAAGCAAGTAGCTCTATAATTAAACTGGCACGGATACAGGTACAGAAAAGAGCGGGGCAACTTTTTGCAGTAGAACGTTATCACGAAAGTAATGAAGACCGTCTACAGATTTACATAAATATGCAGGGTCTATTTCTTACAATTACTCTACCTAATTATTCGGAAAGAAATCTATATATTGCTACTGTAAATTTTGTGTTTCTTTGCGTATTTTAACCCTGCTAATACTTTTCCGAAAGGTGGCGCTGTCTACACGCAAGGAAGCCTAGTGCCGGCGTGGCATGGTCCTCAGACCATGATATACGACCCAGCGGGCGGCAAGCTTTCCGCATTGTCGTGCCGGCTGAAGGCACGCCGGCCAACGCCGACTTTGCAGGATGACCGCACTAGTGAGGCCCTGCCGCCCGGCGCTGTTGGCTCGATGGCGACGACGCCCGTATAAGCCTATCCGTCATGGACGGTACTTCAACACCAATTACTGGCGATGAAAAAAATGCCCGCTTTTCGTATCAGGGAACCTCCTACTCATCATAGCCTCACAGAGAAAATGTCGGTGGTCTCGTATCCCCAGCGTATATATGTGGCGAGCCGGATCAAAGCGCGGCCGCACGTCGAGGCTCGTACCAAGTTTTACTCAGCGCGGGCTCCAGCACCCGGTCGTCCAAACCATTCAACAGTGGGCGTAACATGTCAAGAAAGATATTCATCAAGTGCCGTCTTATACTAGTGACCATGCGTAGACGAACAAATGGCAGCTGATGTTTGGGTCACCGGCGGCGGCGACACTCTCGTGCAGGCCAGCCTGATGAAGATTTGGGCGTGCCTGTGCGCTGACGTCACGCAAATTCGCTCTCTCATTGGCTGTGCCTTGTCATGCTGGCTACGACGGAGTCTGTCATTTAGCTAAAGACCTGAGTTGTCCAAAACACAATTTTTTTTGTTCTATCGCGCGACTTCAATTTTTTTTTTTTTGCAAGTGGCCAAGGTTGTCCAACAGTGGCATGTCTTCAAAGTAGAATGCGTGACATAGTTCAAAGTGTACAACTGAACAGTCGCGTGCGAAAGAAACGTTTTGTTTGCGAAGGATCGGCTTAGATACTAGTAGCAAAACATTATGGTGTATTTGCGCGAAAACACAACGTTTCTATGTAAGGAAAACATAACGTTTGTATGTATAGAAACATAACGTTTCTATTTAAGCAAAACGTTATGGCGGCAATGTTCTACAGAATGACGTCTCTACGTGAAGGAAACGTTATTGCGCCAACGTGTTGCACAGTTAAGGCTACTTTTAAGGCCTTATAGATGAAGCGCTTGATAAAGCGGCTGCCTTCTGCCAAATCTGGAGGTGCATTAAGTTGCTGAGTTTTTGTAGCTCGAAATCATCACCAATGTCAGTTATCACTGCTGCCTGCGTTAATCTATGGTAGATCGAGAGAGCGAAAGAATAAAATCTGTTCAAGAACTGTCCAACTGTTTGCCGAGTAACTGCTGTGCACATGATACTTCAAACGTTAGACCTTGCTTTGCGCCACAAAAAGGGTGGTCCCTTCTACATTTATTCTCTTTTCCTTTAAAAACGCAACGCCTCCAAGAGAAACTGTTTACGACGCCTGTGCTTCGTAGATCTAGGGGGACGGGGGTATTCCGCAAGTGTCCATCAAGTGAAAATGCCTATTTTTTCTGCTGCTGGAGTTCTGATTGGCTGGGCTGGGGTATGCGTCAGAAGGCGACAGGTGACCCGCCGTGATTGCTCAGTGGCCATGGTGCTGGGCTGCTAGGAATGAGGCCGCGGGATCAAAATCTGGCCACGGCGGCCTCATTTCAATGGAGGCGGAATGCGAAAACACCCGTGCACTTACAGTTAGGTGCACAATAAAGAACGCTAGGAGGTACAAATTTCCGGAGTCCCCCCAATACGACGGGCTTCATAATGAGATCGGGGTTTAGGCACGTTAAATCTCATAATCTAAGTTTTATTTAAGGATCGACGCAGGTGCCCCCTGCCAATCAGCACATACGCAGCAGAGGAAATGGACATGTCCACTTACAGAACACCGCCTGCCCTCCCCAGTTATTGTGTGAGTGTGTCACATGCATAACCAAATCATGGCCGAGATGAACATACAGCGCTTTTATTGTGGTATGCGATATTATGAACAGTCAATAAGTCAGAAACTTCGTATGCCCAAGCCGAATGTTCCCATGTGCCTTGCTTCCGCAGTCTACCGTCCTGCGGTATCAGAACGAGCGAGCTTTGCCTGCATCACTCCTGCCATTGTGCGTCTGAAAAACATGCGAGTCTGTAATATTCAATCCGGCTGATTTAAAAATGCCCGTGCCGTCGGTTATGTTTCGCCCGTCCGCTCGCGACGCTCGTCCCCTGTGTTGATCGACCTTTACTCACTGCATTCCACGCGCGGTTTCCTTCACTAATGCGGCCTCGGATCTATATTCCTTTAAAGTCGCTGAATTTGCCGCTACCTTAAATTCCAAGTTCTCCGGCTTTGGCATACTTCTGTCCACTTGATAAACTTCTGACGTCGTTCTAGAAATATCTCCAAAGTACTTTCGGGTTCTGCCTATCCGCCTCGTGTAGGAGGTAATCGCAGACACGTGGACAACTGTGGCTTTGCACAAAAAGCTACAACAGACATTGGGAATCTCATGGCCAAATGGCGCAGCAATAATTCGCTCTTGAAATGCTCGCACTGATGAATTTCGTGCAGTGGTGCGGACGGCTGCGTGAAGCTGTGTGAGGGCGGCGTGTACACGGAGGTGTTTCGCACTTGCGGAACCAGGGGTGGTGCCGTGCTCAAGGTGCTGCATCCGGCCTACCTGGTCCGCCACCTGCACCTGGTGCTCGCCGAAGTGCGCATAGCAAGGCACGCCGCCCTTTCTTTATGATCACTTTTCCAAGCTGCACAGAAGCCGCATGTGTACAGGTTTGAACAAAATTAGTACACAGGAGCTGTGGCCCAAGTACATCCCAGTGGCTTCTAGCAGCCGCGAAGGGAAGTTGGAAATGAGATCACGCAATAGTTTCCTACAAGAACTACTAATGGGAACTCTGGCGCTAGTTTCCCTGGGAGCCGAATATACGGTGGTCCAGCCAACGTAGGCGTGATGGTTATTACGTGTATTTGCCCAAACTTCATCTCCTGGTTTCAAAGAGTTTTCTGACTTCGAAATTTCATTTGTTTTCTTACACATACTGCATTATAAATACCATATTTGCAATGATTGCGCATGTTCGTCGAGACTGATTCTTGGGCTGGTTGACTGAAATGCATATGAAAACGTCATACACGCAATACGGAGCTCGAAGGAGAGCGCGAGCCTCGCGTTTCATGGTCCTTGTTCTCGGTGTTGTTTGTGTTGTTGGCAGTGCCGTTCTCATATGTTCACCCAGACTAATCACCATGCTGCTTGGAAACGTATCAGTACTTAAAACTTAGAAAGGTAAAATCTAATAAATGGCGTCGGAAGGACTTTTCAAACAACTGCGAAGAGTAGAAAAGTCCGTGTAATTCCCATTATTTCTAAGGTATCTCAACAAACCCAGCGCCATAAATTCCTATTGGGAATTATTGCAAAAAATTCCGTCTATCGCAAATGCAGACCGATTGGCACTGACAACCAGTTCAAACCTTTCGATGAGCTCATTTACCCGCAAACGGGAGCCTCGTTCGTAGTCTCTGTGACTGAAAACCGGCAGATGTTGCGGCCCTGATGGTACATAGATCTACATTCACCTCTATCACGTGGACGAGCGTAGCGCGTGCAAACTGTAGAAGAAGCTGTACCTCGGCGCCATCACGTTGGCGAGCGTTCCACCGCGAAAGCTGCGAACGACGTTGAAATCGCCGAATAAAGAAACAGATGGAGGTGTGTGAACTAGCTTGGAGTGGCAGCCTGCGTGCCTGCTCAATGCAAGTTCTTGCATCTTAATGTGGTTGCTTTAGAGCACTGGGATGCAGTTGAGCAGTAGGTCCGGTGCTCCAGTTGCTTGCGTTCACCGCTGTACGCTGACAAATAATGTCGCCTAGTGCTTTATGCTTTAAAAAATGCTTTATTTTTTTCCAGGAATGTTGCTTCCTAAATCAATGAGATATCTCGAGAACGGTTAATATTACATCCCTGTTGCAGCATCTTCTGCAAGCCAAGACACTAGTTACCACTGTTTAAGTCCGCACTAGGTGCGAGTTGTTTTATCGCTCAGATCCTGATGTCATTGACCACAGATAAAATTTATCTTCTCCTGTCTCCTTACTGCGAACAACTTTAAGGAATTTAATATTCAGAATAACATTCTGCAGAGGGTTGCCGTAAATGAAAAAAAATTATCCAGAACTAAACAGCGGCTTCCTGTTGTCTCGCTCACGGCGCGCAATTCATTGACTGAAAACGGGCAAAAAATTGTTTCAGTGAACCGGCGCTGATCCACTTTGAATTACTGTTTATTGATTTGTTGCAAGAATGGCCAGTTTTAATGCTGTGGAAGAATAAACTTTCTGTTGATACATGGAAATATTTTGCGAAGGATGGAATGAATTGAAATGTGTGAGCGAGCGTGAGCGTCAAGTCATCACATTTGTAAACATGGCAGAATGTATTGTATGATATCATAAAATGGAGCATCTAACTGTGGAGAAAATAGTGACAACACGCAAAACTGCGACACACCACCATTCCTCAAATGCCACTAATGCAAAACACCCGTGCTGATTTACTGCTTTCGCGTAAACTTTGAGTCGCTCTACTGATTGAGTTCGCTTAGAACGCTTCATCTGTTTTAGTTTACTCAAGTACTAGGCATTTATTTCCTACAGACGTCAAATTGTGTGCTTGTTACTTCAAGTCTTGTGTAAATGTAATTGTTGTGATTTCACTGTTCTGAACTCAGTGACAGCGAAGAGTATAGATTTTTTTCTGGAAGTTAAAAGAGCTTTACTTATGAACGCAGCAAACGGGTAACGAATCTGCGGAAAATTTGCTACATCGGAGTTGTACATTCATAGGGGGTGCCTGTGCCAAATATTTTCCACATTACTTGCTCCCTCTTGTTCTTGATATGCTACAATGTTTTGCGTAAGACCTCCAGTTGATATACATCTTTTCCGATTGATTGCAGATCCTTGCGTAACTTGAGCATGGACGTCGACAACAACACTAGAGGCTTTGCAGAACTGCGAGCGTAAGAGTTTCCTTTGATAACACATACTTTAGCGTCTACGCTGAACTTAAACTTGACTGTTTGACACTGTCATAGAAGTGAAGAAAAGCGTGAATCGACAGGCAGTGATTCCCAGTCCATATTTCCAGACTGAGTAAAGGTCCTTGCAGAACGTAAGCAGAACGAAAGCGCCCTCGTAGAACGCTCCAGCATTCAGCAAATGAAGTTGCTGGTAATGAACCGGTGATCACTCGTCACTCCATTTATTTATTTATAAATAAATTAATTAATTAATTAATTAATTAATTAATTAATTAATTAATTAACCGGCGATCAGTCGTCCCGTTCGAAGCGATTCGCGATACCACCGAAATCCAAATCGCTGCTTACATGGTTGGCGAGAAATACCGAAATACCGACTGTTAAATCTCAGTCGCTTATAGTATTAAATGCGCCCAACAAAATCACTTGGCTCACGCTGGCCACAACTCAAAGAGCGCGGTGTTTTGCGAGTTTTCACCGACGCCTATGACTTAGGAAGCAAGAGCTGGCTTGTTCATACTGTCATCCTATCGTCTTCTGCTCACATCTAGGTCCATTCCAGGTCAGCTATAGGGCTCAATTCTCGACACTCGCGACAGCTGCACGGCTGCCAATACCCGCCATGTTCACTATCTCATTGGTGTGCAAGAGGATTGGCTCTCGAAAGGACATGTGTACGCCAATCTTAAAGCATAAGAAATGCCGTGAAAGGTGGCGCGCAGGATGCCCTGAAATGCAATTGCCATTTTGCAACTACATTGTTGCATTCTAATAGCCGCTAATGGTGCGTGAATAGTGATTTCTGAGACCTAATCAAGTACGAATCTATTAGTGCCAGAATCAATTCGAATCCAATGTGTTGTACTTTTCGAAGAGTTTCCGAATACGGAATAGCCGTTAGCACAATTAATATAAATAACTATTCTTAAAGGTAGCAGGTCTCTGTCATTACGTAGTACATTAAGAAACGTTGTTTATTAAAAGCGCACATAAAGCGCTAGGAGAGAACAAGTAGTTTCTTCGCATATACAAGTCTCTTGAGAGAGTGAAAATGATAGCTTAACGCTCTGCAACATCTATGACTACCGCAAATTCTCAGGTTTTATGTCTGTACTATGCCCGCGGAGGTGAAAGTGCACTGTATTTTTGCTCCAATTTGATGTTTATGTGGGCGAAGTTGACGTTTTGAAATATTCTAAATGTACTTCAAAAATATTTGCATTTGCGAATGCCTACTATTCGATTTGAAGAGCGAATCAAATTGGACACTGTTCTATTCGATATTCGAAAGCGTCGAATATTCGCACACGCCCAATAGCAACGATAACTTGTTCTTAAGCTAAAGAGGTTTGACTTGAGTACCTTAGGGACTTTGCCAAATTGATTTGGAGGTTGCGCGACTTTGTGCTTAGCAGGCACTGCAGAGATTTTCAACGATAACTTGGGATACGACGAGCCACGCGAAATATTGGAACAAGCAACCAATTCAAATGGCGACCGAGACGCATGTGTATTGCTGCGTTCTCGCAGTCGCTCGAGCCGGGAAATTAGTTTGTTAATTCGACAGACTCATAGCGTTTGCTTCCATCTTGGGTGGTGCTAACATTTGTGTTTAAAGAAATCATTACTTTTAAAAAGTAATTTGCCGCGAATATTATCGCTTGAACTATACCAACATAATTGCACCTTTTCCTACCTTTGGACGCAATCCAAACTATTAGCCTGTTGCGGAGCAATTTAACCTGCGTCAGTGTAGCCAACGATGGCTTTTAGATAGTAGATGATGGGAACTAAAGACGTTTTGGACGAACTGCGATTGTTGTTTAGTCTGGTGAGTTCATTTTAGCTGAGGAATTGCGGCAGAGTATAGGGGGTTGGAAGGTAGCCCTCGTTCGTATCTGCTTTTTTTTGTCCCTGTTACCGTTGCGTTGTACACCCTCGAAGGTGCTTTACCAACTAGGTGACGCAACCACTTCGCTCAACCATTGCCTTGATCTCGCTCTACACGGCAGGGTTTTGGCAAATGTCCCGGCCACTCTTTCATGCCTCGGGCGCTTCTCATTTCGTCTTGACGACGAGTGCATTTCACCGGTGACATTTGTGCCTTCAACATTAGCATGAATGTTTTCTTTGTCCTTTCGTGCGTGTTTTTACGAGCAGATGTTGTGCAGCCAGCCCATTGAAGACCGTTTGTATGCTGCGTGTTTACAAGTGGCTTAACTTTTTACAATGATTTTTGTCTCATCGCAGAAAATTTGGAAGATGTCTGAACGCTAATCTCGCGTTGTTACAGGGAACCATTGTAGAATTCGGGAACACGTTACTTTGCTATCGTGGATCTCTCTATGCGTAGAATGCTCTGCAACTGGTTTTGTATGCAATCTGCGAACGCAGGGTGTATGCAGTATGGGACAAGTACCCGGAGGTGATGGTAAACGCGTGCGTCAATTACCACAGCCGGAAAAATTTCTCCCTGTTCAGTGACGGTAGGTATACACATCACTCGTGCTTCCTATGCTGTCAACAAATGAATCATTGCAGGTGCCGTCTTAAGCTTTCTGAAAATTAAGATTCATTTTTTATCATTAAACAGACCAGAGAAATAGTGAGCGTCAGAGAAGTCAAAGATTCGCATTAAACTGACAGTCCACAGCACTTCGGCAAACATTGTTATGATAATAGCTGGGAAACCGCGTGTTAGAAACGTTTGACTCAATAAACTTTTGTTCTTGCCCAGCAAATGGAGCAAGTCGCTCAACGCAAAATAAAACTCGGCAAAATACTTCGCTGACTACAGCCCAGATATAGATATATGCCAGCTTGTTATAGGAAGCCGTTTCTATGAGCTTGTTGTCAGCAAGCCTCCTGTGAAGAGCTGTCCAACGCGCTAAGAAATGTGTTATTTAGCACTTTTAAAGCCAAGTTTTCTTAGTCAACTCTCTATGACTTTCCTTACGATAGCTTCTATGTGCAGCTGGGTGCTGTTGCTTTGCCAAATAGCTCATACTTGAAAATTGCGGCAGAAGCCATCTCACAATGACTGTGGGCGGTAATGCGTTAGCATTGCATCAGTATAGGGACACAGCGTATTACAACCGTCGAAACTAGTTATGTATGAGGCGTGTGCTGCAGCTTGACCTACCTTTCGCGCCTTCCTAAGGGCACTCGGCGCCATCTAGCGCCGCCGCTGCGAAGCCTGCGTGTGGACTTCGAAATACATGGCGCGCCGGTGCGTTCGAACGCTGAGCCACGCGTCTGCAGCAGCCGGGCCCCTCAATCGTGCTTATTTCTGGACACTGCGCCACCTAGTGGCTCTGCCGAAAATTAAGTCCGCGCGTTGCCTCTGAAAAAAGAAGCCTGGCGCGCCGGTTTCTGCGAACGCTGAGGATTGTTCCTTCACTTGCCACGCACTCACTGGCTACATACTCAGTCCCCCATGTTGGCGAGAAGTTCATAAAAAAATCGGCAGATACCCAGTGAATTCATGCGGAGCGCGCTAAACTTTTGGCATGGAAGGCGCATTGAAATGCGACACATACCCAGTCCATTTGTGGCGCAGCCTTCTAATGTTTCGGATTGCTGTCCATGAAGAAGCCTTGCGGCGTGAGTTCGCTTACGCTCAGCATCAGAGATTTTGAGTAATCTTTCTCATCATTGCGAGTGGCACGTTTCCAGTGGCATATTCCTAGTTACCAAAATCGGCGTCAAGGACGTTCATTGAAGAATGTATCATGAATGCCGGAGTGGCGCATCCTGTCGTTTTGGGTCCCGTTTTATTCAACTTCCATACTCACTGGTCGGCTGGTTACGAGGCCACCCGCCCCGGTTAAGTAGTGGCTTTGGCGTTGCGCTGCTACGCATGGCATCAAATCACGGTATCAGATCCCGACCGCGGCGGCCGAATTCAGTTGAGGAGAAGTACAAAAACTCAATTGTACCGTATTGGGTGCACGTTAAAGAACCGCAGGTGGACAAAATTATCCTTAGCCTTCTCCACTACAGCGTGTATCATTCCATAGCGTGGTTTCTTCGGGCCACAAATTCTTAAGTATTATTTATCAGGGTGTCCCATATTGCTTGCTATTCCCTTTAAGCATAGCCTTATGAACTTCTGGCCTAGCTTTACCGCTTCCTTTTTTACATGACCTACGGGGAACACCGAAAGAAGACGGGCTTGTAGAATATTTCGCACCGGTGCGATTGTTGTCGCGGCCAACGGGTCGTTTATCACTGTACTTCGGATAGCAGCTATCAACCGCGCACACAATCGGCTTAAACTGCGCGTTCGCGCCTTGCACTGGGAAAGGGATTTTCTCCCTTCGCATAAAATTGTTGGCCGACCAGCCATATATTGCTACGCGTTAAAAAAAGAAGGCAACAAAACACACTTTGGGTACCAAATGAACTGCAGCGACTTCTCTCGCTTTTGCTGTGAAAAGGACAAGAGCAGTGGTTTGTTATAGCCATGTGTAGATTGGCATTTTATATGCAATTTTAATCTGTAAGTTCATACGGCGACTTCCTTTTGTGGCAACGGTTTATTATATAGGCTCAAAGTACAATTTTATCATGCACAGCACTTTTGAAAACACCGTATACGCAGCTTCTAATCAGATTGTGACGTGTTGTTCATTTTAACATGATGAGCAGTCTTCCTACACTTAACTCACCTTACAGAAATAATCTAGGCTACTTTAAATATATTTATCGACGTCTCAAACTGTTTTGCAATCAACTTAGATTACGGGGAGTGGGGAATCCCTCCTTTAATGGGTAGCGCATCAGGCTGTTCTGTTGATGGAACTGAGTTCGAAAACAACCGTCGCACCAATTTGGGCTATTGGATATGCAGCACCAGATATGTGCCGCTGTCCAAATAGCATCGCTGATGCAAACTTGGAGCACTGGGCGCATATTCTGTCTTTTCTGTGCCACTTTCCAATGAACCTGACACTAACTTGGGCCATTGGGTATGCGGCACTTGGCATGTGCCGCACTTCATTGACTCTCTTTGAAGCCAACTTGAATAACTGAGCAGGTGCCACGATGTGTGCGGCACGCCGCTGCCTTACTTGTCGCTCTTCAGTGAACCTATTTGCGACTAATTTGGTCACTGGGTATTTGCCACTGTAGGTGTGCCACAAAAAATGTGCTTCAATGTACGTCTTTTACGTGGATTGGGTAACTAGCCAAGTGCACCTCGATATCAGCAGCTCCTAACAATCCTCTTCCAAAGCCTTGCGGATTCTGACGCCCGTCTAGCGACCTCTACATCGGCACTGCCTCAGATCCTTCACCTAGATGATGCCACCCTCTTTTTAACAAGAAAGGAATACCTCCGGCCCCGTACATCTGCTCTCATGCCTCCGTGTACGGTACCTTCCCCCGCGGTCTTACCCGTGCAGAGGAGGTTGCGCTTCGGAGGCTTTGGGTCGGTGTTGGCCTCACTTCTGCTGTGACTCGGAAGTGGCCGCATTTTCGCCAGTTGTATCCTCGCCCTGGTTGTCCAGTCTGCAAGTCACCAAATGCTGAAGCCAACATCCACCACCTGCTGTGGTTTAGCCTGCATTGAAACGGACGAGGCTCCGGCACCTCACAGCAGCGGGACTTTCCCCGCATAATCCTAGCGACTACACTGCTTGGACGCAGGGACCACATTATCGATCCCTCTCGGACCTCACTAGATCCGCAAATCTTTTTTCACTCATGTAATCATTCATTTATTCATCCTTAGTCGCTTTCAGCCCATACCCCTGTATGCCCTGAGGCATTTACCTTCACATTAAAGAAAAATCCTCTTTGACGCCAACTTGGGTCACTGGGTATGAGCCATGGGTATGGTGTCGCTCTTCAATGACAAGTGAAAATCATTTAAATTTATCCGGTGATGCTTGCAGCTGAACTCGCGTCTTATATGTTCAGGCAATGTTATTCCAATATATATTCGCACACGCTCCACGCGGCGACTTCGCTGAGGCTGCACTAGATGGCGCAACGTGTCCGCAGGGAAGCGCGAGAGAGCAGCCCGGCTACATAGACGCTTCACTTGACGTATTTCTACGGTTGTTGTTCGGTGTGTCACGCATTGCTGCAATGCTAATGGCACTGACGTCGACATTCGTCGTGAGATGTCGATGTCATTCTCCTTTTTCTCAATTGTTTTCTGTACCTCTGCAATGCAAAAAAAAGTTGTTCAGTAATAGCTAGGAACTTGCCTGCGTGCAGTGTTGCGGTCCTCCAGATGTTGTTCGAAAGAAAGTATAGTGAATTCGTAGCAACCGTGTTATCAGGAATGAACATTTTCTTTTGCGAACCTATGATTTTACCTCTAAAAAGGAAAATATTGCTGCTGAGAACGTCAACGCTCTGTTGAGCGTCTCTCCTGCAGTCACGAAGAGCGACTCTCCTGCATAATTCTTCAATCAGTATTTTTTCTCTGTGGTCTCACAGAATAGGCTGAGGCTGGCAATAAAAAAATATGAACAAACTCAACTAGAGGTTCATAAGTATGCGTAAACGTACCCCCAGATTTCAAGTTAGCGCGCCCCCGAATTTCAAGTTGGCCCAGCCCGAAATTTCTTTTCGGCCACCTCCACAATAGGCTCCCGTGCATTTTCTATGGAGCCCTGTGTATCCCTGTGGGTAAGCTGTCATGCTTACCTCGTGACGGACGCGAGCTGCAACTAAATCGCCGGGGCACTCGGCAAAGAATGGTCACACACTAAAAACAGTCTTGACGGCAGCTTTAGATGACCAACATTACGTGACAAGACGAGTAAGGTGAGGCACTATAGAAAGCTCTACTCACCTGTAGAAGCATACGTATGCAGGGACGAGGACGGGCCCGATGAGGGCAGGCGGACGCGCCTCTGCGTAGGCGCCGCCGCGTTCGCGAATTTTTCGGTCTGTTTGTCGTCGTGGTGGTGTGTCCGTAGAACTCTTGTCTTCACTGGCGCGCTCTCAAAATGCTGAAGCGCGCCGCCGCCGCGGATCTACTTTCACGGCAGTGAGTTGCAATCGGCACATACAAACTTTGAGAATAAACTTCTGATAATTAAGAGCGCAATTATGAGAATGTCATTGTATGATTTCCCGCAGAAGAACGAGACCTCTGCAGGCCTTACGTGGTCCTGTACATGTCATATGCCGGTCGCCCACTCAACAAAGTAAAGGTACGGCAAACATCCCTGCGGCGATGCTTCACCTGGCGAGATTGCTTGCTCACCTTCTTTGACTTTGCCTTCAGAGTGCAGAAAACTCGCGTAAATACAAACTCTAGGGGATCATAATAACGATGTCGTGGAATTAGATGCATATCTTAACAGTATTGGTCGACAAATCTGAAGCTTGCTATCAGTGCAGCACCCAAATATTCAGGACAGGAAACGAATAAAACAGCACTAAAACCAACATGCATATAGAAAAAGAGATATTTATTGTATGTAAATATTACAAATTATTATTCCATGCATTCTTATCTTATTGGGACCGCCGTGGTTGCTCAGTGGCTATGGTGTTGGGCTGCTGAGCACGAGGTCGCGGGATCGAATCCCGGCCACGGCGGCCGCACTTTGGTGGGGGCGAAAGGCGAGAACACCCGTGTGCTTAAATTTAGGTGCACGTTAAAAAACCCCAGGTGGTCGAAATTTCCGGAGTCCTCCACTACGGCGTGCCTCATAATCGGAAAGTGGTTTTGGCACGTTAAACCCCATAATTACTTATTGGGCGACTCTTGCTTGCAAGGGCTGTATAAACGTGTACACTGTCCGCAATGTTGTCATTTTACCAAGATGATAAAGATTTCTACAATGTCGTTGTGTTGAAAAAAAATGCCTAAGTGCTAGGGCATTATCAATTGCATGATGTGTGAACACCGCTGGCTTTTGTGGCTCCTGGGTAGTCTTCGCACCATCAATCACACCAATATGAGATTGCAATCAAAAATAAGTTATCTGTTTTTACGTGCCAAAACCGCGATCTCATTGAATAAAGCCTACCGGGGCCCTTCAACATGCAACTATGTTTAAGTACACGAGCCTCCGTCTATTTCGCCCTCATTGAAACGCGGTCGGAATCGATTCCGCAACCTGAAGCTCAGCCATAGCCGCTAGGCTAATATGGCGCTACTTGCAGAGCCAGCTCAAGGAACTTGTCAGTTATTGTTTACTATGTCGCCTGTGTGTCCGTGCGTGAGCAGCGTATGAAAGAACGTTTATTGTAAGATATGTCCCTGTTTATAAAAGGCATATGCTAAGCGCGACATGCGCAGTAGGTGCCATCAAGGGGCATGTGTGCATGATGAAGCACCTAGTTACAGCCTGTACTATAGGTTTCCTCATCAACGCAAGCACTGGATTCGCTGTCCATTTACGCGATAACGTTGTTTGCTTGTAGTGTAGCTGGCAGGCTACTGATACGAGATCTCACTCAAACGAGTAGCATGCGGCAGGGCTGAAATGCAGCCTACCCAAATTCGCCATTATATTAATGTGGATTCAATATTTACAATGCGTCTATGCAAAACGAGCGAAATGTTCACAAATCGCTGTTTGTATCCGTAATTCGGCGTACTCTGGTCTTCCTTAGCGGTAGGTGCTCCCCTTAATTAGGGTCTCTCCTAAGCACACTCCCTCTGCCTTTGAATTTACTTGCAGATCCTCTCCAAAAGATAATCGGCTAATCAATAATTAAAATAAATTCCCGTTTAATTCTTCAAGTATGCTTAAACATACCAGAACAATTCGTCATGGCACTTTAATATATATCTTTTTTTTAATAATATGCTTAGATACTATATTTCTTGCCTTTGCAGTTCCGAAAGGTAGTTCCAAAAGAGTAGTTCTTGTATGTCGTGAATCCGCCTATATTTCAGCAACCTCCCGCGTATGACAGCAAGCAATCTTGAACCCTCCATTTCTCTTTCATTTTAAATAATGCCTCCAAATGCCATATGGTTTCACACGATATCATTGAGATTATGACATTTTATATTGCGCTTTAAGTTGTGGTTGTATGTTATATTGAGGATTCAAAATTGCGGCGGGCGAAACAAGTGCTGCAAGTTTTGTGGGTGACCTATCAATAAGCGAAAATATAGCGCAGCATAATGGACGTTTTATTTCGCCGCAATTATGCAGTTCTAAGGAAGATTGATGTAAAAGCAAACAAGTGCCTCACAAAGCATGAAAACATATCGCTCCAAGAGGCACACCATTAAGCTCTGGATAAAAAATTCCTGGGGCGGCAGCATTCATATGGGTACACATTGCCAGCGCAGCTGTTTAAGCTGCACACAAGGGCTGCATACACTATGAAATCGTGCTTTGTTTATTACTGCACCACACTACGGCGCCGTGGTCACCGCACCTGCCATGCACATCCGCAACCGCTGCTACATCCGCGCCGCCACCTCCGACGTGCGTGACGTTACAACCACAGAAGCCCAGGCAACATGCACAGGCGCCGTCACCACACCCTTTCCCCCTCTCATTATTCGCGAAACAGGATACGAAATACACAAAGCACATGAAGACCAAGTTGCTGGACTTTGTATATATATATATATATATATATATATATATATATATATATATATATATATATTGCTTCTCTAACAACACCCAATTTGTGTGGTTCTATTTGGGCCCAATATATTGTCACGGGGTGGTGACGTTAAGAACACAGTAGCAATACTGTGAAAGGCAAAACTAGATTTTATTGGGCGAACCTGTGCCCACAAAACACGCTACACTTATAGCACAACGAAAGCGGCGAACAGAGTCGGCGATCGTCGGAAATCTGATCAGCGGGTTAAGCGCGTCGGCTTTTATAGAGCAGTCGTCGAATGTTCCAGATTAATCGTTTGGACCGGCGTGCCTTCCACAAAGCTCTACACCATTCGCGTTACGCGATGAAATCAGATAACACAAGGTTCGGCGACAACAGACAGCCGGGTAGAAGCATCGATAACTTTCCAGAAACGTCGGATACATGCAGGCGCGTCCCTCGCTGTGCTATCACAGTTGTTAAGCGGCGAAACGTGGTCGCCCGTTAAATATAAGTACACGTGTCAATATCCCCCTCTTAAAAAGAGCATCGACCCGATGCTGCATACAAATGAAAGCAATAAAGAAAAACACCCCGTAGCAAAGAAAACAAAAAATAAGGAAGTTCGTCAGCGTCCGTAAAAGGGCTTCAGACGCACCACGTGGACCACTTCAGATCGTGTGCGGCGCCGTTGTGAATGCGAAATTCCGTCTGGCACGACCTCATAGTCCAGTGCGCCAATACGTCGGATGATCGTGTACGGTCCGAAATAGCGACGCAAAAGCTTCTCGCTCAGTCCTCGTCGGCGTATAGGGGTCCAAACCCAAACACGGTCACCGGGCTGGTACTCGACGAAGCGTCGTCGGAGGTTTTAGTATCGGCTGTCGGTCCTCTGCTGGCTCTTGATTCGCAGGCGGGCGAGCTGGCGGGCTTCTTCGGGGCGCTGGAGGTAGCTAGCGACGTCAACATTCTCTTCGTCAGTTACGTGCGGCAGCATGGCGTCAAGCGTCGTCGTCGGGTCCCTGCCGTAAACAAGCTTAAACGGCGTGATCTGTGTTGTTTCTTGCACTGCCGTGTTGTACGCAAAGGTTACGTACGGCAGGACCGCGGCCCACGTCTTGTGCTCGACGTCGACGTACATTGCTAGCATGTCGGCGAGGGTCTTGTTCTGGCGCTCCGTGAGACCATTCGTCTGCGGATGGTAGGCAGTTGTCCTCCTGTGGCTTGTTTGGCTATACTGCAGAATGGCCTGGGTGAGCTCTGCTGTAAAAGCCGTTCCTCTGTCGGTGATGAGGACTTCTGGAGCACCATGTCGCAGCAGGATGTTCTCGACGAAAAATTTCGTCACTTCGGCTGCGCTGCCTTTTGGTAGAGCTTTAGTTTCGGCAAAGCGGGTGAGATAGTCCGTCGCCACGACGATCCACTTATTCCCGGATGTTGACATCGGAAACGGCCCCAACAAATCCATCCCAATCTGTTGGAATGGTCGGCGAGGAGGTTCGATCGGCTGTAGTAATCCTGCTGGCCTTGTCGGTGGTGTCTTGCGTCGTTGAGTCTCGGCATGTCTTGACGTAACGGGCGACGTTGGCGGTCAGACGCGGCCAGTAATACCTTTCCTGTATTCTCGACAGCGTCCGGGAGAACCCCAGGTGCCCAGCGGTTGGATCGCCGTGTAGGGCGTGCAGTATTTCTGGACGCAGCGCTGAGGGTACAACAAGAGGGTAGCTGGCGCGGACTGGTGAGAAGTTCTTCTTCACGAGCAGGTTGTTTTGTAGCCTGAACGAAGAAAACCCGCGCTTAAATGCCCTAGGGACAACGTCGGTGTTCCCTTCCAAATACTCGACGAGGCCTTTTAGCTCCGGGTCTGCTCGTTGCTGTTTAGTGAAGTCTTCCGCGCTTATTATCCCAAGGAAGGCGTCGTCGTCCTCGTCGTCTTGCGGCGGGGGATCGATGGGGGCGCGTGATAAGCAGTCGGCGTCGGAGTGTTTTCTTCCGGACTTGTATATTACCGTGACGTCATATTCTTGTAGTCTGAGGCTCCATCGCGCCAGCCGTCCTGAAGGGTCCTTTAAGTTAGCTAGCCAACACAACGCGTGGTGGTCGCTGACGACTTTGAATGGCCTGCCATAGAGGTAAGGGCGGAATTTAGCTGTAGCCCAAATGATGGCGAGGCATTCCTTTTCAGTCGTAGAATAATTGCTTTCCGCTTTTGACAGCGACCGGCTAGCATACGATATCACCCGTTCAAGTCCTTCTTTCCTCTGAACTAGGACGGCACCGAGGCCTAGGCTACTGGCGTCAGTGTGGATTTCGGTATTCGCGTCCTCGTCGAAGTGTGCAAGTACCGGCGGCGACTGCATGCGTCGTTTGAGTTCTTGAAATGCCTTGGCCTGCGGCGTTTCCCACTTGAACTCGACATCACATTTGGTTAGATGTGTTAGCGGCTCCGCGATGCGTGAAAAGTCCTTGACAAAGCGCCTATAGTAGGCACACATGCCAAGGAATCTGCGCACTGCCTTCTTGTCGGTTGGCTGCGGGAACTTTGCGATGGCAGCTGTCTTCTGTGGGTCGGGGCGTACTCCTGATTTGCTGATGACGTGGCCTAGAAACAAAAGCTCATCGTAAGCGAATCGGCAGTTTTCCGCCTTCAGAGTGAGCCCTGATGACTTGATGGCCTCTAGTACTGTCGCAAGCCGCCTCAGGTGATCGTCGAAATTTCCGGCGAAGACGACGACGTCATCCAAGTAAACGAGACAGGTCTGCCACTTCAATCCTGCTAAAACCGTGTCCATCACGCGCTGGAACGTTGCAGGCGCCGAGCACAGTCCGAATGGCATAACCTTGAAATCGTAGAGGCCGTCTGGGGTGATGAAGGCCGTCTTTTCGCGATCTCTTTCGTCGACTTCTATTTGCCAATAGCCAGACTTGAGGTCCATTGACGAGAAGTATTTAGCGTTGCAGAGCCGTTCCAGTGCGTCGTCTATCCGTGGGAGGGGGTAGACGTCCTTCTTCGTGATCTTGTTCAGACGACGATAATCGACGCAGAAACGCAGGGTTCCGTCCCTTTTTCACCAGGACTACAGGAGATGCCCACGGGCTTTTGGACGGCTGGATTATGTCGTCGCGCAGCATTTCGTCGACTTGGTGCCTTATAGCTTCGCGTTCTCGCGTCGAAACTAGGTATGCGCTCTGGCAGAGAGGTCGAGCGCCCTCTTCGGTTATTATGCGATGCTTTGCGACTGGGGTTCGTCCAATCCTTGATGACGTCGAAAAGCACTCTTTGTATCGTCGAAGTAGACTTCTGAGCTGTTGTTGCTTAATCGCGGGGAGACTTGGATTTATGTCGAAGTCTGGCTCGGGATGTAAGGTCGTCGGGGTAGATGCGGCGGAATCCGAGAGGACAAACGCATTACTGTTTTCCAGAATTTCCTCGATGTATGCGATCGTCGTGCCCTTGTTGATGTGCTTGAACTCCTGGCTGAAGTTTGTCAGGAACGCTTTCGTGTTTCCTCCGTGCAGTCGAGCGATCCCTCTTGCGACGCAAATTTCACTGTCTAGCAGTAGACGTTGGTCACCTTCGATGACGCCTTCTACGTGAGCGAGTGTTTCGGTGCCGACCGAAATAACAATGCTGGAGCGAGGCGGGATGCTCACTTGATGTTCGAGCACACTCAAGGCGTGGTGACTACGAGGGCTCTCCGGCGGTATCGGATGATCTTCCGACAGCGTTATGGACTTCGGCTTCAGGTCGATGACTGCGCCGTGTTGGTTGAGGAAGTCCATGCCGAGAATGACGTCTCGTGAACACTGTTGGAGGATAACGAAGGTGACAGGGTAAGTGCGGTCGTGAATGGTAATTCTTGCCGTGCACATTCCTGTCGGCGTAATCAGGTGTCCTCCAGCGGTCCGAATTTGAGGGCGTTTCCATGCAGTCTTAACATTCTTTAACTGGACGGCGATGTGTCCACTCATGACTGAGTAATCGGCGCCTGTGTCGACTAAGGCGGTGACTGCGTGGCCGTCTAGAAGCACGTCGAGGTCGGTGGTTCTTTGTCTTGCATTGCAGTTGGGTCTTGGCGTCGGATCATGGCTGCGTCGTGTTGAACTGAAGCTGGTACGTCGCATCGTCAAGTCGTCTTTCGTCGGTGTAGTCTTGGCTTCCTGAATTCCTCGGGATGGCGGCGTGTCGTTATTATGTCGTCGAGATGGTTTCTTCGGCGTCTTCGTCGGCGGCGGAGGATCTTCGTCAGTTCGACGTACAGCAACCGCACCTCCATCGGTTGCTGCCTTTAGTTTTCCGGATATGGGCTCGCTGACCGGCCCCGGGCTGGGCCAGTGTATGGTCGGCGCTGCGGCGACAGGTAGCGGCCTGGTGATGGCGTACGCGACGGTCGTCGAGAGCTACACTGAGTAGCGGCGAGGTAGTCGGCGATATCCCGGGGGCGTTCACCTTGCTGCGGGCGCGGAGCGTTCACGGCGAAACCTCGCAGTCCCATCTCCCGGTATGGACATCGTCGGTAGGCGTGACCCGCTTCTCCGCAGTGGTAGCAGAGCGGGCGGTCGTCAGGAGCGCGCCAAATGTCCGTCTTCCTCGCGCAGGTGCGCTGGACGATGGGTGGTCGCGCTGGCTGCGGCGGCGGCGGACGACGGAACTGCGGCGTGACAGGGCCCTGGCGCGGTCGCGGAGGGGGACCTTGACGGCACGCGACGGCTGCGTAGGTCATCGCTTGCGGCTCAGGCTGCGGCGATTCAGCGGCTACTCCAAGCTGTTGTTGGAGCTCCTCACGCACGGCGTCGGCAATCGAAGCCACTTGAGGCTGTGATGATGGGAACAGCTTTTGTAGCTCCTCCCGCACGACAGCTCGGATAGTCTCGCGTAGGTCGTCGGTGGCCAGTGATTGAACCCCGGCGTAGTTTGTATAGTTCGTGCGGCGATCGAATTGCCGGTTCCGGATCTCGAGTGTCTTCTCAATGTTCGTCGCCTCACGAAGAAACTCTTCGACGGTCTTGGGTGGGCTTCTTACCATCCCGGCGAAAAGTTCTTCCTTTACACCACGTATCAGTAAGCGTACTTTCTTCTCCTCGGCCATATCCGGGTCGGCGTGGCGGAACAAACGGCTCATTTCTTCCGTAAAGATGGCGACGTTCTCGTTTGGCAGCTGCACTCGGGCGTCCAGCATAGCTTCAGCCCTTTCCTTGCGCACGACGCTTGTAAAGGTGCGTAGGAAGCCGGTACAGAACAGGTCCCACGTTGTCAAGGTCGATTCCCTGTTCTCAAACTAAGTTCTGGCGGTGTCTTCTAAGGCGAAGTAGACATGCCGCAGCTTCTCGTTGGAGTCCCAGTTGTTGAATGTTGCGATTCGATCGTACGTCTCCAGCCATGATTCCGGGTCTTCAGTCGCTGCTCCATGGAAGGTTGGTGGGTCCCGAGGTTGTTGTAGGATAACGGGGAACGCTGGGGCAGCCATTGGGGTTGTCTTGACCACGATCTTCTTTGTCGTCTCAGGTAGAAGTCCGTGCTCTGGGGGCAGTCCTTGCAGTCTGCGGCTAGCACGCTGGTCTTGGGCGATGTTGGTTCTGTCCTCGGGCTTCGGGCTTGGATCGCGGCTTTGCGGGGGCGTTCGGTACATGAACGCACAAGCACCTCCACCAGATGTCACGGGGTGGTGACGTTAAGAACACAGTAGAAATACTGTGAAAGGCAAAACTAGATTTTATTGGGCGAACCTGTGCCCACAAAACCAGCTACACTTATAGCACAACGAAAGCGGCGAACAGAGTCGGCGATCGTCGGAAATCTGATCAGCGGGTCAAGCGCGTCGGCTTTTATAGAGCAGTCGTGGAATGTTCCAGACTAATCGTTTGGACCAGCGTGCCTTCCACAAAGTTCTACACCATTCGCGTTACGCGATGAAATCAGATAACACAAGGTTCGGCGACAACAGACAGCCGGGTAGAAGCATCGATAACTTTCCAGAAACGTCGGATACATGCAGGCGCGTCCGTCGCTGTGCGATTACAGTTGTTAAGCGGCGAAACGTGGTCGCCCGATAAAGATAAGCACACGTGTCAATATTAAATTTGTTTCTGTAAGTTGGGCTTGAGGCATACTTGACCTCCGCACGGCTCTGCGCGATATTGCACTAGCTCCTGGGTCTAGCCACGCATTTCTGTCCGCGCTTCGTGATACGGACGTAAGCCGGCCGGAGTATATCCCCCCCCCCCCCCCCCCCGGAACACATGCCGGTATTGCACTATATCAGGTATCGGCGCCCACGTATGGGTGATAGGAAGTCACCCGTACAGACGTAAGCCGGCCAGAGTACCCCCACTGGGTACTTTTGCCCGTTATGTTACCATCTCGGGGTTCGGTGCGCATTCCTGTCGCGCATGCGTGCGTAAGCCGGCCAGGGTACCCACCTCCACACCCTCCCCCCCCCCCCCCGCCTGGGAACGTATGCTTGATGTTGCGCAATAACCGGGGTCGGCGCACACATTCCTCTCACCTATAGTGACGCAAGCCAGCCACTGGAACGCATGCGGGGGATGCATACACGGGCTAGAGGTAAACAGGTTCGCTGTAAAAGAACTGATAGCATCTACCGCGCCATGTATGCGATCGAAAACCAATTAAATCCGTGTACCGTCTTGCTGTGGTAACATTGAAATATATTGTTACGCATGAAGAAAACGAAGACCAGTGAACGTGCTTGCGGTCCCGAGTGGAGGAAGGAAGAAGAGGACGACGCTCAGTTGATTAACCAGCTGGCCGCTCTTGCGCTCACCTTCGCGACCTACAGTGAACGGTCCCCTTCACCCGTAAGGGTTATAAACGGTCTCCTTCGCGCGTAACAAAGTAGTGGAGGTGCGGGGTACCGCTCACAACAACGGAAGCGTCACTGCCGCAGCTTCGTCGAAGCCGTCGACTTGCCGGCCTCCAGCCATCAGCCGTGACCGTCTTCGAGATGCCAGAAGAAGTAGCCGCTCCGAGGGCAGCACCTAGCACTCCACTGCCATACTACCGAGTTCCACCCACCTTCGGAGGCAAAGCGGGGGAAGATGCCGACGAGTGGCTCGTCCACTACAAACGAGTGAGCAAGTCCAACGGGTGGGATGCAACCGCTCAGCTCACCAATGTGGTATTCTCCCTGACCGATACCGCCCTCGTGTGGTACGAGAACCACAAGGACGCGCTTACGACGTGGGAACATTTTGTTGACGAGTTAAAGGCGTGTTTCGGGGACTCAGTTAACCAGCTGGCCGCTCTTGCGCTCACCTTCGCGACCTCCAGTAAACGGCCTCCTTCATGCGTAAGGGTTATAAACGGTCTGCTTCGCGCGTAACAATATGAAGCGTAAAGTTTTATTACGTTGAAGGAGAGTAGGGAAACTGTTTAGAAGGTGTATTTACAAGAGGCAGTAGGCGCTGGACAACATGGAAGCCATCCAACATCCAGCAACGAACGTCGTCGTCTTCACTTTTGCCAGTGGCCACTTATGCGTATGTCTCAATAATCTAAAGTTTGATATGATCTTCGAGTGTCGTGTAGCATGACCCTCGGCGGCAGAAGCGCCGGCCCGGTCCTACTAAGGACCCAAAGCAGTGAACGGTTGGTAATGCTCCAGTCCCGAAAAGTGTACGACCTCGCTCTGGAGAGCGGAAGAGAAGATGCATTGGGACTGGCAGACACAATCTCGTATGTGACGTCAGTCGCTTCTCGAAGGACGCGGTATGCGCCCGTGTAGCGAGGCCAGAGCTTTTCAGGAAGTCCTACACCTCGAGAGGAGCTTCAAAGTAGCAAATGTGCACCCGGAGAAAAACGTTCGTTGTGGTGCCGGTGGTCGTAAAGGCGCTTCTGATTTCGTTGGGAAGCAGCAAGTCGACCACGGGCAGCCTTCCGCTCGTAATCAGCCCGTGCAATGGCGTCCCGTGCATATTCACTAGTTGAAGTCGCAGGGGAAAGAAGAAATGTGTGCGAGTGTAAGGAATGTTTACGTCTGAACAAAAGGTAAAAGGGAGAGTATCCAGCAGTGTCGTAGCGGAAGGAATTATAAACGAACGTCATGCATGGCAGTACAAGGTCACAATTGCGGTGGTAAGCCAACACGTAGTTTGAAAGCGCTTCTGTTAGGGTTCGATTCAAGCAGGGGGTGACCCGTACGTCTGGGGATAGTATGACGTGATGATCTTGTGCTGCGTGGAGAAGCAGCTCAGGGTATCGTCAGTGACTTTAGGCAGGAAGGTGCGGCCTCGGTTAGTAAACAATTGACGTCGGACACTGTACCAAAATTACCTCACGGAGGAGATAGTACTCCACATCTGTAGCACAGCTGTCGCCAGTGTTCGTGTTATTGTGTAGCGCGTCACGTAATCGGTAGCTATGGCGAACTATTTGTTTCCTGAAGCAGATGTTGGAAAGGGTTCGATAAGGTCGAAACCGACAAAGTAGAAGGGCTCAGGTGTAACGCCAATGGGCTAAAAATACGCAGCAGGAAGCGTAGACGCTTTCTAACGTCGTTGACAGAGGTCGCAGGCGCTGACATAACGACGCACAGAGCGAGCTAGGCCAGGCCTAGAGAAGTCACTGCGCACGCGGTCATCTGTGCGAATGACACCAAGGTGGCCAGCGGTTGGAGCGTCGTGCAGCTCACGAGGAACTGTGGAGCGCAAGTGTGCTAGTATAACTAGGATATCAGGACCGTTAGGATGAACATTACGCCGATATAAGGTACGATCCTCCAAGGCAAACATGCGAACAGAGGCGTCCTTGGGAGAGGATTTCAAGCACTATTTTGGATTTCTCCCTACCAAGAAAGACGTTCAAACGTGACCTGCGGGCAGTTTTGTTTTCCGTTGAAATTATTAACAATGATAAATCTAAATTTCCGTTTCAATTGTTGACTTTTTTTAAGTGTTTTTGGGATATGAGTGAATCTTCAATGTGATTTTAAAAAAACTGTCCATAGTGCTTAAGTACAGCCACATTGTATAGGATGCATGATGTATGTAGGATATATGCGCGTACTGTTTGTAACGCCGCTTCTCTTTATTGTACCAGCTCTCTGCTGTACTGCTGTAAACTGCTCGTTTTGTTACGGGGGCAGTAACCTCGTCAGGCAACCATGCCTTTGTCTCTGCCACCCGCAGGATGATGTGATTTTTCGGCAAATAAAAACTGACCAACCGACCGACCGATTGTTTCTCTTAAGTAGGTACCCCGATGCTGTTTGTCGGAGATGTTGAGCAACTGGCTCACGGAAAAGACGCAATCGATAGACTAAGTGCACGAACAGTCACAGTCGGCCACAAGTAAGCGCGACAAGCAATTCACATTTTTGTGCAGACCGACACGTAGTTTCAAAGCGTGTCTATAAGGGTTTGATTCAAGCCCTGTCTTGTTTGCGACCGCATACGTCTACTCTTACTGGTGCAGTGCCCATTGTGCGAGACTGCCTATAGGACCCTTCAACGAGGTGAGCCGACAGAGGCAATGGTGATCGGAAACTGCTGTAAATCGTCTGCCGAGTAGATAAGGGCGAAATTTCGCAACCGCCCATACAAGACCGAGGCACTCAAGTTCTGTAATTGAGTAATTTCACCCTGATGTGCCCAGCAGTCTGCTGGTATAAGGATGACCTACCCCACTCCACGTCCACTATGGGCCAAGACAGTACCCATTCCGTAACCACTCGCTTCAGTGCAGACTTCTGTTTGGGCTGATCGGTGGAAGTAGTCCAAAATGGGAGGCGTTGTGAGGAGTGTGATTAACTCGAAGAAAGCCGCGGCTTGCGCAGGACCCCAAGTAAAAGGGCCGTCTTTTTAAGATCTTGAGCGGTTTCGTAATCACTGCAACATTTATCAGAAGCCGGTGAAAATTGGAGCAGAGCTGCGAATATCTTTGGCAGACTTCGGCACAGGGATGTCTGTCACGACTCTAATTTTCTCCTGGTCAGGTTAGACGCTTGCAGCATCCACACTATGACAAAAAATCGTCATACAGCGACGGCCAAAACGGCACTTCGATTAATTCAGCTGACGTACGACACGGCGGAACACGTCAAGAATCGGTGAGAGGCGTTTGAGCTCTGTATCAAATATAGCAAAACCACAATTACAGCGTCTAATACAAGTATGCGTACAACTCCGACATATGAAGCAGAGAGTTCATCATTCTCTCGAATGTGACTCGAGGATTACACACACTGAAAGGGATGACACTCAACTGGTAAAGCCCATCAGGAGTTACAAATGCCGTTTTCTCTCGGTCCATTCTGTTCACAGCAATCTGCCAATAGTCAGATCAAAGATCGATAGAAGAAAAGTAAGTGGCACAATGCGGGCAATAGAGGGCGTCATTCTAATTGAGCCATTCTAATTTTTAACTAAACTAGGAGAAGCCCAGGGACTAGATGATGGCTCGATAATGTCCTTCGTCAGCTTCTGGTTAACTTCCTGCTGGATGACACTTCGCTCAGACGCAGGCACTCGATCGGGCCGTCGGTGAACAGGGCTCGCATCGCCTATGTGCATGCGATGCGCGACAACTGACGTCTCGCCCAGGGGCCGATTACCGAAGACGAAAATGTCTCGGTGTGACTCGAGAATACGCCTACGGGCTTCAGTGGGCTGAGGCGAAAGACAATTGACGATCAGGCAGCGAATTTCGCGGCTATTACAAATGGTCGGCGTTAGAGTGCCCTTCTGAAGACATGTCGCATCCAGTGCAAAAGCTTCTAGCTCAATATCTTACAGGAGGCAAATGTGAGCTACTGATAGCCCATGTGCAAGTACCTGCTTGACGACGCCAAAATTCGCAAGGGGAAGGCAAGCTTTGTTAGCTGTAATGCTCAGTACCGTGTAGAGCGCAACGATACCGTGATTGAACAGGACGTCAGTAAGATTCTTAACGTAATAGTCGCCATCTGGAACAGTTGGTGAACATAACAAAACGACATACATCAATGTTTTAGATCGTAGGCGAACAAAGTCGCTGCAATGTAAGTGTGACGGAGGATGTTCATCACTGGATTCACAGAGGCGAGGATGTTCAAGGCGGAGGACACCGGTGGAGCAGCCGATCAGAGTAGAATTGGCGGAAAGAAAAGAAAGTCCAAGTATGAGGTCGTGAAGGCACTGCGCAAGGACACTAAAAATAACGACCACCTGGTGATGTGCAACGATAACCCGAGCTGTGCACATCCCAAGAGCGACCGTCGCAACGTCAGCGGCACGCATGACTTCGGTCGTGGGCGGTGTAATGGTATTCTTCATAAGACGACGAAAACTGGGCCTCATCACAGAGACGAGCTCCCCGGTATCAACCAAAGCTCTGAAAGGGACGCCGTTGACGTGGATTTAAAGAATGTTCCACTGGGCACGTAAGGACAGTAGATGATTTTGAGTCAAGGTCGACAGCGAAGTTTCACTTCCAGAAGCTGCGCAGTCTAGTTTTCCGGCGAAAAGCGACGGCTGAAGGACGACGAAGAAGAGCGGCGGCGAATCGGTGAACGAGATGAACGGCGATGCGGCGGAGACGACTGAGTGTAGCGGGTACCTTCCTCAGGGACATCGTGTGCAGAGCATTTGGAGCGGGGTGGATAGCGGTTTGCAGTGCGGAAGAGACCCGAGTAAGCGGGAAATGGGCGAGGGGACTGAGAGGACCACTGGCTGCGGCAATAGCGAGCAGTGTGTGCAGTTCGGCTACAGCGAAAACAGATAAGCGCATCATCGGCTGTTCTTCATTCCGACGGGTCTCTGGATCGATAAATTGTGTATGGTGCTCAACGAGGCCTGTCTGCGAAGACTAGGGCGGCGTCAGGAGTATTAATGGCGCAGACAGTAGGCAACATGCCAAGTTTCGCAAATTCATGGCGAACAACGGCCTGGATCAATGAAACAGCCGGCATCGAGGTCCGGATACCGTGGGCTTCTAAGAAGCCGGATATGCGGCCTCGAGTTCTCGGCGGACGATGTGCGTCACGTCGTCTCATGTAGATGCTTGACATGGAGCTGCATCGCAGGAACACGTTGCAGCGGCATTAGGTATGCGCCCGAACTGTGGCGAGATGCGCCGGCCTTTTCTTGCTGTAGATGACAGCACTTTTGCTCACGCGGTCAACGGTGGTCAAATTGGTGAAGACAAGCAGATAGGACGCATAGTCAGCGATACCCTTCAAAATGTGGGTGATCTTGTCAGCCTCGGATATATGATCAGCTTGTAGACACAAGGCCAACTCGTCCTGTATGTACGACAAGTAAGACTCTGTTGACGCGTGGATGCATACTGCCAATTGTTTCTTGGCGGCAAGCTGTCGACCAAACGGGTTGCCCAAAAGGTCGCGGAGCTGCTGCTTGAACGTGTCCCAGCTGGTGAGATCGTCCACGTGGGTCTTAAACCAGTTGCGAGGGTATCTGCCAAGGTAAAATATGACGGTGACCAGCAGTATAGTTGGATCCCAGCAGTTCAGCTTACTGACACGCTCATAGAAGGGTGGTCAAAAGTTTCCAGGTGGCAGTTTGCGTGGACTTGTTTAATTCGTACCCATGCAGCGTGTCATGTATTGGATTGTAATAGCCCAAAGGTTTTTGTGAAGAGGGTGATCGAGTGGTACTGTTTTTCGGCAGCCACAGTTTTTGAGTGCCAAAATTACTCCAGGAGCTCCGCAACTTGCTTGAGAATGAACGCTATAGAACACGCTGTGGTCTGACAAATTTGGCCACTCCTGCACATTCTCAGCCACTTATCCACATCAACGCTGTTTGTACCAGAAAAGGTCCCGGGATCGCGGGGTTGTGAGAGGGTGATAAACTGGGGAGTGGTCGCAGTAGTAACTGGCTGCCACGTGTCATCGCCTGACGGCATGGCAGTAGATTTAAGGTAGCGTCCGCTGCATAGCTCCGTCGTCAGAAGGATTATTCGGCGCCTACAGCAAATAAATGCTACGCGGAAGCACAATAAAGAAACTATGTACAAGGGGTACCAAGCACTGGCCAACATGGAAGCCAGCCAAGATCCAGCAAGGCACATCGTTGTCCTCAGATCAGCTAGTGGACGCTTATGGGCACGTGTCACTAAATCCAAAGGTAGACATCGTCATCTTCGAGTGGAACATAGCAATTTACTGCAATATTTAGGAGAAAGATTCTTGCCCCCAGCATGCGAAGTCCACATTTAGGCTATATCATAGTAAGACAACCTTCGGCTAGATTTTATTAAAATGAATTTTAAATATTCCCCATATACTAGGGAGTACCGCCAGCGCAATTATTGAACAACTCTTGAAGCAATACAAAAGCAGGAAGCTCCATTTTTAACTAAACAGTGCAGATTCCCACTCAACATAACAAGAATGCTTAAACATGGCACGTTTTTCTCTGCCCCATTGTCGCTTGACACAGTTATCATGGCATCTGCTGTCCCAAAATTTATTTCTCATAGCATCGCGTATGAAAGAAGATGTCAAGCTCGGCTCAATAAAGTTGTTTTTCTCTCTCTCTCTCTCATCGCGTATGAGTGTTACTGTGCCGCTGCAGCACTTGTCAATATACATGAAAAAACTGTTCGACAACATTGGTTACAAAAACTCACTCCTTCCACGTGCACAAAATTGCAGTAGGACTGAATACCAGCGCATCCTGTGCAAATCTCCGCGATCTTTTGTATTCGTATAAAAGTAATTCTCTGTCACAGCTTTACCTTAGTAATTCGATTTTTTTCAGATTCTTCTATTTGATGTACTGCGAACCACTAAAGAAAACAAATTTTGTTTGTTCTGATCTTTTTTTTGGGGGGGTCTAAAACTTTAAACCTCGCAGGTCCTTGCAAGTTTCCACTGTTTCATATTACATATACAACCACGTAGAACACATTCCATTATCGCTATAAAAATTATATGTATTTCTGTGGTGTTCAACGCCTCGAAACAAAACAGTCGACTACGAGGGACACCGCAGTGCAGAGCTGTGTTGTTTCGGCAAACTTTTCTTCTTTTGCGTAAACCTACGGCTGTTATTGCGACTTCCGGTAGTATAAAACTGACTGATTACCTGGACGTAATGAATACATGAAAAACATAAGTACATTATCTCTAAAGCTCGTAAAGTTCTAGAGCGACACGAAAGAAAAGCCTTATATGGCTTAGACTCAACTAGTGTTCTTTGAAAAGTCTATATTTGTTGATTTCACGGCAACTGGTCGATCGCGACCTCCGACAAGGCACCGCCCCACCTTTAGCAAAGGTGCGTCGCTGCCATAGGGGAAACCGCGGGGGTTTATTAAACTAAAAGAGAATGAAGCCTCATGCTTGTGTCTTTGTTTTTATTTGAAGACGAAAGGCCTGCTTTCGGACATCGGCGATACGTGGGGGATTTCTAAAGTATTCTATTGCGATAGCAATTATATGCATACACCAGGCCCATCTCTGCCACCGCCGCCGCCGCGATGTTCCGCATAACGTCCAAGGGCGACAAAACCGTAGCTTCGCGCCGTATGCTGTATGCTCGCGTGAAAGCGTGCCGAGATGAGCCGAGCATCTCGTGCGCGCGAGGGATGATAAGTGGGGAGGAAACACCCCGTCTTCTGTCGCGCGCAAAGTACCGGTGGGAGGGGAAGGTGGGGGAGGGCGTTCTATTCCGGCGGCTGCTCCGAATGGCACGGCCGCGCGGGCCTTATTTTGAAAGTGGTCTGCGATGGCGACAGAGTGCGAGTGTTGTTAGCGTCGTGTCAGCTTTGTTTTCGCCGCTCAGTTCACGTTGAAGCGAGAGGCAGCCTGAAGGTGAGTCCGCCCTCTGCAGCTACCACGCTTCCTCACTCCAGCATCTTGACAGCGAGTTTGCGTGGCCATCGAGTCGGATGTCTCCACCTTTTCTTGTTCGCGCGTGACACCACGCTTGTTAATTTAGTTAGTAAGGACACGTTTACAAGATTATATGGCCGATAAAACTACCATCCTTACTTCATCCAGCTGCCTGCGAGTTTACTATAGCAATTGATGCTTCGTCTTTTAGGCGACACGACGAGTTTTTCTTTTTTTTTTTGTAGTATATGGTTCGTTGTGGCATAATAAATGCTCCTCAAGATTGCTAAGCTTAAGTTTTGGCTTCTTTTGTAACCTTTAGTGGGGTTTTGTTTGGTACCGTAGAACGGAAATTTACTATTAGGGCTCAAATAAATTATCTGATTAATGTGCCTTCAAAGGGACACTACGCAGAAACCTTACTTCATCTGTACGAGTACGGTATCCTTCTTTAACAGTTCAGAAGCCACTCTCACCCTTGGAGGAGGTTGGTAAGGCACAACAGATGCATACACGAAAGACGGGTCGCGGCACCATCTGGATTTTGCCGGACCAGCTCGCCGCGACGTCATGGATTTGGGCAGCATGTGCTCGGGCCTAAGTAATCTTTTTTATACCTGAATATTTATTGTGGACCAAGGCATTGTATTCTATGGAAGCCACGGACATAACATTGCAAGTTTCAGGAACATTTGTTCAACCACAACTGCCCCAGCAGGAAAGAAATACCTTGAAATCCGTGACGTCATACCGACGGCACAGCGCTGGGCTTTCGTCCCGAAATTCGCAAAATGAAAATTTGATCTTGATTTTGTTTTCTGATGTAGAAACTATTGGCGATAAATTACCTGAAAAATAGCTTCGAGACCACACCACATTAGTCGAATTTGATTTGACGTTTTTTTCAGTGTCTCGGGCATCGTCTTCGTCATGTTTTTTTTTCGTATGTTAAGCTACAGCAATGTATTATTCATGCCCTCGCTTTTACTACTGCAGTTCCAAAGCGCCCTCCAGATCCGCTCAGTGGTTCAGCAGGTGGTACTCGCTCTTGCTGTGGGCGAGGGGGCCCTCGAGTTCGAGCACCGCGCCCTAACACCTGCTCATGTTCTTGTCAAGGAAGCGCAAGACCAGGTGGTTCCTTTCGTGCTGAACGGCCGCGCGCTTCTTCTCAATGTGTTTGGCGTCCAGGTCTCGATCGTCGACTTTTCTGCGGCGCGGATGACTCTTGCCAGCAAAGCAACAGGTGAGGTTCAGCTTCAAGCTTGTTTCTTTGCGTCAACAATCACCTTGTAGAAAATGTGCCCTTTTCTACAGACTTAATCTATGTGCATTTACAAGACAGAGCCAACTCGAAGACAAAATGGCAAAATAACAGAAGGAGTGTGTAAGACCAAATAATAAGGGAAAAAAAAACGCCCGAGCTTTCTAAAGCTAGGGAGAGTATCGCAGGAGTAAAGCGGTCGATTTACTTTTCAAAGCATTGTTTTACTCTCGCAAAATGTCGAGTCGAGTGATATGTTCTTTTCACTCAGCCCTTCAGAGGGAGGGTAGAATGCCCGTTCTATTCTTGAGGCAATAGAGGAGAAAACGTAGCCTAAGCTCCTGCTTCAACTGTAGAAGACTAACACCGAACATGGTGATGTATCAATCGTGCACGCTGAGCAGAGAACACACCGTTATGCTTCTAAGAGAACAGGCAGCCATAGTTTAAAGGAACGCGGAGCGAGCGCTCTACTCTTTCACTCGGAGTTGCTACACCGCGCGCGCGCTCAACATCGCGGAACAGCACGGCACCGGAGAAAAGTAATCTGTCCAGCGAGCAACAACGAAGGCCTTCCAAAGAAGACCGTGTGTCAGCCATCTCGCGTCGCCACGAAAAGAGAACAGCCATTCATCATTCGTTGGATATAACAACAATTCATCCACGGTAAGTGAATCCTGAGATTCTGAGTATTGTCATGCTATCGCCAGGAAGTCGTCGCGGCGGCGAAATTGACAACGGACTAGGCAAGCGAACTGTGTCTCTCGATGTCAATAGAAGAAAGCCAGTCGTCGCGATAAGTGCATGTGATTTTACCACTTGGCGCTCTCTGTAAGAGCTTTGAAAATCCGAAACGCTGCCAGAACCATGGTATGTTCAATAATACCTGAGGCGAGGGGACGCATAAAATTGTTTCTTTACCAGCCCATGATTCCCAGCGTATGAGGAGCGTGCTTCGCGTGTGTTTTGTGTGTCTGAATTTATTCAATTTGGCAGTGTACTGTGCACGGTAGGCTGTTGAAATAAGGAGTCACATAAAAGAAGATGTCTTTTTGCTGGCGGCATGCTTTCATTATAATGAGCCGCGCGCTTGATGGTTTCTTTCGCCTAGGGGCAATCTGTGACCACTAAAGTTGCGTGCAACGCCAGTGCCAGTTAGAAACTTTGTCGCAGGCATTCAGCTGGAGGCTGCAAGAGCTCAGTTGGGCGCGTTATTTTGAATTTACTGAAAACGAATGAGTAATTTATATCTTAGGTTGAATGAGACTGAGGAGTTTTTCTTCATGTATTGAAATGTGTGATTATATGTTTGATATTATGTCTCGTGTTGCGGTTTTCGAGCACAGTGCGACTGTGAAAGGGTGCTTATGTGTACGAATTTAGTGATTTGTCAAGCGGCGAGTTATGCATCGGAATCAAATATAACTACTACTGTGCAAAATTACAGTTGCAGGGCCTTTTACATACGTTTGCTGTTTCGGACATGCTTCTGCATTTGCTATAATATTAGCTGGCGCTACAGAGCTATGTCATATCAACAGTTAAATCACCCTTCCTCTGGGGGTTTCAAGCATAATCTGTGCATTCTACTACTGCATAACTGCATGGTAAAAATGTGTTTGTTGCTTTAATGTCTTTAGTGGAGAAACAAAATATCAAAATAAAATGTTGCCTTAATTCTGTGTTACCAGTCGTCTGTCATACACTAAACAAAGAGTTGGTCTAATAAACTAATAACTGCGGTCTAACTGCAATTTTTCCATACCTTCAAGAATTTAAAATGCTACATTTCAAACTGCAGCAATAGTCGAGTCTGTCAAAAATGAACTCTACTGCGTACGTCGCAAATGAAAATGAGTTCATGCCTTTTAGTAATCCTAGGTGCAGGCCGCAGTAAACTGTTTCTTGATAGTCTTGAAATGTGAGTAAGCTTGCCATAACAAGCCTTGTTAAGCCCATTCTTATAGGCACATCCAGTAATATCCATTGAATAGGAGGAACATATTTTCATCCCTACTGAGCATCATATTTGCAAATACGATCATCAAATTATGGCTTGAGCAGTGGCACAACCAGAGATGGTGCGGGGGGCACACTGAGCGCGGGCTTAGGATGTGTCAGAAGTGATGTTTGTGACACACCATACACTTGCAGACTTATGACATCTTACAATGTCCAATATTCCATTTAATTGTAGGAGTATTGTAAGATTGGTGCTGAACGAGGATGAACTGTTGCTTATTTCTTTTTTTCTTCAAGTCTCAAATTTGAAGTTAGTTTAGCAGTTGACTATGGCAGTCATTTAGATATTTCGCATGCATTTCTGTACGAAGACTAAGAGCTAAAACTTTCTTTTAGTGTAGTGACCTTATTTCTTCACTGTCTTGACGTTCTTACACCATGTCCTCGTGTTGACTTCTGCACACAATATTTTTCAGGCACTGGCTTTGTAAAACGCAAGGACACAAGGGTGTCAAAGAACCAGCCTAGCACGACTCCACATGGTGTAAAGGAGCGCACTCCAAAGGATCAAAATATAGTGCCATGTAATTTGGACGAGAAAACTAGAGTTTAGGTATATTAGGTGTACCATTTGACTAAGTGTCACCAAAAATTTAAAAATACACTATGTCACATCAAGATGAAAATTCTCACCTGCTCTAGACAGTCAACTTCACATGGTATTCTTTTTTTATGTCTGTCATGGGAAGTCAAGACTCAGTGGCTCACTGGAGACAAACACATAGGAGCAAGTGTTATTGAAAAGTAAGAAATATGATTTTTAGAAAGCTGATTACTTTCGTGATAAGCGACCGCTTTTTGTCTTGCCTCTCAATACATATATTTATGTGATAAAAAATAGTGGTGCAATAACATTGCAGATTTGCTTAAGGACACAATACATACTTGCAGTAAGCACATTGCCTGGGTTCCCTATAAAAAGCAACAGCTCATGCTTGGTAGCTGCTGACATATGTTAGCAGCATGTAGGTTCAAGTGTGCAAATACAAACAAGTGTCATTCTGTACTTTAAACGCTTACATGAAGCAAACAGATTTTCATGTCTTCCAATTTATCGATTTCTTACGCCTAATTTTAGAAGTATGGCTTGCTCTTAGGTTCCAGAAAGTCGATGCATAGGGGGCAGAGTACCCTGTGTCTACGAATACATTATTGTTTACATGCATGCTCACGAAACTATTTCATTTGAACCGCTCGCGGCTCCCGAAGCGGGAGCAAGGCCTTTAATTGTATGCCTTAATTAGAAGTCACAGAGTCGCTTGCAATTGAAAAATTAATTTGGCACATGTAAAATTTTGGTTTCTCCGATGAAATAGTCATACGAGTGTTTCTGTCAGGTATTTGAGATTTTGATGAGGGTCACTTAATCTACTTGCCAACCAAGTATGCTAGTGGAGGCAGGGATGTGTTCAATGCAAAGAACTGAGAGTACCTGCGTGCAATAATGGTTCGTCACTTGGCGGATGTGAACATATAGTGTTAATCTTGCAAAAAGCCCCTTAGTCCGATGGCTTCTGTAAGCATAATTTTTACAAAGCAAAAGAAAATTAAACCATATTTGCACATAGTAAGGTCCCCGACTTAAGATTGAGTGCACAGTGAGGCACTGTATTAGTCGTCCCAGACACTTATATACTTGTTTTGAGATGCGGATAAGATTATGTGAACCGCGATAATTTTTCGCACTTTAGCGTACCTTAACCGCTTCAACAAATAAAAAAAGCTTTGGTTTCAGGTAGTTGCTTCATTGTGTGAGTATATGCATAGCCGCATGCAAAATGCACGGGTATGGAAGAGATATGTAAAACAGGATGGTGTCTTTCTCAATTTATGATTTGCTTGTTTGCCTTTTTGAGGCACTGCCCTGTCTGTACTTATGCTTAAGTCGCCTTTGATGCATTATATTCATCACATCTGATTTTTGGTTCACATCTGACGCCATGCTATACTTTAGTTAGATTGCATTTTCAACTAGTCACAATTGTTGATCATGTAATTGCGCAAGCTGTTCGTCAGAAGTATAGCGCTCATACCGTATTGCGGAATGAAAAGCCACCATATGACATAAAATTTGACGCGCAAGATTTTAATGTGAATGTTCCTTGCAGTTTTACGTTCATTTGCTACACACTAAATAATATTGTAAGTTTATTTCATTTATTTGTCAGGAAGTGTAACGGATCAATCCAAAGAGCACCAGCAAACTACTTTCGTGAGAACGCCAACCGAATAGGAAACATGATACGCCTCTGTGCTGCTTTGAGACCGGGCGGGATATTCCTGCAGAACCACGACAAGACGCGCTTAGAAACAATGGGGTGCAGCCCATACATTAATAACTTTATGTGAAATATTTATAACCAAAGCTAGACGTGCGGCCTCGCATGAAAGTGTCCGACACATTTCTAAATGTACTGTGCCCTCAGTCAAGAACATCGATACGTTTTACCGGACGTTATCAAATGGGCTGCTGTCTTTGAATCTGGCACGTTACCAGCCCCATGCTTAGTAGCTCATCTGGTAAACTCTGCCATATAAGTGCATACGTTTTGCGCTAGAAATGCGCTTGCTGGCCAGTAATTTGGCGCATATTTCCCTTCCATCGTAGTGTCAATACTTTGTGACTTTGCGCACATTTGTTCTATGTTTCACTTTGCATTATATACTTTATATTTGAAAAGATGGAGCCAATTGCAAATAAAGGATATTTCTACACTGTAATACTGATGAAACTTTAGAGAATATATCTGTATTTTATTGCAAGACGTGCTGTAAAGTTCATGGGCATCATTGTAATCAAATTTTATGTGTGTGTCAGTATGTTTCTCAAATTATTATTCAGCCTGTCTGGTGACCGATCAATAAAGATTCTAAACTTTTTACGGAAAGAAATGTTTCATTTGTGTAACTCGGCAACTACAGATTACATCCAATTCACCAAGTATAAGTGCAAAAGCTACTAAAGAACGAATCAAATATTCGCCACATGTAAGTATTGCGAATCTCTTCTAACGTGCCCATGGCTGTACATCGCGAGTGCACTATTGGCAAGAGTACTAGCACTCTGTTCTGAAGGAGTACAATCTCTCTGTTAGGAGTTGAAACACTCGGTTTGGAGAAGTAGAAGTACTCGGTTTGGAGGAGTAGAAGCACTCGGTCTGGGGCAGTGCTCTTGTGGGGAAAGTATTAGCACTCTGTGGAAAAGTACTAGCGCTCCCTTGCGTAGGACTACTGAAATTCTGTCAAGAACAGTTGTTCTACTTTCTCTCAAACGGGTCGATTTACTCTCGAAAAGGGAGTGAAATATGGGACAAGCAGGTACTCCCTCGAACAGAGTTCCCGGAACTCTGTTTTTAGAGTTAGTGGAGAGGTCACGGTAAACTTGGGCTTCGATGTGCGCTGCTATGCCTGTCTGATAGCATGAACATTCTCTGAAGTGAATTCCCATGCTGCCGTGTCCTCCAAAGTGGGGGCAGATACCTCCCCCCCCCCGGCGATGCCGAAGTCATACGCATCTCCCCCCTCCCCGTAAAGTGTCATTACCAGAGTTCTGCTACCTACATCATTTGAGACGTTCGAGTTGCCTCTACCTTTTCACTTAAAATTTTAGTACGGCTAAAATCTTACCGCATCATGCATGGCGTGGCCGTGCACAGCTTTTAGTTCATATTTTCGCTTTATTTCGTGAAATCTTACCAATAGGAGGACAAGCGCATTAAAAGCACCAGCGGTGGCTACGTCATTTGTACTTTTTTACTCCAACAATTTTTTTTTATTCCCAGTGTGAACATCATGCGCACACACAATATATAATTAATTATTCACACATGACAGCGTTTACCATACTTCTTGAAAAGAAGGAGGTAGCCAGCTAACATTTATCTATAATGGTTTGGATAGCCTATGCCTAGAGAATGAATGTGTTGCTCAATGTTCACCTCGCTTCAAATCGCTTTGCGTTCATTTTTGACCCAGAAAAAAAAAACCTGCACACTTCGCTAACACATTCGGTAAAGTCTTTTATCAAGGGCGCATGAAATGCGCGTAAATGATATGTGTCCCAGTATTGAACAGTTTGCCATAGGGAAAGAGGACTAAACAATATAACAAAGTTCTACGGTGATGACCTTGAAGCAGAACGCGTGATTTTGCGCATAGATATGCTGATTGACATTGTAAGCCACCAAAAGTCGGCATTATTGAACACATTCGAGGACGTCGTGCACGTGTTTTCGTGGAACAAGTGCGATCACCTGCGAAACCTTTCTCCGGAAATAGTTAAGCTAACAAAAATTAAGTTCACCATATCGGTCTCGTGGAGCACAACCGAGAGGTGCTTTTATTGTCTTCGGCGACTGAAAGCGTAGTTCGGTCGACGACTGGACACGCCCTTTGAACCATCTGGCACTTTTGCACGCTCACAAATGACTCTCGCAAAATCAGTTTCCGGCGTCTTCATTGGCAGAGCAAGCGGCCGAATGAACACTTTTTCATTGATGGTGAAACCAACGCATCACACAACGAATAATAGGAAAGGGAAAGACGCCGACTTACAAGTCAAACCAAACCACCGGGAACGAAAATGGGGTGCATGACAGCGCAAGCAGGGTGAGGCCTCAATCCACGCTGAGCCTACTTGCTCTCCTGTCCTTTCGCGCTTCTTATATATCGCTGTCTCTTATTTATTTCTTTATTTATTTATTTATTTATTTATTTATTTATTTATTTATTTATATGGTTGTTTACTTGTGCTCTTTCTAACTTATTACTCTACAATCTTTTATTCCGGCGCCGGGAAACAAATGAGAACGATAGCATAAGGCATGCTTTGACAAGTACTTAAACTGTTGACTTATGGAGTAACCTTGCTTCATGCTAATAATTCGTCTTAAGTGTTGTTCTGAAATTGTCCTGTGTCGCGTAATTTTTATATGAGCAGTGTCTTCTCAACTGATCTATCGTCAGGAAAGAAGTCTTGATTGTATCTTTGTGTATTAACACTTTCACAAGTCATTACATGGCTTTTTTAATTGATGTGTATTCGTGCGACTTAGTATGCACAAAACACATCTATCTCCCTAACGTGTTGAATTGAAACTTCTTGTCGCTCGGCTTATCTGAGTGACGCCAACCTCTTGGTGGTGTTAAGGGACTCAGGCTGTAAAGCTGAACTGTCTCCTACTATTATTAGGCCGTCACTTCAGTGAACAATTCTTCGATATCCTACAAAGTTTCTTCAAGTGCAACTGTTAATGAAGGCAACCGCACAGTGACCAAAGCCAAACATGGTGGCCCAAGACATGATCGCACATGGAAGTGCGCGGTTAGTTTTCGTGCTCCCGCTCTGCAGGCAGAGTGACGGCAGGCCAGCTGAACATGCAAGCGCCGAAGCAAAACTACTGGCATAGCTACTGGGTACCAAACGCAGCGCAATGTCGATTTTCGCTCCGTTATCTCGACCCCAGTGATCACGTGTTCGGCCACCACTGTGGCCTCACGGACCGTTCTCTTGCCAAGGATGGCTGCGCGACGCAATGCTCCCTCCTACATTTTTTCTTGTTCCATGCATAATTCACATGCTTGCTGAACCGCCCCGATTACAGTTCCTGTAGAAACTAGCTGCAAAGTTCCCTCTGCTAATTATTGTATGAAATCTAGGAGCACAGGACCCCATGTATACACTATAGAGCGCATCATGTCACGCGTTACAGAGGAACGAACATATTTTATTTTTTATTTTTTATTTATTTTTATTTAGTACATACTGCAGACCACATTGTGGTCCTTGCAGGACGGGCAGACATTGAGTACAAGACATATACAAGATACGATCGTATACATTCATAAAATATATAGACTCTACAATGATATATTGCTCACAGAAACATTTAGTAAGAAGATCAAAACGCAATACCTAAATCAATTAATGGTGCAAACATAACGATGTAAAAAAAAAGGCAAGGGAATTGCACATCAAAGGCAAGGGAGTTTGAAAGCCGAGCACCTGCCCCGCTCATTCAACAGGAAGAACACATTCTATACAGAAAAAACAAGACAATAAAAACTTACATAAAACACAGTCACATGTTGTAAGGAGCGGGCAGCGAATTCCATTCAGAAATAGTTCGGGGAAAGAAGGAGAACTTATAGCTGTCTGTCCTAGCATAGATAGGTGTCAGTGTATCTGAACGATGGTGTCGTGTATACCTAGTGGAGAGATGGCTTACATATAGTGAAGGGTCCAGAGCCAATTTGTGATTATCTAGATTATGTAAAAAGTCTAGCTTGTGTTTCTGTCTTCTTTGTTCAAGCGAAGGAATATCGTTAGCCAACGTCAACTCTGACGGGGAATCCGAACTTTTGAACTTAGAATAAATAAAACGAACAGATTTTCTCTGTATTCTCTCAAGTTTGTTAACATTGACTTTAGTATAGGGATCCTTAGGGACTCTTAGGGATTCTTAAGGACGTAGCTCTAAACTGCTTACGCATGAAGATATTTTGTGCCAAGTTTGCGGGATGACGAGGCCATGCTTGCCGACGTGTAAACCCAACCACAGATAGCACCGTAATTAACTAAGAAAGTCGGGATAGTGTTGGCGCAAACGGGCAAGCGGCTGCTCCGATGGGAAAGGAGACGACCATCGACGTTCGAATCTTCTTGCTATGGGTGCAAACAGCGCTGGTGTGGTGGGCGGCAACAATTTTGCCTCGTCTATTCGTGTGCCACTACATTGCTTCAATGCTAATCGCATTGACAGTAATTCTGAAGTGGCTTGTGCCGAATTATTTTGAGGGGGTGGGGGGGGGGGTAAAAAGTGCGATTCAGTTCGCCTCTCTGGCGTAATGCCGAGTAAAACATTACCTTGACTCGATTTGCGCGTTAACTTGAACAAAGAAACAAAATATATGTGACTAAATAACTATAGGAATCGGTGATTAGATATAATTACAACGTTTACTTGAAACTAATTGCGAGCGCAGGCTATTATAAGAGCAAAGTTAATGTACTCAAATCAGAGAAAAAACTGAAAGTTTCTACCGGAAACCAAAGTACAGTAAGGCTTAGCATTCCGATTGTGCTCCTAGGATGGTGTTCCAGCAATACACAGAGGGTAAATAAAGTGCTGGCGCGAGTATGTTGGTCCTGCTCCCCCCCCTCCCCAACTCCTGGGGCATGCAGGCACCAAGGCGTTGACGGCACGCAGCGTGCAGAGAGCCTCCCTCCGCCCATCCCCTGTTTTTTGACATGTTTAACGAGGTTTAATTGAAGTCTTTTAGACCCACCATTTCCTTTTCCAACTAGTTTAACACTGACGATGTCCAAAACAAACAGGAACACGTCATTGTCGTGTGCTCCTTCGCGAGAAAGACAGTGCTTCGAAGCTGACACATCTGATCTCTTTCTGGTTTTGGTCTAGTGGTGCTTCTCACAATGGTTTTCTCTGAGGTGTATGGTGCTACAACCGATGCACGGGAAGTTAGGATCAGTTCGCGTCTCCCACCAGCAATGGCAGAGCCTCAAATGCTCGCAGACAGGTACCTTATGTAGGCCTACTTAGCGGCTGCCGCTTTTCTGGAAACTATTCCAACACGCCCAAGGACACTGGTACACGTCGCACACCCCGACATTTATCCCTAGCTATTTCCACTGTCATTGTTCTTTAAAGATATTACTTGTTGCATTTACTTAGCTAGCTGCCTAAGTCACGTAACAAACTGCCATAAGCTTGCCGAGCCGAGCTACTTATTTGCGAACAAGGCTTCCGTATCGAAACTGAAACGTCTTCAAGTTTTTTAAACCTGTTCGGTTTTCATTGGCGTCTCTCTGTTTTACCTTTCCATTATGTCTCCTCCCAACCAGACGAATCATCGTCAGACCATCGATTTCACAAATGTAAAATTCGTTCTCAATTTGCGATAGAATGAAATAAATATATACACAACCCACCCACGGCGGGAATCGGTGTGTGAGAAGTTTTTATGGACCAACTAGGTAAAATAACGCATTGCGAAAGAGACCGGCTGCAGATTTTAGTGATGATCGAACGCTTTCTTCAGCAACCATGGTGGGCCTTGCAGAGATAAATGAATTTTTACTAGTAAAAAAAAGGGATGGATCTATCGACTATGCTGGGGTGCGGGCAGATGAGTCATGTATGCAGAAGAGACGAGCGTGTGAGCTACACCACCACTTCCGAAGACGAGACGCATCTAAGATCTTCAGCGCCTCGACGGTGACGCAAGGTTCAACAAGCTTCTGAACACCAAGATTCGTGCGGCCACGCAGGCTTCCCGGGCGAAGAATCTCTTGAATTTTACGGCGGCCCTAGCTGCCGTTGCGGGCGCAAAGAGCCACTCCTTCATGGTTTTTGCAGCGCCACGACAGCGGTTACGGGCGTCTTGGAAACCTAGAAAATACGAGAACACGTAGCGTATACTGGGCGAGGGTCCGTCTTGGTGTCTCGAGCACTTGAGCCTCGATGATCGCGATTGCGTTGCGTCACTCTCTGTTTCAAGCGATCTGCCTTCCGCCACAGGTGCTTAAGCCCTCCATTTCTCGAGCACATCTTTAGTAATTACAAAGTTGCTCCGGGCTTTCTACGCGGGGAATTCCGCATTTCTCTGGAGATGCTTCAGCCCACTCACCATCTGGATCGCCCTGCAGAAGAGCGGCAGGCAAGCGCTGAACTGCCTCTAGAACGGGGGGAATGCATTAACTCGTTCGCCAGCGCATAGACAGCTTTTTTTGCCGAGGTTTTCCGCAGTGTACCCAAACCAGAGTCTAAGTGCTTTCTGCGATCTTCTAGCAGTCATTTTGGTAAAGTATGCAGCTATGCCTACTCCTGGCAAACGGGATAGTATGCTCAGTGCGTTTGTATAGTCAGTATCCACAGATGCAGTATCGCCGATGGGCAAGCATGACTGCCATGAATTGTTCGGCATTTTTAAATCAGCGTTCTTTCTAGCATTTTCAACTTCCATAGATGTTGCAACCTGTTGTATCTTCATGGCACCGCACGTGCCTATGAACTTGGGCGCACCTGCTGTAATCAGTTTCTTCCCTCATTCTCTATTTGTCCCTTCGCCTCTTTCTTGCTGTGTGCTATATATTGCACGCGATACCCGCAATAAACGCTCCTTGCTCGTTTGATCAGCTTGGAAGTACGCGGTCACTCCACAACCGGCATATTTCTAGGACAATGTCGTTCTTGACGAGTTGCCTGCTGCTTTCTGTATCAGGCATGTGTGTTAATTCGCCTCATTCGTGGGCCGATTTGGCAGATAGCGCAGCCTAAATATTTAGGCGGATCCACAAGGTAGTGAAATCTAAAAATGTGACGTGTTCCTATGAGTATCTACTTTCTAAAAAATGTGCGCGATCTCTCGAAAGTAGGGCACTCTAAAGGCATTCATAGGTATTTAGAGTACGAATGTATGGGCTCGTCTTGAAGGCCGTGCCGCCTAAAGCCGTTCCCGTGGGTGCGACTCTCTAAAAGTGAGGCCACTTTTAGCGGGCATGTGCACTACAAGAACCTAGGCCGATTCCGAAAGTAGTGCAGTCTGCATTTGTTCCCGTGGGTGCCAGATAATGGCGCCAGAGGGTGTAGATAGTGACCTCTAAAGATGGTATGGCCCGTTCCCGTGGGTATGTGCAGTTTAAAAATATGGGTGGACACTGAAGTTATTGCAGTTTGAAAATGTGGGCCGTTGCCGCGGGTACGTGCAGTCGAAATATGTGGGCTGATATCGGAGATATCACGTGAGGTGTGAAGTGGTAGAGTGGCGTGCGCAGTGTGTCCGCCCCTCTTAAGCGCCAACTCGCATCGAAAGACATTGTCTTTTATTCAGTGGAGGTTAAATCGCCTTTCTACATTTTTTCTCAATTTCCATACTACAAAAACCTTAAAATGCTCAGTTATCGCGAGACGCTCGTACAGCAGTCACGTACATAATCTAGTCCAAAATGAGCAAGCGCGGCTGAGATATATGCACGTAAAGAATGGCGCCTGAATCTTCTCTTAGGCATTTTGGTATGAGAAAGGTTCACATTATATGAACGGCTCATCCTCTTGCTTTTCCAATAACGACTTAGGCTACTGAGTTTTCCAGATATGTACTGTAACAAGCACGAACATAAAACTTACGTGAACACGTTGCGCTTCTGCTTATTTCTAACTCACCTGCAGCATTTCTTCACAAGTGGAAAGTATATTAGGTGGCTCCATCTATATATGCTCTTCTCGGACGCTCATTTCTATTTCAGATTCCCAGCCGGTGTACGCAGATCTGACGAAACTGCCTGCAAGGAAGAGGGAGGCACTAGGAGACACATTCGCCATGGTTTACCATTTCATCAGGTTGGGATACTGCGAAAAATCGGGATGCAGTCACTTGCGTAACCCGTTACAGATACAGCCCTTTGCTCCAAAACCAGCGCAGGCACGCCTACATAAGGTCGTGTGATATATACTATGCTGAGTTAGCTTAGTGAAAAGTTATGCCATGCCAGAACTGTGCTTTTTGTCTTGCTTGAAGCTACTTTATTTGCAAAATCGTCGACATGCCCTTGCTTATTACATTTCCTTTTCAGTCATGATGGTGGATGAACACTTACGTGCGTAGCATCAGGTGTACCCGCTTTCGTATGTTTACAAATATTAGTCCACTAAGATGCTCCAGCCAGAATTATTTGCTAATAAATACTCTTGCATACAACGTTTTAAACCACTTGCAGCTTGTAGTGAGATCTTGAAAGTAAGTTAATTCGAGAAATATGATGAAATCCGCGCGCTTGAATGTACCAAGAAGAAAAAAAGAAACGTGTACTTTCATGTACTTTTAACTCGAGTTTTCCGACTATATATTCTGTAATGCCTGTTTTGAAGTGGATGGCTAGAAATATGATATGTGTGCAGAAAAGCACGTATTTTGGCCCTTATAATATATTTAATGCATGAATCACGGCTCCTTCTGAACCATCACTTTTTTGATACTTACAATTATTTAGGCATGTGCGTATATTCGAAACTTCTGAATAAAGAATAGAATTGTGTCCTATTTGATTCAGTCTTCGAATCGAATAGTCACTATTCGTAAATACGAATAATTTTCGTATACTTCAAAACGTCAACTGTGGCCGCACAAACATAAAACTACAATAAAAGTGCAGTAAATTTTCACCCCGTGCCGTGGCATAGTATGCACAAAAAACATGAGAACATCCGTAGTGCAGCAGGCAACGTCACTTACGAAGCCATACCTCACAGGCTGTAGAGCGATCATTCGCATTCTCCGAAGAGCTTTGTGTATGCGAAAAAGTACTTGATCGCTTCTGATGCTGCATTAGTGCTTTTAATAAACAAGTCTTCATAACGTACCATGTAATGACAGAAACTTGCTAACCTTAAGAATACTGGGATGAGAACATGGTGTTATATTAATTTTGATACCGGCTTCTCGTTATTCGAAAAGTATTGGGAAAGTATTCGATATTCGATTCGATTCGCTTCTGGCACTATCCGATTCGTATTCGGTTCGCCCTCAAAAATCACTATTCGCACACCCCTGCCATTATTACTACACAAATTCGAATAGGAAGCATTATTTGTGCCTACAGATAAAGACAGAAATTCTCGTCAGTCTTTCATGTAAATGTGTAGCTGCAAAACAGGAAATGCCCAAACTACAAGAGTACACTAGAGCAAGACTTTCATGGTATCTTAGTACTACGCCGGTTCGCAAGTCATTACAGCGATGACAGCCTGTCATCAAAATAGCGTGACAGGTAAATGTAAGCACTCATTTTGTAATTTAGAAACATGCAATAGTACACACGTTGCTTCGCAGGAGAAAAATGATCACTTCGTAGTTTTGCCTTATATTTTCGTTCTTGCTTTTTTTTTTTTTTTTTTTTGCAGCGATGCGTACTTCACACATTGTGTATTGAATTGTTAGCAGGAACTATCCTGCACATTGGAACGCTGTGTCTGGTAGGAGCTAGAACATTAACTCTGAGCATGAAAAATTGATCGCCTCGGTTGCTCTTCACCTTTGCTGTGGGCGCAGCGAGGACCTCTCGCGATTCCACCCGTGGACCAACATGGAGTACCTGGAGGCGCTGACCAGGACGCTGGTCAACACGTACGACGGACATTTCGCCAGCGCTGCCGACGAGGAGGAGCGGCGTGCTTGGCGCGACGTGTGTTTCTGGCTGGCCGAGATGGCGCACTGGGGGGGCGCCAGGCCGTTCGCGCTGGAAATGGTGGCGCCCAGCATTCCGTTCACTAAGGCGTCGACGTCCACCTCACGTCATCGTTAATTCGATCCCAAAGCGACGTTGCTCCGATCGCTACAGCAGCTTACGACGTGCTCGGCACTGATTGCCAAATTAAAAAAAAAACAAAAAAACTTATATGTTCAATATGGCATCTAAGCATTTTGACAATGTTTCGATGAAGATGGTCAGGTATGATGCCGAACGTAAACGTTTAGTAGTTCGCAAAATCCCGCGCAGTGAAGCCCAATAATAAATGTCTGCAGATTTCTGGCGACTCACGAATCATGCGCATTCTTCACGATTTCAAATAATTACGGAAATGTTTGTATGCAACGCTCGCGTGTTTCAGGCGTTTCATTTTTGTTGTCAGTAAAATTGTTTTGATACCTGTAGTAAGGGTTTAGATAAACGCAAGCTGATGAACTTCTATCTGGTAACACTTTCCGAGGCAGGAACACGCACTCATGATTTCCGCCACCGAATGTCTCGCTGTTGTACAATACATATTTGTAAGAAACGCATTCTTCAAAACAACATTCATTTGGGCTAGATGGTGCATACTTGAATTAGGAAGGAACAGCGCCGACTAAGGCGACCACGAGAGGGAGAACGGCACAGGACAAGCGCCATGTGTCGTTCTCCCTCAAGTGGTCGTCTTAGTTGGCGCTGTTCCTTTCTAATTCAAACGCATTCTCTTTATTTTATAGTTCAGTGTATTAGCGCAGCCACTCCAATTCATGTCCAATTACTTTTGTTAAATTGTTAGCATTGCGCTAAAGTTAACCAATTTGGAATATCGGCTGTAATTTCTGCAAATATCGGCATAGGACTCGTGCAGTGGTTGTATCAGTGCGTGTGCGCATCAGTGATGCGCAGTACAGGCAGCCGCTAGATCGTGCCTACATAAGCAACACTATCAATAAATGTGCTTTCTGCTCTGGCCATGCTGGTATAAATGTCGTCTTTGCTCTTCCTTACATATTGGGAGAAGTGACCCTCGCAATCCGGCGAGCAATCAGACCCGCGAGCAGAGCATAGAACTGCTGAAGACACTGAAGCCATTGCGGCTGTAGCGTAACATCTCTGAAACTTGTAAACGATCCAAGCACAAATTTGGTTTATTCCTGCAGGCGACAGCTGCAATAAACCAGCCGAAAACTGTAGCGTCGAAAGTGGCATTCCTCCTGAGCACTGCGGAGGACGAAGCGCTGGACATCTTCAGCATGTTCCAGTTCATGTACCAAGATCACAACAGCGACTACACAACCTTGGTGAAAAAGTGTATGCCTATTGCTCCGAGGCAAGCAATGAGGTTCACGAGAGATATGCATTCCGATCAAAAAAGCAGGCGCATGGGAAACCATTTGAAAAATTTGTTCGTGAACTGAAAAGGCAAACCTCAAAGGGTACAGTTCGAACATTGCCTAATATTAATAATGAGGGACCAGGTCGTATTTAGCACAAAGAACTCCGGACTACTTGAAAAAAAATCCTGCGTGATAGTCAGCTGACATTTCAAAAAGCCCATGAAATGTGCGAAGTAGCAGGCAGTGTAGCGCAGCAAAATGATATATCGTCTCCGAAGGACGAAAGGGTAGATGCGATGTCGAGGGGTTTGGCGCTACCCGGAAGAAGTGGCAGCACGAAAAGAAACAGTTTCACTGTAAGAAAGTGTTAGCGCGTGCACCGGCTTATGCAATGCTGAGCTTCTGGAAGGGTGTGTTGTTTGTTCTGCACGCTGAACCATTTCGCAAGTTGGTGTGCGTCGGCGAAGTAAGAAAAAGGCAAGAAGAAAATTCTGACGTGTTTGATGCCAGAACAGACAGTAGTGCAAGAGATTGGACGAACATAGCTCAATGTCACAAGCTGGAGGTAATAACAATTAGAGACTAGATCGGCAGGCCAGCCAGCTTTGCATGTGAATCTACCACTTACTGCCAGCGCCAGAAGTGTTAAAACCAACCAATTCAGTACTGCGGGCGTATAGCGGCGGTAACATATTGTCCTCAGGGACATCGCAGGAAGTGAACCTTGAGCATGCTGTAAAAGAAAGATGCAGAAAGCCAAACCATGCGAACCCCGGCCAGTTCTCCCTCCCATTTTTTTCCTCTTCCCCCTTCCCTTTGCTACCGAGCTCGTGCTTCCGCTTCATTACACTCTGCCGCACTGCGTTTTTGAAACTCAGCGCACAGAAACGTCAGAGCTATCGATGTGCGCTTTTCTTGAGACGAGATAAATGAACGGCGAAACTGTTCTTTCATCTCCTGCCCAAGCTTCCCTGATAAAACAGAGTGCGAACACACCAAGTGACATCCCCTGGGTATTCTGCGATAACAAAGGGACCTTAAAATTAAAGGACCTTAAATTAAAGGGACCTGGCGCGTCGTTTCTTGCCCAGTGGCCGCATATCTCATTGGACCCGCACCTCATCTCCTATCTACTACTGTACCGTGGGAAATGGCGACGGTCGTAATGACGCTTTTGAACGTCTTAGGCTTTCGCAGCACTCTTTTGAGCTTCTTGTCTAATATTGCGGCATGATGTCTGTCGCGCGACGGGGCGTCCTAATGTGATCGGGATACGGCGATTGATCGCGTTAAGCCGGGACAGCTGGCCACGTGCTTCAGACGGCGATGTGACAGTTCACTTTTTTAGTGAACTGTTCACTGAGTAAGCAGCAGCCTCTAGATGTTCGTTCCAGTCTCCTCCCGGCATAATATATCTTCAGTAGTGGGCCAAACGTGCTTGAATTGTCTGCTTAACGGTCTCCGTCAGGGTGTTTGCTTACCACTGGTACGCTGAGGCATAATGGTGCTCAACTCTTGCATAGCGCAGGTAAGCGCAGAGCTCCGAGCTGCGGAAGCTGGGTTCTCGATCCCATATTATGAAGGAAAAAGCCTTAGATGCCTCATGGCATGTAAATTTCACCTTCCGGCGTTATGGCACCAAAATTGGAGGTTGAACCCGCGACCTTTAGGGTTATCTACGCAACGGGAATTAAGGTACAGTTCATTAGGATAGCTCTAATTAGGGCACTTGAACTCATGGCATTAGCTGGTAATTAAAGCGAAATTAATTAAGGCACAGTTAAGATAGAGTTGAATAGGGCGCTCGAACCCGCGACCATTGGTTGGAGTCGAACCCTCGGCCTTTTACGTTAAGGCAAATAAAGTCAGAGGTAATTAGGATATGGTTAATTAAGGCACTCAAACACACAACCTTTGATGTGACAAAACAATAAGGAGGACCAGCGCATTCGAATGAGAATGCCAAGTAATTTAAGTATAGACTCCTGAACCCGCAGGATTTTGCCTTCATCCTCTTTTATCATCATCATTAGCCTGGTTACGCCGACTGCAGGTCAAAGGCCTCTACCATACTTCTCCAACTGACCCGGTCATGTACTAATTGTGGCCAGGCCGTCCCTGCAAACTTCTTAATCTGATCCGCCCACCTCACTTTCTGCCGCCCCCCCCCCCCCTACACTTCCCTTCCCTTGGAATCCAGTCCGTAGCCCTTAATGACCATCGGTTATCTTCCCTCCTCATTACATGTCCTGCCCATGCCCATTTCTTTTTCTTGATTTCAACTAAGATGTAATTAACACGCGTCTGTTCCCTCACCCAATCTGGGTCGGTATAACGTAAAACTATTCCGTTCTGTTTCTATTCCAAAATGGCCGACAACGCTCGCTCATTGGTCGAATTTTTTGAGGCCGCGCCCATTTTTCCTGCCTGTCAAGCGACGTCAGGAATGCTCAAAAACTGCCACGTCATAGTGACGTTTACGCACTCATTATGCTAAATTATGCCGAACAAACCCGCCGAATTCGTGGAATAACCGGTGAGTGCCCCGTACCGTTTGGAATAGAAAAAAATGGCGGCCTTCGTGATTGCGTTGGCGGCGGCGGCGGCGGCTCGTCAGTCCGGGCGCGGGAGGAGGGAGCCCGAGGATGCGTTTGACATGCCAGACGATCAGTTTCGGCGGCACTTTCGCCTGAAGAAAGAAACTGTGCGGTGGCTGTGCGACGAAGTGGTGGAGGAACTCGGAGGCGTGAGAACTTCAGCGCTGTCGGTGGAGCGGCAAGTGTTGTGCGCGTTGCGATTCTTCGCAACGGGCAGCTTTCAAGCCTCGGTAGGGAGCGAGGAGACGATCGGCGTGACCCAGCCTGCGGTCAGCAAGTGTGTGCGACGCGTGGCGGAGGCAATCGTCCACGCCGGGGCCCGCAACAAGTGGGTCCATTTCCCGAGGACGTCGGAGGAGAAGGCGGCCGTGAAGGAAGGGTTCCTTCGACGCGGCTCCATTCCCGGCGTCATCGGATGCGAGGACGGTGGCCTTATAGCCATCATCGCACCGAAAGGCGAGCAGAAGGCGGTATTCATGTGCCGCAAAGGCTACTACGCCCTCAACACAATGTTCGTAAGTATCTTAATTTTTGTCTAATTTGCCCGTCATAGCAACGCGTGGCTTATCTGCTGTGCGCGCTCTCGTCAGATCTGCGACGCAGGCATGCGGATCCTCGCCGTCGACCCTCTGCGACCGGGGTCAGACCACGACGCCCACGTCTGGAGAACTACGTGGTTGCGTCGTCGGTTCCTGTAGGGGCATATTGCCAAGGCCGGCGAACACCTCCTCGGTGAGCAGCGGGAAAATTTTGTACAGTTGCAATTCCGGCAGCATGCAGCAAAGCGTGCTCGCGCCGTAGGAGAATATTGAAGCCCGAACCCCTTATGTCATAGTCAGGTTATTAAGTATAGGCGAGATGTAGAAATTTTCCAATGGTATCTGCACGAAACAAAGTGACAACACACCTGCGTTGTGCTTTAAACTAATTTTTAATGTGAGTGTACAGTGCACGCGTTGTCACATTCTTTTTTACACTAACAGTCATTTGTGAATAAAGACTGCAGAAAGAGCTGCCTTGCTGCAAATAGGGATGCTACTATGTCCCAGCTATTGTTATCTGTGATCACAGATGCGTCAGGTGCTCAGCCTGTATATTCCTTTATTACAGTCTTTCTGTAGTAGGTGCATTTTACATGACCCATGCTTCGCCTACTAAACTTTGTGCAGATTTCACACCATGTTTTATGATCCTGCAGGTGACAGCGGCTACCCCCTGGAACCATGGCTGCTGACCCCAGTCACAGGCCACCCTCCCATACGCACTGCAGAAGGCAGGTACAACACTGCACATGCTGCCATGCGGTCCGTAGTGGAGCGGTGCATGGGGCTTCTGAAGAGCCACTTCCGCTGCCTTCAGCGGTACCGCGCCCTCCACTACGAGCCAGACCGCGCTGCCAACATCGTTGCAGCATGTGCAGTGTTGCACAACTTGTGTCTTGATGACGGTGACGTGTTGTCGGATGATGTTAGTGATGACAGCAGCAACAGCAGCAGTGACGATGAAAGTGGCAACCCCTCCCCACAGAGAGTTCCCCGAGTGAGGGCATCACGCATGATGTACCTGAGAGGCTGTGCTGCCCGGGATAGTGTTATTAGCTCATTTGGCACGACACGGCAGCAGCACCAGCACTACCTGAAAAGCGTGCGAAGGCGGCTGCGTCGACAGCAGCACCGACAGCAGCAATAAACACGTGCCTGACACTGCAGGCAGGTGTTTATTACTGCTGTCTACACACCTAATAGAGAGCAGGAACCAATGTGAATAAATGTGTGCAATTAGTGGATAGCGTGCTGTTTTTTTAACAAATCTGCTCAATCATATCCAGCGTTTTCACGTGTCCTCTGCCAGTGAGCTGTTACTACCGGAGATGATTGCATCATTCCACTGTGACACTACATGAGAGCCTTTCATTTAGTACCTGTGGATGACACTTTGTGTTCTTCAGCAGAATGTTGTAGCCACTTCTCTGGGCAGCTGGGGTTTGACAAATGATTTTCTGCTGCTGCTGCTGTTGCTTCTGTCATCACCGACACTGTCACCGCCATCTGCACTGTGCATGGGAGGCTGGTCTTCGTCTACTCCCTTCCTATTTGGGCTGCTGCCAAGCACAACGCTTCTCGCTCCACCATGTGTACTGTTCTCACGCACCTTGTAGGTTCTGCGCTATTTTGGCACACAGCCACCGCACAGTTCCTTGACAGAAGGCCAAGTTATGCCGAAAACAATCGCCTGGCATGTCAAGCGCGTTATTCTCCCTTGGGAGAGTGTACATATGTAAATAGTTCTGAAATTGAAGGAACACACATTGTAAATATTCATTTCAAGTGCCACTTGCATTGTTTAAAATTGTTTATTTATAACTGCGTTGTAAATAAAACCATGTGACCCATCTTCAATGCCATCTTTCATCAAAGCAAATGACAGACAAGCACACAGAGCATGACTTCATGGCGCCAAAATAGCCGTGTGATGTTCACTACATGGGACCCAGTACACTACCAATGGGCCGTTGGCAGATGTTAACCTGCATAAATATGACACGAGCATAATGATGTTTTTTGAACTCGCACACAACCATTTATCTTCATTCAGCAACTTAACAGCAAGAAAGATGTCTTGTCTATTATGTAGTCAGCGTGTTTGTAGCACGAAATAGTTCAATGACTAGTGCCGTAATAAGATCACAATATAAAACAGCCGTCACATGCTTTTAAGGAAGGACAAGTGAGAAAACGTTTGGCACTTCAACGGTATTTCATATAATGGCTGCAAGAGCAGCCTGGCAGCGAATGTCAAAATAGTGGCCACATCGATGGCTCCATTATGTATGTCACAAACTGTGCTCAACTACAATGGGGGCTAGATTGTACTGCTATCATAGGTAAGGACACCTGAAATATCACAATAACTATAACAAGTAACAGGCGCTTGGTGTTAAAAAAAATTCCTATTCGGCCACTTTGCATTGCGTAGGCACGAGATGTTTGACATTGCAAACATGACATACATATGGCATGAAAATTCATTTCCAGTTATCACAGCATTGTAGTTAAGTGCACCTCTATGGGTGCGAGACAATGTCGAAGTTGCTGTAAAGGTGATTGCATAGTGTATTTCTTCCTTGGAAAAACGGTGCGCATTGAAACATATCAGTAACAGCAAAACACAAGTGAACAACACCTAACGGAAATATGGCAAAAGTTCTACATATAATTTATAACGTCTCACTTGGGCAAACTTGCACTGCAAGTGAAAATACACATGAAAAGAAATTACCTTGAAAAAAAATGGTTAGGTACAGAAATGTAGGGAAAACAGTCATATCATCCTTTAGTGCTACATACAAAAAAAACACGCATTTGTGTTTCAAGTGACATCACAGCACTATCAGCTTTCGCTGCCATGGTCGCACATGACCTGCACATAATTTCACAAGACTGGCTACAACTCGCCACAACAGCTTTCGAGGACGTATGGGCACCACCACCAAATGCTGCAGCGGTGATTTGAACGGAAAGATGGGCAACACTTGTACCTCTTAGTACTAAAGGATGATATGGGGGGGGGGACTGTCCCTCATGGCTGAGGATGCTCGCGGAGGCGAGCCAGGGCAGCCAGGAGCTGGCGAAGTGTTGTCGCGATGAGGCCGGTGGCCTCTCTCAAACCACGCATCTCTGCTGCCAGCTGCTGCTGCCAGCTGCTGCTGCACCACCCGGGTCGCCCTCAGCTCCTCCACCAGCTGCTGATGATGCTGCGAAACAAATTCACTCACTTCAGCTGCAGGTTATGCAATGTAAACGTTTATTCGCACTGTTTGCAAGTGCTACAGATTCAGCAAGGTTACTCTTGAGGGCAGCGAGATCATTTACATATGACATGAGAAATGGCCGTGCAAACGTATATGGTCTGTTATGTTTAAAACATGTGAAACGTAGCAAATCCTACCAAGCTGCCTCTGCCTGTCAGAAGACAGTATTCGTGACTAGTTAAATTGTTAAACAAATGATGATCATGCTGTGGTGATACATGCAACCATGAAAATGTTTTGTAAGTTGCTATGTGTTAAAGAACACCTCAAAGGAGATGTATAAACATGCATGAACCAATGAGCCAAATGACTACAGATGCCTCTGATGTGTAACATGATGGTTGTAATGTACATTAAAGTGCATGAACCAATGAGCCAAATGACTACAGATGCCTCTGATGTGTAATATGGTTGCAATGTACATTACCATGCGCACTAATCACCTCTTTAAAAAATGACCTGGCCAAGTTGTACGTACCTGCCTATTTTGCTGCAGCAGCAGCTGGTGGAAACTGGCGGCCTCCGCGTTCGCTGCCTCAGCCAGCTGCCCCTGCCCCTGCCGCGCATACTCGGCGGCTGCCCGGCAGGCCGCATCCTCCAGCGGCTGTTGGCGGAGTATCTGTACCGCCCGCACGGGGGAATGTACCACTGCGCAGCAGTGTGTCGCACAGAAAAAAAAATGAGCCTCTGTTACAGACCACCTTCGATTTAAAACATGACCTACATTCGGAGATAGTCGCGATCGTTTATAGAAATTGTTTACTTACCAGCTATCTGTTCAGATGCCTTCCAACCTTCATCGATTCTTCCGTATCCTATGCGAATAAAAGCAAAAGTGAACACCATGCGACCACCGCAGATGTTCAGATGCTACTGCTCAGTCACTAAGCACAAGAAAGAATGATGTGTTTACTCACCGAGCACTACGCTTTCACAGTCTTCATGATGTTCACAGCTTCCAGAATTCTTCTCGGGCGAAAGTACCTCGTACGCCGAGATTTCATCTAATCAGGCAGCGTTGCAAACAAAAATACACCAAGAGCGGCCCACAGAACCGATCAGCTGTTTTCACGTAGCCGCCATCTTAAGTGTGCGTAGCAAAATGGATTGGATGCGGAATTGGCACATGTGTGGCTATGACTCGAAAATTTAAAATATTTGTGTTTACTTTCAAGCGCGCTTCAACTTCTCTTGCGTTAAAAGATTACAAAGCACTTTTACTCTCAGCGACACACAATTGTTCTTTTATCAGACGTTCGTATCTAAATGTCACTTGCTATACGATCCCTTTGCAAACAAAAAACAAGCAAAACATGCTTCCGGCAACGATGGAGGCTGCTGATTGGGCAGATTGAAAAACGTCGCTGGTTCCCGCCCCCATACGCAGAAACTGTCGCGTCATTTTGACGTCCGGAGTTTGGAATACTTTTTGTTTGGAATAGAGTTACGTTATCGCGCCCCTGCTCTTTTCTTATCCCTCAACGTTACACCCATCATTCTTCTTTCCATAGCTCGTTGCATCGTCCTCAATTTAAGTAGAACCCTTTTCGTATGCCTCCAGGTTTCTGCCCCGTACGTGAGTACTGGTAAGACACAGCTGTTATACCCTTAGAAATGAAATAGGTTTCGTACTCTGCACTAACCCTGGCATCATACAAGATGTGGACGTGCTCGGCAAGGTGCGCTGCAGTGACCACAGGATGGTAAGAACTCGAATTAGCCTAGACCTGAGGAGGGAACGGAAGAAACTGGTACATAAGAAGCCGATCAATGAGTTAGCGGTAAGAGGGAAAATAGAGGAATTCCAGATCAAGCTACAGAACAGGTATTCGGCTTTAACTCAGGAAGAGGACCTTAGTGTTGAAGCAATGAACGACAATCTTATGGCCATCATTAAGGAGTGTGCAATACAAATCGGCGGTAACTCCGTTAGACAGGATGCCAGTAAGCTATGGCAGGAGACGAAAGATCTGATCAAGAAACGCCAATGTATCAAAGCCTCTAACCCTAGAGCTAGAATCGAACCGGCAGAACTTTCGAAGTTAATCAACGAGCGTAAGACAGCTGACAGAAAGAAGTATAATATGGATAGAATTGAACATGCTCTCAGGAACGGAGCAAGCCTAAAAGCAGTGAAAAAGAAACTAGGAATTGGCAAGAATTGGATGTGTGCGTTCAGAGACAAAGCCGGCAATATCATTACTAATATGGATGAGATAGTTCAAGTGGCTGAGGAGTTCTATAGAGATGTATACAGTAACAGCGGCACCCACGACAATAATGGAAGAGAAAATAGTCTAGAGGAATTCGAAATCCCACAGGTAACGCCGGAAGAAGTAAAGAAAGCCTTGGGAGATATGCAAAGGGGGAAGGCAGCTGGGGAGGATCAGGTAACAGCAGATTTGTTGAAGGATGGTGGGCAGATTGTTCTAGAGAAACTGGCCACCCTGTATACGCAATGCCTCATGACCTCGAGCGTACCGAAATCTTCAAAGAACGCTAACTTAATACTATTCCATAAGAAAAGGGACGCCAAAGACTTGAAAAATTATAGACCGATCAGCTTACTGTCAGTTGCCTACGAACTATTTAATAAGGTAATCGCAAATAGAATCAGGAACACCTTAGACTTCTGTCAAGTAAAGGACCAGGCAGGATTCCGTAAAGGGTACTCAACAATAGACCATATTCTCACCATCCATCAGGTGATAGAGAAATGTGCAGAATATAACCAACCCTTATATATAGCTTTCATTGATTACGTAAAAGCGTTTGATTCTATCGAAACCTCAGCAGTCATGTAGGCATTACGGAATCAGGGTGTAGACGAGCCGTATGTAAAATACTGAAAGATATGTATAGCGGCTCCACAGCCACCGTAGTCCTCCATAAAGGAAGCAACAAAATCCCAATAAAGAAAGGTGTCGGGCAGGGAGATACGATCTCTCCAATGCTATTCACAGCGTGTTTACAGGAGGTATTCAAAGACCTGGATTGGGAAGAATTGGGGACAAAAGTTAATGGAGAATACCTTAGTAACTTGCGATTCGCTGATGATATTGCCTTGCTTAGTAACTCAGGGGACCAACTGCAATGCATGCTCACTGACCTGGAGAGGCAAAGCAGAAGAGTGGGACTAAAAATTAATCTGCAGGAAACTAAAGTAATGTTGAACAATCTCGAAAGAGAACAGCACTTTACAATGAGTAGCGAGGCGCTGGAAGTGGTAAGGGAATACATCTATTTAGGGCAGGTAGTGACGGCAGATCCGGATCATGAGAGGGAAATAATCAGAAGAATAAGAATGGGCTGGGGTGCGTATGGCAGGCATTCTCAGATCATGAACAGGAGGTTGCCATTATCCCTCAAGAGAAAAGTGTATAATAGCTGTGTCTTACCAGTACTGACCTACGGGGCAGAAACCTGGAGGATTACGAAAAGGGTTCTACTCAAATTCAGGACGACGCAACGAGCTATGGAAAGAAGAATTATGGGTGTAACATTAAGGGATAAGAAAAGAGCAGATTGGGTGAGGGAACAAACACAAGTTAATGACATCTTAGTTGAAATCAAGAAAAAGAAATGGGCATGGGCAGGACATGTAATGAGGAGGGAAGATGACCGATGGTAATTAAAGGTTACGGACTGGATTCCAAGAGAAGGGAAGCGTAGCAGGGGGCGGCAGAAAGTTAGGTGGGCGGATGAGATTAAGAAGTTTGCAGGGACGACATCGCCACAATTAGTACATGACTGGGGTTGTTGGAGAAGTATGGGAGAGGCCTTTGCCCTGCAGTGGGCGTAACCAGGCTGATGAGGATGAGGATGAGGCTATACCCTTTTCTCTTGAGGGATAATGGCAACCTGCTGTTCATGATTTCAGAATGCCTGCCAAATGCACCCCAGCCCATTCTTATTCATCCTCTTTAACCTATGCTAAAGTGACTGTCAGCTTTTATGTTCGGAAGACCATGCCTCAGTTCAAATCGGTCTCTAAAATATTCTCACTCAGTTGAGTGCCTGAGAAGGCATGACGGCTACCTCCACAAATTTGGGTGGATTATCAACAGAAATCAGCGTGTAGCGATTGCCAGTGGCTGTCATTGGTAGGGCGCCAACATGGACGATGCCAACTGTTTGAAGCATAGTCCAGGGGCCGTATCTTATAACGGTTCAGAAGGGGATCTGATTGGTCAAAGTTTTGCCTGCGTCCGAGGCTGTCAGAGATAGCGGGGCGGCACCGCAAATTATGGTCACGTCACGCGGCTCTCAATTATTTCCAAAGTGAACCTGTCTTTGGCCAGGAGTGGAACCGGCGAAGGGGTAGTCCGCTTTGGGTTCCGTTGCTGTGGCTTGGCTGTTGGCTTGCGACCCTGACTACGCGCGCTGGTCGCGCGACCCCGGAGACGCGTGGGCTTCAAGCGCGCGTGCGTTAGTTCCTTCGGAGGCTATTACTTGCCTTTATCGTCTGCTTGGTGTTGCTCCTTCGGTGTCGACCACGACTGGAAGTACGATACGCGTTCGAGGAAATGAGGGATAATGATGTGCACCGCCCCTGCCGGCTTTCCAAGTGGACCTTTAGCAGGCTATGCTGCGAACTGGAGGAGACTCGGATGCAAGCGTACCAGTGGTCAGTCCACGCAGAGGAAGGAATTGCGCGCTGCTGTTGACGCCACCGGCTTGCAGCTATAATAGGTCGGTAGGGAGCGAAGTATTGATAGAAATGGCCCGGATCTCTGTTGACGACACTGTTTACGAAGTTGCTCTGGCAACAACAGTGTTGGCGGTTAGAAGGCCTGGGTCAACTTTACCATGTCCTCCGGTACAGCGTCAATGCCAAGGAGATATTTGCATGATGAGATCGAACTGGCACTGCGATCGCCAGCGTGAATAGCTCGAAAATGGCCATTCAGCAATCAGAAGGGTTCAACCTAGGCTGGTCCAGCGTTTATTTCGTTCGGACGACAAAACTATGCAGTCAGGAAGGGAAGACATTGGGCAGATCTCTTATTTGGCTACCCTTTTTGCTCTAGTTCGGGAGTGCTGAACTTTCGTCCTCAATTTCACCGCACAGCACGCACCGTCAGCACCAAGCTCTTCAAGGTCACTTCCCGCAGGCAATGCAGGGCCCGTATATTATAATGTTCTATTTCAAATTCCATTGCTTCTTGACCCGCCGTGGTTGATCAGTGGCTATGGTGTTGGGCTGCTGAGCACGACGTCGCGGGATCGAATCCCGGCCACGGCGGCCGCATTCCGATAAGGGCGAAATGCGAAAAGACCCGTGTACCAAGATTTAGGTGCACGTTAAAGAACCCCAGGTGGCCAAAATATCCGGAGTCCTCCACTTCGGCTTGCCTCATAATTTTGCCTTCGGCTTGCACTTCGGCTTGCCTCAGAAAGTGGTTTTGACACGTAAAACCCCATAATTTTTTTTTTGCTTCTAACACGCGACGCGCCGTGAGGCAGATCGCAGATATAGCGGCAGCGCGGCGGCGAGCCAGTCATGTCCGAGTCGATGACGAAAGGCGAAAAAAGTAGGATAGTTGATACAGTTCGCTACTAAAGGTGGCCTTAAGAACCACCAGTTCACAGTTTTGTTCCGCTCACTACTTTGGAAGTGCTGACTGTGCATTCCTAGTGCGTGCATCGTGCAAGCTCCTCGTAGCCGACCACAAAGCGCAGCACTCTGCCAACTCATTTACGCTTTCGATGCCGCCTGTGGGCTGTGAATGAAAAAGAATTACATTAATAAATTACTTCAAGTATTGCGTAAATGCCCGGCACCGCACGTTTACACTTTAGAGCTTGCCATGTAATATTTATTTGATATTGTATATTTAATTAGCAAGCGAAAACATTCTGCAGCCCCTCGATTAATTTGTCATATAATGACGTACACTTCAGAGGTGGCACCCTCTCTTCTGTTGGTCGCGTCCTTCCCTTCTTCCACCTCCGGCTTGGGAGTTACAGATTTAGTGACGTAAGTGGCGAAATGAACGTTTGGTATTCCGAACCGTTATAAGATTCTGCCCCAGGCTGGCATTCCGGAAGCCGCTTGTGTCGCTGACATATTTCGCATCTAGTGGCGTAAAAGCGAACAATCTTGCCCGTTTTGGGTCACGAGAAACGCTCTTGTACTTTTCTTTAGCGTCGCTCGCTGACCTATGTGTCCGCCTTCAGGTACGTAGTAGATGGCGTGAAAAATACCGGGCCCCAATGAAGCTGGGGTGACCTTAAGCTGCTCTTCGTCTTGCCACTTATTCTTTCCTTCAGACAATATAAAATTGCGCCGCGCATGACAAATGTGCTACTGTTCTGCGCATCTGCAAGTGAGGCTACGATAGCCGCCACATCAGTGTCTTGGGATTGGGACTGGATGACATCTTGCTGTGAAAATTATGTCCAGCTTGCCATTATTCTAGACGAACTGTCCACTCTATTATTTCGCGTTAATGCATGAGCGACTCGGTTCAAAGTACCCATGTCATGTTGAAAGCGGTAGTCATACTCTTGGAGTCGTATTATCCAGCCTACGAACTTATTCTTCAGGTGTTACTTTGGGAATATCCATGAAATAATTGCATTATTTGTTACCACCGTGAACTGGCGACCAAAGATTTAGTGCCTAAATTTGTCATCAATACCTCACATAGCGGCTACGCATTCCAGCTTGTTCGAGTTGTAGTGGCGCTTGGCATTTGACTGTTTTCGGCTGGCATAGGCGGCAAAAGGCTCAGCACCTTCTGGGTCGCACTGCACAAGTTGTGCCCCCACTCCAGCTTCCACAGCTGATGTTTGAACCGTTGGAACGCACATTTCTACGATTGGCCCCATTTAAACTGCGCTTCTTTCTTGAGCAGTTCAGTCAGAGGAGCACCTGTCAACGCCAAGTTATCCACAAACTTTCGCAGGTAAGACGTGATACCCAGAAACAACTGCGACTGTTTAATGCGAGTGAGAGTGGGAAAGTTCGTAAAGGCTGATATCCGTTCAGAGAGAGTCTGGACACCTTACTCAGAGATGAATTAACCGAGATACGAGATCGCCGTAAGTTCAAATTGTCATTTCTCACGGTATATAGAAGTTGTCCGTTAGCCGAATGGCACATGGTAGAACTCGTAAAGCCCTGATGGTGTACGAAGTGCGGTTTTAAATTTGTCTTCTTCAGCGACGTCGATTTGCCAAAACCCAGCCCACAGGTCTAACAATCAAAATGATCCAGCTTTCCGTACTCTATAAATGTCATCGTCGACGGTGGAAGTGAGTAGGCGTCCTGTTTATTATGCTTGTTCAGCTCTCATCAATCAACACAGAACCACAAACTATTTTCTTGCTAACGAGGACAACAGGTGCAACCCAAGGACTACACGACGGTCTGATTGGACCAGCGGCTAGCATGGCACGTACTTATTTAGCCACGACATCCCGTTCGCGTTCAGCATACCGTCATAGTGGTACCCATATTGGTGGGTGCCTGTCTGGCGGAATGCGGTATTCAAGCAATTCAGTACCCAGAAGTTGCGCATTGTTGTCTGCCAACTGCGCACTATGGTTCTCGAGAACGCTAGAAATGGCCTCCCTACCTGAAGGCTGACCTCTCTGTGACCCGATCGGTGGCGCGCAGGAGGTCGAAGAGCGGAGCCTGACTTTAGCGGCCGCAATGCTCAGTTGCATGTTGCAGGAAAGGATGTAGTCCGCCTAGAATGAATTCGGAAGGCGAGTCATCGAAGACGGGGACCTCGCATAGGCATTTGGTAGCAGGAGTTATGTCTAGCCGCATGTGAATGGTGCCTGCTGGCTGTACGTTTCTCCTTACGCGTTACAAGGGTGGCTGAGTGCATGGCTGGAGAATGCCAGGGACGTGTCGCCGACGCAGCACCGAATGCTCAGAGCCCGTGTGTGCAAGTGCTCTCAGCTCCCCGATGCCGTCGATGCGAAAACTGCAGCGTGCTGCTCTGGTATCGCATTTGCCGCCTTGTAGCGCGCAACCGATCGCTGAAGCAGTGGCTAGCGTCGCTCACGGAGGAGCGTCTGCATTGCAGCCGAGGAGCTGGCCGTGTGTAGAAAATATACAGGCAGCCTAAGAGACTACTTCTAATGCGGCGTGTTCCAATATTTGCTTGGTATAGAATAGGAGCGGACATCTGCTGAATATTAGTCCGCGATTCCTTACGACTGCTTTTCCAATTTCCCTGAAGTCGAGAAGCTTGAGGACAAAACTGCCGCAACTTCGATTGCAACCGTTATCACTTTGTTCACTAGGTAGTAGTATGTATGTACATTATAAAATGAGCATGGACAGCGGACCACAGTTTTCAATGCCTAGCATTCTTACGCCGATTCACGCACTTTCCGGGGGCTGGAACGAAGCTTCAATATAAGACTGAATGAGCACAATTGTTTACTACAGGGCTTCGCGCATTCACACCTCTCTATGCGTTGTCGTGGTTGCGGGCGTCATGCGTTCTTTGTAACACTCCTGTGCTGCTAAAAGACCGCGGAAAAGCGAAAGGCTCAGAATGTGTTAGTCGGCCACTTATGTCGCTGCAAGAAAGCAAGGTTTTGTTATTAGATATCAGGGGAGGCCACTGAATTGCGAGGTGCCTAGTGACATTGGTTTTGTTTATTATTTTTCTTTTTCCTATTTATGTCTTTCTTTGTTTCCCCCTTGATGACGTGCGCGGCACATTCGTAAGTTCTGGACATGTATCGTGAAAGTAATTTGATACGGAAAGAACTTTATTAAAAGGATCCTCAGAAGCGCCGCCCCTCAGGGCGACAGCACGGACCGCTACAATGTGGGGACACTTAGGTCTAACCTAACCGCCGCATCGAAGGTTCTCTGGACAGCCCAAAGCTGACGATGATATTCCATGTTCTTGGTGGCCGAGTTCCACTTCTCTTCAGTGATGTCCTTATCCTCTTGTAACTAGGAACACCGCCAGAGCATGTATTCTGAATTGTATGTCCACCCGCAGCTAGGACACTGAACTAAGAACGTCCGGGAATAAACAGTGCATGAAGGCCAGACTAGGATAGGAGCTAGTCTGAAGCATCCTAAGGGTTATAGCATGAGGTCTTGTGAGCTTTTTATGTGGTGCAGGAAATATTCTTCTTTCCAGATAGAAATGTTTTGTGAATTCATTAAACATGAACAGAGTGTCCCGGAACTCTTGCAAATCGGACTGTGACATGGCTCCTCCTTCTGCGCGGAGGGTTACTACGAGCGCCTGGGAGCGGGCAATGTCATTGAGATGTGTGAGCGAGCCCAGATTTAGGCCCAAGTTTCCCGGAAACCAAGTAATTGTATGCAGAGTGATTGCCCTGTTCCTAATAATACTAAGGGCTTCTTTCACGACGGAGCCTGAGGCGAACGCCCTCACTGCTGATCTAGTCTGTTTATATTTGCGTTCTTTTGTCGTCCAAAAGAGCCAAAGCAACAGCAACCTGCTCCACTTTAGAAGTGGTCCTTAGCCACCGAGGCTGCCGAAAGAGCATGGCCTCTTTGATCTATTGCCACTATGGCAAAGGGACATGAGCGGCCATATTGAGCCTCATTCACAGAGCAGACGGATTGGGGTTCGTCCTTGATATTCTTCAGAATTGCAATCGCCCTGATGCTACGCCTTCCCCCATCGTGCTGCAGGTGTACATAGCCAGGGATTGGCGCAACGTAAATGCTTTCTCTTTGCTCGTCAGTGATTCGATGCCTTCTCTTTCAGCAAGTACTGGGTTAAGGTCCAGGATGGCCAGAATTCTTCTCCCCGCCGAAGAGCAGGACAGCCGAGCCAGTTAGGCCGATACCTGCGCCTCGATAATCTCATCCAGTGAATTGTGTACTCCCAGTTTATAGAGGCGTTCTGTACTGGCGGTCACGGGGATGCCGAGTACCCTTTTGATGCTTCTCCGAATGAGGACGTTCAACATCTTTTTCTCAGAAGTGTGCCAATTGTGCATAGCTGCTACATAAATGACGTGACTCATAAGAAAGACGTGGAAAAGCCTGAGCAGATTGTCTTATTTCAAGCCTCCCTCTTCTGTCAGAGACTTTGTTGAGGAGCCTAATTACATTTTCCGTTTTTGTAGTGGTTCTAGCTAACGTGAGGTTGTTGGACCTATTTCATTTGCTAACCATACTTAGTACACGGATAGAGTCGACTCCGGGAATGAGGCTTCGATCACGTGTAACTAGACTGATATTAACGTCCGAGAGCGGCTTCCAACCCTTAGCCTTGGGGCCCTTTCCGATTGGCCTGTGAAGGAGTAGCTCGAATTTACTAAGTGAGAAACTCAGTCCAGTCTTTTCCAGATATGACTCGGCCTCATGTTGTGCTGTCTGGAGGCCTGTTTCAACCTCACCTTCGCTTCCTTTGGTGCTCCACATGGTTATATCATCTGCATAAAGCGTGTGACTAATTCCACCAGTAGCAGAGAGCTTTTCTGAGAGACCCCTTATTGTTATGTTGAAGAGAAGTTGAGATACCACCGCCCCTTGCAACATACCCCTAGGTCCGAGCTCCAATGCCTCTGTCTTGAGATCACCAATCTCGAGTGTCGCCTGCCTCCCCTTGAGAAAGCAGCTTATATAGCTATGACACGCTGCACCCAGATTGAGCTCTGATATGGTATTCAGAATGTGAAGGGGAGACATATTGTCAAAATTCTTCTCCAGATCTAAAGCCAGGGTAGCCCGGACATCTCTGGTTGCATTGTCAATGACTTGGCATTTTATGAGCTTCATCGCACCCTGTGTGGACAAAGCCGGACGAAATCGAATCATGTTGTATGGGAACACATCGTTCTTCTAAACTTGTTTCTAAATACGGTTGTGAATGACGTGCTCCGCCACGTTACACATGCAGGACGTTAGAGAGATGGATAGAAGATTCGCAAGGACCGGGGCCTTTCCCGTCTTCGGAATGAGAACTAATGCCGACTTCCAGGTTTCCGGCACCAAGCCCAGCTCCCAGACCCGAATAATCTCGTCAGTGAAATGCTCAAGGGAATCATCGTCCTGGTTCTTTAGACTTCTATTAGAGATTCCGTCAGGACCAGGGCAGACTTGCAATTTAGAGTGTGCTGTAACGCCCTAACTTCGCTAGTTCTAAATGGCTCGTCGAACTTTGGATTTGGCTCGCCCTTGCATGCAGAGTAGTCGATTGTACTGGCGTTCCCAACCTGAAGATACCTCCTTACCAGCCTATCTGCAATGGCATCTTCTGTTTCTGATTGCCTCGCCTCGTGGAGAACCTTCCCAATTGCTTTCCTTTGATTAGACTTGAAGTTCATGTTATCTATGAGGTATATTGAGCACGTTCCATTTACCCCCTACTCTCGTTTGACCATCCAGCGACCTGCAAACTTCATCCGACTTCTGTTTGGCTAGCTCATGACAATGCTGTTCTATAGATCTATTCAGTTCTTAAATCTTTTTACGGAGTTTGCAATTGAACCTGTATCCCTTCCGCCTGTCGAGGAGCGACTTGACTTCCAGAAGGTGCACCCGACGACTGTCCATCCGGTCGACTAGTGGGTCGGTCTGGATGTACTTGGTGGCCGCCCTGACATCTTCTTTGAGCTGCTCTGACCATTGGTTCAGGGTAAGGGTCGGGTCCTGGGACTGCTTACGTTCTTTTCTGATTTTGCGAAACAGGTCCCAATCTGTGATGCTAAAATTTCTGAGACCTTTCTTCTCCACGTCAATGCTAGTGGCTACGTTATGATCGCTACCCAGGTCCGCTGACAAGTTGGTCCAGTTCACCAAATCCACGTTTTTTGCGAAGGTGAGATCTCGTGTAGAATCTCTGGTGCAGGAATTACTGAGCCTAGTTGGGAATGCAGGGTCGGTATCTCAAGTTAGGTTGTGATTAACTGTACTTTACCATAGGTCGGCACCGTTGTGGGTATTCTGAAGGTACCCCCACGCTCGATGCGGAGCATTGAAGTCTCCGGCTACGATTAGGGGGCTGTTCCTTGCTTTGCTGGCCGCTTTCGCAACAATCGTTGCAAACCTTTGCCTGTGGTCGGCAGGCGTGCTGTATAAACTGAGTATAAAAATACTGTGCTTGTTTAGACCCCTTGGTATAATTTCTACCAGGGAGTACTCCACTTTTCTAGAATTATCGCTTATGTCACGGGAGATGAAAGTGCTTCTGTTGGTTATCGAAGTACTCCTGCCCCTTTTCTTTGACTCTGTGCCGTATATTTCTTTATTTAGGTATCCTCAAGACCCTGAACGACATTACATAGGGGAGGAGTGCAATACAAATCATTCTGTCAAATATATCATAAGAAGCCAACAAACACTGACACCAAGGACAACATAGGGGAAATTACTTGTGATTAATAAAGCGAATAAAGAAACTATAAATTAATGAAAATTAAAGTGGATGAAAAAACAACTTGCCGCAGGTGGGAACCGAACCCACAACCTTCGCATTTCCGAACCGAACCCACAACCTTCGAAGGTTGTGGGTTCGGTTCCCACCTGCGGCAAGTTGTTATTTCATCCACTTTAATTTCCATTAATTCATAGTTTCTTTATTCGCTTTATTAATCACAAGTAATTTCCCCTATGTTGTCCTTGGTGTCAGTGTTTGTTGGCTTCTTATGATATGACTAATAAAAATCGGGACCCTCGGTTAACCCCCTTTCTTCTCGTCTGTCAAATATAGAAACACATGAACAAACAGGAAGAAAAAAGAAAGAAATGTGTAGGGTGAAAGGAAAACATTGTGGTATAGCGCCACTTTCAGAATGTTACTCATTTAAATCGTGCGCAATGAGAGAAATATTACGCAATTTTGAATACGCGTAAATAACAAGCGCACTGAATTGAATTGGTAAGCACTGTAGTATAATATAAAGGTTGAGTGATACATTTAAATCTGCACGAGTAAACAAAAAACATTATTTAATTCTAAGAGACACATACAAAGAAAAATAGCCGTTATTCATGGAGATGCTCCAGAAGTTCGCTTCGAAAAGTAGCTGCATCAGTGCAAGCAACGCTGCTTTCCGGCAAGGCGTATACAGAAGGAGGTCTCACAGTCAAAGACTGTATCGGGACCTCCTGTTATTTATAAATATGTGTTGTCTAAACCAACGAGGAGAACTACAAATAAAATCATATATAAGGAAACATGGAAGAAAGTAAGTACTGGAGAATGCAAAACAACATTAGGGTGTGGTGAATAGGAAGACGAAGAAGGCGCTCTTGTGTCGGCTGTGCGCGCGATCAGCATTCGTCTACTGCTAGTGCAACTAGACTGTGCCTAGTGCCTTATAATAAATAATCTTATTACATTTGGTGGAAGGTGCTGCACTCCCCGACCTCACCCTGGAACTTCGCAGCCGAACTTTAACATATGCTCCAGCCGCTACCATGAACGACATTCCCAAGAATCCGCTTGGCGCATCTGCCGCTCCTGTCATGTGCGGCGCCGTGCAACGGCAGCGGGACCCTCCTGTTTTAAGCGGATCAGGTGAGACTGACGTAGAAGATTGGCTCTCTACCTACAAGCGCGTCAGTGAACACAACAAGCGGGATGACCCGACGAAGCTCCGTAGCGTCATCTTCTATCTTGCTGACGTTGCGAACCTCTGGTTCCACAATCATGAACGGGAACTGCAAAACTGGTCCGCTTTCAAAACTGCGTTCGCGGAAGTCTTCGGTCGCCCAGCCTTGCGAAAACTCCGTGCTGAACAGCGCCTCCGCCAGCGCGCTCCACAGCCCGGCGAGACTTATACTAGTTACATAGAGGATGTCGTTGATATTTGCGCCCACGTCGATTCCACCATGACTAAAGAAGACAAGGTGAAACACATCCTCAAGGGCATCGAGGACGACGCATTTCAAATGCTCCTGGCGCGGAACCCTACTTCTGTCGCAGCTGTCGTCACTCTTTGCCAGAGCTTCGATGAGCTGCGTCGACAAAGGGTCCTTGCGCGCAGCGCTCTCGCACCTGGCGACTCTCTCTCGGGCCTCACGCTTCGACCAAACACCACGCCAGCAGCATCGCTCTCTGTTGAGATCAAGGATTTTATTCGTGAGGAGGTGGCGCGCCAATTGTCTATGCTGCCTCTCAACGAAGGACATCCCCAGCCTGACACATCTCTGGCTGCTCCCATTAGGCAGGCCATTCGCGAGGAACTTGCTGGGTCTTTACCTTTCGCCCAACCCTGCCCTCCCGTGGCTGCACCTCTGACCTATGCCGAAGTCGCCGCGCGACCTGCGCCGCCGACGTTCTCGTTTTCGGCGCCAATGCGACTTCAAGCTGCATCTCCTCCCGCGTAGCCTCCCATTCCATCGCGACGCCCAGTTCAGACCCCTTGGCGTCCACGCGACAACCGACCCATATGCTTCACTTGCGGTGTCGCCGGCCACGTTGCGCGCTTCTGCCATCGTCGCATGCCACCTGCTAACGCTACTGTCGCACCACCTGGATATGCCTATTCCCACTATACTACCGGGCATGCGATGCTTCCCGACCACGAGTTTTCGCCGCCTCCTCGACGCCCTGTCGGCACCCATCGTTCGCCATAACCACGTCGTCGCTCACTTTCCCCCTTACGTCGCTGCCAGTCACCTAGCGAGGGAAACTAGTTGCTGCAGTTCCGCAGTCACGAACTGCAAGCTTCGCGACCTCTACAAGACCTGCACAGTCGCCACGCAATTTATTGGACGTTTTGGTCGAAGGAACCGCCGCAATTGCGCTTATTGATACTAGGGCTGCAGTTTTTGTTATCGACGAAAAGCTTTGCCGCAGCCTCCATAAGGGCACAACGCCGTTGTCTGGTGTGCTTTTAAGCACCGCGACTGCGCAGCATATAGCCCCGCTTGCTCAATGTACTGCAAGGGTGGTCATTGACGGCATTGTCTATGTTGTTGAATTTCTCGTGTTGTCATCATGTTCACATGACATTATTCTCGGCTGGAACTTCTTGTCTCACCATCGTGCCATCATCGACTGTGCCCAGGCCGAAGTGGCGCTTTTCCCGCTTGCCGATGCCCCGCTGCCTGACGCCTCTGAACAAAAAGCCTCCAAGCTCACTATTGCGTCCGATACGGACATACTACCCGACATGTGTGTGCTTGTGCCCGTCTTTTGCTCTACCGCGCCAGACGCTACAGTACTTTTTACACCGTCGCCTATTTTTCTACGTCGCAAGGCCCTACCTCTCCCATTTGCCGTCCTCACCACTGTGTCTGGATTATCCTCAATGTTTGTGTGTAACCCGTCTCACTACCATGTGACGTTACTGCGCGGCGAATCACTCGGTCGTGTTCAGCCCCTTGACCCGCTTCACATTCTCGATGTTTCCAACGACACGGCCTATTATGAACTCGACGCCCTCACTTCTCGCGTGCCGTGCACGTCATCATCATCATTGTCGTCGTCGTCGTCGTCAGACGTTCTTGAATCTGTCGTAGACGCCGATCTGCCGCCTCCATATCGCCAGCAAGTCCTCGCGCTTCTTCAGAATTTTCGCTCGTCGTTTGACTGTGACCAACTATCTCTGGGGCGTACGGCAACCGTCACTCACAGCGTACACACTGGTTCCCATCCTTCTTTACGCCAGCGACCATACCGCGGGTCGGCAGCCGAGCGACAGATCATTAACGAGCAGCTCGACGACATGCCGCACCGTGGCGTCATTCGCCCTTCCCACAGTCCTTGGGCGTCTCCTGTAGTATTAGTACGCAAGACGGACGGGTCAATACGCATCTGTGTGGATTACCGTCGACTCAATAAGATCACTCGTAAAGATGTCTATTCGCTGCCTCGGATAGATGACGCCCTTGACTCCTTGCAAGGCGCGGAGTACTTCTCATCTTTGGATCTTCATTCCGGCTATTGGCAAGTGCCGATGGCAGATGATGACTGTGAGAAGACAGCTTTCATCACGCCCGATGGCTTGTACGAATTTACCGTAATGCCATTCGGGCTCTGCAACGCGCCCGCTACATTCGAGCGTATGATGGACACCATCCTTCGCAACTACAAGTGGAAAACATGTCGGTGCTACCTTGATGATATCCTGGTGTTTTCGCCAGATTTCCCGACGCACCTCGTTCGCTTGCGTGAGATACTGACCTGCCTTACCTCTTCTGGCCTCCAACTTCACATCTAAAAGAGCCGTTTCGCTGCTCGCAAGTTAACAATATTGGGTCACGTTGTATCGAAGGACGGTGTGCTTCCTGACCCAGCCAAGCTTCGCGCGGTCGCAGAATTTCCGACGCCCACTACTCTTAAGGTGCTCCGCAGCTTTATAGGGCTCTGCTCTTGCTTTCGGCGTTTTGTGCGCAATTTTGCGACTATCATCGCACGACTGACCAATTTGCTTACCGCTACCAACGGCATCTCCGCGTGGTCAACTTCCTGTGACGAAGCCTTCCAGCAACTACGTCGCCTACTTACTTCGCCACCGATTCTTCGAAACTACGATCCCACAGCACCTACAGAGGCAAATACGGACGCCAGCGGTATCGGACTTGGTGCAGTCCTCGCACAACGGAAAGACGGCTATGACGAGTACGTCGTCGCGTATGCGAGCCGCACTTTAAAGAAGGCAGAAACCAACTACTCAGTAACAGAAAAGGAGTGCTTGGCCATTATTTGGGTGCTCGTCAAATTTCGTCCATACCTATATGGTCGCCCTTCTGACATTGTCACCGACCACCATTCACTTTGCTGGCTGTCCTCGTTGAAGGGTCCGTCAGGTCGCCTAGGCCGATGGGCACTCCGCTTACAAGAATATGATATCCGCGTTGTCTACAGATCGGGCAGAAAGCACTGTGACGCCGATGCGCTTTCCCGATCGCCGCTACCTTGTGATGTGGCTTCAGTGTCTCCGCTCTTCGCATCCATGTCAGCCTTCAACGTCGCTGATATGCCGGACGAGCAGCGTAAGGATCCCCTACTTTCAACCATGCTGAATTTCCTCCACGACCCATCCGCCACACCCTCTTCTCGAACACTTCGTCGCCAAGCCGCTCACTTTACTGTCCGCGACAACGTTCTTTACTGCAGAAATTATTTGCCTGATGGTCGCAAATGGCTCGTGGTGATACCATAACACATGCGTTCTGACATATGCGCTTATTTTCATGCTGCTCCTCATAATGGTCACGCCGGTGTTCTGAAAACGTATACTCGGCTAAGGCAACGTTTCTACTGGCACGGCATGTATCACTTCGTGCGCCAGTACATACGCGCTTGCACGGCGTGCCAACGGCGTTAATTTCCACAGCGCCCTCCTGGTGAGCTACAGCCGCTGCCCTGCCCGGCTCGGCCCTTCGATCGCGTCGGCATAGACCTATACGGGCCAGTTCCCTGCAGCTCCTCGGGTAACCGATGGATAATTGTAGGTGTCGACCACTTGATGCGCTACGCCGAGACTGCCACACTCCCGGCAGCCTCTGCGCGCGAAGTTGCGTTCTTCATCTTGCGGAACTTCGTTCTTCGACATGGCGCACCACGCGAACTGCTCAGCGACAGGGGACGTGTCGTCGTGCCCGAAGTCATCCAAGCCCTTCTCGCTGCATGCAGCATCGTTCACCGCAAGTCTACAGCCTACCACCCGCAAACGAACGGCTTGACAGAGAGGTTCAACCGCACATTCGGTGTTATGTTGAGTATGTACGTCTCCTCGGATCAAAGTAACTGGGACACTGTTTTGCCGTTCGTCGCGTATGCCTATAATACGGCCACACAAGCTACCACTGGCTTTTCGCCCTTTTTTCTGCTGTATGGACGAGAGCCCTCGTGTACTATTGACACAATGCTCCCATACCAACCCGACGCTTCCGAATGCACGCCTGTGTCTGAAGCCGCCAAATACGCCGAGGACTGTAGGCAGCTCGCGCGAACCCTTACGACCGCTGCTCAAGGTCGTCAAAAGCTGCGGCGTGACAGTGGCGCGCTTACACCAGTTTTCCCGACTGGCTCCCTTGTTTGGTTGTGGGTCCCGCCTCACAGCCCTGGCCTTTATACTAAACTACTTGCACGCTATGATGGCCGCTACCGCGTCATAGACCGTACCTCCGCTGTCACCTACGTTATAGAACCTGTGACACCTTCACCCGACCATAGGCATCGCGGGCGTGACACGGTTCATGTCAACCGACTTAAGCCGTACTATGACCCCCTCATCCTACCTATGCCGTAAGTCGCCAGGATGGCTCCTCTCGTCTCCCGGGGGCCATTGTGGTGAAGAGGAAGACGAAGAAGGCGCTCTTGTGTCGGCTGTGCGCGCGATCAGCGTTCGTCTACTGCCAGTGCGACTAGACTGTGCCTAGTGCCTTATAATAAATCATCTTATTACAGCGGTTACAATAAATCTAACGAAGGAAATTATACAATTGCAAGGAGCAAACGCAGCAAAACTAAATGAACTAAATGAAATTGACACTAACGGACAAAAAAAATTTATCCATACATGCAATACAAATAAAAACAAAAAAAAATTCAAAATATACATCACCATAAATGGAACAATAGAAACAACAAAAAAATTTGATATATAAATTCATCATCATCATCAGCCTGCTTACGCCCACTGCAGGGCAAAGGCCTCTCCCATACTTCTCCAACTACCCCGGTCATTTACTAATTGTGGCCATGTTGTCCCTGCAAACTTCCTAATCTCATCCGCCCAACTAACTTTCTGCCGCCCTCTGCTACGCTTTCCTTCCCTTGGAATCCATTCCGTAACTCTTAATGACCATCGGTTATCTTCCCTCCTCATTTCGTGTCCTGCCCGTGCCCATTTCTTTTTCTTGATTTCAACTAACATATAATACCCTCGCGTTTCTTCCCTCACCCAATCTTCTCTTTTCTTATCCCTTAACGTTACACCTGTCATTCTTTCCATGGCTCAACGAGGCAACGACGCAACGACTCAACGACGTAACGAGCCGTGGAAAGAAGAATATACATTACCATTAATAAAAAAGAAAGGTATCAGAATAGCGTAATATTCGAAGAAATAAGGGTGAAACAAAAAAAAGGAAAAAAAGGCAATGTTAACTATTTTCTCTTAGAAAAAAATTCCTCAGATGTTTTTTTTTTTCATATATGGATGTTGAACGCGATGTTTTGACGCAAAGTGGTTTGGAATTCCAAAATGAAAAGGCTGAAAAATGAACTGATTGTTTGCCATAGTTGGTGCACACCTGAGGTAAAATTAGATTATTTTTTAAAGCAAATCTAGTGACAGCGTTTATCAGGCATGTTTTAGGAATTATACGTGCAGGAACTTGATTACTACATAACTTAAAAATAACTATACCCAAATTATACAACATTTTTTCTTTGACAGACAGAATGTTATTAGAGTGTAGCAATGGGACAGCGCTAGTATTATAGGGACTAAAGGTGACTACTCTAATTGCTTGGTGTTGCAAATCTTGAGGTAAACTTAGGTGAGTATTATATGTATTTCGCCTACAAATTAACGTGTCGTTAATGTGTGAGTGTATAAAAGCGTAATATAGCGAGACAAGTGTAGAACGGTTACAGAATTCGCGGGCTCTAATCAGTAACCGAATGCCGTAAGCAACTTTCTTTTTACTAATCGAGACATGATAATGAAACTTGAGGTTAAAATCTAGTTCTACCCCTAAGAATGAGCAATGAGTGCTAGAAGGGATTAAATGGGAACCAAGACTCAGCAATGGAGCTGAGCAAGATGGTTTCTGGGGGCAACTAAATACTTGGTTTTCGCGGCATTAATAAGATTATTGTTTATACACCAGTTTGTAACCTTAGCTAAGCCATTATTGTGTTTAATAACCAAGGACGAAATATTTTTCTTGTAGTTAATAATGGTTGTGTCGCCGGCGTACAATACACAGTGTGAGAACGTTAGACAGTCAGGCAGATCGTTAATGTAAAGGAAGAAATAATAAAGGTCCGAGAATAGAACCCTGTGGTACCCCTAGGTTAGTAACCTCAGCTTCGGAAAAAACATGAGAAATTTTAACTATGTTATGGCTATCCTGCAGACAGGTTCCTATATATAGTAACAGTAGTGCTGACCCAGCAATGCCTATAGCTTCCAACTTTAAAAACAAGATGTGATGGTCAATGGTGTCAAAAGCTTTCGTAAGATTAATAAAAACTGAACCGGCAAAATACCCTTTATCAATAGTTTCCTTTAAGCGACTCTTTAGGGAGATACGAGCAAGGTCGGTCCAATAGCCAGGACGAAAACCATGCTGGGAATCGGAAAGAATATTAAATTTAAACAGGTAATTGGTTAATCGAGTAACACTCAACGTTTCAATCACTTTTATAAAGAATGGCAGTATACATAATGGGCGGTAATTTGTTAGTAAAGAACGATCGCCTCCCTTAAAAACTGGAATTATATCTGCTCGTTTCAGCTCAGATGGAAAAATGCCGACCCTCAATATGAAGTTGATAATAAAACATAACACATAACATATGAGATGAGCAACTCGCTTTATGTTAACAGGATGAATATTGTCAAGACCGGCACTGGTTACCTTCAGCGTGCGTATGACATCAAGAGCCTCGTGGGGAATTGTAGGGTAATGAAAAAATGAATGCGGCACACGATTCCGTGACAAACGAAGGCTACTGATGACTGCTTTGTCCGGGGAAAAGGCATCACTGAACGCCCTTGCAATCTCAAATGGTTGATCATACGTAATGTGATCCTTTGTGATGATATCGATAAATGAGAGTTGTTCATTTCTGCAAAATGGAATTTAAAACTTCCCACTTGTGTCTTGAGTTGCTGCCTGTCTGACCAAGTTTGTGCTCATAGTAGCTCTTCTTTGCATTCTTTATTTTGCTATTGAGTGCGTTGCAAATTTTTTTGTATCGTGCAGAGAGGGCGACATTAAAAGGTTGCCTTTTGGTTTTTTATATAGGTTCTCACGTTTCCACATATTGGCTAGTATGCTAGCATTTAACCAAGGGTTTTGAGGAACGGAGATGATTTTCTTGCATTTTTTCTTGAAGGTATGTGAATCGATGGATGATAACAAAATTGCGGAGAACTGACAAAACACTTCTTGCGGATCATTATATTGAAGGACAGCAGACCGGTCAGTTTTAGTCACAGTTTCCAAAAAGGCCTCATTTTTCAGTACTGTTACGACTAAGAGGTGGTCCCGTAGCGCTCGTCACCCGTTTCGTGACAGAGCGTTGGTAGCGAAGACTCCGAGTCAGGCGTCGGTGAGAATAACGAAAGGCACTTTATACACTATATACAGGTCATTATACAGGACAAGATCGGATCGGCACGGGGGCCGAGAGCTCACCGCAAACGCGACTGTTCCCGCTCGGCGACGTCCGGTGAGACTCCAACGCATGACACATCTCACTCCACTCGAGAGCGGCACTCGGCTCCCGGTGGGTCGGTCAACCCAGTCTGGCACCTTGAATCCGTTAACGAGCACTATGACCGTGCTTGTGTATTTAATTCTTCTCACCTCTATAGCAGTTGGATCTCGAGCTGTGCACGGGCCGCAATTCTGAGCCCGCGCCCGGCCCGGGCCCTACACTACCACAGGCGGCCCGGTCCGGCCCGACGCTAAAGAAGCCTGTGTTCGCCCGGCCCGCCCCGGCTCGGCCTTAGGCCGAGTTAAGTCCCGGCCCGGGCCCGGGCCGACCTGCAGTAAGGCCACGCCGACACAAAAAGAAACAATATCAGGAAAATCAGTTTATTTAAATGACCTTATAATGTTGAACTCTTGCATTTTATATGACAAAATCATGAATATATATAAATGCAGCGCGCGCACAGAACTGTTATTCTAAGCTATTCTGCAAGAACAAGTTGTACATTGATGAAGGGTTAAGGCAAGTGCAGCACTCCTGCATTATGAATCCGGCAGCGCTGAACTTTCCTTCGCTGCTTGAACTGGTGGCCGGAATGGCTAATAGCCTCTTATCAAGAAGTGCAAGTTTAGGGTACGTGGCTTCCTTGCTTTTCCGAAACTACACTAGTTCAGATTCCGAGCCCGGTGTCGATTCTGCGGCCAAGTAGTCGGTTAGGTCGTCTTGTTCAGCAGTCTGGATGCTGGCTGCTTCACTCCACTCGCTGAAGTCCATGCATGGCTTTTTTGCGGGTGGTTGTTCTTGCACGAGTACTCCCGTGGTATTGCCGCGAGAAGATCTCTTACGCGATCGTATACCTCCTCACACTCTTCGGTGGAAACCATCCGAAGGTGTCGAAATTGCGGGCACAACATCGTGGCAATCTTGTGCTCCATGGTCAGGATGACCTTCACCCGTAGAAAGTAGTGGGCACGCTGCTGGAGCTTCGCCATTTCTGTGGCCTTTCATGGTTCAGCTTGCCCACGAAGAATCCTTTCAAATTTTTCAAAAGTGCAATAGGGCTTGAGGCAACGTTGGTCTTTTGTCCACCTATATATAGGTTCCTGTTATTAGAATACCCGATTCACACAGCTTGACACATGCAGTTTCGCCATGGATTGAGAGTACACTCGGATGGTATTGTGAAGCCTTCACATCCTCCTTTACATACACACACACAAACTCCCGCGTTTCCCCCTTGGTCCATCCGCCTTGCTGCGGCGACTAAAATGCGCGGCGCCGGCTCGGCGGCGCTCGGCCGCGATGCGCCGCCGGCTGGCACACGCGACGGGCGGCTTCCTTTCAGCTGCGGCGGAGATCAAGCTGACGTCATCCGTCGTCATGGCAACGGAGAGAGCTGACCTCACAGAGCTCCGGTGCTCACACCACGTGGCAAGCGCAGCGTCGGCTCTGGGGAGAGCACGGCATAAGGCTGTTTCACATGCTGCAACTGCAACGAAGAAAATCGGTGCTGTCGCACGCGTCGCAATGCAATTTTCAGAGGGCTCATTTCACACGTTTGCGATTTCAACATTGCGACTGGTGCGACGCCTAGGGTTGCTTACTGCCAGGTTTTGTGGCACACGCTGCATAATTCTTTTATTGTAGTGAATAATACGTTTACACTATAATATTATTGACTTCTCTTGATTAGATGCAAATAATATGTACGTTTACTAATTTAAAAACGTTAGTTAACATTTGTCTTGGAGTGCGCGACGGCGGTTTCTGTAGTTCAGCGCGACATCGCGCACGTAAACAGCTGTTCGCAGGTTGTTCAGCAGTTCTTTATTCTATGGTTCAGCGCTGTGTGTTGTCTTATCTACATTCTATGACCGTTTCGTTCTGCCTGCGCTACAACAATCTACAAGATGACCTATCGACAAGTTCATATAGCTAGCCTCACCGCATATGCAGTATTCGGAATTCGGCTGCCACGAAGTTGTCGTGTCAGCCGAACAAGATCCTCGCGCTACCCGTGCTCGGCGTCAGCTTCTGGAGAAATTGTGCGTGTATATTGCCCGTCATTGCGCATATGTGGTGCCTGCTCCTAGCCATACTCTTACGCCAAACGCAACAAGAAGCACCGACCCGAACGCCCGCGTGTGCCCCTGAACGAAGCCTCAAACTATCTGTGTGATTACGACGTGGAATCAAAACTGTGTTGTGAAATTCAACCTTAGCGCTAGCCTGGTTCATCCATCGCCGTGCTTGCGCTGCGAATATATATGTGGGAGCCCTCTCTAAATATTTCTAAAGGCGCAAAAGCCGACGCATCAAATGTTTCGAGCAGTTACCGTCACTTTTGTAGAAACCTGTACGTTGTAACATAGCATTCTAAAAGACACACTTCTCGTCCACTTTGTTGTCCCGTGTCTCGCGCTGGTAGTATACTCGGAACTTCTAACAAGAAGACCATATCAATACGCGCTATTCATAATGCAGAATCATAGGCCCACGGCAGGCGCACTTGCCGTAGAATTTTTCAGCTTTCTGCTCAGCCTCGCACGCCTCTCACGGTTAGCCTGTTTTGTGGAAATAAATATTATTATTATATTATTAATGTTATTAGATATTATAGTTTCTTCACTGTAATTTATAGCAATCATCCAGATTTCTTAAGCTAGTCATGCATTTAACCTGTATTAGATCAACATTGTTATGGCATGCTTATGGGAGTCATTTCAAACTAGATTGCTCAGCCAGAGAAAGTACAAATGCAAGTCTCAATGTTTATTCCAATTTGGTATTCCTAAACAGATTACATTGGCAGAATTTTATGCCTGCTTGCATTTCTTGCAATTCAATGTTCAGAGCTGGAAAAACTGATTCCTTTTCTTGCTGTCGAAAGGCTGCTTCAATGTCGATAGCAAGCTATAATTATTCATTTCGAAAGTGTTAAGTAATGACTATATGTCTGAGCTTATCAATGCGTTTTTGCTCCAGGAACACAATTAAGTTTTCTCTCTCCCTCTCATTGACAGCCATGGAATGAAACCGTTCACTTTCATAAGTATCGGGATGCAAACATTCTGAAATTTGTCCTGAGCATTTGTCTGCATCCTATAGTGTGCATGTTTGTATCAAGTTCTGGGGTTACAATCGCAGTGATCTACACATATTGTTATATTGCAACAAACAAATTTATCTAACTTTGTTTTCAAATCTACAATGTGGCCGTGCAGTAACAACTACAGTAATAAGCAAAAAAGAACTGCAGATTCAGTGTGCGTGTTGGAATCTATGCGAAGTGAAGTTTTTGTCAAGTGGTCAATTAAATGCTGTTAAAGTAACTGCGATATATACAATTTGTCTTAATTTCAACAATCGAACATGTTATCTTTTGCAAGGTTTGCTTATGCACCGCATAGGTCACAACCTTAACGTCATGTAATCTTTATGCTGTTCACACTGTTCACACTGTTCACAAACCATACTGAAACGCAAATGGCAGTTAATGTAGATGCACGCTGCGAGACATCAACACAGTGACGTTTGTTCAGCAAGGAATGGTGCGAGGTGTATGCAGATGAATGAATGACATGCTTATGTACTTATTTATTTATATACCTCGCAGGCTGCAAGGTTGGAGTATTATGCGAGGGGGGAATAAAGAAGTTGTTACAAAAGGAAGAAGGGCACAACATTAAGAAAGAAACCAGCAAAAAAAGCAGTACCAATACATTGCACCAACTAGCCCAAAATATTTTACTGGCACAACATTATACAATACTTAACAAACAATAACAGAAGAAGTTACTGCCGATTCACCCTGTACAGACGGTAAACCAGCGAAGCTGAAATGTGCAGCCCCGGTGTTTATCACTGGGTTAATTCCAATGGTTTATTCAAGTCTTTCCATATTATTGGTTATGTCTGTGCTTCTTAATGAGGTTATGCACATGTTTGGCTTGGGTTTATCACATTGTTTATTTGTAATGCCACACATCGCACTTTGCAAGATCACCATCATGGAAAGTGCAATGAGTGGTTCATTGTGTTAATCCAGTGGGTCCATCAAAGTCTTTCTGAATTATGTTATGCACTTGTGTCTTATAATGCATTAATCATAATGTTTATGACTCAATTATGCGCTGTAGTTACCAAGTGACACACCGGGGCTGCACATTTCATTTAATTAAACACAAGGACAGATTTTTGAACCTATTGGGAAGTCGGAGAGAGATTGCTGCACGCGCGCTCTGCTGCTAGAGCTGCTGCTGCTACTCGTGAATTCATTAACTATATTGCAACAGAAATACAATGGACAAGAACGAAGTGAACACACAGAGTGCTTCATTCTAGTCTGTTGTCTATCTGTTGCACTTTAGTTATTAATGAATACCCACAAACTCATCTAGTTTTCAGTTATTATGTCAGGCTTATAAGCCCTCTTGTATCCCGGAATATCTGCATGGCTATGTATCCTGTAATTTAATTTCTGGCCATGTGCTTACAAGTCGCGTGTCAATCTCCTGATTTTCCTGACAATCTTGTGTGATGTGCAGGCCCAGACAGTTTCTGGTGAATCCATGCAGGGTGTTCTGCAGGGTGTAATCTGCACTACAAGTGCTGCTTTGATTGCTTTCACTTCAGCTTTTCTAGGTGTAGGATGACCTGGAATGGTACTCACTTAAATGGGGTTTAGTTTTATCTAGTGTCATACTACTGTTACACTGCTATTGCCAGGTCAGTGTACATATTATATGTGCCTCATGTTTGCTTGCATCTTCATGATTAGCAACCTCCTCTGTGTGTTTGGCAGTTGCATATAGTCTCCTGGCCTAATTGTTTGCCCCCATATTTAACGGTATGGGCCTGTTGTGTTTCAAGTTCAGGTACTCTCGAGGTTGTATTTCTGAAGGGAGGGGTAGTCTTAGGACGAGGTTCTGAGCTCTTGAGACAAAGAATTTGTGCTGCAGGCTGCAACTGTACTCTGTCTAGGTGCTTGTTCGTTATCTCTTTCTGATAGAGGTCTTCAAGCATGGTAAAGTTGGAAAGACCTGTTATTACTACCCGATGCCTATATTCGATGAGTTGTCTTTTTTGTGTGCTGCTGGTAATTCATACTATACCATACCTTGGACACAAGCACAGCATCTGCGATTTCCCATAGTATCCACTCATCCACCCCCATGATTTCGAGATTATTCTTTTGACCAGGTGTGGAAGTTGCGTCCAGGCATTGCATATTTGTTTCACCGACGTGCCGTCATGGGCTTGCACTAGCTGAGGATTTGTGGATGTTGACTTGCGGGCATATTTGTCCAGCTATGTGGATCACAATGTGCTATCTGGGGTAGTTCTTGATTCTAGTCTTTCTTTCTTTTTCCGACGTCAATATGAGCTGACTTATCAGAAAGCGAGAGGCCAGACTGGCCAAGAAAGTCTGTGCAGTGTTGTCAAGGGCTTGTTGCATCATTCTTGATTTCTATAGAAGGTAGCTTTCCCATAGACTGTAATACACCATAGGCTGCAGTGTTTCTTGTATTATGCCCGTGTTGTTGGTGTGTGTGGTCCAAATGTACCTCCAACTCTCACCTGGAATTTTCTGTCTTTCAGAAAGTTACTGTTTAAGTGCTCTACCAGAAATTTTTTTGCTCATCGTTCCTCTTATTAGAGTAGCATGAGGCAGTACTGCTGTTAAAAGCCTCTTCACTCTCTTCATTCTTTCATAAGCGGTATTACACAATGTCCTGCAATAAAGTTTCTGTTGTTTATGGCCCACTCATATCTGCCGTAAGGGACAACTCTTGAAAAAGATTTTCTTTGTGCTATGTGTGCGACGTAGTATGAGCATTCATGCCTTGACATTTATACATCTGTAGAACCAGCTTCCTGACAGAGTACTTGCTATACCTGATCATGCTTATTTGTGCAGTACTGTTGAACAATACATATTGATGCAATGAATATTTACACACTTGAATTATCACGAAAGATGGTTGTTTTACAATTCTGCCCTTTGCTTTCTATTGGTGTTAGATTTTGCATAAGTATGCCCCTCTATGCACTAGTATTTTGAAGTTTAAGGGTTCAATAAAAGGTGATGAACTAAATCTAAGTGCAAGAGCTTTTTTTTACCTATGACTCCCATCGAAATGCAACTTCCATGGCTGGCAAATCGACCCCTCGCCTTGTGTTAGCAGCAGAATGCTATAGCCACAGTGGCAGGTGAACAAATTGAAGAACAATATTTATGTCTCTAATCTTTTTTTCTAGCCTGTATGTAAGTAAAGTTTGGAATAAGTTTGTCATTGCAAGAAAAGCCCAGTTTGTGGTCCTTTATTGAATAAACCACATATTGTGTATAGTTGAAATGCAGAAATTTGTTCTAAAATCCTCGGGTGATATATGTTCTTACAAGTAGCATGGTATTTCATTACCTATAAATGTAGTAATCGCAGCGAATATCGTTATATGGATTTACACACTAATATATATGATCACAAACTTATTAGAAACTTGCCAGAAACATGTAAGGCATGAATGTTTCTGCACATTTGATCAGCTCTGAACGTGCAAGAACTGCTTGTACTGGCTGACTTCACTGCACAGTTTTGATTTACTTTTCATCAGTGTGTCGTTTTATACTGTTTTATCCCCACAAAAACAGGCTGTTTGCCTGCTTTTCGCATTGTTGCACGAGTTGTACATGATTGTGCAGGAGGGTACGTTGTCACTGTGCCACTATAGCAAGCAATTCACTTAATCTACTAGCTCTAGAGTTAATTACCTTTCAAAGCAAGTGTTAATACAGATGCAGTAAGGATACAAAGTCCGCAACATAGTCAATGTTTATTGGTTTCTGTGCAAAAAAAAATTCTCCAGAGAAGAGGTGCAACTTAACGTGCATGTAATATTTTATTCAAGACACGGATTTAATGCTATCGTAGCAAATTCATTACGATAGCCGACACTTTTGCTCTGTCAGATTTAATAAGAGGTAAGATAAACTTTCAAGATGCATCGGGAAATTCACGCTTGAAAACCGACAAGAAAATGCAACTGAACGGTACCGCGTTCAGCGCAACGTTGAAACTTCGGATACTTTGCTGTCTTGTCATTTGCCTTTGCCGAGGTTGAAATAATTCAAGCTGCTCCGTAAGCGCGATTTTTGCATGCTACTCAACAAAAGAAAATTGTGACGACCTCGTCGTGTGCTGGGGATCGAACACCTCCTAGCACTGACAACTCGCAAAGGAGTACGAAGCTAACGTGAAAATGCATTTTATTTGCTGCGTAGCGTGTCAACAAACGTACATAAATGGGAGAATCGAATATGCGGTACAAGTTATTTATTCTCCCTTCGCGTACGTACCGAATTCGAAGATCCACATCTCCGCGCATTGCACTTGTCGTGCGAGACGGCATTTTCCAAAACAAACCGGCGGAATAGCTCCGTTGACAGCTCTCCGCGCAATTTCGACGGAAAATCGCAGCGATCGGTGCGACGGTGCGACTGTGCGACCAACCGGTTGGTCGCAGCCGAAAATCGGGGGGTCAGCACTGCAACTGCGATTTTCATCGCAAACGACGGAAGTCGCACTTCCGGTGCGACGAAAATCGCATCATGTGAAACAGGCTATACGCGACGAGGGGGGGGGGGGGGGGGACCTAGCACAGTATTGCTTCCGCAATACAAAAAAATAAGATGCGACAGCACAGTGTTGACTCCTGCCGATGTTTATCTTTATGGGAAGAGAGGGTGGTGTACTTCGCCGACGAGTAATTACAACAGAACACGCACACAAAAAGAAAGAGCGTGCGCAAGGAGGGAATGAGCACCAGAGGAGGCGGCATCTCTTTACGGCCATTCATGTCGAAGGGCATGGAGGAAGGAAACTAAGGGGAGGCCCTGCCCCCTCCGCGCGCCAGGAGAAAAGTGTGGAGGAAATGACGTAGTAGGCTCTCCTTTGTTTTGCTGTTTTTTTATTTCTTTGCTGTAACAAAGCCGCCATTCTGACCTTTCGGGCCGCAAGGGCGGCTTTGTTATTGTTCTGTTCGCTCACACGTGTTGCTCGGTAGGTTTCGTACCGTGGCAAAGGCGCCGTGTGGGCAGGTTTGCGTTGGTCTCCGTGTTTTGCTGCGCTGCGTTATCTGGACCGTGCTCTAGCGGATGTTCCTGTGGCCAGGTGAGACAGGAGGAACTAAAGTTCGTGAAATGAGCGCGCATGAAACGCTGTACGCAATGTACCGCGCCACGGCAATGGCTACGGACGAAGGAATATCCGCGGGAAATGTTACCCTCTTTGGTGGAATCATGCTAACATGCTAACGATTGTTTAGTATTGCTGCGGAGCGCGCGGGTCCGAGCAGCACGGTTGTGCGCAGCGCGGCGTGGTTTCGCGAGAAATGTAAACAAGAGAGGAGAGTTGGCCCGATAGGCGGAGCAACCCCTTGAGCAACGCCAATTTCCGGCAAAAGTCTACCGTACACTCAACCTTCCCTGTGCAACGGTGGACAACCTACTGCACCCCTCGGGCTGCATCTCGAGCCAGAGGCGCCTCTACCGAGCGTTTCTGGTGTTCGCCGAGAACATCGCCCTACGGCGGTTCAACAGCTGCTGCTCCTTCCCTCTTTCTTCCACCACTCTTTTCTATCCCTTCCCCCCTGTGCAGCGCGGTTGAGGTGTCCTCATCTGAGAGACAGTTACTGCCCCAATTCTTCCTTCCACAAATAAGAATCTCTATCTCTCTTCACTTTCGCTTCACAAAGAGTGACGTCAGGGCCTCTCCTGAGTTTCCTTCCTCCGTGTCGAAGGGGTTCCCCTAGCATACCTTTAACGAGGGACATTTTCGGTGGACGGCCCCCGCCATTGTTGCTCGCAACTAGCATGGCCGGACTAGAGGAGCGGCGGCGGCGCGCGCTTTCCGCTCCTCGCGCCCCGCCATGCAACTAGCTACTTGCTCCGACCGGGAAGACGAACAAGAAATAAGGCAAGCGATTCCGGGAGCGCGTCTTCGGATCTGTGTCAAGCCTCGTCCTGAGAATGCCACAAAACACCCGATAGTCCCCTTTTTTGGGTGCCGACAGCGGGGAGATTAAAAAGTGACCCGTTTCTATGGTGCCGCTGAAAGAAAACAGTGACCTTTCTAGCATGGGCAGTGACGACGTGTGCTTTCTGTCGACTTCTGTCAAGGACCAGTCTTCAAGCAATACCACTGCGGATTGGAAAAGCCCCCTATACGCCGCCGCTTGGCTAATTTGTATGTGTGGCAAAGGCGACCCGGCGTGCGCCGTACACAGTCTTATCTCCGTTTCGCACACGCTTCCCTTCTCAGCCTTTTTACTGGGAGGCGCCTGCAAGCGGCGGCTTTTCCAAAGCGTCGGTACTTCGTAGAACCGAAAACGCATTCCGAGCCTCGGCTAGCTTTCGTTTGCCTTTTGTTAGCGTTTGTACTTTTCTCTCGTCGCTGTAGATTCCGTCTTTGATGAATAAATACAGTGCACTTCCTGCTGTACTTACATGCGAGACGGCAAGCATACTTTCGCACAAGGTACGCAGTCGAGATCGGGGAGCCCGACCGGTCCATCCGAGACATAGAAAGCCAGGCCCGGGCCCGGCCCCGGCAAGAGAATCTCCAAATGGCCCGAGCCCGGCCCGCGGGCCGAGCCGGGTCCGTGCTTTCGGCTCGGCCCGAGCCCGTTGCACACCTCTAGTTGGATTCTTCGACTGGATAATAAGCTTTGTGAGCTCGTCTTGGGCTATGGCGGAATCGATGTTCCGGGTCACCCCCTTGCACGTATTGCATGGAGCAGCTGCATAGACACTGACTTCATAGCTTGCACTGCCGATGATGATAGATTCCACCAAGGCGCAAGCCCTGGCATTTCACTCCGAAGGTTTACTTGGCACCATGATGTTTGGACGATATTCGGGCAAATTGCATCCTCTTCTACATCCCCGGGCGTTAGCCCTGACGCCGCAATAGGGGCCTGGGCTATATTGAAATGACCCGTCTTCCTGATATCCAACCCATCCCGAGGGCGAACGATGACTCTATTATGTTCCCTTGGAAGCCGAGGGAGCTTTGACGCTGCTGTGAGCCACCTCTTGAGGTTGGTGAAAGCCGTACCCTTGTTTCAACCACGTAGCACGTTGGAAGGCTCATTACCCTGTCCGGAATGGTCCGCTGGTGCCTATTTCCGCTCTAAAAGCGCTGTAGCCCATCCCGTGCTTTCGCTTATCTCTTCGGGAGCTTAAGCTCCCTTTCAATAGTGACTTGTATCGCTGTAGCCATCTTCGATCAGTAGAAAAACGCCGCCCAGGCGCTCTACCGAGTGCCGTACAAGCGGGTAGGTCTGACTGGCGTAATGTCTAGTGTCGTGGCGGAGTGGGCTGACAGAAAAGACTTCCTAAATTCAGGAAAGGTCCACCAACCGGTGTAAATTTGGTGTCGACAGATTCCGCTTGATGTTTGACGTCGAATATGACACTTCTATCCAGTATTAGAGGTGGTCTCGCGGCCGAGAACATTTGGGAAAGCGGAAGACGATCTTTCCACATCTGCTCCATTTGTCGGGGACCTTCAAATGACCTTGAGAAAAAAGCCTGAGCCGTTATCAGGGAACTCAAACGAGAATATCCGGGCATTTACACGAGAACATCCGGGCAAGCTGTGCGAACAAAACCGGATCCTCCGCGCAACCAATCAAAACTTTAAAAACACGGCATCTGGCCCGCGACCCTTCATACAGTACGCATTACATACCCTAGTTATGGCCCGAACAAGTTACAAAAGATATTGCTTCCGAGCTCGTTCACAATATCACACAAGCTATAACTTCTAGTAGGCTGAACTTTTATTTGTCATTCCCAATAGCGACGCTCAGAAGGCAGATACAGGGCACTATACACTTGATTGTCATCTGCCGGCACAGAGCTCTGAACCTCAGCGGCCCGCGAGCCCTGAGACGCCGGTTTTGCGTCACCTCGAGAGATGGGTGGTTTTATGGATGCTATGAGCTTCCCCTTCGTATCGGGGCGGTGGGTTGCGCCCCCAAGCTCTTGTTACTATATTGCCTAATGTCCAACATATCTTAAAAAAGAAAACAAGAAAAGGAAGAGAAAACCAACGATGAATTCCGATAAGCACTCTTTTTGAACCCTATTGTATACTTTGTTTTTGTACAGCTCCCTTCTTTGTCCTTTCCCTTTACTTTTCTTCCGCCAATTTTCCAATCTCCTCTTGCTAACCTCTATTTCAGACATGTTTACTTTTCCCCTGCTCTCGCTGAACCTAAAAGATTCAAGGAGGCCAGAGTTGCCTAAATTGACCGCTGCGCAGATATCTTCACACTCTAATAAAACATGCTCCGTCGTTTCCCTATCTTTGCCGCAGCAAGCACACTGTTTTTCTTCCTTGTTGCGTCTGGCTTTATAAGTGCGCGTTCTAAGGCATCCTGACCTCGCTTCGAAAACTAATGGGCTTCCCTTTCAGTTATCTTAAATGGTTCCTTTCTTAATTTTGTTTTTTTTCCTCTTGAATAGTTACTCATAGCAGATTTCCTTTACATTGTCGCCACCCATGAGTTCATTTAGGCCTCTCTGACTTTCCACTTGACGTTTGTTGATGTTTTGCTCACCCTACAGGCCGTATACTTGCTGGTAAGCTTGCTCATTCTTTTCCTCCACTAATAATCAATATTTTTCCATTACAAGTACATCAGCACTCTCCCAGCCCATTTACTTTCTTTCATATGCCTCAGTCGTTCTTCATAATAAATTTTACTGTGAGCTTCCCTAAATTCAAAACTTCTCCAGCCCTATCACCCTGCACAGCTTCATTTGCTGTCTTCCCGTGAGCGCCCAATGCGAGGCGTCCCACTGACGTTTGATTGCCATCGAGTCCTGATTTTACCCATTATTTGAAGCAAACAACCGCATTTCCAAATGTTTGTCTTGGAACCATTACAGCTTTACACATACCCCGGACCACCTAGTATCTATTGCATCCCCATAGCGCTCCGTTTTTCATTCTGGCCGCATTTTTCTTCCTTTTTGCTGTTATTATTTTTTCGTCTTGCTATCAACCTGTTGTCTTCGTTTATACATACACCAAGGCATGTATATACTTTTACGCTAAGTATTTTTGACCGTGTGTTGACACTGTCTCTTCACTGTTTTCATTGAATTACATACCACCTCATTTTTTAACACTAAATTTCAAACCTACATTCTCGCTTTCCCGTCCACTGATATTAGCCAGTCATTGCGTATCGCTTTGCTTGTGAGCTAGCAGCACAATGTCGTCCGCATAAAGTAAACGTGGAAGCGGTTGCTCTACTACTGTACCCACCTGTTTGTAGAAGAGATTAAGCCCGATGTTACTCCCCTCTAACGTCTTTTCCATCTTCACTGTGTACATCATGAAGAGCAGTGTGGATAACGGGCACCCCTGCCTCAGTCCCTTGTTGATATCAACTTTCTCCTCGCTTCTCATTCCTTCCCATTCAACGCAAACGGTATATTATAGGGAAAACTCACTTAAAAGCTCTAGACAATCATCGCCTAAGCCTTCCGCTTCCAGAATGTCCCACAAAATGTTGCGCTCTACGTTGTCATATGCTCCTGTAATGTCTACTACAGCGACATTTAACGGTCTGCTTTCTAGTTTTGATATTTCAGTACATTGAGTAAGAACAAATGAGTTATCATCCGAACGCCTACCTATTCTGAAACCACTCTCATGTTCTCCAAAAATGACCATTATTCTCTGCCCACGCTTGCTGCTTTAATTTTATAGCCTGCATTTGCTAATCTGTATATTACCGATGTAATCATCAACGAGTGAATTCTATATTTCTCCCCCTTGCCTTTATAAATTAAGTTCATTCTACTTTGTCGCCATCTGTCTGGCTTTTGTCTATCTTTTAAAGTTTTTTCCACTGCTTTTACCAGAGCTTCCTTACTTTTTGGTCCTAGTTCATTAATCAGCCTAACGCGAACCACGTCTAGCCCTGTAGCTGTGCGCTTAGGAATTTTACAGCGAAGCTGTATACCTCTACCGTCCTATGAAGTTTTTGTGTCGTTGTAAGCAAAAACCTCCCCATGCGTGGGCTGATTCCGGAAATAGTGCAATAGCGGCCCGACCCGCGGCGGATATGAAGCAGGCGTTAAGCATTCCTCATACGTGGGCCGATCCCGATGATGGTGCAATGCCAGGCCGACCGGCGGAAGAGGTGAAGCAGGCGTTAAGCACTCCCAATACGTGGGCTTATCTCGAAGATAGTGCAATGCCGTGCCGACCCGTGGGGGAGGTGAAGCAGGCACTATGCACACCCCATACGTGGGCCGACCCCGAAGTTAGTACAACGCCGGGCCGACACATAGCGGAGGTGAAGCAGGCATTACGCAAACCTCTTACGTGAGCCGACCCCGAAGTTAGCGCGATGCCGGGCCGACCCGCAGTGGAGGTGCCGTTCGCCATTAAGCGGCCCACATACACAGCTTCGCTGGTCATCCTTCACAGAGTGGAAGGGCACTGAGATATTTTTCTTTGGCTGTCTTCCATCCTCTCCAACCACTCTGTTTTGCTGGTTGCCATTTCATGTTTACATTCACTCTCGATTAAGGCAGAGCCAATAATTGTTTTTCTTTAATAATGGCTGTTTTCATTTAAAAAAAGGACCCCTTAGTGGTAGGTTGGGATGCCTTGAGGCCGCACCTGTCCGCAAAGTTATCACGGGCTCCAGCAGCTGCGTCTGTGAAGCGGTCGAGTCCTTCTCACGTCACTGATGTATGTCGGAATGGATGGCATCTAGTTTAGAACCGTTCTGTAGCAAAAAGAAAAAAAACAGAACATAATATATTTGAAGGCCCGAGCATAAAGTATAATAAGTTGGACGGCAGGGAGATTAATCAGATCATTTAGTGCCCTGTAAGTAGGCTCAGGGGCACTCACAGTGCCTACGAAAAGCTTTGAGTACTGGCCTTGCAAACATGGTGTATTACTGGATTATCATTCTCTGTAGATCTGTGTGCCATTATGCTCCATGCAAGCAGCATGTAGAAGAGGACCTCTAGGAATGACGCGAACGTCTTTGGGCTGTTTAGGTTTAGCGTATTATTTTCCTGAATCAAAAATATACCCCTGGAAGTCGTGTTGGGTGCCTGCTATATAAGCTGCTCAATACAAGGTTGAAGCACGTTCACTGTCCTCCATTTTGGTGTGTCTCTATGAAGCCGCTCCTGGAAGGCCCAACGGTCGTGGTGGGCATGCGTGCATGTGCGCGGTAAGTTTTGTCCCGATGTGGTCAGAGACAGCATTTTTTGAGATGGGTCGTTAGTTGGGGAGGATAGTGGAACATCCGACGCTTAAACACTGCCCCCTCACGTAACGGCAGCATCCTTGGCGGCTGCAATTGGCGCCGGTTGGGCGGGGACGCACGCGAGGAGTCTAAACAGCAGACTTGCCAATGATGGCTCGCACCAAGACTCGGTAGCGCTGGAATAATTGCTCTGAAGGTAGACCACTCCAGCCTCCAAAGGTAAGATAATGTTGAGGTACTACAACGCTCGCAAGCTGCCGGTTGATGCCCTCCAAAGCGCCTACTATGAACAAACCGCCTACTTGCTCACTTTAGAGCATTTGGCCAAATCTCAGCACGATGCGCAACTCGCCAGTGCCTGGACGCACGTTTGAAGCAGCTGGAGTTTCATAAGCGGCTGCTCGTATACCAACGCCTGTACCACTGCAAATGAGCGCCGCAACCACAGCATCACGAGTGCGAAACTTCTCTGAGCTTTCGTGAATATTCTAAATCATCAATTTTTACGCATATACCCTCATCAATGTTCTGTTCTTGACGCATCATAGTCGCAACAACGCCTGCATCCTTAAAATTTGAATTTACTTTTTTTGTTCGCTTTCTTCTATTCTGGGAAATATTTACACGAAGAACTGTCATTCCTGCATGGTAATGTTGAGGTGGTCGCCATTGGCTAAGCAGTTAAGGTGCGACGTGCAGAAGTTTCTTCTCTTTCATTTTCCTACCTACCACGAATAAAGAAAAGCATATTTTTATACAAGTCTGAAGTGATTACTATGCAATATCATTTGAATAACACGCTTGTACACGTTTTTATGTCTAAATAGATGGTCTTTAGGTCAAATCTGGAGCTCCATAGATGATAAAGTGACCATGTGAGCGAATAAGAATACTGTGCCAGAGCACAATTGATATCGTCCAAATTTAGCAACTTCTACACATTTTGCGAATACGTCTTCAAATACTCATACCTCCTGTGAAGGTGTCAGCTAAATAAAGTACTTCCAATTTAATTTTTTTTTTACCAATTGCGATCCACTTTTCCTAGATGGAGTATTATGTACGAGGCTTATATTACATTGCGAGGAACCACGTTTGGCATGTTGTGATGCTACATTTATATTTTACCAATTAATGCCTTCAGCGAACTGCACGCGTGAGGTTACAACCTCTTGATATATACAGTGAATTCTCACTTGAGTGAACTTCAAGGGACCGAAAGAAATAGTTCACTTCACTGAAATTCACTAAGCTGAATATTCACTAGACCAACATAAGACATGGCATACAGAGTCAGAAGTTGGAAGTGCAATTCATGGAGCAAAAGACATGGCATCCATAGTGTTAGAAATGTGTGAAATGGAATTTGTACATATCAACAAGTACAAGGTTCATAACAGTTATAATGCTGCCTTTCTCACTTAGAAAAAAAATCTGCAATCTTCTTTTGCACTTGTACTTTTAAAGCACAGGAAGTAAGAAAACTGTCCAAAGAGTCAATGTTTTTGTACGCTTCTTCTGGCACAGCTTGCTGTTGAGACACAAATTCTCTGCTTTCAAATGTACCATACAACCTCAGCTAGAGTTATAGGGCTTGAAACTGGCTTGGCAGTTGCCTCTTCTTCGTCACTTCGTCTTCTTCGCCTCTTCTTCATCTCTTCTTCGTCTTCCTCGCCTCTTAAGGGGCGCTGTAGCACCAGCGGCGTTACATTGCCGCTGGAGCGGCTGTTTGATGAGGACGGGGATCGGTTCTGATCGTAAAAATAAGCCTTGGTCCTCTGAGCGAGTTCCTTAAACTGAAATATTGACTGTTCCGAAATTCGTTTAAGTGAAACATTTTTGCATAGAATCTGTAAGAAAACTGCCGGGGATTTTTAATAAGTTCGTTATTCTGAAATATTCGATAAACCGACGTTCGTACAACTGAGAGTTTACTGTAAATATATATATATATATATATATATATATATATATATATATATATATATATACATCATCACTATCATCAGCCTGGTTACGCCCACTGCAGGGCTAAGGCCTCTCCCATACTTCTCTAACAACCCCGGTCAAGTACTAATTGTGGCCATGTCGTCCCTGCACACTTCTTAATCTCATCCGCCCACCTAACTTTCTGCCGCTCCTTGCTACGCTTCCCTTCCCTTGGAATCCAGTCTGTAACCATTAATGACCATCGGTTATCTTCTCTCCGCATTGCACGTCCAGCCTATGCCCCACTTCTTTTTCTTGATTTCAACTAAGAAGTCATTAACTCGCGTTTGTTCCCTCACCCAATCTGCTCTTTTCTTATCCCTTAATGTTACACCCATCATTATTCTTTCCACAGCTCGTTGCGTCGTCCTCAATTTGAGTAGAGCCCTTTTCGTAATCCTCCAGGTTTCTGCCCCTTAGGTGAGTACTGGTAAGACACAGCTATTATACACTTTTCTCTTCAGGGATAATGGCAGCCTGCTGTTCATGATCTGAGAATGCCTGCCAAACGCACAACAGCCCATTCTAATTCTTCTGATTATTTCAGTCTCATGATTCGGATCTGCGGTGACTACCCGCCCTAAGTAGATGTATTCCCTCACCACTTCCAGCGCCTCGCTACCTATTGTAAATTGCTGTTCTCTTCCGAGACTGTTAAACATTACTTTAGTTTCCTGCAGATTAATATTTTAGACCCACTCTTCTGCTTTGCCTCTCCAGGTCAGTGAGCATGCATTGCAGTTGGTCCCCTGAGGTACTAAGCAAGGGAATATTGACACGTGTACTTGTTTGTCTTTATCGGGCGACACGTTTCATCGCCTAACAAATTTTATCGTACAGCGCAGAACGCGCCTGCATGTATCAGACGTTTCTGGAATGTTATCGATGCTTCCATCCGCTGTCTTTGACCGAACCTTGTGTAATCTGATCGCATGTGTGCGCGATGCGAATGATGTAGAACTTTGTGGAAGGCACGGGGGTCCCTGTGATTACTCTGGAACATTCGACGACTGATGTGTAAAAGCCGATGCGCTTGACGCCCCGATCAGTTCTTCGACGAACGCCGACCGTGTTCGCCGCTATCGTTGTGCTGTAATTGTAGCCTTTTTTGTTGGCACAAGTTCACCCAATAAAAGTTACTTTTGTCTTTCACGGTATTGCTACTGTGTTCTTCAACGTCACCACCACATGACAATATAATCAGCGACTCGCAAGTTACTAAGGCATTCTCCGTTCACTTTTATCCCCAATTCTTCCCAATCCAGGTGTCCGAATACCTCCTGTCAACGCGCTGTGAATAGCATTGGAGAGATCGTATCTCCCTGCCTGACGCCGTCCTTTATTCGGATTTTGTTGCTTTCTTTAAAGAGGGCTACAATTGCTGTGAAGCCGCTATGCATATCTTTCACTATTTTTACATACTGCTCGTCTACTGCCTGGTTCCGTAATGCCTCCATGACTGCTGAGGTTCCGACTGAATCAAACGCTTTCTCGTAATCAAAGAAAGCTATTTATAAGGGTTGGTTATATTCCGCACATTTCTCTATCACCTGATTGATAGTGTGAACATGATCTATTGTCGAGTAGCCTTTACGGAATCCTGCCTGGTCCTTTCGTTGACAGAAGTCTAAAGTGTTCCTGATTCTATTTGCGATTACCTTATTAAATACTTTGTAGGCAACGGACAGTAAGCTGATCGGTCTATAATTTTTCAAGTCTCTGGCGTCCCCTTTCTTATGGATTAGGATTATGTTAGCGTTCTTCCAAGATTCCGGTACGCTCGAGGTCATGAGGCATTGTGTACATAGGGTGGCCAGTCTTTCTAGAACAATGTTCCCACCATCCTTCAACAAATCTGCTGTTACATGATCCTCCCCAGCTGCCTTCCCCCTTTGCATAGCTCACAAGGCTTTCTTTACTTCTTCTGGCGCTACTTGTGGGATTTCAAGTTCCTCTAGACTATTCTCTCTTCCATTATCGTCGTGGGTGCCACTGCTACTGTATAAATCTCTATAGAGCTTCTCCGGCACTTGAACTATCTCATCCATATTAGTAATGATATTGCCGGCTTTGTCTCTTAACATATACATCTGATTCTTGCCCATTCCTAGTTTCTTCTTCACTGCTTTTAGGCTTCCTCCGTTTCTGAGAGCATGTTCAATTCTATCCATATGATACTTCCTTATGTCAGCTCTCTTACGCTTGTTGATTAACTTCGAAAGTTCTGCCAGTTCTATTCTAGCTGTAGGGTTAGAGGCTTTCATACATTGGCGTTTCTTGATCCGATCTTTCGTCTCCTGCGATAGCTTACTGGTACCCTGTCTAAAAGAGTTACGACCGACTTCTATTGCGTATTCCTTAATGATGCCGACAAGATTGTCGTTCATTGCTTCGACACTAAGGTCCTCTTCCTAAGTTAAAGCCGAATACCTGTTCTGTAGCTTGATCTGGAATTCCTCTATGTTCCCTCTTACCGCTAACTCATTGATCGGCTTCTTGTGTACCAGTTTCTTCCGTTCCCTCCTCATGTCTAGGATAATTCGAATTCTTACCATCCTGTGGTCACTGCAGCGCATCTTACCGAGGACGTCCGCATATTATATTATATATGCCAGGGTTAGCGCAGAGTTAGCGCCTCTTCCTTTTCTAGTCTCGTCATTCGGGGTCCTCGACGTCCACTTTCGTCTATACCGCTGGCGTAATAAGGTATTCATTGTCCGCATATTATTCTGTTCTGCAAAGTCTACTAATAACTCTCCCATGCTATTCCTAGTGCCTATGCCAGAATCCCCCACTGACTTGTCTCCAGCCTGCTTCTTGCCTACGATGGCATTGAAGTCGCCCATCAGTATGGTGTATTTTGTTTTGACTTTACCCATCGCCGATTCCGCATCTTCATAGTAGCTTTCTACTTCCCGGTCATCATGACTTGATGTAGGGGCGTAGACCTGTACGACCTTCAATTTGTACCTCTTATTAAGTTTCACAAGACCTGCCACCCTCTCGTTAATGCTATAGAATTTCTGTATGTTACCAGCTATATTCTTATTAATCAGGAATCCGACTCCTAGTTCTCGTCTCTCCGCTAAGCCCCGGTAGCACAGCACGTGTTCGCTTTTTTTTAGCACTGTATATGTTTGTTTCGTCTTTCTAGCTTCAGTGAGCCCTATTATATCCCATTTACTGCCCTCTAATTCCTCCAATAGCACTGCTAGACACGCCTCACTAGATAACGTTCTAGCGTTAAATGTGAGGTTCACATTCCAATGGCGGCCTGTCCGGAACCAGGGATTCTTAGCACCCTCTGCTGCGTCGCACGCCTGACCACCGCCGTGGTCAGTTGCTTCACAGCTGCTGGGGACTGAGGGCCGGGGTTTGATTGTTGCATTCATATAGGAGGTTGTGGCCAAGTACTGCACCAGGGTGACCAATCCTGCTCTTGTGAGGAAGTGCCTTACCGGTTCTGGTCATCGGGATCAGGCCGCACTCCAGGCCTGTTTATGCAATTTTATCAACACGCGGATTTCTTTCGTTTTATTTTTTTTAATCCGGTGGAAAATTGCGGGACACCGGGATTCGAGCCACGGTCCTCTTACGTGGTAAGCGGACGTTCTACGCCTACGCCACCGCTACACCTATATATATATATATATATATATATATATATATATATATATATATATATATATATATATTAGGTGGTGCATCATCGAGGCAAGACAACCGGTCAGATTCAAGGAACTGGTTCGACGTCCGCAAAGAAATAAAAACCATCCACACTTCGCAAGAACTTGATCAAAGAAAAGAGCAAAGGCCTGACACTTTGGGGCCGTGACATACGAGACGACAGCGATCAACGCCAAAGGCTGGAGAACGTTTTGTCTCTAGAAAAGCAAATCGACAAACTTCATAAATTTTTCTACTTATCCTGTATTTATTCCCCACGACAGCAGCAGGTTGTAACCGCAGCCATCTCCGTCACCCGATGAACTTCTTCGCTCCGCATATAATGTAGTCGTCATCAGCAACAGTACTGGCCTTTGCAGCCTCCGAGACACATGCGCAGGCGCCGCCCCTCATGTTATGGGAGGTGTGCAGTATGCTGCATGAATTATTAGGCGCCAATGATACGCAATAGCGCATTGGATACACTGTGTCGAGGTACCACGTGTACACTGACACAACGAAACTATTGTAAGCTCCAATTGCGGCCTTCAAAGAATCTTTTTTTCTACGCCTCTTGTACGCTTTGCTCCTCCAGACTTTCTCTGCTGAAGTCTTGACGCCTCAAAAAGGACGAATCAATGTCGTCCACTGAAGGGCAGCCTGGAAAAAACAACAATTTAAGAATCCGGTTAAACGTGAATGCTGAGAAACGTTAAATCGAATGAGAATACTCAAGAAATAAGGAAAACAAGAATGCACGCGTACTCGCCAAACCATGTCATACGCTGAAGCGGAATGGTTTCAGGTCGTGGACCTGAAACCCATGATAATGAACCTATTAGGAAAGGAAAGGCTGCTTGCTAATATTTTAGGGAATTAGAAAGGAGTTTCGAGTGAAGGGCAACGCAGTGGCATCGGTACATAGCCCATATCTGGAGGACGGGCGCTAGTGAACGACATTTCGTTTGGCTTCTCTTCATCAGTGTAGGTCTTTGGCATTTCTCTTTACGTATTTTACTGCGACGGCACCTTCGTTGTCCTTTCATCGATCAATGGTTCATTTTCCATGAACCTGATGAACATCTCGACTTCGAAAGGTTGCTGTTTAGTCCTCGGTGTGAGCTTTGAGTTGCTACTTAAATTTGCCTGACACTTTATTATGGGCTTCGACAAGCGAAAATGCCAATGCTTAGTTTTTGACATTGTAGGAATCACCTTTATGTTTAACGTGTCGTACGCGCGGAAAACCGGAACTGGTGCATGTCACGTTGTAACTTACACCAAAACAGTTGGTGCACATTCAACGCACATATTGGAATCTATGTGTAGCGAAGGTATCCTGAAGAGGTTAGTTATATGGTATGCAAGTAAATGCGATGAATTTTTATGTGGAAGCAGCTAAATCATCACGTCTAAGCCACTGTAGGTTTATTCTATCTTTAACCTCTCTATTCCATTTTGGTCGAGGAAAAAGGAGTAATGAGAAGTGTACGCTTACAGAGAGCAGTACGACACATAAGCAAATGGATTTAAGAATTCTATATACCCATTTTGTCACAATCACTATGTACTGGCTATTTATACTATCACTGCGTAAATGGGCCAAAAACAGGAAGTCTAAACATAAGAAATTGATGGCAGTCAAAGAAACGACTGAGTGGCGTGCTCTATTACACAACGAGTGTCACTATATGTGCTTCACTGTTACCCGCCGTGGTAGCGCAGTGGCTTTGAAAGTGCACTGCAAGGCCCGAGGGCGCGGGATCAAATCGCCGGCCACGGTGGCTGCATTTTCATGGTGGCGAACCGCAATAACGCCCGTGTACCGCGCCCTTACTGCACGTTAAGATCTTCAGGTTGTCAATATCTGGAGTAGCCCACTACGACATATTTCATAATTACATCTTGGTTTTGATACGTAAAACACCAGAATTGATGTACCCGCCGTGGTTGCTCAGTGGCTATGGTGTTGGGCTGCTGAGCACGAGGTCGCGGGATCGAATCCCGGCCACGGCGGCCGCATTTCGATGGGGGCGAAATGCGAAAACACCCGTGTGCTTAGATTTAGGTGCACGTTAAAGAACCCCAGGTGGTCAAAATTTCCGGAGTCCTCCACTACGGCGTGCCTCATAATCAGAAAGTGGTTTTGGCACATAAAACCCCCAAATATTATTACCAGAATTGATGCATTCTTGCTTCATTGTTTTATAGCGCAGAACTCAGGGGTGCTCACTGGCACTCCACTGTCAGTCAAAAGTCGAGACAGATAAGCCGGAACCCCTCTTCAATAAAGTTAAATTCAGCAGAACCCGCCTCACGAGGAACACCGACGCTAATGATTAGCATTGAAGGAATGCAGAGACACACCGGATTGTCGCTGCCTAACGTGTCATGTGAAAGGCCTGTATGAAGTCGTGGGCTCATCTGTCGCGCGTTGGGTGGATGGATGGATGGATGGATGGATGGATGGATGGATGGATGTTATGAGCGTCCCCTTTGGACCGGTATTTCCGAGTGCACGGTGGCGTGGATTCTTGCGTTCGTACACTGACACTGGTTGCTTCGTTGTTGCTAAAACTAGTTTATTGCACTTCGATGTCTCGCGTTATTTAACTTGGGGCGAAGTGGCGTGTTTGCAAGCGGACATGTAAGCCCGAAAGGTACGTTTTGGTCGTGAGCCATGCATCTGCATCCTAACGGGAACCTGCGACTTAGGACAGCAGTACCGGTGAGTCGTTTATTATCGCTGCCTGAATCCTTATGTAATATTTCTCTCTTTATCTTACAGGCGGAGCGAAGTTAACGAACTAGATTCTGCATTACACGTGGGCACTGAGGACCTCCGTTGCTGTTTCCGAAATAAAATTTTAGTTGCCAGGCCATCATTACGCACATTCACGAAAGAGAAAGCAATATCGCAACGCGCGTCACATTTTTTATCTCGTTGTAGCCGTAGCCCATGGGTGGCTGAGTAGCCTTATCAACATATCTTTTTTTCGAGACCGCCTTCTAGTTCTTCCGTCCACAGAACCGAATAACCCTCTTTGATAAACTGAAGCTAAACTACTGACTTTAATGTATTAAACAGTTTCACGCATGATAATTCGCCCATATTTTGTACCTGTTAGTTGCAAATGTTCTTGTTGTTCAGTTTGGTTTACCTGAGGACATTTATTTTTGTAGTAGGGAAGCGGTACATGACGTTCGTGCAGAAAAAGAATGCATCATTTCTAATAGCTTCATGTCTTTCATGCATTTGCTTGTGAAACCAGCAATGTGATCTCTTCTAGTGTATAAATGAGCGCGCATGTGTTCTCATTTGTAATCTTAATAATACTTAAGCTATTGACCTGCATTGTAGTTAGGCAGACACAAATTTTATGGAGATTAGCAATACTTATTTACAATGCTGCCTAGCACCCTAGAATAAACAGTGTACATTTGCATGTTTTCTGTAGTCACAAACCATTAACATGTATATGTCACACCTGTTCGCATTTCATATTGCAAAATTGTGCTTAGTTAATTTCTGATGCAGCCAAAATTTCTGTTCCAGACATGCAGTAATGAGAACGCCACCAGTATAAAGCTACACACTCCACTCACCAAATAGAAGCTGCTGCCTGCTACAACAAGGTCACCGGTGGACTTTGGCTGCTACTACAAGGTAAACAACACCTGGTTTAGAAATAAATATACTTGATATATGCTGCATTGGTTTGCTAGTCTTGAGATACATGTTATTTGTTTGCAGCAGATGATATGAACGTTTGTTCATGTTTACAGTTCAGCATAATTGGTTCGAAAATAAAGGAAAACACTACATGAGTTTGGATAATATCTGCTGTATCTCATGTGTCGCTGTTCTGCCCCAATAGAGTCTGTGCCAAGCACATCTTGGCCAACACAGGCGCCCCCATTTACACCAACAGGTAGGGGCTGCAGCCCATTCGCAAGGCTTTACACCACAAGCAAAGAAGTCGTTCGAGAAGTATTTGGCTTAGATATCAAGTCTACGGACGACTGTGTCAAGAGTGAAAAAAGCCTCTGCCGTCATTCCATCAGCACGGAAGTTGGCCCTGTCATCCCTTTACGTCAACAACAACAGTTCTGTCTTCAGATGTACCTACAACCTCTGAACAAGCACAGACGACGCTGGCCAAAGGAGTTCTGTCAGCTTGCCCTTCCTTAATGATCTTCCCGGCCTTGTAAAATACCATTTGTGCCAAGCATAATTTTTTTTTCAATGAATGCAAGCTTTTTCATTCCACATTCTTAGAGATCATTCCTCTTCCTCATCCAAACATTAAAGGTCAACCGATTCTTTGTTCCTACTTAATATCAGTCACAGTCTAGTAGCATAATATATCTGTAGCTGTATTTTCTAGTGCACCTTGCTATGTGCAATTCCTCTCCTGAAATAGCTGATGCGGCATTGGCGTGTGTCTTGCATTAACCTTTGCACCGTGTGCTATGTAGCATTATACTTTTCTTATTTTTGGCTTTCAGTGCTTGCAAGATAGAGTGGCTTCTTTCTTGAAAGCAAGCTTTCTCATTCCCATATTTATTTCCTAGTCTCGTTCAGGATTGCTATTCTTGCTCGACAGCCTGTGTTTTAGCGCAAGCTACATTGAAGTGATTAATTGCAGAATCTTGTTTCACTGCTGTCCGACTTGGCACTCGTCACCGTGTTACGTTTCTCGCATGTGGCAGCCTGGTCACTTCTATTGGGAAACAGTCTCTCGAGGCGAGCACCTGCTCCTGCAGTCTACACAGCGACATAAGCGTCTGAATTTACACGCACCATGATTGGTGCTCCCCTTTCCTTCTTTTCCTGCTGCTGCCGTGTGCAAATTTCGCTTGTGGCCTTCCTCGACGATGATTTAGCGCCAACAGAGACTATCATACGTGATTACGTGGTCCGAAGTGTTTCAAGTTGATATTCCACATGGGTGGAAAGGCCTGCAAAGGCGGCTGCAAAATGGTGATGTCCACAAAACCGACCACGCCTATATTTAGAGAATGGGGGGCAGCAAGTGTTAGTTACACATTAGCGGTACGCGAAAGAACAAAAAGAAACGTGTAGATTGGAAAGGAGGTAAGCTAAAATGCCGGGTAGTCCATGTCGCTCTGTTGGCTGCTGCAGCAGATGCCTGCGGCACCAGATTGTTTCGCAATGCAAGTTACGGCGACTGTCGATGCGAACAGGTGGGGCACTGTCCAATTTGCTTGTGCTGCTGATTCTCGCTCGTAGCCAGACCGCCATGCGCGATGACGTAATTCAGCTTCCCAGCGCATCTCGAAATGCAAATTTTATTTCTGCTCTTGTACGAGAAGGTGCACGTCTTTTGTTCTGCCAATAAAGTCGCACGTCCTGTTCACTCACTTGTGAGTTGTTTGTATGGGTGTCAGTAGAGGTACCTTGGTCGCCTGGCATTCAGAACACACCAGCTACTCGGAAGCCTAGGCAATGAGGCATACCGCAAAGGTAGCAGGGCGAGCATGGCGCATACTAGCGCACACCACCGGCGGAAAGCCGCCATATTGGATTTTGCTCTTTAAAAAAAACTGCACTTCCGGATGCAACAGCGTCCCCTTTGGAACGGGGTGGTGGGTTGTGCCACCAAGCTATTGCTATTATAGTGCCTGATGTCCTACCTACGTTAAACAATAAAAAACGCGATGAACTCCCACAACCAAATTTTCTCATCCCCTATTGCGAACTCTGCTATTGCGAACTCCGCTTCCTGGTAGAGCAACGCCATCTGGCATCCGCCCTGCTAAGTTCCAAGCGCTGCCACTGCTTATTTTCGTACCTATGCGGAAGGTACAGTTTCCCGTCTCTAAAGTTGGTTCTTTATTCTATGAGGAGGTTTCCTTGCGCGTGTTGTATGCGTTTGTCCCCTTGAAATGCCGGCATCGCAAAGTGTGGTCGAGTTTGTTTACGCTCCGCCGCTGGCTGCCCGCGCGGTAAGGCAGTGGGCATGGACGCCCCATTCGGTGATCACTCTGTCTAACGGGGAAAGGTTTTGACTGGCGTTGTACAAGTCGCGGATCGCTTTTCTCGCCGCGACGATAGATTGCACTTTTTGCAAGCGCTGCTCCAGGAGGGCACGTGTAACCGGCAAACTGAGGCCTCAGGAGAGCACCTGAGGTTATAATAAAGCAGGCGACGCAGAATCTCCAGGGCACCTAAGGGGTAGCGGGTGGATCAAAGCTGGAAGCAGTGCGCCCCGTGGGTTGAGACCGCGGAGGTCGAAGCGTGCCAAGTGGTGTTTCTATAAAATATTGGCTGTCCGCGATAGCGAACGCCCGATCTTATACACCCCTGGCACGCGCAAGCCTCGGCTATCCCCAACCCGTGGACCAGTTCGGGTTCTAGCTTTGGTGTCTCCATTGCCGCTCTGGTGTCCTGGAGGCGCCGCCAACAATGCGAAATCATGACACGTTTCGATTAGTTAAGAACGCAAATGAATGAGTATAGTTACGTGCACCCGGCAGCTTGCGACGCTCAGTTCAGCACCAGCGCGCCCCGCGTCTGCTGCCGGCACGCTTAGGGACAAATGTATACAATACGCGCTAGGAAGCAACTCCTCCGTAGTGCCTAGGTGGAGTCATATATTCAAGGAGGAAAAGACACCACATTTCCCCTCTCGTACCCGCTCTTACTCGATGCACGCAAAGGACCGGCGTCTCCGCAAGTGCCACGCCCCGCTGTACCTACTAGCAATTGTAAGTAAGCCTCCCGGATACTCAATTTCGTACAATCATTCGTTTCGAACGCTGTTACGTCAGCACAGCAGCCCGATGACCTACCGATTAAACCTTGATGACCCAGAGACGCAAGCTTGCGGAAGTACAGTTAGAAAACAAAAACAAACACACATAGACAAAAGAAAGTAGACGAGGTATACTAAGAATGATAATAACAATAAAAATTATCATGTGTATCAGATAAAATTGAGCAAGGTTCGCCTGGCGCAAGAGCCCGGTGCTTTGCCAATTAGGCCACTGGCATGTATTCTTTGTCGCAGCATTTAAGATAACATCGTTAACAACATGCCACACTAAGCTTCAAGCTTAGCGTAGACACTGCCAAAAGAAAGCTCGAAGCCTGTCATTTCATCATCATTCATTATCAGCCTAGTTACGCCCACTGCAGGGCAAAGGCCTCTCCCATACTTCTCCAACTACCCCGGTCATGTACTAATTGTGGCCATGTTGTCCCTGCAAACGTCTTCATGTCATCCGCCCACCTAACTTTCTGCCGCCCCCTGCTACGCATCCCTTCCCTTGGAATCCAGTCCGTAACCCTTAGTGACCATCGGTTATCTTCCCTCCTCATTACATGTCCGGCCCATGCCCATTTCTTTTTCTTGATTCCAACTAAGATGTCGTTTACCCGCGTTTGTTGCCTCACCCAATCTGCTCTTTTCTTATCCCTTAACGTCACACCCATCATTCTTCTTTCCATAGCTCGTTGCGTCGTCCTCAATTTCAGCAGAACCCTTTTCGTAAGCCTCCAGGTTTCTGCCCCATATGTGAGTACTGGTAACACACAGCTGTTATACGCTTTCCTTTTCCGGATCCGTGGTCACTACCTGCCCTAAGTAGATGTATTCCCTTACCACTTCCACTGCTTCGCTACCTATCGTAAACTGCTGTTCTCTTCCGAGACTGTTAAACAATATTTTAGTTTTCTGCAGATTAATTTTCAGACCCACCCTTCTCCTGTGCCTCTCCAGGTCAGTGAGCATGCATTGCAATTGGTCTCCTGAGTAACTAAGCAAGGCAATATCATCAGCGAATCGCAAGTTGCTAAGGTATTCTCCATCAACTTTTATCCCCAATTTTTCCCACTCGAGGCCTCTGAATACCTCCTGTAAACATGCTGTGAATAGCATTGGAGATATCGTATCTCCCTGTCTGACGCCTTTCTTTATAGGTATTTTGTTGCTTTCTTTGTGGAGGACTACGGTGGCTGTGGAGCCGCTATAGATATCTTCCAGTATCTTCACATATGGCTCATCTACACCCTGATTCCGTAATGCCTCCATGACTGCTGAGGTTTCGACCGAATCAAACACTTCCTCGTAATCAATGAAAGCTATATATAAGGGTTGGTTATATTCTGCACATTTCTCTATCACTTGATTGATAGTGTGAATATGGTCTATTGTTGAGTAGCCTTTGCGGAATCCTGCATGGTCCTTTGGTTGACAGAAGTCTAAGGTGTTCCTGATTCTATTTGCGATTACCTTAGTAAATACTTTGTAGGTAACGGACAGTAAGCTGATCGGTCTATAATTTTTCAAGTCTTTGGCGTCCCCTTTTTTATGGATTAGGATTATGTTAGCGTTCTTCCAAGATTCCGGTACGCTCGAGGTTATGAGGCATTGCGTATACAGGGTGGCCAGTTTCTCTAGAACAATCTGACCACCATCCTTCAACAAATCTGCTGTTACCTGATCCTCCCCAGCTGCCTTCCCCCTTTTCATAGCTCCTAAGGCTTTCTTTACTTCTTCTGGCGTTACCTGTGGGATTTCGAATTCCTCTAGGCTATTCTCTCTTCCACTATCGTCGTGGGTGCCACTGGTACTGCATAAATCTCTATAAAACTCCTCAGCCACTTGAACTATCTCATCCATATTAGTAACGATATTGCCGGCTTTGTCTCTTAACGCACACATCTGATTCTTGCCTATTCCTAGTTTCTTCTTCACTGTTTTTAGGCTTCCTCCGTTCCTGAGAGCCTGTTCAATTCTATCCATATTATAGTTCCTGATGTCCGCTGTCTTACGCTTGTTGATTAACTTAGAAAGTTCTGCCAGTTCTATTCTAGCTGTAGGGTTAGAGGCTTTCATACATTGGCGTTTCTTGATCAGATCTTTCGTCTCCTGCGATAGCTTACTGGTTTCCTGTCTAACGGCGTTACCACCGCCTTCTATTGCGCACTCCTTAATGATGCCCATGAGATAGTCGTTCATTGCTTCAACACTAAGGTCCTCTCCCTGAGTTAAAGCCGAATACCTGTTCTGTAGCTTGATCCGGAATTCCTCTAGTTTCCCTCTTACCGCTAAATCATTGATTGGCTTCTTGTGTACCAGTTTCTTCCGTTCCCTCCTCAAGTCTAGGCTAATTCGAGTTCTTACCATCCTATGGTCACTGCAGCGTACCTTGCCGAGCACGTCTACATCTTGTATGATGCCAGGGTTCGCGCAGAGTATGAAGTTGATTTCATTTCTAGTCTCACCATTCGGGCTCCTCCACGTCCACTTTACTAACCCGCTTGCGGAAAAAGGTGTTCATTATCCGCACATTATTCTGTTCTGCAAACTCTACTAATAATTCTCCTCTGCTATTCCTAGAGTCTATGCCATATGCCCCCACTGACTTGTCTCCAGCCTGCTTCTTGCCTACCCTGGCATTGAAGTCGCCCATCAGTATAGTGTATTTTGTTTTGACTTTACCCATCGCCGATTCCACGTCTTCATAAAAGCTTTCGACTTCCTGGTCATCATGACTGCATGTAGGGGCATAGACTTGTACCACCTTCAATTTGTACCTCTTATTAAGTTTCACAACAAGACCTGCCACCCTCTCGTTAATGCTATAGAATTCCTGTATGTTACCAGCTATTTCCTTATTAATCAGGAATCCGACTCCTAGTTCTCGTCTCTCCGCTAAGCCCCGGTAACACAGTACATGCCCGCTTTTTAGCACTGTATATGCTTCTTTTGTCCTCCTAACCTCACTGAGCCCTATTATATCCCATTTCCTACCCTCTAATTCCTCCAATAACACTCCTAGACTCTCCTCACTAGATAGCGTTCTAACGTTAAACGTTGCCAGGTTCAGATTCCAATGGCGGCCTGTCCGGAGCCAGGTATTCTTAGCACCATCTACAGCGTCACAGATCTGACCGCCGCCTTGGTCAGTTGCTTCGCGGCTGCTGGGGACTGAGGGCCGGGGTTTGATTGTTGTATTCATATAGGAGGTTGTGGCCAAGTACTGCACCAGGGTGGCCAATCCTGCTCTGGTGAGAGAGTGCGTTACCGGTTCTGGTCACCGGGATCAGGCCGCACTCCAGGCCTGTTTATGGAATTTTCTCAACGCACGGTTTTTTTTTGTATTTTCCGGTGGACAATTGCGCGGCACCGGGATTTGAATCACGGTCCTCTTGCACTGGAGACGGATACTCTACCGTCCCCGCAGGAGTTAAATTAAAAATTGAATTATGGTGTTTTGCGTGACAAAACCACTTTCTGATTATGCACGCCGTAGTGGAGGACTCCGAAAATTTCGACCACCTGGGGCTCTTTAACGTGCACCTAATTCTAAGTACACGGGTGTTTTCGCATTTCGCCTCCATCGAAATGCGGCCGCCGTGGCCGGGGTCCGATCCCGCGACCTCGTGCTGAGCAGTCTAGCACCATAACCACTGAGCAACCACGGCGGGTCCCGCAGGAGTTGTACGCCTCATTTAACCTACAGTGGTGCCCTATTTGATCAGTCAAGGTGGACCAATCTAAGCTCGGTTATACCGCATGGATGGCACTCGGCTAGAGAACCTGGTATTTATGACCTGCACATGTGAGATTATGTGTGGCCACACATAATTGAGGATATATAATTTTTTTAGGAGGGTTTCCGTACAGCGATAAAATGAATGAAAATACATTAAAAGAAAAAAAAGGGGGGGAAGTAACATAACATGTGATTTGAACTCGTGATCCTTCAATGTTGCCCGGAAAGGTAGCTCAGTTGGTTGGTTCGTCAAGCCAACGGTTACTTTCAAGCGCCATAGCTCCTGCTCCGAGCCTCATACTTATGTGGAAAGGGACTGATGTTGTCCGCGGCAGTCGATTTTTGGTTGGAAGGCATTTTTGGTTTTTGGTTGGAAGGCACAATTTCTTGGAAAAATGGCCGCCAGAGGAGCAGCGTGAACTCGAGCGGCTTTAGAGACTAAGAAAACTGCCTTAAAATATTTAGACTTGAGGGGAAGCTTCGTTAACAAACTATAACACGGGAATCAGCACTCGTATACGACGAGAGAAATTATTGAGACGTGGAAAATTCCCTTGAAATAAATCTGGTTTGCGAGACAAATGCTTGTATGTATTGAATCTCTTAAAAGATGAGGGGGGAAATATGCGCTCACCGAGAGGGCATCGTCAGCACGAGACCACCACCAGGCACCTTACTGAGATGTAGAGAGCTTCGCGGCCGGAACGAAGTCTCCCCTCTCCGCCGGCCAAGAATGGAAAACGCGCTTTCCGATCGCTCAAGGTTGCGCGGACATTGTATAGCTCTAGCGTCTAGGAAAAAGCTTAAACAGGTGCGAGGGCGGCAGGCATAGCGTGGGAAGCTAGCCGCCGGAATAGCTATCTCAAGTACTGCTGCTGGCGAGGGCGAAATACCTTCGTGTAATTATAATAACCCTAATAGGACTTATTTCAAAGAAAAAAAAAGAAAAGGAAAAAAAAGGAAACGGCTCAGAAGGCTATACTACGAGAGCTATGACTGATACTTTTCTATATATATGTATTCATCTCATCTATGGGATCGCATGCGCGCGCTGTTGCTTTGTCTGTGCGTGTAGTAGTTAAGAGAGCCTGTTTAAGGGCGGAGAAGAAGGAAGGAGAGGAAAGCAATATTGCAGCGCCGTGGTTTTAAAGCGCAACCGTGGTAGGAAAACGGAAGGCGATATAAGCATGCGTGTCCATGATACGCACACGACAAACTGCCTTACAATATTTAGACTTGAGGGGAAGCTTCGTTAACAAACTATAACACGGCAATCAGCACTCGAATATAATTATAACCCTAATAATAATTGTAAATATTCATCTCATCTATAGGATCTAAAGCGCGCGCTGTTGCTTTGTCTGTGCGTGTAGTAGTTAAGAGAGCCAGTTTAAGGGCGGAGAAGAGGGAAGGAAAGGAAGGTCTCTGAAGCAAACTTGCAGCGCCGTGGTTTTAAAGCGCAACCGTGGTAGAGAAACGGAAAGGCGATATAAGCATGCGTGGCCATGATACGCACACGACAAACTGCCTTACAATATTTAGACTTGAGGGGAAGCTTCGTTAACAAACTATAACACGTACTTGGTAGTACTTGGGAGTACTTGGGAGGGAGAGCCAAAGCCTGTAGCGCACTTTAAATCCACTCATGTTAATATATTTCATCGCCATAGCCCAGCAGTTCAAACACTTTGTGCAATTTACGCATGCATTATATAAAGGAAACGCGGACTTCATACGTCGAAACCAGCTTGAGATTGCAATATGACTTACCTCTGAATGAAAAAACTAAGGAGAAAAATTATGCCATACAATAAGTGCTTTCATTCTAAAGCTAAAAATCGTATTCCAATTGACGTAAGGTGTAAATATTTTCTCTAGTGTTCCGTGCAGAACATTCCTGAACATGAAGGCTCTAACGCAATAAATGAAAACCTTATCGACCAACTCTGGTTAGCGAGCGATTAGACAATCAATGCGTGTCCCATTGTAAAAAAAACTTGCTCTTACAGGCGGCCGTGTCAGTTTGCAATTTAAATAATGTCTGAACTCCAATTGATTCGAGCATTTCTTTACTCTCTTCGGGACATTTTCTTTTCTTAAACAGCACTGTCCGTAGAATGATACGGACGTTCAGCAAAAGACGCATTCTTCTGCGTCTGGTAAATCTCTGGTCAAAGTTTAACAGCTAACTCTAGAGAGATAAGGGAAAATTAACCAGGTGTTCAGGAAGTCAAAAGACGGAACAGCTCGTGTTGAAAAGCCACTGACAATATCACCAAGGCCATCATTTGAAATAACTTATTTTGGCCAAGCACATCCCGTCACACGCACACTTCGTCGCCCTCCCCTTGCATATTACGCCACCTAGTAGCACCATGCGGAATCCCAAACGAGTCTAGATAGCCAAACCTTTCAGAAAACATTGACTGCTTCAGTCTTTCTATGTGCACGATTTTTCTGGTAGCAATTTGTCAAAAAATTTTCATAATCGATTTGCGCCGCTACAATTGTTCATGTTACAGACTCATAATCTCATATCCAAATATAATATATCTTTACTGCGTCTTTCGCTGTCAGACTGCCTATCGTTGTGAAGATTAAAATTTTCACGTACTTTCTCGCAGCAATTTACACAAGTGAGAATTCCCAACAACTCATGTACCTTTGCACTTGTATGCAATGCTTAATAAGCATGCATTTTCTTTTAAACTTATAAGGGAGCCATATACAACGTCGCAAGGATTTTAGGCTTTTGCTCATTCTTCTGCGTCATTGAGAGGAGCTCTTGTGAAACTCTAGACAGTTTCTCAAATCAACAGGCACATCTTTTTGTTGTTTGAAAGAAAAGCTCTCTTTAATATCACTGGCTTCTCCTGCAATGTTATGGCTTCTTTGTATACTTATTGCGATACCGAAGGTGTCTGGCTAAACTGCGGCGTTCTCTCTCGATATTGGATGACTGCATTAACATGCAGTCAGGATCACATCAAAGAATTTCGTTTGAAATATAGGCTTACCCAAAAGAGCGAGAATTCGATCCAAGTCCTTCCTGAAGTTCTCTAACAAGGTGGCCACACCATCTTCTCCCTATGGGGCATTAAAGACACGCATAAGCCGCAAATAATTGGCTACTCTTTTGCCTCCGAACTTGCTCTTTGTTATGGAGCTGATAGGCAGCTAAAGATCGACAAAAATTTCATTCATTAAGAATATGATGCTGAAGTAATAAAACAACGGGGGGAGAGACATTGCAAAAAAAAACTGTGATTATCAGAAAGGGAGAGAGGTCGGCCCGAATTAGACTGGTTGGCCAAGCTTGCTATATATTATAGGCGGTGACAAGAAAGCAAGAAAGGACATAAATGGGTTGTTGATGATGAGAGGAACATATGCATATATACAATGTGCATTTATGAGCTTTTTTTAAAGCCTAAATTCGTCGTGGAGTGGCCTACGCACCATCTTAGCGCACACGACGAAGGAGAGGTGAACGCTGCTTCTGTGGATTACAGCCGCGGCGTGCATGTGCTTGTACATTGTTTCATGCAGTATAGATATAATGGGAACTTTCCGGTACGTTCGTTGTCCCTATGACTTTTTTTTGTTTTGTTTTCGCTTGGGTGACATGTCCTTTGTTTACTTACTAAATGACCCCTTCATTTCCTAAGAAACTAGTTGCGCACATATAAAGCGCGTGGTCCCACGCGCAAGGGCCCATCCAAGTCACAAGCTTCAAGAAAACTCAGTTGTCGTTTTGTTTTTGCGATCGCCTTTTTGTGGACTACTGCTATTGAAAAACTGAGCAAGGCCGAGCACTGAGAACGCGGGCTATTATTTCTTAAAGATAACCATGTTTCTTTTCCTGGTTAGTAATACTTCAGTAACAATTAGAACTATTCCAGTTATCACCGCAATAATTCTATTTATCCCCCTCTCTCTCCCAATGGAATCTTCTCATCTACCTTGAAAAGATAGCGCGGTTACGGATTCCAGGCTTCAGCACTACGTATGTTTCCGTATGACTGGCTCCTCAACAATACCATTGTAGTTTCTGCTCACCAACGCAGTTATGCTGTATAACGAGAGGTCGCCCGTTTGACTTGCTCCTACAATAGCCACAATTCGGTCACCTGGCTGGCCCAAACATAAAGCTTGTGTACAATGCGTGCCTCTAGCCTGAGGTCGTTTAATAATAAAGGTAGTCCTTTGACGTCATAGGGCACGGTCCTGTACGGATGATACTTTCAACGAACGTATGGAGGGTTCGTTTCCTCTCACCTTTTGCGCGAGTGCCCGAACGACGGGACGCCCGATGAAAGCGGCCTTGGCGCCCAGTGCCAGTGCCTTGGCGACGTCTGCAGCATCGCGCACTCCGCCGTCCACGTACACCTCAATTGGCAGGCCTCGTACGGTAGTAGATATCTCGCCCAGAGCCTCCAACTACACCAATTTGTACAAAGTGCAGATGTATATACGTCGTCTACATACCATGCGTAAAAACTACCATGGGACAAGAAATCAAACCGCATTAAGCAGCGCGCGTTCACCTAGTAGCACAGGTTTAGGTACGCTGCAGCTTGAACTGTGCGTAACGTATGAAGCTCATGGATTTTCAAAAAAAAGACTACTCGCAGTGCCTACTAGATTGCGGAAAAAGAAACAAATGTGTATTTGCGTGAGCGCCACGAACCGCGTTACACTAAGCGGCTGTTTGATCATCATCATCATCATCATCATCATCATCATCATCATCCTAGTTACGCCCACAGCAGGGCAAAGGCCTCTCCCATACTTCTCCAACTACCCCGGTCATGTACTAATTGTGGCCATGTTATCCCTGCAAACTTCCTAATCTCATCCTCCCACCTAACTTTCTGCCGCCCCCTGCTACGCTTCCCTTCCCTTGGAATACAGTCCGTAACCCTTAATGACCATCGGTTATCTTCCCTCCTCATTACATGTCCTGCCGATGCCCATTTCTCTTCCTTGATTTCAACCAAGATGTCATTAACTCGCGTTTATTCCCTCACTCAATCTGCTCTTATCCTTTAACGTTACACCCATCATTCTTCTTTCCATAGCTCGTTCCGTCGTCCTCAATTTGAGTAGAACCGCTGTTTGATATTAGGTGTACAATCATGAGTTCGGCATCACTTTAAATGCCCCTCATCCCTTTTCCCTTTTTCTTTGCGTGAAAAAGCGGTAAGGCATCCGGCAGCCGGAAAGCAGTGGTTGTCATATTGCTACAGGCGTGTGGTATTTCCTTGTTTGAACGAGGCGCGTGGGCGCCATCACTTGAGAAGAGACGAAGAAGAACGAATCGCGCTCGCGCTGTAAACCTAACCGGTCAGCGCTGCAACCACTGTTGTAAATATAACCGTAAATAGTTGCTCGTCTTACTGACTCGTCCTTCGCGTAACCTTGTGGTGGATGTGGTACGTTCCCCGTCCTCGCAACGGCGCTCCGAAGAGGCCAGACCGTCGTCTTCTCAGCCATGGTTTCCGATGGAACCACCCCGTCGCCACCTACACCTGCGGCGCTAACCACAACGTACGTTACGGTTCCTAGTCTCCGTGATCCTGGGACATTCGCCGCCCAAGATGACGTTGACGTCGACGACTGCCTCAGCATGTATGATCGTGCTAGCCAAAGCCACCACTGGCACCCTACCATCATGCTTGCCAATGTAATCTTTTATCTGGACGGGACACCACGTGTCTGGTTTCGTACCCATGAAATCGAGCTCTCCAGCTGGAACATGTTCAAAGAGCTGCTTCGCGACCTATTTGGCAACCCGTCAGGTCGCCATCTGGCTTCGCGAAAAGAGCTTGCCACCCGTGTTCAGTCATTGACCGAAGCGCGTGTCTCCTACATACAGGAAGTGCTCGCGCTTTGCTGAAAGTTTTACCGAGGTTGACAAGGTGGGTCACATCCTAAAAGGCATCGCGGACGACGCCTTCAGTTCGCTCGTCTATAACAACGTTTCTATCGTCGACGCCATCGTCAAAGAATGCCGCTGCTTCGAGGTAGTCAAAAGCCGCCGCATCCTCTCACAGTTTTGTCAGCTCCAAAACACCCCTGCGACGTCCTCTTGCTCCGCTCTTGCCGCCACACGGCCATTTCAAGAGAACGTCACCCGTATCGTTCGCCGTGAGATTGAAGTGGCGAGACAGACCCCCCTTCATCCACGACCGCCTGACGGTACCTTTCACCAAGCGGCTCCCACTATTTCTGTTCTTTAAGCAGTTGTGCGGCAAGAAATTGGAAACCTTGGCATCCCTAACACCTGCTATGTCTCCCGACCTGATTCGGCACCCATTCTCATGCCCACAACCTGTAATGACCTGTATTTCGCTCCCAGACCGCGCAATCCTACTGAATGGCGAACCCCAGACGACAAAACGATCTGCTTCCGCTGTCACGGCGTTGGTCATGTATCCTGCCACTGCCGCACCACCTGGATTCCACCGAACTGTAGCTCATTCCCTGCTCCTCGCGCATAGGCCGACGCTCGCTGTTATTCACTTCGCCGTCTCTACCCTACTTCTGATGCCCCTGACAGCCACTCCTCCGTCCGATCGCCATCGCCTCAACAGCGTCGCTCCCCGTCACCGCAGCCTCGCCACTTTTCCTCGCCAAACCAAGGGACGCAAAACCACGCCCTGCAGCTCTTGGAGGTAGTGCTGCATCACGCTCATCCTGTGCAAATCCTCCGTTGACGCTCCTCACCAACACGAACCTTATTGAAGTAGACATAGATAGGGTTCCGTTGACGGCATTGATACTGGGGCCCAAGTATCAATAATGAGCGTTATGTCGTCGCCTCCAAAAAGTTCTTACGCCTGTCATCACTCGAGCCGTACGCGTCGCCAATGGCGCTACTATTCCGTCAGGGGTATGTGCACTGCTCGCATAGAAATTACTAGCCGCCAAGCTCCAGTCCTGTTCACCGTGCTGACCAGTTGCACTCATGACCTAATCATCCGGCTCGACTTTGTGACGACGCATTCTGCCCTCATCGACTGTTCCATGGCACGCTGTGCCTCGAGCTTCCTCTTCTTTCAGACGTTCGCCCCGAACACCCTCTGCACTACAGCGTTTGTTCGCTTACCTCCAAAAGCCCTTACCTTCGTCGAATTGGCCTCAACGGCAACCGTGCCTGATGGCGACTATGTCGTTGCACCTATTCGTGATGTCCTCCTGGCGCGCGACATCTCAGTGCCACACTCCGCCGTGACCCTTGCCGCTAATCGGATGTTTTTCCCGTTATCAATTTTGGCTTGACAAAGCAAGTGTTACCTGAAGGCATAGCAGTCGCCACGCTCCAGGCAGTGACAGACGACCCCGTCACTGCTTTTGCAGCCGACGCGTCTCCAGATCCACCTGATTATCCGCAGGATGCCTAGAAACCTCGACGGCCCGTTATGTCCCATGGTCAGTCCGGACCTCGCACCTGACCAAGCTGCCGCCCTGTATCGCCTTTTGCTTTCCCACCGCGACATATTTCACACTGACAATCGACCACTTAATCAGGCGTCCCTTGTTAAGCATCGGATAAACACTGGTGATGCTGTTCCCATTCACCGCCGACCCTATCGCGTGTCCAAGACAGAGCGGCAAGTTATTCAGCAGGAAGTAAACAAGATGCTCTCCAGAGGCATTGTTGAGCCCTCGTCGAGTCCTTAGTCGTCGCCTCTCGTGCTCATCAAAAAGAAAGATGGCACGTGGCGTTTCTGCGTTGATTAGCACCACTTAAACCGAATTACTAAAAAAGGACGTTTACCCCTTACCGCGAGACGACGCTCTTGATGGTCTTCACTCTGCCAATTACTTTTCGTCCATCCACTTTCGATCCCGTTATTGGCAGATTTCCGTCGATGAGCAAGATCAAGACCGCTTCCGTCACTCCAGATGGCCTCTACCAATTCAAGGTTATGCTACTCGGTTTATTCAATGCCCCCACCACGTTTGAACGGATGAACGACTCTCTCCTTCAACGTTTCAAATGGTCAACTTGCCTTTGTTACCTTGACGACGTCCTTGTGTATTCTCCTACATTTGAGACGCACCTTGAGAGCGTCGCGGCTATCCCTGACGTATTCTTCAAGGCTGAGATCCAATTAAACTCATCCAAGTCTCACTTCGGGCACCGATAGATTACAGTGCAAGGCCATCTCTTCGATCCTTCCGGAGTACAACCCGACCCGGAGAAGGTTTGAGCAGTAACGGTTTTTCCTGTACCTCATACTGTCAAAGACCTCCCGAGTTTTGTAGGGCTCCCTTCTTATTTGTGACGGTTCGTGAAAGATTTTGCAGCAACCGCTCGACCACTCACTGAACTTCAGAAGACGTGCCTTTTACGTGGGGTTCTTGTCAGGCTGCCGCATTTTCACGCCTTATCCCGATTCTCACCAATCCACCGGCCTTGGCCCACTTTGACTCGCCCGCACTTACAGAGATCCGTACCGATGCCAGTGGTTATGAGATCGGCACTGTCTTCATCATCATCATCAGCCGGCTTACGCCCACTGCAGCGCAAAGGCCTCTCCCATACTTCTCCAACTACCCCGGTCATGTACTAATTGTGGCCATGTTGGCCCTCCAAACTTCTTAATCTCATCCGCCCACCTAACTTTCGGCCGCCCCCTGCTACGCTTCCCTTCCCTTGGAATACAGTCCGTAACCCTTAATGACCATCGGTTATCTTCCCTCCTCATTACATGTCCTGTCCGTGCCCATTTCTTTTTCTTGATTTCAACTAAGATGTCATTAACTCGCGTTTGTTCCCTCACCCAATCTGCTCTTTTCTGATCCCTTAACGTTACATCTATCATTCTTCTTTCCATAGCTCATTGCGTCGTCCTCAATTTAAGTAGAACCCTTTTCGTAAGCCTCCAGGTTGCTGCCCCGTACGTGAGTACTGGTAAGACACAGCTGGTTATACACTTTTCTCTTGAAGGATAATGGCAACGTGCTGTTCATGATCTGAGAATGCCTCCCGAACGCACCTCAGCCCATTCTCGTTCTTCTGATTATTTCAGTCGCCTGATCCGGTTCCGCAGTCACTACCTGTCCTAAGTAGATGTATTCCCTTACCACTTCCAGTGTCTCGCAACCTATCGTACAAGGCTGTTCTCTTGCGAGACTGGCAAACATTACTTTAGTTTTCTGCAGATTAATTTTTAGACCCACCCTTCTGCTTTGCCTCTCCAGGTCAGTGAGCATGCATTGCATGGTCCCCTGAGGTACTAAGCAAGGGAATATCATCAGCGAATCGCAAGTTACTAAGGTATCCTCCATTAAATTTTATCCCCAATTCTTCCCATTGCAGGTCTCTGAATACCTCCTGTAAAGACGCTGTGAATAGCATTGGAGAGATCTTATCTCCCTGCCTGACGCCGTCCTTTATTGGGATTTTGTTGCTTTCTTTATAGAGGACTACGGTTGCTGTGAAGCCACTATACATATCTTTCACTATCTTTACATACGGCTCGTCTACTCCCTGACTCCGCAATGCCTCAATGACTGCTGAGTTTTCGACTGAATCAAACGCTTTCTCGTAATCAATGAAAGCTATATATAAGGGTTGGTTATATTCCACACATTTCTCTATAACCTGATTTATACTGTGAATATGATCTATTGTTGAGTAGCCTTTACGGAATCCTGCCTGGTCCTTTGGTTGACAGAAGTCTAAGGTGTTCCCGATTCTATTTGCGATTACCTTAGTAAATACTTTGTAGGCAACGGACAGTAATCTGATCGGTGTATAATTTTTCATATCTTTGGCGTCCCCTTTCTTATGGTTTAGGATTATGCTAGCGTTCATCCAAGATTCCGGTACGCTCGAAGTCATGAGGCATTGCGTATACAGGGTGGCCAGTTTTGCTAGAACAACCTGCCCACCATCCTTTAACAAATCTGCTGTTACCTGATCCTCCCCAGCTGCCTTCCCCCTTTGCATAGCTCCCAAGGCTTTCTTTACTTCTTCCGGCGTTACTTGTGGGATTTCAAATTCATCCAGACTATTCTCTCTACCATTATCGTCATGGGTGCCACTGGTACTGTATAAATATCTATAGAACTCCTCAGCCACTTGAACGATCTCATCTATATTAGTAATGATATTGCCGGCCTTTTCTCTTAATGCATACATCTGATTCTTGCCTATTCCTCGTTTCTTCTTCATTGCTTTTAGGCTTCCTCCGTTCCTAAGAGCATGTTCAATTCGATCCATATTATACTTCCTTATGGTAGCTGTCTTACGCTTGTTGATTAACTTCGAAAGTTCTGCCATTTCTATTCTAGTTGTAGGGTTAGAGGCTTTCTTACATTGGCGTTTCTTGGTCGATATCTTTCGTCTCCTACGATAGCTTACTGGCATCCTGTCTAACGGAGTTACCAGCGACTTCTATTGCACATTCATTTAATGATGCCCATAAGGTTGTCGTTCATATCTTCAACACTAAGGTTCTATTCCTGAGTTAAGGCCGAATACCTGTTCTGTAGCTTGATCCGGAATTCCTCTATTTTCTCTCTTACGGCTAACTCACTGATCGGCTTCTTATGTACCAGTTTCTTCTGTTCCCTCCTCAAGTCTAGGTTAATTCGAGTCCTTACCATCCTATGGTCACTGCAGCGCACCTTGCCGAGCACGTCCACATCTTGTTTGATGGCAGGGTTACCGCACAGTATAAAAACAATTTCATTTCTAGTCTCGCCATTCGGGCTCCTCCACGTCCACTTTCGGCTATCCCGCTTGCGGAAGAAGGTGTTCTTTATCCGCATATTATTCTGTTCTGCAGACTCTACTAATAAGTCTCCCCTGCTATTCCTAGAGCCTACGCCATATTCCCCCACTGACTTGTCTCCAGCCTGCTTGTTGCCTACCCTGGCATTGAAGTCGCCCATCAGTATGGTGTGTTTTGTTTTGACTTTACCCGTCGCCCATTCCACGTCTTCGTAGAAGCTTTCGGTTTTTTGGTCATCATGACTGTATGTAGGGGCGTAGACCTGTACGACCTTCAATTTGTACCTCTTATTCAAGTTTCATCGCAAGACCTAACACCCTCTCGTTAATGCTACAGAATTCCTGTATGTTACCAGCTATATCCTTATTAATAAAGAATCCGACTGCTAGTTCTCACCGCCTTATCGCAAGTAGAACCGCTGCGCCAAAGAGGTCACCGATTGTCTTCTACGCGACGTGATGAAGCTCCGCGACAGCTTCTCACAGACCGTCGCCGGACATTCCTATCAAAATTTATCGCGGACATCCCGCAGTCCTGTGCCACGAGGCACAAACTATCCACGTCATACCATTCGCAAACAAATGGCCTCACGGAGCGTCTCAATCGCACTCTCCCAGACATGCTCACGAAGTATGTCTCTTCAGACTACACTGACTGAGACCTCGTCCTACCACTTGTCACATTTCTTATAATTCCTCGCAACACGACACAGCTGGTTATTCCCCATTTTTCCTTCTGTTAAGCCGAGAAACAGCACTGCACTCGACAAAACCATCGCTGTTCACGCGGCACTGACGTGTGAATATGCACGTGACGCCATGGCCAACTGTGACCACGCAAGGAAAATTGCCCGTGACCGCCTTCTGAAATCCCAAGAGAGTCAAAGGCGTTTGTAGGACCGGCGACACCGAGCCGTGCACTTCCCGCCAGGTTTTTTGGTGCTTCTATGGTCTCCGTCCCGTCAGATCGGCCCATCAGAAAAGCTGCTGTCTCGTTGCACAGGCCCATACTGAGTGCTTCGAGCCGTGACTCGTGTCACCTACAAGATCGCCTCTGACGCCCCAACTGCATCCCAGTCCAGTGATATCGTGCACGTTACACGACCGAAGCAGTATCGCCAGTGGCGTAGCTAGGTCGTCTGGCACCCGGGGCCCATAGGTTTTCTCTCACCCCCCCCCCCCCCGGGTGTAGTCGAGGAAGGCGAGGATATAAACAATTTCCGGATGTCTTCAGACGTATATGACCCGACGCCGCCCCTCGTTGGCCCCTTGCACCCGGGGCCCACGGCCCCCCCCCGTTGCTGCGCTACTGAGTATCACCCTTTCCAGTGATGACATTTAGACGCTCTGGGACGTCGCTTCTACCGCCGGGGGATATTGCTACACGCATGTGGTATTGGATTGTTTTAACGAGGCGCGTGGGCGCCATCACTCGAGAAAATAGGTGGACGAACGAACTGGGCTCGCGCTGTGAATCTAACCGGTCAGCGCTGCAACCGCTCTTGCAAATATAGCGTGTAAATAGTTGATCGGGGGTTTACTGGCTCGTCCTTCGCGTAACAACACCAAAGCCATATCATATCTAATGTTACATCCGCGTAAATGAAAATGACGACCGAGGCGAGTGGAGCGCGTGTCGTGCAACACCTGTTGATTGCCCAAAGCAAGGGGCGAGCTGTACTTATCGTGCAATTCCGTGACGGAGCGGCGGCACAGGTTCCGCCTTGTTGGTAAGACAACATACTAACGCATATGCTACCGCATCAACGAGCACGGTCAAGCAAGTGAATGCTTTGTGTCTGGCACTCCTCGTGTGTAATTGCTTGTCCGTCTTGCTGGCGCTTGGACTTCTTTCAGCACAAAACAAGTTTGCAAGATTACTATGCTTCATGCATGAAATTCGATTTGTTTGCGTAAAAGCTACATAGGTCCAATAGACACATCTGTATGGGCTACGTGCTGATAGCAACAGGGTGAAGAAACTTACACCAGATAAACTTTTTAACCAATCTTTGCAGGAAATGTAGCAGACACTGTCGTGCTGAAAATGACATAATTCTAGGCAGAAATACATTGGAGATGACTCGTTTTATATTGGAAGCTAAGTGGACATGTTTGGTTGGTGATATGGGTGTGAGTACAAGTCACTTGACATGTCCACGAAAGGATTGGTATTTCTGCGCATCAGCTTAGGGTAAACAATCAGTGACAGCATTTACTTATATAGCTATTGTTAATGGTGACGGTGGGGATGCTCACAAGTACTTAGGCTTATTTATTTACTTGATATGTGACGTGTGAAGAAGATGGTAAGAGTAGGGTGCTGTACAATAAACTGGAGGAATATAGTGGTAGGTTAAAGCCGTGACTGTGTTCATGAACGTGTCGAACCAGCGTTGAACCAGAACCTTACAATATTTTTAAACTCCGTAGCGGCAATAAGAGGAAAAAATTGGTTTCCGGTTCAGGATGGCCACCTTTTCTGGAACTTTTGATTCATGCATTGCCTCCATTTGTTGATCATCTATGCTACCTCATTTATAAATACGAATAATAGTAACGTGATCTTAAAGGTCGCAGCGCCGTTAGTACATTTTCAGCGCATTGCGTCATGGGGCAGACTGGGTGTTTTGTTAACGCGACATTACATCGCATCCAACGCGCGGACTCGTCAGACTAGGATTCCTGCAAAGTAACTGAGGCATTAAAGCACGTATAATTATTGCTTGTTCCCAGCATGTCTGTGAATGACAGGCATTGATCTCTTCGTTAGCGTCAATGAATAACAGCCGGTTAAGATAAAAATCATTACTGGGCTATTGACCGGACACATCATTGCAGCGACCCATCAGAGCTCTCACAGAATATTTAGTTAACGCAAGTCTACAATCAACGCTGTGAACGGGCCTTTCGGCCACGAACGTGTATATAATCACAAGCTTTTGCCTGTGCTCATCGTTACGTCTGTACCCTATTTTTCTTCTCTTCCTTTCCCCCTGAGCGGAGTAACATACTGGAGGACTCCGCATTTTCTCAATATATTCTCATCTCTCCTTCCCTAACCTAATTTATTTCAATTCTGGGGTTTTACGTGACAAGACCAGGATGTGATTATTAGGCACGTGGTAGTGGGGGACTACAGAATAATTTCGACCAACTGGAGTTCTTTAACGTGCACTCAATGAGCGATAGACAGGAATGATTGCATTTAGCCCCCTTCGAAATGCGGCCATCGCGGCCGGGATTCGATCCCGCGGCCTAGTGCTTAGCAGCGTAGCGCCAAACCTACCAAGCAACCACGGCGGGTCCCTCTCTCTCCCACAATAAAGCTTCGTTTCGCCTAGATTCCGTTAGCATTGGTGCAGGATCTCCACAATTCATTTTTGAGTACATGCGGCCAGAAGAACAAACATGCGCAAACTTTCAGTGCAGCTTAGCAGTAGCGTCAAGTTGTTGTACAATATCAATCGGTGCTATTTTCCTGCAATTATTCTTCAATTATCCAAATGACCATTAACCAGTTCAAACCGGTTTTAACCACATTTTTTCGCTCTGGAGTTGAGCCGGAACAGATAGGTTTTCAGCGAACCGAAATAAAAACCGGAACGAAAAAAGTGTCGAATCGACACACCGATCCTCATGCACTTTTCCTGAGTTCTCGTCGTGTTTTTTTTTGTTACACAAGTATTCAAGATTTCCTGCCGACAAGCTGGCATTGCAACCAGAGCAGTTTAATAATTCATCTACAATCCACATATGATTTTCCTACTGATTGATTTTCCTATTTCCTATTTTCCTATTGTGCAATACATGATAGAAATAGGAGCAAACGCACACCGCTGGACAGGCATTCGTAGCATGCAAAGTACCGAGAGTATGTGGCTGATAGATTAGTATCTAGCCCATGTTTGTAATTTCTTATTTTTACTTCATGGATAGACCATTGCTGTGATTGTACAGCTGTCTTTTCTACAAGCAGGCACGTACCCAGGGCGGGACGCCTGCCCCCCCCCCTAAATTAAGCGGCATACCCCCCCCCCCGCCCCCTATCCGCCCACGCCACCACCCTCACACATATTCCTAAAGCGCCGTCAAATCAATCTACACGGCGATCAACATTTTGCAGCCTTTTACAGCGAAAACAGTGTATGACTAACTTCCGTAGTTTTTTTTTTTCGGCATCGATTAACAGAAAAAATCATATGTGGGCCGATTCTGCTGATAGTGCAAAAATGGTCAATGGCACATACCCCTGTGGACTAGCGAACCTATAACGCGCCCTTCGGGATCTTCGGGATGGGCCCACGTATGGGGAGCGCTTAACGCCTGCTTTACCTCCGTCGCGGGTGGGCCCGGTAATGCAATATCTTCGGCATCGGCCTACGTATGGGGTGTTATTAATGCCTGCTTCACCTCCACCGCGAATAGGCCTGGCATTGCACTACCTTCGGGATGGACCCACGTATGGCGAGGGCTTAACGCCTGTTTCACCTCCGGCGCGGGTAAGCCCGGTATTGCAATATCTTCGTGATCGGCCTACGCATGGGGAGTGCTCAACGCCTGCTCCACCTTTGCCACGGGTCGGCCCGATATTGCACTATCTTCAGGCCGACCCGCAGCGGATGTGAAACGCTTTGCTTTTTGTTTGAGAGCTTTGACTGTGAGCTTCCGCTGCAATTCCATCTTCACAGAGTAGAATAGTTGTAAATTTTTTTCACTCCTTCTGGATGGCGGTAGTTATCGGCATCATCTGGGGTGTGGAGGCCAGTTTTCTCATCGATTCGGTGCCCGCGCGATTAACTCCAGATCAATTCATTTGCCACCATCTATTGCAGCAAGTACGGCGTACTTTATTGTTTTAATTATAGCATTTTGCTTATAGTGCCCAACACAATTTTTATTTCACCATCTATTCAACGATCACGCACAACCCTGTTGCTTCGTTAGTTCAACTTTCTTTGTTTAGACTGATCCAGGGACCAGGAAAGGGATTCGGTTCGTAGTCAGCTGGTCTGTATGCTTGTGGAACGAGTTGTGGCCGGAGAAAACGACAATTGCGTTTAACTTTTCCTTTTGCTTCATTATTTCTCAAGTGACAGCTCGCCACGACGCTGGCAGATCCTCGGAACCATATATCCGCGATATGCGTTAGATAAGGTGAAAGATAAAATAATGCGAAACAGCGCCCAACTTCAGACCCTGCAATAACCGTTCAAACAATAAGCAATATGACTGTCACCCGTTACCTCGTCTGGTTTCTCCCTAATTTTACAGCACTTTCCGAGCAACAATGCCAACTGGAAACAAGAGTGGCAAGAAGATGAGAAATTAAGCGATCTACTAAGGGAGAAAGCCAAGATGACAGCCAAACAGGCAGCAAAAGCGAAAACTGTTTGTAAAAATATTCATTAATCAACATGTTTTTATTTAAAAACGAAGTAGAGAAAACGCCGCCGGATATGGAGAATAATTCCGCGTGTTTTGAATGACGCTTCCGCAGTTATCAATCGAGCCGCCTGACGTAGCCACTTCCCTGTTGTGCTTATGGGGGTGTTTTTCTAACCTTCCGTGGTGGGCGCAGTTCGTCCAGAACCGCAGCCTCCTGCTCTCTACGCGGTTTTACGGGACTCGTGACCACGCATCGTTACGTAACTTCCCAAATAATAACACGAGTCGGTTTTGGCCCTTGGTGGAGCAGTAAACGAGGGATCCAAAGGAACTGTGATTGTTGCAAAAAATACTCATTTCTCTGTAAATCTTCCAGAGCTCATTCAAAAAACGCTACCAGAAAAATTTATTTTGCACTTCCGCTTGTTAACTTGTTCTTGGCAAGGTTCTTCCTGCCCATCTTTCATGCGCGAGTCTATTTGATGTGGTTCGCTGTTTGCCAAGTAAAGAAGAGGTTATCTCACAGGCGTACCTGTGAGATAGACGTTATTTCGATTCTATTTTGCGGGTTTACTGGTATTTATGGCGAATGGTTTGCGGGTTACTGGTATTTATGGCGAATTATTGACATTAGTTCTAGTAAAAGTACACTCCCCCTCATTTGCATACAAAAGTTACCTTGGGTTGAGGCACCCCCCGAAAAAGATCCTGCGTACGTGCCTGTCTACAAGATAAATCGCCAAGCCAATGCCGGCGAAGCCAATCCGTTATTCAGTGAATCCAACGCATTCTATGACATGAAGACACAGAATATGAAGTGGCATCGTCGTCGGGACTGCCCTCAGTCGTGTTATCAGTGGACTTAAGGCAACAGCAAGAATCAACGCAACCTCGGAGCCGCGCACGCGCCAGGCTACCGATGGACCTTGGTACGAGCAAAAAATAAAGAAAGGCCAGTCGCCTTTGGCATCCCGTTGGATTCAGTCATCGCGTCCTTGCACTCCATACCTGGTGACCCGGTATTGGTGTTGCCAACCAGTGGCGTAGCAAGGAGGTGGGTGACCGGGAACTCCCCCCTTCCCGGAAATTTCTGCGTTAGCATCCGGTCTACCCAGCCCCCCTCGCCCTCCCCGTCCCCGGTCAAGTGCTCGCCCCTTCCCCCCCCCCAAAAAAAAAATTGTGGCTGCGCCACTGTTCCCAATTCGTGTTCGCATCCTGGGACCCATCCAGCTATCCACGCCACATGGCGCCTTATTTCGTCGTGCTTTGTTTAGTCCTGCGTCAGCACCTGTATACGCGATTTAGTTGGTGCCTGCACAGTGTGTCAGCATGCCAAGCTGCAGCAATACCGTGTTACCCTAGAACATCGGTTCCTGCAATCCAGTGACAAGGTCGTCGTGGTCGATCTTGAAGTCATGGGTCCACTTCTTCCGTGCCAAGCCTTCGTCTGCCTGTTTACGTGCATCGACCAGTTCTTTACGTACCAGGCATAGACTTCTGTCTATAAGATCGAAGCCCTGGCTGTTATCGTGGCGTTTTTCATGACTTCGGGAGCACGATTCGGTAGCCCCTCAAAAATCGTGACCGCCCGTGGACGGCATTTCAAGTCGCCATTGTACGCCGGGGTTCTCGACCTACTTGAGTCGAATTGTTAGTGCACGATCGTCTCAAACCCAAACCCATGGCTTTTGGCAACGCTTCCAAAGGCGCCTAAGGTAAGTGCGCATCGCGCACGGCACACCGTCACAGTGGGTGGCGCGCATTTCGCATTGTAATACGCTGCAAGCTGAAATCTGATTTGGGCTCTTTCAGCGCAGCGTTTATGTACTGCGGCCCTTCCTGCTTGCCCTGCGATTTGACGCGGTGACACCACAATCGCCTGCCCCTCCTGACAATACCAAGTGTCTCCGGGATGCCTTCCACAACTTGGAGCCCACCCCTATCAATACTGGTCCGTCACGAAGCCTGTATGTCACCAGTGACCTCTCTCGCGTAATGTGCGCTTTCCACTCTAACCACGTGTCGTTCCGGCCCTGCATCCTAACTAGCTCGAGTTGTTCCCCCTCAATGAACGCCGCGACACGAGATGCGTTGTCAATGTCAACGGCAAGCCCGGGGCAATTGCTTTCAAACAGCTGAGACCTGATTTCAGCGTCACATCCCTAATGTCACATCTCCCGTCGTGGACAATGCGTTGGTGCCTGTACTCCCTATTCCGACACCACGCCGGCTGCACGAGGCCACGCAATAATTCGTTAAATGCCTTCGCTGCTCTCCTGAGATCAGCCCTGCAGCAGCAGCGTGATCGGTGCTGCCCTTAGTAGTGCTGAGCACAACTGCCAACGCTAGCGTGCAGCAGTGTGTGCCCTTTCCTGGCACGAGAAGGGAACAATAAAGGCCAGGTACCTCAGAAAGTGCCAGCATGCGCAGTGGGCCGTTTGTCTCTACTTGAATATTAACCGGCCTTTGTTCGGAAAAAAGAACAAAGCGGTGCAGTATGCTACGCAGTACTGATCAGCAGTGGTCAAAGATTGGACGTCGCTAGATCCAACGTTTTGACAAAGGAACTTTTCTTCAGGGCCATGATGCCTTGATGAAGACAAGTCCCCTTAACAAAACGTTGACTTCAGCGGCATCCGTTGTTCGACCGCTATTGATAATATGAAGTCTACAGCTTGATGTGATCCTATGTCGTGCTTGGCTTTGCACTACCACGAGTAGGTCCACATCACCTGCCTCAACAACTTAGTGTATCAAAAGATTTATATGGCACGTTTAGTACGCCCATGCGCACGCATTTTCAAATGGCGTCTAAGCTTGGGACTGCGGTGGTGCTGCACTAAATGACATAGACGTCAGTGATGGCCCCATAGCAATGACATAGATGCACACTACTCGTTCTGTACAGCGATGACGGCCCCAATCGCAGACACAGCATGACGAGTTTGTGTTTTCTAATGCGATGGAAATTATTAGAAAAGGTTATTGCAGATGTCTTAAATATACACGTATTCTATAGTTGCAGTCTCTGTAAACCGATAAACGTCTTGGCGACAAAAATACATGCATTTTTTGTTACGTTTCGCGGACATCGATTATACATATTATGCATTCTGCATATGAATCAAAGAGCTGTTCGGTTGCGCATAATTCTGTGTGCGGGATGATGCTCCTTTGCTTGTATCTTGTGACAACTATGCGGCCGCTCCATCATATCCATGATCTAATACATTCCTAACTGTGCCGCGTCTGCAGTTCCCTGCCGTGCAGCATCTGCATAAAGCTTCGAACGTGGCTAATATGGTTTGTCGATCTGCGGTAAGAACAAGAGAACGTCGCAACTTAGAGGCCTCCCGTACTTTCTGCAAGCGTCTTCTGGACGGTAATGCGAGCGGAGCGCAACCATACACCTTTTAGGAGATTCCTACGGTTCGATTTCCAAAAATCAAGAAAGGGGCTGACAGATTAATTAGCACACTGTGGTATAAAGTCTATAAACACGGAGGAGGTGCCTCAGAAAGAGTGGCCAATGTTTCGATAGGAGGGACCTGTGACGAAGATAGGTCCTCCTATTGAAACGTTGGTCAGCCGTTCTGAGGCACCTTATTCGTGCTTATAAATGTCGTTTGATTTAGCTATCCTCTATCTCTAACGTCCAAATTTGTGGTAGCCCTGATACTCTTCAGCTGGATTTCATATGTTCAGCTACACTCTTAGAAAAATTTACACCCTTTGGGGCGTATCTTGTCCCACAACGATAATCGTCATCTGTCTTGCCCGCGTTTCCTTTCTTTAACGCTGCGAGCCCGGTACTTCCCAGTCACGAACGGCATGCGCGTTATAAGTGCGACGCAGCATTCTCGACAGGAAAGTAGCGAGCGACGAGTTTTCAAGAAAGGAAACGCAAGCAAGGCAGGTGACGATTATCGTTGTGGGAGAAATATACACGCCAAAGGGTGCAACCACTTTAAGAGTGTATTGCGTACTCAAGGGCAGCTTGCACCAGCTGAGATTGTTGCTTTATTAAATATTTTCCACTTTAATAAGCAAACGTGGCCCTTGCGTGGGCCCCCAGCAAAGCCATCAGTGAGGGTGTAAGCCGTCGCATGATTTATTACACAAATTTGCATGTTGAAATTTACAGGTATATATGACAGCCAATAAATATAAAAATCTGAATATTCTTATTTACCCTGTGAAAATGTTACAGTGACATTTCACTTCGTGAATGCGGGTCACGCGCGAGCATATGGCGTTGTTCCGGAGATTATAAGCTATGCCGTCTTGTTTGACCCACCCGCGTGGCCGTAAACCAGCTATAGCACGTTCTTAGGGAGCTTCCCGAGCACGCCTAGCCCGCTCTTTTTGCCGGTCTTACAAAGCTCGTGCCCGGCGCTTGCCGACGACTTCGGGGTCGGTTGACTCGCGCTCGGCCAGCCACCGCTTGCGTTGCTGCTGCGTCCTCGCACGGCGATCGGCCTCTCAACCGTTATACGAGCCTGGTGCTTCCACAGCCCGGAGCAACCGCCAGAGAAGGTGAACCCAGCGCGCCTCGACATAACCGCCTCATCCGCAACGTTCCACCTCCTTCCTCATCCCCGCTCCGCGGCGCGCGTTTCCACATCTTCTCCAGCATGCACTTCTCTCCGCCTCCAGGTGCCCTTCTCCTCCCGCGCTTGCTTTCCTCTCCCAACTCTGCGGCATCTGCGTTAGTCTCGCCGATTTTACAGACAGTGCAAGTACGCTTGTGTGTAAAAGTCGCTGCCCCATAGGCGCTGCCAGAGAGTCACTGAGGCAGAATATTGAGTATTGAAGTCTGTGGTCAATACCTGCCTTGCCATGAATGTTGTCTTGGAGGCGGTCAACGTCGTATGAAGCCCGAATTAAAGGGACCCTGAAAGAATGTTGATGATTTTGCACAATGTTGTGAGTCGTTAGAGTAAGTTCTTATCATCGTTAAGTGACACATTTAAGCCCTACGCGTAAAGCGTGTAATTTGCTATAATGTTTTAAATATGTGCATCGCTACCAATCGCAGTGGCACCGCTCCCTTGAGTTTTCAGCCGCCGCATCCCAAATGACACCTTGCCCTTAGTGACGTCAGTTGGGCGAGCTACCCGATTGCCTACACAGGTCGAGTCTTCGATAATTTTTGCAAGTTTATGATGAACATGTTTTGTTCGTACTAGTTCAGAGTTCTTTAATTTGTTTGTATAAGAAAACGTAACAGGAAAGTAATAGAGATCGACAATTTGCCACTACACTCAAGCACTTCCGGTACATGGCAACGTGCTTCATGTTGACGCGAGTTGCATGGTCAGTCTTGGTCTCGAGCTTGCTTTTCGCGTGAACCATGGTTCGCCCTCGTTACGTTGTAGACTGTAAACGTAGCGAACGGCAATACGTCAAGCTGCGGCATCGTATCTCTCTGCAAGGCTGCAGACGAGCGTAGTGGCTTGAGCGCCTCGCACGGTCGATATTCGATCGGCGCCATGGTCTACGCGCTTGCGAACGGAACCTTACGCCGGAGGATTGCTACCACAATAGCGAGTTTTAGCCTGTCCGGTATCAGCGTAAACGCCAGCGCAAGCGGACTGGTCGTTTTACAGGATGAGTGGAGGCTCAAACGCGAATGACCTGCACCGTGCGGCCACTTGATGGCACAAAGCTCAATCGAGAAACATACAGAGCTAATGTAGCAGTAACCAAGTGTATTCTACTTTGTTGCTGGTGTAAACTTACGACAGAGACGTAATCGTGAACACTATCTTTTTAAATATTTAAAACGTTTTACAGTTGGCTACAGCAATAGCAGCTCTGTGTTGGGCTGCTTAAGCTCTCCGCCACCGGGTGGCTGCACCGCGCAAATCACTCAGGCCGCTCACGTTTACGCTAATGCCCCTTTATCACAGCGGCAGCAGTATGGAGGGGTTTTGGTTTACGTCTCCTCCAGTCAGTCAAAACGCCCAGCTTGGCTGCGGTTATCGGAATACTGGACAGGCTAGGTGTTGTGACAAAACGTCGCAACGCACACTGCTTGGATACCTTTCACGGCGGACGGGGGGGGGGGGGGGGGGGGGGGAGGAATCTCTGCTTAGGTGGCTAACGGAGACGTTGGAGAGACAGCGCGCGCTGACTCCGACAACCGGAAGTAGATGACACTTCATGACGTCACATCAGGACGCAAAGTCAGTGAACGCGTGGCGTAGCCCCGATCACTGGGCGAACGGGGTGAGGAGAAAAAGCATATCTACGGAAGAGGCTAACTTGTAATCGTCCGTAGCTCTCTTATTATGAGACACTTCGCTTAAATTGTGGCGTTAATGCTTTACTGCAGCTGCAGCCTAACGTCCACTTTCTTCCAAACCGTTTCATAACCATTTGTGTAATATATCTAATATATAAGGTGTATATAATAAGGTGAAAAAAGCGCTACCGCTTGCAACACTTTGGGTGAGTTCACATGTGCATAAATACTTCCTGGTTTTGCAGGACTCAGACAACTGTATTTTTAGTTGCTCTTTAAGTTAGAAAATATTACATCCCGGCTGCAACGCTTTTGGTTACGCAACTTCCCTGCTAATCTGAAAATATGTATGTCTTGTTTTCTGGATAATTATGACTATGTGGTCAAAACGACATCATTCCTACGTTCGCTAAACATGGAGCCTCCGAAATATGTATTGTGTCAGTGTTGCGGTGTGTCGAAAAACTAAACATAAATATAGCGACTGGTCCCAGGGGTTCCGTTATAGCTTAATGTGGATTTTCTCTCTATCTTCCTTCTTTTCTTTTTTTTTGCGTCAAACACATTTCATACCCACCTGTGCATTATAGTGAAACTCTACCTTCTAGCGGTTTTTGGAGAGGCAAATAATGCATCAGTGCCACGTCGAAACGCTCAACTGGCCAATGACCTAACTTCCGCTTATAAAACTTTTGATTATTCATTATATGGTGTACATAGAAAAAGCACATTGTAGAAAGGTAGTTTTGAAGTCTCTTCAGCTGAAATGCTGATACTAGCACCAGTCCTAATACATGTCAAGGAAAACATGGGCGTTCAAGTTAAGTTTTCTAACATTTTCTTTCGCGTGCCATTAAAAGAACGAAGTGCCTAAAGCTACGTTGTACGGACGCGGAGCGATCCATTTTATCGCCTTAAAGATATGGCGGATCCATCAGGAGAACGCTCTTCTGCAACCAAATACAATGAAAGTTCGCACTACGTTCACAATGAAGTTGGTAAAAAAGGACAGACCTGCTTATCATACACGGATACTTTCCCAGCGTCATATGTGCTAGCTAGGCACCCGCAAAAACGCAAGGGAGGAGTAGGTGCCGTAACGGTTTTGGGCGTCCATACGTGCCAGCACCCGCCGCGGTGGCTTAGCGGCTATCGGGTGTTGCGCTGCTAAGCACGAGGTGGACTGCAAAATTAATCCGGAGTCCCTAACTAAGGCGTGCCTCACAATCAAATCGTCGTTGTTGCACGTAAAACCCCCGAATTAAATTCAATTCATACGTGGTATCGCGGCAGAGAGCTCGGTATAATAACGACATAGGTATTTAGAAGCGGCTCTAGGTGTTCAACACGTTATAGAATAAGAGCCTAGAATACAATCTACGTAAAGCGCCACGTATTGGCCGTCAAAATGCCAAAATTAAATTAGGGTAAATTAAATTATGGGGTTTTACGTGCCAAAACCACTTTCTGATTATGAGGCACGCCATAGTGGAGGACTCCGGAAATTTCCACCACCTGGGGCTCTTTAACATGCACCTGAAATGCCGAAATCAAGAAATATAATGCGGCAAGCTTTCCATAAAATCTTCAGGAAATGATTGATAACGCATTTTCGGTGTGTCAGCGGTAGTGCTGAGGGAGCTTGGCAGCCTATCACCCTGCGATCCACGGTTCGATTTCCCTACGCAAAGTACTTTTTTTCCTTGATTGTTTCTTTTTCTACTTTCCCCCTCTCTTTCGCGTTTCACTAGCATCTCTGCTATAGCGAAGACACTTTCCCTACTAAGGTCTGACAATGGCAAATGACAGCAAGCAACGTGCCCTCGCGGCCGCTCAGCGAACGGACCTAATACACCGTCGGGTCATTCCTATAATATCGCTTATTCTGCTATTTATACAATAAATTTATTCCTCTGTTTGTACGTGTGTTCCACAGCACATGTAAGAGCAGCGCAAAAAGCTTACTTAAACTGATGAGCCAACGGTCCGATTGCACGCATGTGGTGGTCCGCCAGCAGTGATGAAAGTGTTTCGTGTCTTCTTGCCTTTTTAAATATAAGTGGCGAGGACCACGTCAGGGAAACAGCCATCGCAAAAAAGGGCAAAAATAATAGTGTCACGAGCGATAGCAGACAATGCTGGGTGCATACGGGTGGCGCGAAACCCCTACGCACCAAGCACCGGGTCTAAACAGTAACAAAGATCGGCGCCGAGCTGGCGCTCGCGAGGGGCGCTCGAGGAATAAAAAAAAAGAAGGGCTTGGCAGTCCCTTCCTGGTCGCCACCGTGTCTGGATGACAAAGAGCGGGAAGTCGGCGATGTCCTCGATGTACCACTTTGGGCAGGCAGCCAAAAGCTTGGGCAAATTATACAGGCGCATCCAGTGGGACCAGTTGGAGCACGGCCAGGAAGACGGCGGCTGCGAGGTTGTACAGGCCGAGGCAGCGGCTCAGCAGCAGATGATCCAGTAACCCTGAATCAGCACACAGCTTGGTCTGGGTCGCCCGCCAGGCCTGGGCATGCCACTTGGCCAGCAGGCGGCGGTTTCGCCCAGCGGCGGTGCTGATCCACTTCGGTCCTTAGGGCACTTGCTTCGGACACAGCTGCTCTGTAGGCTTCCACCCGGGCGGCGTCATCCAGCTGCTCGAAGGCATCGATGGAACACAGGGAGGTCGTCATCTTGGATTTACCGAGACGACGCCTTCCTGTAGTCAGGGGTTCAACCAAAAAAGCGCGTAGCGAGCGACGTCCCCACATAAAAAAAGATTAAACGTCTTCGAAGCTCACCCCGAGCCGTTGTGCCCCACGTTGGGCGCTACCAGCTGCTCGCACTCCGGGTACAGCCAGACAAGGTGGACCCCAAATACCCGTTCTGCCAGGAGGCACGGGTCTACATCACGGCCGACAGCCGTCTTTGCTTGATGGCCCAGGAGGCAGAGCAGTTCTCTGAGGAGATGCGGTTTCGTCGACCCAAGAGAGGGGCGGCCAACTTTTCGACGGAGTGCCTCACCCTAGCACTACAAGCGGCCCACCTGGGTGTAGTGCCCACGATGGCCCGCTATGGCCGCCGGCTGCGTGTCCTGTGGGAGCTGCAGCGGTTCGCCCAGGAGATGGCCGCTGCTCAGCCCCTGTGGGAGGCAAGCCCCGCCGCTGGGCGCAACCGCCGCCTGCTGGCCACATTGTGAATTCCCATCCAACGCAGGCACCCAGCGTGTACTACAGCAAGTGGAAGTTTTAACGCGACTTTGGAGAGTTTCTACAGGTGTAATAATAACGGCTGACTGCAAACTTTTCAAATTTCTGCCGCATTATATATCCGGATTTCGACGTTTCTAGAAAACCAATTCCTGTCCTCTCTACGTACGGCATCTACAGCGTGTTGAACACAAATAATCACTGCACGTGTCCATAGAAAAGCGTGCCCTCAGCCACGTTGGCACCGATTACCATCAAAGTGGATTACTGCACGTGTAATCTCGATCACACTAGCTCGTCCCCACCGACCTGCAGATCCCCATCTATACAGCATCTACTATTTTAGGTAGACGAAGCAACGCCAAAGTATAAGTGTGTATACTCTAGTGACACAGCCGAATATGCATTTAAATGAATGCAGAACCACGACAGCTTATACGACGGCGTAATTTGCGCTTCCAGTATTCAAGAGTTTTTTTTTAGTGGTCTGCCTTGTGGTATGATTAAAGCAGTTTCCCGCAGAACTGTCAAGAGGGAACTGCTTTGAGCAATAAAGTAAACGGCATGACGAAGGTCAGTCGCGCCTGTTCGCGAAGGAAAGTTGAACGCGACTTAAAGAGCGGTTCGAGGAGCTAACTGTTTGGACAAGAGTTGTGCTTCTCTGCTTTCGCTATTTAGCGAGTCTGTTAATTTGTGAATTGCAGTTTCGACTTCGACAACATAGTACGCATGAAATGCTGCAACACGAGCAGATTCCCACCAATCACGTACTGAATCAGTAGCGAAGCGTAATTGCGGCATTGCTCTATTGGCTATGAGCACACATTGTCATAGACATCGTGTCGAAGGGCACCAAATAGATAACGTTTTTCTTGATGTAAAACGCACATCATCGCTAAGGAAGCAGATGCGATGGTTGTTGCGGCAATGACGAACACGCCGATCGGCGCGGGCTGCTCCGAAGCAGTCAGCTGCACCCGATCACACACAGATCAAGCGCTGACGCGAGAGAAATATGTATTTAGCTGTTCAGCAAGATCTTGCCCGACGTATCCTAAAATGAAACAGAAAGTGTCAGACACACTTAGATAAAAACACTGCCGGATCCGACTAGCGCACCTATAGAAAAAGTTGGAGGGAGTCGTCGGACGTACCTTAAGCCACAGCCTTGATAGAAACCAGAACGATAATTCAAATTGCGGCAAAATGGTTGATGGTCATCGCCATACTGATGCTAGGATTGAAAATTTGGCTGTGCTCACGTAACATTAATTTCACTCGACATCAGTCCTCCAACTGTAAGTTCTACGTTTAAGAGGATGTTTAAGACGTAAGTTAAAAAAATTACAACTGTTGAGCGGAAGGCAGCGGTTAGTTGTAAACGTATACTGCTCGCACTTCCATTGCCGCAGAAGAAGAGGCGGAACTGTGTTGTTTGCCGCAAGCAATAATTCTTATGTGGTTTTAGAATAAACTCAGATGATACGCTGACTTTAAGACATTTTAACTTAAAGGAGAGAAAGGCTCCAAACAATTAGTGGTAGCGTGCTCTCAGATCCATTGCTATTAGATGCAGGATGAAATCTCTCCACTGGGTATTTTATTTTATCCGTACCGCCAAGGTTTCCAACGCCATGGACTTTCGCCAGCTAGGGAACATTAATGTATTCGCTATGCAGTAAAAGTATGTAAATTGATAAGGGGTGACGCACCATTGGTCATGAAAATAAACTTATAAAGGGTGTCATTCTGACGACAATTATGTGACGCAAATTGCGTTAACTGTTCTAATGACTGTGCCCCTGTACCTCACGAGAATCTGCTATTTTCCCTGTGAACGTTTTCTGCAGGAACACAACGTGGTTTTCGTTTAGACACACGTTCCGACGTTCCGTCCTAACAAGCAGCTTTACGTTGACCGGTGCCAGAAATCACAAGGTATCGATAACACATTTTTGGAGAGGTGTGTTGCACGTTCCTGTCCTTTATCTTTTTCTAGGGTTCAGTTCATAGGGGGCAAGTGCAGAGCATTCTGGCACTGTAGCATGTGCTCCCTCTCATGATATGTGCAAGCTTCATTCCAGTTAACTAACCCAGGTAACTGGTGCGCCCATTAATGCTGCCAGTTAGACTGGGAGGAGCTTAGAAAGTTTAAAATTGAAGAGCAGAAACCTTTGCGGTTGTTATAAACGTGACACAGCGGCTTGGCACCTTCAGCTATGACAGCGTAACAGCAAGAGGCAAATAGGTAAGAGGTAAGACGTTAATGCGATATTATACAAGCTGATTCGGCTTGAAGACGTGATTTAAAGCAAACTGTAGGTAACTTTAGGAAGTTAGTAAATGCGAACGGCAATATACAGGGTGTTCAAAGTTAGGCTTTCCTGGTTTTTTAAAAATATACGAAGAGGACTACACAAAAGTAATTTTTCTACCTATGGTGTGCAACCAGGCGATCGCAAACTGTTAGAATTGTCGTCGTAACGTCAGTATTTAGTTAAATTGAGAGTTAACTTTTCATTTACTGCAGTTAGCATGTATTTTATATTGAAAACTCAGAGGCGGTACCATTTGGTTACTATTCCATTTTGAACAATTTTAGTAACGCGCCTGTGTCACGAGATAAGCACGTCTGAAGTTTCAGCCTAAGCCGTGTAATTACGCATCCGAGATGGCGGCACCCGCTATGAGGCGCTTCCCTAGTATGACGCAGCTGTTAGGTATGACACTCCGTCTAAAAAGAATGCGGGGTGACAGGCGACGGTGATTACTTTTCATACTTGGCCACCGTTTTCATTCGTGGCCAGCGAAACCGAAGGATGACTTTGCGTGGTGGCTTGGCCGAGCTCTTTTTTGAAGCAGTCACTTGCAGAGTTGGCGACAAAGCACGGTGCCACCGCACACGTACTGTCGAAGCATTCAAGTGCACGATTATAATAGTGGCTTTGGCTTTATTTTTTTATTTTGGCATTTCGGAGGCTCAAAGTGATGCAAGCGCTAAGCATGAGACAAAGATGACAGTTGCCGGGCAGCACCTTAGTTACCAGTGCTGTTCCAGGGAAGCTGTACCTGTCCGAAGTGTGATTTGAGGGCCCCGCTTTGATTACTCCTGAAAAACTGCTGTGAAATAGAAGTACGACTGTGAACTGACGTCAGTAGTGCACATCATTGGTGTGTGCCTGCCAATTTTTTTTATTCTTCGTCGTTCTGCGAAAGTGCCGAACAGATCAGGCATCGCCTTGCAAGCGCATCGAGTGAACTCTTGAGCTTCCATTGTGTGCCTTTGTCACTGATTGCCCCTACTAAGCTGGGCCATTGGAAAAAGCAAGCCCTGCGTTGGGACCAAAGAGAAAGAAATTCAGGAAGAGGGGACACTCGGCAAAAACTGGCAACAGGAAACACGTCACGCCTAGTGTCAACTCCATCCGTTAGTTGACGCGAGCGTCAGATAAAAAAGAATGTGGAATGAACTTGAAGAAAACGTTTAATATTCTTTCTTTCCCAGTAAAACTAAAGAAGTTTTGCATGTAAATGAACTTATACTTTGCGACTTATTCTTCTTGCATTGCCTAGCAAAAAGCTAGCGGCACCAGACGTGGGTGCATACGTCATGCGCCAGACATGCCACAGGAGCAAGCGAGGCCGGCTGCGCATGTGAAGCACGCGTGCTCGGCGACCCGTCTCTTTTGGATGTAGCCCGTTTTTCGCGCTCCCGACGTTCTCTTGCGTTCCGTCTGCATTTCGACACGGCACCGCTGCACTACTGGACTACAGCAAGGTGAGGAGTTTTGTTGGACAGTCTGCGATGCACTTCAAGCACATTTAGGCTTACTGCATAAAAGTGAACCTATATAGTGACACAGTTATCGAAAAACAGCTCCTCCGCTCAGGACTAGTTAATTTTAGTTAATTACTCGTACTGGGAGATGTTTGCGACGCTGTCTATGAGCCCAAGCATCATTATAACTTATTTCGGTAGTTTTTGGGCACGCTCGCCGCACCGGGCTTTGTGACGAAAAGCACTTGGGACGTGTGACGCAGTTTCGCGTTTACTTAATCTTACCAGTACAAGTTTTGGCGTGTTCTCGGACTCCAGACATTATTGTCACTAATTTCGTTACCTTTTGGGTACTATTCAAGCACAGTCGCCACGCTCGGCTTAGTGGCGCCGTTAGTTTCACCTGTACTGAATCTCACTGGGAGAAGTTCGTGACGCATTCTCTGACCCCAAAAATTATTGTAATTCATTTCGTAAGTTTTTGAAATACGTTTGAGGCATGCTCGCTGCGCCTGGGGTTGTGAAGCCGTTAGCAAAAAAGCAAGCCGGCCGTGGTTAGTTTCGCGTGTACTGAATTTTAGTGGGACAAGCTTGTGACGCTTTTTGTGTCTCTGTAGCAACATATACCTTACTTCGGTATTCGCGCTTGTCGAAAACGCGACGAGCGATTGCCTAGAGTGATAGCACGGGAGTGTTTTGCTTGAGCCGGCAGGATGCGTAAAAGATAACGCCGAGGACCTTAAGAACTTGACATTTCTGTATTCTGAGCTACTGAAAACAGGCTGTGCACCGACGAATCTGTCTTGAGTGCGACTAGAAGGCATTCTATGAGCGTGTAACATGGTGTGGCTGAGAGCGTGTGTTTAGCCACCTTTGTGTACTTGGCGTGCACAAACTTGGCGTCGACTGAGGCCAAGTTGTTTTGGAAACGCGCAGTCACCAGTGTATTTGTGCTCTTAAAGTGCAGGAAATAATGCCCGGGAAAGGAGGCATGCATGAAAATTGGATGTTTTCATATTTTATGGAATTGTTTGGGAGCAGCCTATTTGTTACGAAATGTATGTACAAGTGGATTTATTTGTAATGCCGGTCATTCACCACTCCCGCACGTTTCGCCTCTGCACGCAATATTCCTGTTAGGTCAATATACCAAATGATACATGCTTGTAATTTGCTTTTTTTTTCAGCTGATGGCATCCTGTGGAGCTTCGTACAGCAACGATTGCTGCATACCTGGTGCCAGAACTTTGGATGAATGCACAAGAAGCCCGGAACGAGCATTTATATAGAGCAAAATGAACATTTTATCACTTCAGAAGCCGTCTTGCGTTTTCTTTATGAAATTACACGTGACACAGATTCGGTGGAAGTTTGTAAAGATCGTTTGCAATCATTTTTACTGAGTAAGACGATTCCGCGCCAAGGCCGCCTGTAGTTCAGCAGTAGAAGTGAAAAAAAAAATGCCGCGCCGATCAGTGGAGCCGGCGTGGCGTGTACCAACTGGCGTTCAAAACGCGCGTGCCCAAGACCGACACCGGAAGGTGTTAATACCATCCGCTTGGTGCGCTGCAGTCATTTCGGCCGGTGAGCTTTATGGGAGTGTCCGCTCTTGTTGAAATTTCTTTGTCTATGTTGGGACCTTCAGCGTCGAAAAATGGCTACTTCATCAGGGTCGAGATACTATTCTACGGCAGAAAAAAAATTATGTAGTGCTATCAATGGCGGAGATGAAAGGCAATGCCTCATTAGAAATGAGGCTATACCCGTCTCGCCATCCGAATCGGGAAGTTCTAACCAAAGCAGTATTTGTTAGCATATCAGACGTTTTCGCACTACAGGCCCATTTCACCAAAAAAGACAGCCCAAGAAGAGCATCATTGACCAGGACTATAATATTGACGTACTTGCCTGCATGCATGCAATGCCAAATGCAAGCATCAGGGAGATTTCTAAACAATGCGGGAGAAGCTTGGGAACAGTGCACAACGTTCTAAAAAAAAAGCGCGAATTTCATCCATACCACCTGAGTCTTTATCAGGACCTAAGTGAGGCAGACTTTTGTAATTGCGCCCTAATAGAATTGGCCAAGACAAGGATTTTGTACAAAGATTGCCCTGAACTGATGAAGCTAGATTTTGCAGGAACGGCAGAGCGAACATTCACAATGCTCCACTACTGGTCGCAAGGAAATCCTCACTGACTGCGGCAACGCAACCACCAAATTCATTGGCGTCTAAATGTATGGTGTGACGTACCTGGGGACAGAATCATTGGCCCTCACTTCTTCGAAGGGAACCTCGATGGAAAGATTTATGCGCACGAAATTCTTGCTGGTGTAGTCGATAAGTTTGCCTCGAGCCTCCCTCTCAAGGAACTGCCGCAAGTTTGGTTCCAGCATGACGGGGCCCCGCCACATTTCTCCTCCATGCAAAGAACTGGTCAAACTGTAACTTTCCATGGCAGTGGATTGGATGCGAAAGAGAGATGTTTTGGCCGCCGAGATCCCCTGATCTCTCTCCACTGTACTTCTTTTTGTGGGGCTACGTGAAATATCGCGGTTACGCAGCTGAGCCCACCGATGTCAACGACATGAAGATGAAAATAGTTACCGCCTGTAGAAGCATCGGCCTGGAAATGCTGCGTAGAGTTGTCGACTCGACACCAGAGCGGTTCATATGGTGTATTGCAGCGGAAGGCAAGCATTTCGTGCATTCTTGAACGGTTGGATTCTTGGCGATTGTCATAATGCTGAGTTGAGTAAAATTTCATATCACTCGAAACTAATATTGTGTAAGCAATGGTACATTTAAAGCAAATTTTTAAAATGTTTCTATGTTTTGTTTCTATGTAAGCCATGGATGTACACTATACTTTTTTGTTGTGGTTCTTTTATTCCCACTTCTGAACTAATGCCGGAATTGGAGCTGTGTGTAACTAAATAAATAGGAATTTGACAACGTTGACATAATTTCATGCTCTGTCATGAGGACTGGTCGATGCGTTCTAAATTTAAAAGGGTGACATAGAGAATACTAGTCATTAACCCGCGTTTCCTAAGCGCTGACAATGCAGTGTCGTAAATTCTATTTACGCGTGTGCAAGGGGCCCTGGAACCTTTAGTGGTTAATAATGTGCTGTATGGCAGCTGACGCTATCCCTTTAGGTTGTGAGATGGCATTAATTTCAGTCATTCTGCAAACAAAGCTTCCACAATTATTAAAAAAAACAGAGCAGTAGCGCTGCACCTGAGTGCATCAGAAGTCTTGAGTGGCACGACGTCTTGTCACCCACTGTACTAGCAATTGCTCAAAAGAAACAGGGCTCGTCTCACGTCGCCCGCACAGTCATTCTTTGGTTTCGCTGGTCAAGAACGGAAATGCTGGCCGAGAACGAAAAGTTCTCACCGCCGCCTATCACCCCACATTCTCTTCAGATGGCGCGCCATACGCAACAGCTGCGTCAAACTAGGCAGGGGCCTCACATGCGTAATTAGACGGCTTGGGCTGAAATTTCAGACGTGCATATCTAGGGACGCAAGCGCGTTACTAAAATTGTACAAAATGGAATAGTCACCGAATGGCACCACCTCTGAGTTTTCAATATAAACATACATCTAACTGCAGTAAATAAAAAGTTAACTATCGAATTTAATTAAATACTGACATTACGACGAGAATTATCCTCACAGTTTGCGAACACCTGGCCGTATAACCTAGGTAGCCAAATAGCTTCTGTGTACTTTTCGTATTTTTTTTAACACCCGGAAAGTCCAATTCTGAACACGCTGTATATTCCAGTGCGGCACTGCAAAGGGTTTATCTACACTTAAATGGCCAAAAGCACAACATTTTGGGCATATTGCTACGGAACAGCCGCCACAGTGTGGCTGCACTGAGGAGAAGGAAGACGACGTGGCCACCGCTTGATATAGCGTCGCCATCATTGCCACCGTTTGTCTACGTGTAAATATATTGTAGACTCGTACGTCAGCTACACGTAACATTAATTTGGTGGAGGTGGACGTTCCCCGTACCCGTCATGGAGCTTCGCAGCGGTCGCAACGGCGACAGTGCAACTTCGGCTCCTGCTGGCGGCACTTCCTCTACGCAACCGTCTCCGCCTGCAGCCCCGACCTACGTCGCCATTTCCCCACCTCGGGATCCTGGTATTTTCAACGGAGTCGGCAGTCCTGATGTTGACGACTGGCTCCGCTTATACGAACGTGTCAGCACCAGTCACAGGTGGGATTCGACTATTATGCTCGCGAACGTTGTTTTCTACCTCGACGGAGCTCCACTTGCATGGTTCCAGACTCACGAAGAGGAGATCTTGAGCTGGGATCTCTTCAAAGAGAAGCTCCGCGACCTTTTTGGCAATCCGTTCGGTCGTCAAGTCAATGCCAAGAAAGCCCTAGCCACACGTGTACAGACGTCGACCGAGTCCTACGTGTCCTACATTCTCGACGTCTTGGCCCTTTGTGCCAAGGCTGACCCGACCATGTCTGAGGACGATAAGGTAAATCACGTCCTCAAAGGGATTGCTGACGACGCCTTCAATTTACTGGTGTTTACCAACGTCAGCAGCATCGATACGATCCTCAAGGAGTGCCGCCGTCTTGAGCATGCTAAAAGCCGCCGGTTATCCCAGCACATCACGCGACTTCCCAACACAGCTGCTACGTCATCCTGTGACGACCTCTTCCACCAGCCGTCGCGATGTGACAACTTGACCCGCATTATTCGTCGTGAGGTCGAAGCGGCACAACCGGCGGCCCCTTCATTTCCGTCACCTGATCATTCTCCGGTGACAATCTCCTTGATCCAGGCCATCGTCCGTCAAGAGTTATCCAACGTCGGCCTGCACTCCATTCGTTCCGCATGCTCGGAACCTCTCTCTCTACGCACGGCCCCACCGCGCCCTTCTTACTCTTATGGACAGCGCAACCCCTCCGAATGGCGAACCGTGGACGACAAGCCGATCTGTTTTAACTGCCGACGCATTGGACATGTCGCTCGCCACTGCCGCAGCCGCTGGACTTCCCCCACACGCTATTCTCCTAATTACCACCCTCGCCCCTCTAGTGCGTCCTTTTCCTTCGCCCCTTCTATGCCCACCCCATCATCTGACCCTGCGGCGCCTTTGACACGACCCCGCTACTCCCGCTCGCCTTCTCCCTCCCGTCGTCAATCTCGCTCGCCCCCGTCTCGCCGTGCTCCTTCTCCGACCTACTCGCCGCTCCCCCGACCGGAAAACTAGACAGCGCAGCTTCTGGAGGTGAAGCTGCAAAGACGACATTGGCTCAAAATCCTCGCTTCACCTTACCGACGAACAAGAATCTTTTGGACGTTCTCGTCGACAATGTTCCTGTGTGTGCGTTGATTGACACCGGGGCGCATGTGTCCATTATGAGTGCTGCTCTTCGCCGTCGGCTCAAGAAAGTTCTGACGCCTGCCCCGAACCGATTTGTACAAGTCGCCGACGGAGGGACTGTCGCTATTGTTGGCATGTGCTCTGCCCGACTCACCATTGCTGAGAGACACACCGTCGTTCTCTTCACCGTCATCGAGCATTGCCCTCACGAACTCATTCTCGGTCTCGATTTTCTTGCCCATCATTCTGCCCTCATTGACTGTTCGGCCGGCCCACTTCGCCTTGACTTGCCTCTTCTTGCCGACCCTGTGGACCCGCCTCCCAGCCATCTGAGCTGCATCGATTTTATTCGCCTACCACCTCACTCTATGACACACGTAGACTTGTTGTCCTCACCAGCTGTACCTGACGGCAATTACGTGGCCGCACCAATTCCGGCCGTTATGCTTACACATGGTGTTATCGTGCCGCACACTGTGCTGAAAATTACTGGTAACCGCACCTGCCTTCCACTCGTCAATTTCACGCTAACCGCGCAAGTTCTGCCTCAGGGGATCTCCTTGGCTATAATTCGCGCTTTGCAGGATGATGAGGTCGAGCCATTCACAGTGGAAGATCGTTACAGCTCAGCCCATACCGTGACGTCATCGCACAGTACTGACGTCGACATGAAGACGATGGTCTCCTCTGACCTTACACCTGCTCAAGCTGCAGCCCTTTGCCGCGTTCTTGAAGGCTATCGCGACATTTTTGACTTTGACAATCGACCCTTAGGTCAAACGTCCGTCGTGACCCATCGCATAAACACTGGCGATGCGAACCCTATCCACCGTCGTCCATATCGTGTTTCTGCGTCAGAACGAGCTGTTATCCAACAGGAAGTCAAAAAGATGCTTGCAAAGGACATTATCGAGCCTTCCTGCAGTCCCTGGGCTTCTCCCGTCGTACTTGTCAAAAAGAAGGATGGATATTAGAGAACTTTCGTACTCTGTAGCCACACAAACGGCACTGCTGATGCTTAATTCCCCGCAATAACATCTGTACTTGCCATCTTACTAAGTGATGCACATACCGTAGTTATGGTTCCATCCAGCTGACGTCCACCGTGGTTAGACACGAGTATAGCGGCTGCGCCATGTTCTGCAGCCAGCAGAGCATCGTACTCTGTAGCCACACAAACGGCACCGCTGATGCTTAATTCCCCGCAATAACATCTGTGCTTGCCATCTTACTAAGTGATGCACATACCGTAGTTATGGTTCCATCCAGCTGACGTCCACCGTGGTTAGACACGAGTATAGCGGCTGCGCCATGTTCTGCAGCCAGCAGAGCATCGTCTCCTGCGTTCAGCACAGCAGCAGCACAGGAGAGTACTTTTATGCTCTTTAGTATCAACTGCGATTCTGGGATCTTGGTAAGTCGTATCAGGGACCATCAAAATATTTCAAGCCACAAACAACCAGAAAAATGGCATCTGCACTGTTCTTGGCAAGCACGAACAGCCTCTTCTGCTATCAGCTTACTGTCCCTGCAATCGCACGTAAGCGTTCGCACTAAAGTGTGAACAAACCTTTTTTCCACCCAGTCGTGGTCAGAAGAAAGATTTAATTAAAGCCTGTAGTCACTAAAATCCTTGAATGATTTATGAAGATGTCTAGGATATTTCTCTGCCAAAACACATCGTTTTGTCAAAGGCGTGCCCATGACTTATAGTATAAATACCAATACACATTCCATTCTTATTACTGAACAGCGTGCGTATTTCTCCGTGGCATTTTGCACGTGCTCAAACAACTTCAGGGAACCTTTTCATGTTTGCTTCGAGGCGATGCTCTGTTTATGCTGCTGAGACAATACGCCAGCTGCAATGTGGAGCACAAATTAAGTGCGCCTTTGCACATTAATTGCAGGCTGCATTTTTAATTCTGAGCAGTGAGCTCTTGCTATGGCTAAAACGGCCCCTACCGATCCCACCACCACGCTTCAAATTTTTTTACACAGAGCTACTTTTTGCGAAAGAAGCATGGAAGCTCCTGGCAAGCTGACTGCGTCATGACTTCATATTTCTTGGTTCTCTATGTATTGATCAACGATATGTATTTAGCACAATTGCCACTCGTACATTTTATCATGTTTATAAGTTATTTATTGTGTTTCTGTGACGCACCCCCCCCCCCCCTCAGTGCTTCGTCAGCGAGGCGTGGAAGGTACTGTGAATGAATGAAGTGTCGTCACCTTTCGCACTGTCGTCTCCGTGCACTTGATCCTTCCTTAAAGGGGCCCTGAACCACCCCTCGGGCACGGTGGAACAACATAGTCCGAGGGTAGCGTAGGCTTCTGTGAACATCTCAGCCAAATTTTGCTGTCGTACGCGGTGCGTGGAGCGCGGAAGCGGAACGCGAAGCCACATTTCTCTTAAACGTTCTCTTTTCTAGAGAAGCCTGCTTGCTCCTCATTCTATTCTGGACGCTTTATTATATTTCGTGATAAAGTGGATTTCCATGGCAGCTGCGGTCTGCTACGCAGCCTAGATACCGCGGCAGACGCGGGGTGCCGCCACGAGTCCACTGGCTAAGTGCACTGCGGCTAGCTGAGGACAACCGTGTTTGTGCCTCGGTTTAGAGCCTCGTAGGGGCCAAAATCGGAAGTCGTGGCGTCTACGTTAACGTACGAAATGAAATTTTAACTGCTCGCCCCGGTGACTTTTATTAGAAGGCGGAGCGTTGTGGCGGAGTCTTTGCATTGCAAGGCATTGAAGAAGGCATGGGAGCATGGCGGAGGCCGTGTTTAATGGCCAATAACTCCACTTCTGCTGAAGACATTGAAGCCCTTCTTTCGGCAAAGTATTTCTGAAATAGTCCATTTTCACTTCGAATGCCTTTCTCCACTTCGATAAAACGTAACTCAAGGCCCCTTTAAACCTAAAAGTACCACTGTGTTTGAGACGGAGCCCGTCACGAACGAAACCGTCTCGTACCTTCAGAGTACCTGACTCCGCTCTAACGTAGTCTGTACACGATCGCTATCAAGTATGCGAGTTAGCAAGTCGACAAACTCTCGCGGCAACAAGGTTAGAATTTCAGGTGATATGCTGGCTTCGTGTGACATGCCACATGTATGTCCTGCTATTATGACTACCCGAAATGCGAGGCCATTAAATTGGGGCTGCGACGCCACTTCTATTGTCGGCAACTTCAGCTTGAAGGAAACTGGAATAATACTGAAAAATTCCGCTAATATGCGAGAGGCTCAACTTTGGATGCCATGTCTACAGACCGTTTATTCATGGGCGCCACCACATGCGTACGCAGTGGCGCCATTTATGGGCAATCGGCATCCTGGCTGGGGCGAGCGCTCCGTCTTCTGTGTTAGGTATACGCTTGGCGGTGGTTTTTGGTGTTTGTTGTCGCGCTCGCGCGCTCTGTTTAGTGTGACGTGGCGTCTTCTACGTGGAAAACGGTTCCGTGGGGCCTACTGGAGTGGTTGAAGTCGGCAGAGCCGAATTTTTTGCTGGCGTTGGGGCGGACGGAGCACGGAGTGCGATGTGTGCACGTGTGTTTGAGCCTGCAATTAGCCTCGGAGATCAATTGTGTCTTTCGGAAAATTCTATTCACAAATGTGACACTTATAGCAGCATTCTCCTCTAGTTCTAAGCTGCGGCTTAGGATCAATGAAACATACACGATGATCATAACAGCATGGGTACCGTTGTGCTACGGTAGATATTGTCCTGTTATATACTTCCAAAAGAGTTCAAACTGTTAGCTGTAGATTATGTTGCGTGACGACCTTGTTCGGTGGACGTGAATTCCACCCACGAATAAAATAGTTTTGGTTAGTAATAACAGTATACCTTACAGTGCGAATTACACTTATCCAGTAAAGCGACCGTTTACGAACTACGCGAGAGTCCGAAGCAGCGGTAGATGCTGGATTATAGATCTATTTGTTCTATAGAGCGCATGATCCAAGCATGCAACATCTTATTGCAGCGTGAGCCCGTTTCCTTTCTTTCTTTTTCTTTTTCGGTTTTGTTCGTTTCGTTCCCTACGGCGCGCTCACCCGTATCACGACAATTTTGTCCTCACAAATAGCCTCGTGTTCTTTTTTTGCTATCCCTCTCGAATATTACGGCTTTACAGGGAAAGAAAGGCAATGCTGAAGCACAAAGCTAATGTCTGTATCACGCTGGCTCACCAACCACAGTGATATCGCTCTGCTGGGCAGCGCCATCGGCCTCATACAGGAGGCTAGCGTAGACATAACATAGTGATTTCAAGTATACTAGACTTGAAATGCATGAGAACGATGCCAGTGTATCACATGTATTTGATAGCGCCTGGCGCTTATACGTTTTGGGGTACACGAGGTTGCGCTTTTAAGTTTTGTTCCTACGCCAAGCGATCCGATAGTGGTCAGCGTTCCCATTTCATGGCAATACGCAGACGCAGGTTCTCTTGGTTGAATTAAAACCGATACACCCAAAATAGTTCACAACACATACACACACCGCGGTTGCCGACTCGCGTCACGTGTTTGCGCCCCCAAGAGATATTTACGCGTACTGTAGTTAACGATGCACCGAAAGGCTACACGCTGGTTCCCCGACGATCCTGTTTGAAGGGACATAGCGTAAATTTCACAAACTACGAGCTAAAACACCTCCACCTCGAAATCGTTACGCAGCACAGGACAGCAATACTTCCAAGCAGTGCCGCGCCGTATCGCGCAAGCCAGAAAGGAAGATAATCGCCGCGCGCCTTTCCTCCTCGCCCGGTGAAAAGGTCCATACGCCGTTGGTTTTCACAGATGGCTCTGTGGTCTTTTATAATGGAGCTTTTCTTTTAATCACTGTTGCCGCTTTATTTATTAAAAACAAGAACGAGCTATTATATTCCATGGACTATTTTTGAATGCAGAAGTTACGAAAGGGACCTAGAATAGTTTTTGTCACTGGCATTCATGAAGTACTCTGCCTTGTTATTGAAACGAAGGTATCAGTGCTTGATCTTTGTAAGAACCTTGATATAATAATATAGCTTGTTGCCGGTCAAATTGGTTCATGGACTTCAAAAATTTCTTTAAGTAAAGCAAACATCACGTGGATGGCGACCATGCAAGTACACAATGGCAACTGATCTTCCTGGCAGAATCACGAGAATATACGACAGCGGACAGGCTGCGCAAGCAAGCGTATGTGGTAGCAAGTAGTCTTATTTTGGGAACCAAGTGAGCTGAATCACAGCAAAATAAAGTTAACCAATCAATACTAATCTGTTTTCGCGCAGCTGGTAACAAGAACAAGATTATATTGTATGTACATATGCGCCACTGTGAGTAACTGAACACGTTACAGCGGTTAAATATTGTTATTTAACCGCTCTAACATAGCACACTTGGTTGCGCTATGTTAGAATAAAATTTTATTGAATATTTTATACGTTGAATTTGTTGTGTATGTAGTGAAGAGATCCTAGTTCAGGATACGAACGCTATTGCATTGCCGTCGTTCCTGTACAGATTTATTTCCTGGCTGGGCCATGATTATGTGGTGAAAGAACAACAGATAGTGTAGCGAGGCGTGCAAGGCGGAATTTTGAACTATGTTCGGTCAAAAAATACATAGAGCAGAATCGATGCTTTATATTGCAAGGCTTCGCATCAGGGATTGCTTAAAGCACGTCTTCAGAATGGCCTTGGTCGTGGGAGTTTCAGCACCTTCTAGCGACCACCGCAAACTTGAGCTAAAAGGCGCACAACTGCGAAACACGAGGCTCGCCAGACGCCCGGTGTTTTCTCTCGGTAGTCGTCCGATCAGCGCTGCGTAACCAAATGGGCATCGAAGTCCAAAAGAAGTAAAATGCCTCGAAGCACCGTAGTTAAGGACTTCTTACACCGTGGTTACAGATGACGATTTGATATATGGAAAAGACGTACTTGGAACACCTTTTGAAGTTTTGAGCCACATGGTAATAAAGCTTTAGGTTTCTCGGCAGTTTGTTAAAGTCAGTGGGTGACCCGCTTAAGATAACCAAACTGCCGAGAAACCCAGAGCTTTGTTACCGCGTAGCTGAAATCTGCCAAAGGTGGTCATTTGCGCCGAGTGGATGCACGGCCGCTTTCAGTAGTTACGAGCAGTGTGCGCCAGGGCGAAGGCCAAGCCGAAATGGGTGGCGTATAGCTCATGTCCGTTGTCTTGCCGTGCGGCTAGTGTTGCGAGGTGACATAATCTCACCTTTGGAGAGGCGGCGTTGTTAAAACGGGGGAGCGAGTGGGGGCGCAAAATTCTTGTTTTGGGCCAAGCCAGCTCGCGTTTTCGCTGCCGGCGTTTCTCTCCACACCAACGTTGTGACAGAGAGTGTGCGTGCTCATCGAGTGAGAGCTGTTCGTGTTTGCACGCGCGTCACACCATGCTTGTTTAGTTGGTGAGTGCTTGTTGCACACAATATGGGTTATAATAGTATGAACATGACGTTGCGTAATTCCCGAATACGTTTCTATCCCTAATAATGCTTTGTCTTTAGGCCGAGACTGCGACATTTCTCGCGATGAAGAGTTAAAGGTAACGTTTAACGTAAAATGCTAGTGAGCAATTTATGCATGCATGGTATTGTCAGCGTCACCCACTGCGCAGTATTCCTTTCACCACGATGGGCAGCGCGGTGACGCTTCGCAGCCACTCCAGGTCATCCCAAGTGGCACCGGCGTCCCAGAAGGCTGGCCTAGCTGCTTCCATGCCCCACTCGTCGAAGTTGGCACAGCTGCGGCAAAAATTAACGTCACTGTTATATTTTGGGCAGCTTCTTGTGTGTATGTGCTAAACTTAAACGTCGTTCTTATACCGCGTGTTTCACGTAACTTGAAAAAAGGATTTTAAAAAGTAGTTAAACGCAGCTGGGTGAAACCAATGTCATTTGGTTTCGCGACATCTGGCGCTCCTCAAAATATTTTTATATTCCGCTTAATTAGTTAATTAACTGAGATCAATTCAAAATTCTTCATATTCATTTGAGGGCCAAGTGCGTTTCATTACGTTGTAGAGAGGGCTCAGAAATGACCGATTCATCCAACCTTCCTTTCTTCTTTTTTTGACAGCGTACATGCTGTGTGGTGTTCTTGTTTTTTTTTTTCCGGTTAAAGGAAGCCCCTGAAATATGAAACAAAAGGTCGTGACGGCGCTTATTCGCTATTGTATTGCAGCGCTCCCAACCCTGTTTCGAATTTATCTCTTATCGAGGACGACGGCGCTTTCTTTCCGGTTGCCACCGTCAAAGGTGCCGACGCACTCTGAAGCCGATGCCCAAGGCCGCGACCGCTGACTTCACCACGGTCCGCGCGCACGGCTCTTTCGCTCGAAGCACGGTTGAGAGCGCTGCAATACGATAGCGCATGAACGCAGTCACGTGGTTATATTCCGTACTTCTTGGGCTCTCTTTAGGCACGAAAAAATGTAACGACGCAGCATATACGTTGCCACACAAAATACGATCGCTCGTTTCCGAAACCCCACTACAACGTAACGAAGCGCACTTGTCCTTAAAGTGAATAGTAAAATCTTTTGCATAATTGAGCTTAGTTAGTCAATTAGGCGGAATATCGAAAATGCTCTAAGGAGCGCCATATGACGGTTAAATATATGTCGTTGGTTTCATTCTGCTGCCGTTAACTGCGTTTTTTTAATCCTTGGTTTAAGTTACGTGAAGCACCCTGTATTAAAGCATTGAATACCTTCTTGATTAGGCTTGATTTCATGCCAGTAAATTGGTATTGCTACTAGCATGATTTGCGCAAGAAATATAAAAGGTAAAAGTGCATATTGATGCCTAAAAAAGCACACAAATGCCTAACATTTCCTATACTCAATGTCAGCGCTTTTTCCGTCATTGGGTACTTGGAACATTACTATGTCAGGCAGTCCCTGTTGAGCAAGCCACAGCATTTATAGCCATGTGTACGCGAATTGATGGACCTTAGATTCAAAACATGCATTGAGAAATTCACAATGTTGTCTTCTTTTCATCGGTAACACTTCCTGCGACAAATGTGACAACGATAGCCGTCCATTAAGCGGGAAATGTTTTTCGGATAATCTAGCATGCAATCCTAACCCTGAGATTGCACAAAAAATTAGCAAACACCCGGCTCATAAAACTCTTCTCACCAAATAAAGAAGCATAAAGAAGCAAATAAGAAGCAAACTACAAGGGTGCGAACGCGTACGCGCAAGCTATACAGCCATAATTGCCTCTGCAAAATTAACGCGCTCATGCTGCTAAAATATCCATATTGTAAAACAAAGCCAGCTAGTTAATTTTCGTTTCAGTTATGGGTCGTTAAATTGCTTGAAGTTGTGATGCGTGCAAAGCAACGCATGACAAGTATAGTATAGTATAGGTTCGAAGATGCAAAGGTACTTGGATCGGGCTCAGCGCTCTCTGAATTTGTGTTGACAATCGACCGCGAGAAATTGGGAGTGGGTGCCTTATGTAGGCGCAGGATATGGCGAAGTGAAAGACTCGCAGAGGGATCTTCCGTCGCGGCGCTCTGAGAGTTTCCTTGCAAGCAGTTGCATAAGCAGCACTCATTCGCCAACAGCCTGCCGTGCAAACTGTTGCCATTTTGCATACTGAGGAAATCCCAAGACTGCTGCGGTTGGTCTGTCCCTATCTGCGCTGCATGTGATCCACGAACAGAGTGAATTTAAAAAGTATGGTATGTAAACAACACGCTGGATTTACTGTATATGGTCATTTTTCGTCGTACAATGCGAATATAATAAATCGTATTCAGAAAAATATTGCCAGCAGCATTTCATATGGTATGAAAAATGATTTTAATAATGTACACCCTTCAGCTATTACCTGCTCGGTAGAAGATACCTTATTTTTGATGTGAATAAGCAACGCGTCTAATATATGCTCAAAACGAACACAATTAAAGCGCGTCCCCTTCGTAAGACCAAAGTAAACGTCTTTGCACATGTCTACGCAAGCTTTTGCAGGAAAACACGATGTATTGTGTAACCTTGCCTTTACCCATATATATGTTTTTATTTCTCTGTTGGATAAGCACTACTGCGAATACTGTAATTATTGGCTATCTCATTTTCTCTCTTGATCTCATTATTCAATGCATTTCTTATGATGTCGTATGTTGCAAAATACGTTATAGGCTCGTATAATAAGCGTTTATACACGCAGGTGCACTAGCTATCCACACTAATAGGGAGGGCATTTTTAAGGAAGCAAAACCTTCTGTACAGGTAACGCGCACTGCGTGTAAGTTGTTAGAAAACGCCTAAATAAGCCTCTAACATTTTCTGTGTTCCTATTATAGAGTAGTTCGCACTAGTTACAAGCACTTATTTCGTAACCGTTCCTTGCATTTGTCGACTGCCTTCGCTATTGATATGTTAAACATCACCTTTGGCTGACATTTTATTTTACGAGCAATTCTGGAGTACGAGCCACTTGCGAATACGGGCCCAGTTTCTTGCCACGCGCTATACTTGGCCTAGGCACTTTTCTTTTTTGTTTGCAAATAAAGGAAAGCCGCAGTAGCATGCAATTGGATAATCGCAGGAGCTTTTTAAAGTTACCCTGGATTTTGCTGCTAAGCAAGAACGAAGGATTTCTGAAGAGTATAATGTGTCCCAAATGCACTTTAGTGCATGATCGTGTATAGACTTACGTAGTTCCAGCGTGAGCTCTAAGCATTATGATTCTAGATTATTCGTGAAATTATATTGTCAACAATGAATCATCATTGTGCAGCCTGGCGTGTCCACCAGTCGATATAAAGAAGCGGCCGAAGAACAACCCTTCATCATCTTCAGCCTAATTTATGCCCACTGCTTCAGGCGAAGGTCTCTTATGGATATCTCCAATTATCTATGTCTTGCCTCAGCCAACGCCATCCTATCCTGGAAAATTTCCTTATTGGGTGCCTGGTTATTGTGGCGCGCACGGCAATGAACTAGTGAGAAAACATTTGCAGTCTCTGCCTCTGTTGAAGTGGGGATGTCAAAACTCCCTGAGCAAGATACTTATGGATGACTTCACGAATTCGGCAGGGCTAATGCTGACCACACGCACCTGCATGTAATCGACCCAGATGAAAAATTCCGTATGCCCCCAAAGGCAGCACGAAACCGGTGTCTTCGCAATTACGATTCAGCTGGCCGTTGCTTTTACCTACCGTTACACACACACCTTAACGGCCATTTGAATAGCGCTGACCGCTGACACCGGCCGACGCCTGAAACTATAGAGCTCATATGTGATTGCCTAGCATACATTCCTGAGAGATTGACCCTGTACAGATTTGTAGTCAGCGTTGTCACGCGACCAACGTCAGAGGGTGCTATTATCGGCTCATGGCATGATACTTCAACTGGAAGGCAGAAAATTTTGGAGGATGCTCAACCTTCGCCTTCAACAGTGGTACACGATAACATTGGTAATGTACCACTGGTATAACAGTGGTACATTGACCACTTCTCACGCTTCCCGGCAACTGCAGCGTATGTAAGCGTCATGTTTTCCTGGGAACGCTGGCGGCGAACGCAATGCACGAAGGAGAGTTTTCTGGTTGTTTTTTGTTCCCCCCCCTTCCGCGGAGAGCGCCGCTGCTGTTGCTTATGCGTGGAGTCGAGCGCCATCTGGATGGTGTTGCAAGAAACTGAGCGGGATGCGCCACTCCTACTAAAGCATACCACAAACGGCAGCTGGACAAGGGGTTTGTGTTTCAGTTTCTGCGCAACAGAATTACGCTTTCATGTCTGTAGGTTGCGTGTAAATCATACTGTACAAGTTTTCTGACGCATTTTACTTTCAGAAATTCAATTAGTTCCGTAACGCATATACGCCAGGCGGAGGACTTGCGTGAATCAGGATACGTGGTACAGGACAAGTTTTCTCGTACGGACATCACCGCCAACGCCTATGCGGACACAGACGCCGGATTTTCTGCGAAGCTGGGCCCTTAACCCTATCGCGTTAAAACGACGGCATCGTTGATATTTCTGCATGACGCAAGACTAGACGAGTGGATTTAGTAAGGCCACTGTTTAATCTACAAAAACATTCATTCCTTCCTTTCGTTTCAACATCATTGTCCATATAATTTCACTCCCCTTCTTTCTTTCCCAGTGCAGAGTAGCAGACCAGCTGAGGTCAATGTCTGCCTTTTCTGCAAATGAAATTGATTCTGAGCATTATACGCACACTTCATCTTATTCATCTCTATATATTCATCTTCATGGCCAGCGTGATCGTGTTCAGCGTGCGGTGATGCTGAATACAGCCCTCGTAGGGGTTAGCTGTCTCACACTACCTATGTCTCAATTTTAACGAATCACCCAATGGAACTGCGCTGGTGTTCCCATGGTACCCAATTTTTTACATAGCAGACCACCGGTTATGTGCGCTAGGCATTACATGATCTTAGCAACTGCATTTTTACTTCGTAACGTCCACTAGAATATCAGCCACCTATGTTTCCACACAGCGCTGGCTTTTCTCGTCAGCTTTAAGCTAAGCTTGTTTGGTACAATCGCTCATTGCGCGGTCGTTAGCTCCTTCTCAAGTTCGTTATCCTCCACTTTCCTGCGCAATACGTAAGTGCCCGTAGAATGCCATGAATCAAGACTATCCTTATCAAGCGTCGAGTCAAGCTGCCAGTGATACCGTGGGAATGTCTGCCCTATGCGCTTCAATATATATAATGCATCTGCAAATTTCCAATACACCGACGTCCTGTTAAGGTAATGAAAAAGTGCCGCACTTTGATGGCGTAGTGGAACTAGGGTCATGAGCAACTTTACTCTGAAATTGCGGAAAGGGAACGCTGGTGACAGGTACTTGGCGACTATAGCATCCATACCAAGTGTAGTAGAAGAGATATGGTGGCAGATTTCACGGAAATGATCGATTACGAGTAATAAATACCTCATTTCGGAAACGCCATAGCTCCAGGTGTAGGCAAAAACGCTCAAACGCAAAAAAAAGGCAAATGGTGCCATATTCTACGCAGAGTGCAGCATTGTGCCGGATACAGAAATTTTTATCGAAGGAGCCGCCATTTTGTGACCACGTGATATTTCTTGGCCGACACATGGCGCCACCATGATTTGACGTTGCATCGCGCTGGAGGCTGCACCGTACGTGCTGTTTTGGCATTTTCCTGACAGGTTTGTACAATTTTTCGGGATTGGGAAGTTATTAGCATGTTATTGCTATTATTGCTACACTGTGAGCGTTAAAATGACCACGATATCAAACGGCGATAGAACCTGCGGCAGTGTCGTGGCTCTGCCCATGATAGATACAGAAGGTGAACCAAATCTGGGCACTATTAATACGTAACACACGTGCACGGACTTCTTATTGTATTAGTGGTCTTTGGAATTCTGACAACAATTACAGGTCTTTTCCATTGTACTGCACCTTATGAAACAATTCTCGAGAGTGTTCCACAACAGTGTACTTCCCGATTCAGGCAACTGGCGTGGCACCGAGGAGCGAAGGTTTCGTACCTGCTTGCCCGTATAATTCTAAGCCCGCTCGGTGGCACTCGGTCACCGAGCTTTGAAATACGAGTACACAGAACAAAAAAAAAACACGCCTTCATTTTATTCGTAGGCAGGTACTCCGTTTTGCTACTACGTCACCGGCTAACTTTCACCTGAAAATTGACTGCTCAGTGCGAGAATCTTAGAACGCATTTCAACAAGTTAAATTTAATGTGCGTGCATGAAGAAATAGCAGACTTGGTGAGTTTGCAGCTATTTAGCTAACTCAGATATGCAGCTTTGGCTCATAACTCAGGCAGAATGTTGGTGCCGGAATCGTCATCGTGCGTTCACCGGAAGCAAGATATTTGGAACGCACACATCCGATCTATCCGATGGCGTGAAGTTGCTTCGGTTTATGTTCGTAGTGCAGCCGACGTTCGTATTCATCCGCTGGAAAGCGGTGCAAGTTGCAACACCATGCATCCAAAGAGTTCTTGTGCCTGAAGATGCATTTTGTATTGCTCGGCTACTATCTTTTGATTCTGAAGGTCATTTTTGCAGACGAAAGCACCACAATCACAGCCCGTTGACCTTGAGTCATCTGTCATTACAGAAATTCCACACCAAACACGTCAGAATCGCAGCAATTTCCTATGACACCCTTACTACTCATAGCTGCCACTGCAAAAATAGCGGTTCTGTTTCTGCTCTCTGATTGTTTTCTAGCTCTGTTTCGCTTTTCTGTTCCTCTTTTACTGCACCAAGCTTTTACAATTACACCAATATAAATGTTGGTGACAGATGACGGAAACTCTAATTTTCGACGAATGAAATTGTTGTGCAGTAATAACATTAAAGAACGTGGAGCGCTGGTAAAATGACGGTGTAGATAACAAAACACGTGGTTAGCGTTGTTAATTACGTATTCTACATAGGGCGCCCGAGCGAGGCTGGATAAAATAAATGAGCCCAGATATTGATATCAACTTACTGACTCCGAAGGAACGCTAATAAAGGAATGTACATGCGAGGCATTAGTAATCGTTGCTACAGGCATGGATCTACACTTACTGATGTTAAGTTTGATTAGCCGTAGTTCCCACCAGTTAGCAATCGCAGTAAGATTGCTCTGAAGATATTTAATATCATAACAACCTTTTGTTTCGCGGAAAATAGCACAGTAAGCGGCAAAGAGGGGCATGTTAGAAGATATTTGAGAGGGGAGGCCATTATTGCAAATTAAAAACAATAATGGACCAAGTACAGATCTCTGAGGTACACCAGAGTGCACATCAGAAAGTGAAGAGTTATCCCCGTTAACAGAGGTGAACTGCAAACCATTAGTAAGTAAGCGCTCAATCCATTTTAAAATGTTAGGCTCAATGTTAAGGTGACTAAACTTATGAAGCAGCAGTTTATGACAAACCTTGTCGAACGCTTTGGCAAAATCTAAAAAATATACAATCAACGAATGATGATCGGTTCAGAATGCGGGGAAGTATATGTGTTAAATATACGAGCCGAGTTTCACATGCGTATAACTTGCGGAATCCATGAAGTTCCGGCTTAAAGAACAAGTTAGTTCAAGGAATTCTGTCAACGCGTTATAGATTATAGCTTCTAGTAACTACGGCATGTAGTACTTGTTAAAGAAATGGGGCGATTGTTTGTGACCATGTTTTTGCTGCCCGACTTGTGAAGAGAAACCAACTCTCCAATAGTTTCTTGAGTTGGAAACAACTTCGTTGATAGTCCTTCAGAGCTTTCGCGGGTGGGGCCTTAGGTCTCCCATGTGTGGACGTCGAGGTGTTGCCTAGACGCCGCCTCGCGGGCCTGCTGGATGGGCCAGAGTTTGGTCGCCAAACTGGGGCTGCGCAAGGCAGCGGCCCACGGCGGTGGAAGGGTTCCGGAGTCAACACCTTGCGGGTTTTTGTTACAGTGCCAGAGCATCTGAGTTAAAGTGGCTATCTCAGTGTGGCAGACATTGCATATATTTGTTGGGTTTATCCCGGGGTGGAGTCTGTGGTACTGTGCCAGGTGAGGCTACGAGAGCGTCTGCACTTGTCTGAGGGCCGCCGCCTGCACCCTGTCCAGCTGCTCGCTGGGGTAGGGAGGGTTCGGCAGGCCAGGCATTCATTCATTCACAAAACTTTATCAGAGTCCTGAAGCCCGGTCTTTTCAGACCGAGGCGGGCCGCGTCCACGTCGGCACCGCCAGGCCGAGCCTTGTGGCGTCATCGTGGACCCTCTGTACAGCCCGTAGTTCGTCTTGATATGAAGAGCTTGATATCAAGTTGTGCCAGTAAAGCCATTTTTATTCGGGGTCGGCGAGAGTCGCGGGACAGCCCGCCAGCATGTGTCTGATGTCAATGATGCCATCGCGCGCGTTACATTCTTTCCTAATTTCTTTTACGGGGTGAACTTTATTTATGAAATACGGAGTGGGGTACGTCCCGGTTTGCAGTAAACGTAGCATGACTGCCTGAGCCCTGTTCAATTTTACGTGTGGCAGTGGGAATTGCCTACGCCCCAAGTAGTAATATTAAGTGATGTCGTTGTAAGTTAGTGAGCGATCTTTATGCTCCCCGGAATGGTAGAGGGCGTCGGTTCGGTTCTGACCGGCACGGCAAGCATGTCCTCGTGCCTGGTCGTTCGTCACCTCGTTGAGGTTGGGCTGAGTCTCGTCCACTTGTCCCATATGTGCAGGAAACCATCGGATTTCAGTTTTTATTGTTTCGACTTTCTCGATAATTTTAGCCGCAGTCCCAGCGGCACAGCCTTTGTCAAAGCTCTTAATTGCTGCTTTGAAATCGCTATAGTAAAAGACCATTTACGGTTCCTGATGGCTAGAGCAATCGCGGCTTGCTCCGCCACCGTGGAATCCTTAGTGAAGATGGTGACGGCGTCCCGTACCTCGCCCCGGCTGTCGAGCACCACGGCCGTGTAGGCCTCTTTGCATTTGACCCAGGCAGCGTCTACAAGGGCCCCCTGTCGTCCTAGATGTTCAATTTCTTTCAACAAAGCTTTCGCTCTCGCTTTTCTCCTGCTAACATTGTGTTCCGGGTGCATATTTCTCTGGAGGGGGGTGGTTCTGATCGCGTCTCTATGGTTCGCGCTCAATTCGACCTCGGATTTCTTCGTGTTCATCGATATATTGGGGTCTGTCCCTATCGCTTTGAGTATCAGCCTGCCCGCTCGCGTTTTCGTCAGTCTTTCCTGCTGCGCCATCTTGCGCTTCCGCCATCTCTTCTATCGTATTGTGCATGCCTAGGTTCATGAGCTTCACGTTCGAAGTGCTGATGGGTATACCTAGGTTAGCCTTGACTAACTGTCCGATCATAGTGTTGAGCATGTTCAGCTCGGCCTGCGACCACTTAAATAGACCTGCCACGTAGGTGAAGTGACAGAGAGCGAAGGCGTGCACTAGCCTTAGAGCGCTGTCCTCACCCAGGCCTCTGTGTCTGTTGCTGATTCTACTTAGCAACCTCATGACTTGGTCCGTCTTGTTTAAAATGTGTTGAATGGCATTGAGGTTGCTACCTCCCGCTGCTATGTGGAAGCCTCCAACTCTAATCTTTTCCGCCTGCTTGATCGCGGATGCGTCCTGACAGCGTAAGATAATCTCGGGTTCCGCCCCGAGGACGTAGCCCCTGGGTCTCCGACCCCTGCGCCGATGTTTTAGGAACAAAAGCTCCGACTTTGCCGCCGAACAGTTGAGTCCCATCTCGCCTAGCGTGCTTTCCATGGCGTGTATGCTCTCCTGCAGTCTGGTCTCCGTTTGGCCTACGTTACCGTTGGTGCTCCATATGGTTATGTCATCGGCGTATATTGCAAAGTCTATACCTTCTATACTCTCCAGTTTCCTCGCGACTCTGATCATTGCTTGATTAAATAACATGGGCGAAAGTATGGCCGGGTGCCCCTGTTTCCCAGGTTCATCACCTTCGATTTTAGTTCTCCTAGCGTGAGGCTGGCTTGCCTACTACCCAGAAACGCCTTGACTACGCTGAATAGCCTCTCGCCCAACCCCATCTCGGACAGGACCTCGAGGATGGCCTTGTGCTCTATGGGATCAAAAGCTTTTTCGACGTCTAGTCCCAGAATCGCTCTCGCGTGCACCGGGCTAACGAGTATGAGCTGGTGTTTGTTCAGGAGCATGGCGTCCTGAGTCGATAGTCCGGGGCGGAAACCGATCACGTTATACGGGAGTATGTCATTTCCCTCACATATCTAGTGAGTCTCTTGAGAATAACGTGTTCCATAGCTTTACCTATGCACGATGTAAGCGAGATTGGACGTAGGTTATCCAGATGGATAGGTTCACCCAGTTTTGGTATGAGCATGGTGTTGGCCATATTCCATTGCTCCGGATAGTCTCCCTTTCTCTACAACTCGGTGAAATGATCCGTCAAGAAAGTGATCGACTCATCGTCTAGATTCATTAAGAGTTTATTGGTAATACCGTCGAGTACAGCTGCCTATCTACTAGAGAGATCATGGAGGGCGGCCCGTACCTCACCCTCGGTGAAATCGCGGTCGATTTCCTCGCACGATTCTCCCATGTACTCCACGCGTTCGTCGCTATCGCCCGGTTGTTTCAGCGAGAGATATTTGTCCGCGAACTGTCTCATGACTACCTCCTGAGTCGTGTACTGGCTGACTTGTACTAGTTTTGTAATTGCCGTTCTCTTGTTTGACTTAGTGTAGCTCTCGTTCAATAGATGTATGAGGATGTTCTAACTGCCTCCATGTTTGATTCTGCCGTCTGCCATTTGACAAACTTCGTCCCACTGCTGTTTCACGAGCGTTCTCGAACGCTCCTCGATATGTCAGTTTAGCAACGCTACCTTCTTCCTGAGCTTCTGGTTCAGTCTTTGCGTTTTCCATCTTTGCAGGATGGATTGTTTGGCCTCGGTCAGATCAGCGAGCCTACTGTCTATGCTCTCTATGTTTTCTTCGGTCTTAATTTCTTTAGTGGCCTCCCTGAGGTCCTCTTTGAGCTGGTTGATCCAGGTCCACAAGGACTGTCTGCCCGTTTCTATCGGTTCCGATTCTAATCTCTTCGCTCTAACTTCCCTAAAAAGGTCCCAGTCTGTGCACCGAGAGGTTCTAGTCTCTTGTTTCGGCATACCTACAGCTATGTGTATGATATAGTGGTCGCTGCCTAGATCGGTGCCCGAGTTTTCCCAACTAGCTTGTATCGAGTTGTTGAAAAACGTTAGGTCGGGTGTAGAGTCCCTGCACGTGGACGTGCCACAGCGGGTGAGGAGAGCCGGATCGGTGATTAGCCACAGTCCCAGGCCCATGGCAAGGTCCCATAACCCCTCACCTTTCTTTGTATTCCAAGCGTATCCCCACGCTTAGTAGGGGGCATTAAAGTCCCCTCCGATGATGAGCGGGGAGCTCTTTGCGACTGCGAGTGCCTTGTTAAAACGTGCCCTGAAGCTTTGTTTCTTGCAGATGGGACTGCTATAAATGTTTAGGCAGAAGATACTCTGCGCCTTGCCCTTGTGCCTTTTGAGTACGACTTCTACTAGGATATACTCGATTTTACTCAATCCGAGATGGATATCGTGTTCGATAAAGGGTAGCTTTTTGTCAACGAGGGTGGCCAATCCCCTCACGCAATCTTTTTCTCTACATACCGATTTGTACCCGGTTAGCTTTACTTCGTCCGCTAAAGTTTCCTGCAGCATAATTACTTTTGGTTTGGCCCCACACCCGCCGTGTTTGCTCAGTGGCTATGGTGTTGGGCTGCTGAGCACGAGGTCGCGGGATCGAATCCCGGCCACGGCGGCCGCATTTCGATGGGGGCGAAATGCGAAAACACCCGTGTGCTTAGATTTAGGTGCACGTTAAAGAACCCCAGGTGGTCAAAATTTCAGGAGTCCTCCACTACGGCGTGCCTCATAATCAGAAAGTGGTTTTTGCACGTAAAACCCCAAATATTATTATTTAACCCCCTTCGATCTAATTAATTGGCGCAGCAATGCCTTTTTGTTGAGGAATCCGCGACAATTCCACTGCCACACACTAAAACTGTGGGCGCTATCAATGATTGGATGGGTTAATTTTGCTGTTACCCGCAATCGATCACTTTGGAGTGCCCCCTGACGTTCCGTAGAGCGATTTTACACTTTCTGATTCTGACGGCAAGAATTCGTCGTCGTCGCATCTCGTTTCGAGTTTCTTGAATCGCTGCTCCGCCGTTAATCTCCATTTCCATAGTTTATCCACTTTAAAGTTAGTCCTTTCCATCGTCTCTCTAATTTATTTGATTACCTCTTTCAGCTCGCTGAGGACTGAGAAAACCGAGTCAGTTTCGGGGCTTACTGCTATTTTTTTCGGGGCGGGGGAGTTATCTCCCTCGCTTGGTTCGTTCCTTTGACCTACTGGTCTGGCTACTGCTACGCTGACAGGGCTCAGCTGTGCCTTCTTTTTCAGTTCTACTACCTGTTTGGTCAGCTCTTCGTTAGCTTTACGCAAAGAGTTTACCTCCCTAATCAATTTTTCTATTCTGGCATCATTGCTTTCAGTCACCGCCGGTGTAATGGCGCCACCGACGATTCTCACCGTACCTCTAACTTGATCCTCCCAGGCGGTCCCAACTGTCGGCTTGGCACCAGGTGTTCCATCTTCTATGGGCGCCTGCGCTCCTCCCGAATTGGAGTGGCTTCTCTCCCTCGCGGCCGGTCGCCACCGGGCGCGTTCCCTTCGGCGAGCTGGTACAACATAGGGTGTTTGAAATCTCTGCTTGCATGCCTTGTCTCCGGTGGGATGGTCACCTCCACAGAACTTGCGCTTGGGCGTGCAAACGCGGTCCGCTCGTGGGTTGAGGACTCCACACCCTCTACACTGAACAGAGTCCGGCGTAGGACACACGTCCGAGCGGTGTCCTACCCTACCACAAGTAAAGCACACATCAAATTGTTTCCTGTAGAGATAACATCTCAACAAGGTAGGCCCGTAGCGCACAAAGTTTGGTACCCTCAGTCCACCGAAGAGGACGATGACTGAGCCCGACGTCTAGATGCGCTTGGCGGCCAAAGCGAGCGGGTTGCGCTCATGCACGATATTCCTTGTGATAGTGAACTGGGAATCCCTGATGTCGACTCGTCTAATCACCCCTTTGCACGTGGCGTGCGCGGCCGCCTCGTACGCATTGACTTCGTACTCCGTTTCCACGATTTTGAAGGACTTGTTTCTCACGTACCTTGCCACATGGTCTGGTTCAGGCGTTCTCACCACCACGATATTTTGTGCGAAGTTGGGGCACACCATGTCATCACTAGCTTGCTCTGCCGTTAGGCCTGAAGCCTCGATCACTGCAGTTCCAATAGTACTTACTTTGCTCAAATTTAGTCCTCCTCGTGGCGTCATTAAAATCTTCAGATGCTCCTCGGGCAGCTGGGGCGTCCATGAGGCCTTGACTATACGATTCTTGATCGAGCCGGTGTTGGTGGCGGGTCCCTTGCTGCCGCCGGTAGCGGCGTCTCAGCCGGACGCTTGCGAGGTACTTGGCGTCGCGTTGGCCGCGTTGCTGCTCTTCTTTCCAGCACAGAATCGTCGTCCGGTAGCCACTTGGTAACCGAAATCTTCTTCGTTGTTGTCCTCCTGCTCTTGCATATGGGAGTCTGCCATGTCCGCCTGGCACGTCGGCCGGCAAGACCTAACGGGCCCTGCTCCTCGCTAGGGTTAGCTCCGCACGTAATGGGATGAACAGAGAAAGTCCAATAATATTGTCAAAAATTGGTTCCCACTTCGAAACTTCGTATCAGTCAAGTCTGTGCAACTTCACGAATCTGAAGATGTGCTTGAAATCGTCGTACCTCGAAATATTGGCCATTGGAACATCGAAAAAGACGGAGCCGATGTGAGAGACGTGTCTGCTCCGTGCTCTTCTTCCTCCCCAGGCCAGGCAGAGGGCATTGGTAATTTCGTTGCAGCTCGCGAAGCAGTCTTTGGTGCTGTCCCATGGACGACGCTCGCCGGCCCGGTTCGCGAGTTCGCGCGCTTTGACGTGTACCGTCTAGTTTCGGTTGTGATGTGTCTCTGATATTTCTCCCATGAGCGCCGAGAACCACTTCATTCTGGTTTCAAATTCTACCTCCCGCTGGACTTTGCGATTGCTCAGGACTCAGGTCACTCCATTCTTTGGCGAAGTTACTGAGCACTTGTCTTGAGTCGCAGAGAACTCTCGTGCACGTCGGATCCATCGTGAGGGCGAATTCCACCACAGTTTCTTCCTGTTCTGCGCGCTCCCATGCTACACTTGCCGATATACGTGTTTTGCCTCTTAAATCGACAACCGCTACCATGAGTCTCGAGCGTTCTGCGTATTCCACGGCGTCAACGAACCATGTCCCCGTTTCGTCTCCGTGGGTGTGGAGCAGAGCTCTGGCCCTGGCCACTTGTCCGCCCCGGTTGTGTTCATGGTGGACGTTCCTTAGAATCATGTCGTCCCTTAGCATCTGATTGATCCCATCCAGAAGGGCGAGCTTCTGGCCTTGTGTGTGGAAACAGATGCCGAGACTTTCCATGATACGGCGTCCCGCTACCGTGCCCGCTAATCTTCCTAGTTGTGAAGTGCGCTGCACCTCGTCGATTTCGTTCAGCGTGTTGTGAAGCCCGAGCACATGACGAAAGAGTGTATGAGTTGTGTGAAACTCGACTCCCGCATTCCGTTTCTTCTGCTAGGGTCCCGCTTGAGGATTCTCATGGCGTTAGCCATCTTGTGTTTTAGTAATCGTTACGCCGTTGACGCCTTTGGCCTCGATTATCATGCCGAGGACCCTTATTCGCTGAGCTATCGGGATGGTTGCTCCATTGCTTTTGCGCAGTCTGATATACTCGTATTCCCGCCTGGTCCTTGCCGCATTCCTACCACTCCCGGGTGGCGTGCCCCTTTGCGTGGGGTATCGGCTTTTTCGGTGAACATCGTAACCCCGTACCCACTAGGTGTTCCGGTAGTCTGTCGATTACAAGTTGCAGTGGTTTCGATGGGACCATCGCTGCCTTCACGGACCCAGATATTAATGTCGTCGGTGTATATGGTGTGCCTGACGTCTTCGAGTTCTTGCAGTTTTCCGCTAGCTCGATCATGACTAGGTTGAAGAGCTTGGGCGAGATGACCTATCAATGCGATGTGACGTTGCTTCCCAGCGTTTGTTCTTTTAGCTGGAAGTCCCCTGCCACTAAAATAGGTCGTCTGTTCGCCAAGAAATCTTCACGTAGTTATACGTGCGTAAACCGAGGTTTTGCCGTGTTATCTGATGCGAGATTGCCGAGTGCGCGATTCTATCGAACGCGCTCTCGAGTTCGAGGCCTAGAATAGCTCTGGTGCCTCTCGTCTTGCCGTCGATACCCTGGTGTTTCAGGTGTATCATTGCATCTTGCGTGTATAGGTGTGGGCGAAATCCTATGATGGATGGTGGGTATGCCCCTTTCTGCACTAAGCGGGCTTGTTAGCGGTAAAGCAGTGCATGCTTAATGGTCTTGTCGACGCACAACGTTAGCGGTATAGGGCGAAGGTTGTCGACACTCGGTTTCCAGGTTTCGGGATTAGCATCGTTCTCGCAGTTTCTCAGTGTTTTGGGAAGCTGCCGCACTGCCCGCAGTCACTGAGGTATGCAATCAACTGTTCATATTCTTGGATTGTAGCGCGAAGTGACACACACAGAGACTAGAAGCAGACAGGAAGAGCGCTAGCTCTTAACCAAATATTTATTGAAACTATCAACATATATATAGGTGATTGCAAATACCGCAGCATACGAAAATGACAAGCGCTAAAGACTATCAATTGAACATATCAAGAGGCGGGGAAGCAAAGAAACAAAAACAAAGAACAAAGGCACTACTTGAGATTGACACACATGCTGAGGAGATATTGAAATTCGCTTAAACAGAGGTATTGATGCGTGGATAACACAAGTCTCTCCAGATAATTTAATGCGAAATGCTTTAATTATTTTTCGTATGGTTTGGCATTTGTGTCTTGAAAATATTTTTTGTCTTCAAAGAAAGGTTTACAATCGCAATTGAAACAATGTCAAGCTCGATGCGAAGCATTAGGGTTCTTAACTGATTGTTTGTGTTCTTTTAGTTCGATATTGATACACCGGCCTCTCTGCCGAATGTAAGTTTTCCATCATTTGAGTGGAATGTGATAATCTATACGAGTGTTACAAAGTACGAAAGGGGACACATGCCAAACGCTGCAATCATTTCGTCTTTTTTTTTGCCCCCTGTTCAAGTTTTCTATTTATCATAGGGTACATCATAGACAACTTCCGGGGGGCCGATGAAACAGCATTGACGTCATATTTACTGCCTACATTCCGCAAAACGTGTGACAACTTATGCACATAGGGCACCACAGCAAACCTTTCTTCCTTTTTGTTTTTCTTGTTTCTTAGGAGCACTTTTTACTCATTTCGAAAATTTTCGCACGTTAGTGATAACAAATGAACAGGATAACCAGTCTTATCGAGCCTATCTGTTTGTTGTGAAAAACTTGGTTGTATATTGCGTGGATATGACTTAGCAATGGCAGACCTAAGAGCTGAGTATGCTATCCCGTGTTTAACAAGTTTAGAATGGCAAGAAGAAAATGCAAGCAGTGGTTTCTTTATCCTAGGCGAATAACACCAACAGACATTTTTCTCTTGGAACGTTAAGGACAGCTCTAAAAACTAATTTGTCGGATAAGCTCAAGCGTGAAACCAAGACCCGAACAAGATTCCCTAAAAACATTTAAAATATCCCTATCTTTCTTGGTGTAGTTATCCCATGAAGAAAATAACATGTAGTCTTCTACCTATTGAAAGGTATGCAGAGCCAATTCCTTGAGGAAGTTTTGTAGGTTCCTATTGGCGCGACATAGATAAATATCCCTCAAAACTGGCGCAACTATTGAACCAATACAAACTCCTGATTTTTGTACACACATAGAACTACCACATTTTACAAAAGTATTCCCTAAGAAAACAACAGAAGCTCTAAAAAAGATTCCAAGGGCATCCCACAGTCCTGAATAAACCAGACCTTATCATGTAAAGTGCCAGCCGCTTCTTTAACACCACACATTAGTTCCCTTTGTGAAAGCGAACGGAAAGTGGATGCGGACAAAGAAGGATCCTTTGTTGTTGTTCCTGAGGAATTGTGGACCAAAAAGAGCCCAAAATGTTAAGAAACATTTTTTTCAAAGAAATTTAAAAATTAGATTATGGACTTTTACCTGCCAAATACACTTCCTGATTATGCGGCACGCCGTAGTGGGGGCTCCGGAAATTTGGGCCACCTGGGATTCTCTAACATGCACTTAAATGTAAGTGCACGAGTGTTTTCGCATTTCGCCCCCATTGAAATGCGGCAGCTGTCGCCGGGATTCGATCCCGCGACCCCGTGCTTATCAGCCTAACATCATAGCGACTAAGAAACCACAGCAGATTTCTTTTTTTTCAATAAAGACCAAGTTTAAAAAAAGTTAAATAAAACGCAATTGAATTGCTTGAGCAATTTGGTCTGGAGTGCCTCGCGCCGGGAGCAAAACAATTTAAGGGATTACACCTTGACATATTTTTTAGTGCTAAGACACATAAGATGAAAGTTCCTTTTCGAGCGATTATTTCTGAAGAAGGGACGTGGCAATACATTTTCTCCACCTTTTTGGATATTCTTCAGTTTGTCTTGACGACCGCTTCCTAATAAGACATTCAGAAGAAATTGTAGTCTTCCTAACTGAAAACAATCCAGGCAAATGCTCTACAATCAGTGTTGATGTCATCATTATCATCATCATCATCATCATTATCAGCCTGGCTACGCCCACTGCAGGGCAAAGGCCTCTCGCACACTTCTCCAACTACCCCACTCGTGTTAATTGTGGTCATGTTGTACCTGCAAACTTCTTAATCTCAGCTGCCCACCTAACTTTCTGGTGCCCCCTGCTACGCTTCCCTTCTCTCGGAATCCAGTCCGTACCATTGGTTATCTTCGCTCCTCATTACATGTCCTGCCTATGTCCCCCCCCCCCATTTCGTTTTCTTAATTTCAACTAAGCTGTCAATAACTCGCGTTCGTTCTTTCACCCAATCTGCTCTTTTCTTATCCTTTAACGTTACACCCATCATCCTTCTTTCGATAGCTTGTTGCGTCGTCCTCAATTTAACACTCGATTGCACAGAGTGCCAAATTTGGGACATAGCGGTTATTCTTTTTTTAAGGCTATTGCAAAAAAGCCAGCGAAGAAATTTATGCACCCAGAACAAGGCCCATAGCTTTCCTGATCTTGAATTAAGGTTGTACTGCCATCTATTGAAAGCAATCCAAACCAGAAACATTTGCTGTCTTGAAAAAACACTTAAAATTATTTTGGTTTATGGGTTAGGTTTCAACAGTTGTTTTTTGTATTTTAAACGTGTGCAACAATTAAACATTATATTTTTTTCTAATTTTAGGAATAAACAGCACGCAGGGATAAACATATTTCCTTTTTTTTCCTGTACGAAACTGGGCTTGGACTGCAAGACGGTATGTGCCCACATTATGCAAATCTGCGGGTGGATGCAGCTGGAGTGACAGCATGGAATTATCATATTTTACGGGTTGAGAAAGCCTCGACAAAGGACGACTGGCACTGATATTCCCTCTGGAAGTGAAGATTCAGATCTTTCGAACTCAGATGATGATGACCGAATGGGTGAGTGAATAAAACAATTGCGTATGACATTCACAAATCATAACAAAGCAGTGTCACCTTTGGAGCGCTTTTGTATTTGGCGCCAAAATGGAATCCGACGTATGTTTTGTTGGCTGGAGGCGCGCTGTGTAGGCTGTCAGTAGTTTTCATGATGGTTCATTCGTACTAACGCAAGTATTGCTGCGTTAGCAAATGTATGAACAATCAAGGCGCATTTTTTCCACAGCGGCTGCCGCCGTCGGGATGATGTTGCAATCCATGGCACATGCTGATTACGTGTTAGAGATTTCGGTCTCCATAGAAGCGAACAATCTTTCGTAAGTGAGTAAGCTATGGTGACGTCCTGTCACGCACTTGCAGCATAAGCTGTGCATTGTAGTCAAGGTAGCATTGTGCTGCTGGTTCGTTCATTTCAAAAGCATTCTAGGACGCCTGGAAACTGCCGGCGAATTTTCGTGCTGCGCAGAAACAGCGGCCTCGCATGTTGCGAAGCAAACTGTTGAGTGCCATTCGATGAGGTTATACGCAACAATATATTGTGCAATTGTTTTGAATGTTTGCTTTTTTGAACCAAACTTTCACTTCTTGGATACATTTCTCTGTGATTTCTGGGTTTATTGACAGTATTGTAATACGGCCTTGCTTGCATACTACAGGTGTCAATGTCGTGGGCGATGACTCTGTCCAAGGAAACTCCGAGAGCGAGAAAGAAGAGTCGGATTCAAACTTTAATGAAGCTACGCCTATATGTGTGAAGGGGAGGAGAGCCAAGTCGAACTGCATTTTGTGGAAGCATACCGATATGCCACTTCCCGAGTCTGATCTGGAATTCACCGGCGGCACTTACCTTCCAACATCAGTGCTTGACCTCGGAACCCCGCACAATTTCTTCAGCTACATCCTTACTCCCGAGCTACTTCAGACAATAACTGAATAGTCCTGCCTTTATTCCATGCAATCACGGCCTGAGAAACCTATCTCAATTATTGAATCTGATATGGAGACGTTCGTGGGCTCGCTGTTATGCATGTCTCTGATTCACCTCCCAAGTACAAGAATGTAGTGGAATTCCAAGTTCTACATCTCTCAAGTGGCAAAACTGATGCCTGTGAATCGCTGGCAAGAAACCAAGTCATTGATTCATTTTGGTGACAACACCGCTGCCACACCAAAGGACCAAGATGGTCATGACAGGAGGTATAAAATCCTACCATTGTTTGAAAGCATAAAATAACGCTGCTTGCCCGTGCCCTTTGAGGAAAATCCTTCTGTTGATGAGCAAGTATGCGCCATCAGAGGAAGAAGGGTCCTGAAACAGTACAAACCCAAAAAGCCGCATAGATGGGGGCACAAGATTCTCGTTTCGTCAGGAAGTAGTGGCTTTCCGTGCAACTTTCAACTTTACAGTGGGCGGGAGAACGTCATCACAGATGGCATGGTTGACTGCGGAGCAAGTGCGAACGTTGTGCTCCGGCTTACCAGCCCTGTTCCATGTGGTACACGCCACAAAGTTTATTTTGATAATTATTTCAATAGTTCTAAGCTGCAAATAACCCTAGCAAAGACTGGAATTCTCTCGCTAGGAACTACCAGGGCAAATAGGCTACTTGGTTACCCAATAAAAAGTGAAAAGGAATTGAAAATGCTAGGAAGAGGAGCTTCCAATGAAGTTTGTTGCACAGCGCAGGGTGTGTAAGTATGTGTACGCTGGCATGACAACCGGGTGGTGACATTCTTGTCCAGCTTTGTTGGCAGATCGCCCATACAAAAAGCAAGGCGTTGGTTTTCAAGTTCTAAAACATTCTGCGAAGTTGACTGCCCAAAGAGTGTGCAGATTTACAACAAGCATATGGGAGGTGTCGACCTTCTCGACTCTCTCCTTGGTCTTTATCGCATCCGCATCTGGTCGGAGGGGGTGGTAGCTCCGAGCTTTTACACACATACTGGACTTGTCAGTCGTGGCTGCGTTGCTTTTGTACAGGAGGGCGCAGGCGCAGCTTGGCGAGAGTGACAGTCTTCCTCTTGCTGAATTCAAGGCAGAGATCGCCGAGCGTCTTACTTCCTATAATAAGTTCGTAGCAGCGAAGAGACCAGGAAGGCCACCTTTGCAATCCATCGACATGCAGCTACAGGCAAAGAAAGCTCGTGGACCAATGACAGCTGTGCCACCAAAGGATGTTCGAGCCACATAAGTGGGACACAGGCCCGAATTTGACGACAAGAGAAAGCGCTGCAAGCGTCGACTTTGCGAGAAAAAATCTGTGCGCTGCACCAAATGCGAAGTCAACGTGTGCTTGAATTCAGGAAGCCATTGTTTTGTTCTGTTTGACGAGGCAAGATAGTGCCTGCTTTAGTTGCCATTTTCCCTTCACCTAATGCGGAAAAGGTTTCAGTGGATTTGCACAATGTGCCATATTTGGCACATATCGAGATTTTTATTACCATCTGTCCAATAAAAATTTTTTTTCAGAGTGCTTTCTTTTGATGAAAAATACAATTATGCAGCAAAAGAAAAATTTCACCACATTGTATAATAATTCGTGCAATATAGGGTTCAGTAGAACACTTTTCGTAAGCCTCCAGGTTTTTTCCCCGTAGGTGAGTGCTGGTAGGACACAGCTGTTATACACACGTACAAGACCTTTTTATTCGCTTCCACAAACGGAACTAATGTGTAGTGTTAAGGAAGCGGTGACTCTCTACAATGATTAGTTCCGGTTTACTCAGGACTCTCGGATGCCTTTGGAATCTATTTTACAGCTTTTGTTGTTTTACCCAGAGAATACATGACGTAGTTCTATGTATGTACGAAAATCAGGAGTTTGCATTGCTTCAAAAGTTCCACCAGTTTTGAGTGATATTTATTTAAGTCGCGTCAATAGCAAGTTACAAAACAATCTTAAGGAATTGGCCGTGCATACCTTTCGATAAGTAGATGAATACCTGGTATATTGTTCATGGGATAACTACACCAAGAAAGATACGGACATTTTAAAAGCTTTAGGGAATGTGGTGCGGGTCTTGGCTTCACGCTTGAGCTTATCCAGCAAATTACAGATTTTAGATCTCTGCTTAACGTTCCAGTAGAAGCATGCCTGTAGGTACTGTTCCCGTAGGGTAATGAAACTACTGCTTGAATTTTCTTATTGCCCTTCCAACCTTGTTAAACACGGGATAGCATAATGAGTTCTTAGGTCTGCCATTCCTAAGTCATGTCCACACAGTATACAACAAAGTTTTTCAAATCAGATGGATACGCTCGAGAAGGCTGCTTATTCTGTTCATTTGTTTTCACTAAGCAGCGAAACGCTTTAGAAATAGGTAGAAACTGCTCCCAAGAAACAAGAAACACAAAAAAGGAAGAAAGGTTTTGTGGTGCCCTATGAGCATAGGTTGTCACACGGTTTACGGAACGTGGTCAGTAGATGTGACTTCAATACAGTTTTCAAAGCCCCCCGCAAATCGTCTATGAGGTGCCCTATGATAAATAGGAAACTTGGACAGGGGGGCAATAAAAAAGAAGAAATGATTGCGGCATTAGGCATGTGTCCCCTTTAGTGCCTTGTAACACTGCTATGGTTTATCAGATTCCACTCAAATGCGGGTAAGCTTATGTTGGACAGAGTGGCAGGTGCATCAATATCGGACTAAAATAACACAAACGATCACCTAACCTTAATGATTCAGATGTAAACCTTTGTTTGAAGACACAAAAATCCTTTCAAGACACAAATACCGAACCACACGGGAAATAACTGAGGCGTTTTACTTTAAAAGATTATGGAGAGAATTGTCTTAGCCACGCATCAGTATCTCTGTTACAAAGCGAATTTCAATATCTTCTCAGCGCGTGTCCCAATCTCAAGTAGTGCTTTTGTTGTTTCGTGTTTTGGCTTACCTACTTCTTGGTGTGTTTAACTGACAGTCTTTAGACCTCGTCATGTTCGTATGCAGCGGTATTTCATCATCATCACCATCATAATAATAATCATCATCATCAGCCTAGTTACGCCCACTGCAGGGCAAAGGCCTCTACCATACTTCTCCAACTACCCCGGTCATGTACTAATTGTGGCCATGTCATCACTGCAAACTTCTTAATCTCATCCGCCCACTTTACTTTCTGCCGTCCCCTGCTACGCTTCCCTTCCCTTGGAATCCAGTCCGTAACCCTTAATGACCATCGCTTATCTTCCCTTCTCATTACATGTCCTGCCCATGCCGATTTCTTTTTCTTGATTTCAACTAAAATGTAATTAACTCGCGTTTGATCCCTTACCCAATCTCCTCTTTTCTTATCCCTTAACGTTACACCGAACATTCTTCTTTCCATAGCTCGTTGCGTCGTCCTCAATTTAAGTAGAACCCTATTCGTAAGCCTCCAGCTTTCTGCCCCGTACGTGAGTACTGGTAAGACACAGCTGTTATACATTTTTCTCTTCAGGGATAATGGCAACCTGCTGTTCATGAACTGAGAATGCCTGCCAAACGCACCCCAGCCCATGCATATGCTTCTGATTATTTCAGTCTCATGATCCCGATCTGCGGTTACTACCTGGCCTAAGTAGATGTATTCCCTTACCACTTCTAGTGCCTCGGTACCTATCGTAAACGGCTGTTCTCTAACTAGACTGTTAAACATTACTTTAATTTTCTGCAGAATAATTTTTAGGCCCACCCTGCTGCTTTGATTCGCCAGATCTTCACGGAAACTTCCCCTGAGTTATTAAGCAACGCAACATCATCATCGAATCGCAAGTTACTAAGGTATTCACTATTACCTCATATTCCCAATTCTTCCCAATCCAGGTTTCTGAATACTTCCTGTAAACACGCTGTGAATAGCATTGGAGAGTTCGTATCTCCCTGCATGACTCCTTTCTTTATTGGGTCTTTGTTGCTTTCTTTATGGAGGACTACGGGGGCTGTGGAGCCGCTATACATATATTGAAGTATTTTTACATACGGATCGTCTACACCCTGATTCCGTAATGCCCCAATGACTGATGAGATTCGACTGAATCAAACGCTTTCTCGTAATCAATGAAAGTTATATGTAACGGTTGGTTATATTCCGTACATTTCTCGATCACCTGATTGATATTGTGAATATGGTCTATTGTTGAGTAGACTTTACGGAATCCTGCTTGGTCCTTTGTTTGGCAGAAGTCTAAGGTGTTCCTGATTCTATTTACGATTACCTTAGTAAATACTTTGTAGGCAACGGACAGTAAGCTGATCGATCTGTAATTTTTCTAGTCTTTGGAGTCCCGTTTCTTATGCATTATGATTATGTTAGCTTCTTCCAAGATTCCGGTACGCTCGAGGTCATGAGGCATTGCGTATACAGGGTGGCCAGTTTTTCTAGAACAATTTGCCCACCATTCCTCAACAAATCTGCTGTTACCTGATCCTCCCCAACCGCCTTCCCCCTTTGCATAGCTCCCAAGGCTTTCTTTACTTCTTCCGGCGTTACTTGTGGGATTTCAAATTCATCCAGACTATTCTCTCTTCCATTATCCTTGTGAGTGCTACTGGTAGTGTGTAAATATCTATAGAACTCCTCAGCCACTGGAACGATGTCATCCATATTAGTAAGCTATTGCCGGCTTTGTCTCTTAACGCATACATCTGATTCTTGCCTATTCCTAGTTTCTTCTTCACTGCTTTTAGGCTTCCTCTGTTTCTGAGAGCATGTTCCATTCTATCCATATTATACTGCCTTATGTCAGCTGTCTTGTGCTTGTTGATTAACTTCGGAAGTTCTGCCAGTTCTATTCTAGCTGTAGGGTTAGAGGCTTTCATACATTGGCGTTTCTTGATGAGATCTTTCGTCTCGTGCGATAGCTTACTAGTATCCTGTCTAACGCAGATACCACCGATTTCATTGCACACTCCTTAAATGATGCCCGTAAGATTGTCGTTCATTGTTTCACACTAATGTCCTCTTCCTGAGTTAAAGCTGAATACCTGTTCAGTAGCTTGATCCGGAATTCGTCTATTTTTCCCTCTTACCGCTAACTTATTCATCAGCTTCTTAAGTAGCAGTTTCTTCCGTTCCCTCCTGAAGTCCTAGGCTAACCAGCCGTGGTTGCCTCAGGGGCTAGTTGTTGGGCTGCTGAGCACGAGGTTGCGGGATCGAATCCTGGCACGCCGCCCGGATTTTGATGGGGGGCGAAATGCGAAAACACCCGTGTACTTACATTTAGGTGCCCGTTAATGAACCCCAGGTAGTCGAAATTTTACGGAGTCCTCCACTACGGCGTGCCTCATAATCAGAAAGTGGTTTTGGCACGTAAAATCCCATAATTTAATTTTTTAAAGTTTAGGCTAATTCGAGCTCTTACCTTCCTATGGTCACGTGCAGCGCACCTCGCCAAGCACGTCCACATTTTGTATGATACCAGGGTTCGCGCAGAGTATAAAGTCTATTTCATTTCTAGTCTCGTCATTCGGGCTCCTCCATGTCCACTTTCGGCTATCCCGCTTGCGAAACAAGGTATTCATTATCCGCATAATTTTCTGTTTGCAAAGTCTACTAATAGCTCTCCCCTGCTATTCCTAGTGCCTATGCCATATTCCCACGACTGAACTTGTGTCCAGTCTGCTTCTCGCCTACCTTGACATTGAAGTCGCCCATGAGTATGGTGTATGTTGTTTTGACTTCACCCATCGCCGATTCCACATCTTCATAGAAGCTCTCGACTTCCTGGTCAACATGACTGGATGTAGCGGCGTAGACCTGCACGACCTTGAATTTGTACCTCTTAATAAGTTTCACCCACAAGGTCTGCCACCTTCTCGTTAATGCTATAGAGTTCCTGCATGTTACCAGCTATATTCTGATTAATCAACAATCCGACTCCTAGTTCTCGTCTCTCCGCTAAGCCCCGTAGCACAGACGTGCCCGCTTTTTAGCACGGTATATGCTTCATTTGTCCTCCTAACTTCACTGAGCCCTATTATATCCCATTTCATCATCATCAGCCTGGTTACGCCAACTGCAGGGCAGAGGCCTCTCGCATACTTCCTCCAACTACCCCCGGTCATGTACTAATTGGGGCCATTTCATTCCTTCAAACTTCTTTAATCTCATCCACCCACTGAGGGCCGGAGGGACTGAGGGCCGGGGTTTGATTGTTGTATTCATATAGGAGGTGGCCAAGTACTGCACCAAGGTGGCCAATCCTGCTCTGGTGAAGAAGTGCGTTACCGGTTCTGGACACCGGATCAGGCCGCACTCCAGGCCTGTTTATGCAATTTTATCAAGGCGCCGACTTTTTTTCTCATGCGATGGAAAATCGCGCGGCACCGGAATTCGAGCCGCGGTCCTCTTGCACGCGAGGCGGAAGCTCTACCTCTACGCCACCCGCTGCACCGCTGCGCTATTCGTAATCGCCCATATATATATATATATATATATATATAATATATATATATATATATATATATATGTGTGTGTGTAGTGTGTGTGTGTGTGTGTGTGTGTGTGTGTGTGTGTGTGTGTGTGTGTGTGTGTGTGTGTGTGTGTTTGTGTGTGTGTTGATTCAAAAAAGATTTGGTCGAGAGTGAGAGCTCGTCGCTGTCTGCTTCAAGACTGTGTGCTGTTACTTCACGCTACAATACAAGAATATGTTACCGTACCAACTCACCCAACTTTGCGTTCTTTGAACAAACTGTTAAATGGATCGGTGGTCGAGATTTTTTAGCGCGCCATTCAAAGCCAGGTTGGGGCCCGCGTCGATCTGCTGCGGGAGTTAGTGCAGCGCCGTCCTGATCTCTTCTGCGCTAAAGTCCTTATCCAATTCTGCGTTCGGATCCGCCTCATACGGGCCCTTGTTCTACGGTCGAAGTGTGCGGCAGATGCTTCGCTCGTGACCAGACTGTCACTGCATCTTCACCGTGCTTCTCGAGCTCTCTATGCAACATACGTTCGAGGCAGTCCCTCTGGCGGGACTTTGTCTTCGTCCAACCCGAGCAGGTTCCATGATTTCACGTTGTGTAGTTAGCGGACCAGCGCATTGCATAACTCGTCCCATTGCTGGCGGTTGAGCCTGCGGCAATGTTCCTCGAAGTTGCGGTTGATCCCCGCTATTTATACTTCAGAGTCTCCAGTTGAGCCTCTGTCCCTTGCATCTGGCCAAGATCGATTTCTTCGCCTCGAAGAGATGCGCCAGGTGGTCATCCATCTTGCCCGTTTCAACCTCGGTTTCGATGGTCTCGGTTGACGCTTTGGCGTCCGCGGCCACCGAGCGGGTCCATGCCTCGATGTCCGTGATTGAATCTCCTGAAAACTGTTTCTTTCTTTCTAAAATTTTCCCCGTCGGTCCATTCGAATTTGCGCTTACTGCCGTGCACCTCAACCGGCAGTCGGGACGTCTATTGCGACCGGTGGCTCCCCAGGTCGGGCGACGTGGTTTTCCACGTGGTGGCCGTCGCACCAGCATTTCTCACGAACGTCAGGTCCCGGGGTCGTGTCCCTGGTGCTGCAGTTGCGGTTCTCGTTGGATGGGCCGGACCCGTAATTAACGTGAAGTCGAGTTCTTTCGCGTCTTGCCCGTGCTGTATCTGTGACGCCACGCATGTACTGCTACGTGAAATCATCCCCAGTAATCAGCACCCGGGACCAGGCAATCTTGAGCACGTCTTTCTGAACCAGCACCCAGAAGCGTTGCGGCGTTCTCGAGCAGCTGATATATATGTCCAGTACGAATATGCTTTGTTTCCTCCGCTTGGTCGGTATCAGTTCGGTGAGAGCGTGTTCCATCTGGACGCTGCTCATTCGTGGTCAAGAAATGTGATACGCTACCTGATGAGCGTGCGTTAGACCGCTCCCCTCGATTTTACCGCCGTGCGTTTTGTAACAGCCGCCTTCGTGAGTGCTTCTCGTGGTAATTATTATTACGCCTAGTTTCGGGCTGCAGAATCAGCGTCTTTTCTATCTTTAGATCCCTGTCATCATCATTACGTCCGGCTTACGTGTTTTATGTCCGATGTGGTGCTCTATAACCACCTTCTTAACGTGGACGTCGCTTCAGTTCCAACTGCCATATTACTATCCCTTCATTTCTCGTTGGCATACTGATGCGGATGTGAGTTACTCGGCTGTCACTTGATGATTGCTGGTCCCGCCTCGCTGGTACAAGTTCGTGTTGCATGATTACGGGCTCATTCATTATCATCTGCATGTTTCCTTCAAGGTTAGTGGTGCTGTTTGCGAGCTCGACGAATGTTGCGTGTCATGTCTCAGTGGCGCTCTCCATGGTGCATAGCTTTTTCTTGATATCTGTAACCTCCGCTCGCACCTGGCTCTCGAAAACCACCCTCGAGCGGTTGTGGTTGTACCGCCAGTTTTTCGAGGCCGATGCGTTCGCATCAGAAACGCTTGCTGGCACCGGCTACTGGGCGTTCTGTCTGTTCTGTTCCGCCGCGGCGCGCTCGCGTCTGACTTCTCGCGTATCTTGTATTAGCTTTTTGGAGTAGCGCGCGCATACCGCGTTCTGTTTCTTTAGCGCCTCTAAGGTGCCGCTATCGGCCTTCTGATTTTGCTCTGGGACTTTAGGTGCTTTTGCGACCCCCCTCCCGCGTGGTGCCCCGGACAGTGTCCGCCCAGCTAACCTGGTCTACAGAAGCTGGGGCCCTCTAAAGTAAAATTATGCCATTATATTTTTATTCCAATCTCCTGACGTCAATTTCCGTAACCACCGAAGCATGCCATCGGGCGGTAACCCGCAGGGTTGTCTGAATGCTCTCCTGGTTTCTAGGAGGTCAATTTTGTTTCTTTTAAAAACGAATAACACGGCATACACTGATCGGTTTGTCTTATCTAATTGGCTCACAAGAGGCGAGGAGCACGCTCAAGTGGAGAAGGATTCGATGGGCCGAGCCAGTGCACTGAAAATTGAGAACTGGATAAAGCGGGGTGGTGCCGGCGTCTGTGATTGGTCCGCTTTCTCCCTTACTTTTTCTGCGGTGGCTGGTCAAAAATTGCGAAAACATGCAACGGGATGTTAGGCAGCCACTGAAACTGTGCCTGAGCAAAGGATAGTTGGCAGGGGTCCTATAACGTAAAACTATTGCAATATGTTTTTATTGCAATCTCCTGACGTCGAATCTGCGTAAACCGCCGACGCAAGCATCGGGCAGTCAACCGCAGGGTTGTCTGAACAGACCAATCAAACGCTCTCCCTCGTTCATAGGAAGTTACTTTTGTTTGCTTGAAAAAAGAATTTATTTCTTTAAGAATTTAAAGAACAACTTTATTTTAAATCCGGCAGTTTAACCACCCGGGAGTCAGGTGTCCCATGAGGGGATTTCGAGGCCTTGCCTCGTCGCCGCCTCAGGGGCCTGCTGGACAGCCCACTCTTGCGTCTTGAGGTTGGAGCTGCGCAGAGCTCCGGCCCACTTTCGACGGAAGAGCCTCCGGAGCTACTGCCATTGTAGCTGATATAACACGACACTCTCCAATAACATTTGTGAGAGGGTCGCCCTAGTTGCCTGACATAACTTGCAAAGAGCACTCGGGTATTGCGCGGGTAAATGTGCCGACTGGGGAAGTTTTGTGTCTGCAGTTGTCGCCAAACAAACTGCCTGGTGACGTTTCAGCTTGGGTGAGGTGGGGGCAATACCCTGCCTGCCTTGCTGGTAGTGCTTGGTGATGTCATTGTATCTGACCAAGCGTTCTCGCTATTCTAAAGGCTATTCAGAAGGAAATTCTGTATTGTTCGGCATATTAATGCATCTATAACGCCTACACGTCCCTTAACGTGGTGAGTAATCTTGGGTTTGTGCCGTCGCGTGACAGGCAGGTGAAGTGGTTGCCGCCCGAAAACTTTTCACCGGTGGGGTAATGGCGAAATGGCGTCGAATCTAAATAACCATTTTCTTTTGTTCTTTCCAATCATGCATAGTCAGTGTGTTCACGCCATATCAGATGGGGAGCTATCGCCGTTTTCGTGACGTCGTGTGACAAGCAGGCGAAGTGGGTTGGTGCAGGAAAGTTTTTGACCAATCGCCGAGGGCTTGATTGCAGAATTGGAACAGAAAAGTTTGGAATAGCTTTATGTTATAGCGCCCCTATTGCCCTTGATCTGGATCTCGTCGGAGCGCGGCTCTGCCTTCGCCTGCTGCGAGACCTGGACAGGCCACGCGATCGCGACCTGGATCTGGGTCTGGGCAGCTGGATGGACGGGAGGTCTTGCTGTGTTAGTTGGTTATTTGTGTTTTGGCGCTCCTTTTGTCGTCTGCGAATCACGCACGAAATCTTGTACCTTGCTTTGCAGGCCTTGTCGGCGGTCATGTAAGCGCCGCAGCACAGGTTACACTTGGGTGAACATTGGTGTCCTTGATCGGGTTCGCTAAAACTTCAGCCCCGGCAGATGCGGTCGGCGGGATTTGGGCCCACGTCCATGCGGTGGGCGGGGCGTCTGCAATGGTATCAGATGCCAGTTTACTTGCGAGACAACGTGCAAAGCGCTGTGTAGCGCTCTACCTGACGAGGTTGGCCACCTTGAGTCCGTCGAACGCGGTAAATACCGTGGTCGTAGTACGCCTGTGGGTTTGGGCGCCAGTCCCAGTGGGTTTCTCGGCTTTACGATGTTCTTGTCCATCTCTCGGGGCCCGTCCTCAATGGGGATGCTTGGAATTACTCCCTTGGTAGTCGGGTGCCGTTTCGTGCGCGCTGACTTCATGCGCTTTCCCTTGGATGTGAATTTGCCGCATTTTGCCGTAGTGGTGCGCATTCGTTCGTCTCAGTCTGTTGACGACGGCGATGTTTTGTTGTGAATTCGGACAGACCTTTTCTTCCGCACTTTCTTCTCCCGTTATGCAGGCGGCTTCGAGAATGGCGGCAGTAACCCTCGGGGCGCCTACCTTAACGATATCGAGGCCGCCCTGCGGTCGAACCACGATTCTGATTTCCTCCTTCGGTAGTCTGGGCATGCGTCCCGCCTTGATAACCTTTCCTTTTATGACCTTCCTTTCCTTCGAGCGCGTTCGTTCTTGCGTCGATGTCGTGCGTCGCGTTCGCACCGCGGTCTCGGGGGTCTAACGCCGCACTCCGGCGTTCTTCCATCTGGCATATTCGGTGGAAATGTCTTCCCCTCTCACTCCCACGTTCCCCCTCTCACTTCCACGTTCATACTTGAGTCATGTTACATTTCCGCGGCGTGCTGCTGTTTCTGGTGCTCTTTCTCTCCCCCTACTTTCATTCCCTACCCCCTGTGCAGCGCGGTTGAGGTGTCCTCTGCTGAGAGACAGTTACTGCGCTGCACTTTACCCCAACCTTTCCTTCCCATATTCAAGAATCTCCTTCTCTCTCTCTCTCTTTGTGGGCTTGTTTTCCTTCCCATATTCAAGAATCTCCTTCTCTCTCTCTTTGTGGGCTTGTGTTGTGGCCCGCCGAGCGGCGGCATCGACTGCGTAGAGCCCCTTCTCCCCTTTGCGGCGACTGCGGCGCGATCAATACCCTCCAGCATCTGCTATGTGAGTGCCCCAACTTTTCGCTCGCGCGCGCGTCTCTTGCCCGTGTTTACCGTGGGCACGGCCTGCCGTGCGACACCGTGAATGAACTCCTGCACCCCTCGGGCTGCCCTTCACGACACAGGACACTACTACGTGCGCTCCTGACATTCGCCGAGGCTCTCGGCCTCGCCGACCGCCTTTAGCTCCATCGCATTTCCGCGGCGTGCTGCTGTTTCTGGTGCACTTTCTCTCCCTCTACTTTCATTCCCTACCCCCTGTGCAGCGCGGTTGAGGTGTCCTCTGCTGAGAGACAGTTACTGCGCTGCACTTTACTCCAACCTTTCCTTCCCATCAACTAGAATCTCCTTCTCTCGTGGGCTTGTGCCGCTTCGTTGGAAAGAGTCCGTATACGTGGCACCGCGTCCGTGGGCACCGCGTCCTAGTCGGCGCAGTAGGTTTAGTGTTCGCCGTACACGCCTAGCATGGCTGCAACGTGGTCGGATCACAAAAAGTTCACTATCTTCGCGAATAATGGTGGCCCACCTAAAAATCAGGTATCCGTCGATGCCTCTCGACTTCACGTATCCGTTCGTAAAAAACTGGCGGTGAAATATGGTTGAAATTGCTAGGAAGTTATTTGTAGAAGACGGAGTCATGTCCGTTCACCTCGGTGACCGTAGAACCACCCCTCCTCCTTCCCGGTATATAGGTAAGCGAAGATATTTTTATAAAGGAAGTTTCTAAAAGGACCATGCAAACAAATATTTCACATTTAAACGTGCTCTGGAAGAGTAACTGACGCGGAAATAAAACGCCTATGACTTCGACCTCACCGCAGCCATTTTGTGATGTTGTCACTGTGATCGCTTGCATGGCCCCGTGATTAGGTTCGAGGAAACCAGCCTTCTTTGGTTTTACATTCACTTTCTATTATTCGAGGGCTAGCTCTAATGTCGATAGATCAGTGTGGGAGGCGGCGAATCGAAGTAGCTGCTGTGCCCACTGTTTATTAGGACGACCAGCGACGGTGCCGCGGCATCTCGGAAGTGGCCGCTACCGCTGCCGCTCAGGTAGAGCTCGTTAAGGTGTTCTATTCTCTGCTCGCAATACATACCCATGAACCCACTTTTTCACCGGCTCTGAAGGTGATAGTCACGATGCTACAGGGCCCCCACGTAGTGCGAAGCGCAATTGAAATCAAGCTTAAAGGAAACTTCAAGTCCAGGAGGCAAGGTAAAGTGTGGAGGTGGTGTCGTCGTTGTTAGCGTCGGGTTCCTGCAATTCGGGAGATATGTACTAGGCAGCACCGGCAGCTTAGGTTAGGAGCGATGCGCAACCACATTGATCTCGCAGTGGGAAATCGCGACCTGCCGCAGGTTCTCGTAGATGCCCGGGACCCAAACAAATAGGAGCTCACAAAGTACACCGTCTGGCAGCTCAGGACTTGCGTGGAGATAGCACAAGTGGTGGTCACTCACGTTGTTGAAATAGAAGCAATTCTCGATCTGAAGAAACCAGATGGCAGAGTTTCTCCTGCAAAGCTTCGGTAGGCCATGCATCCACGGTAGATGTGAGTGCAGAACATCGGAAGGCTCTCCTGCTTCTGCTTGCAGTGAAATGTCGATAGCATCAGGGTTACCACATTGATCTCGCAGTGGGAAATCGCGACCTGCCGCAGGTTCTCGTAGATGCCCGGGACCCAAACAAATAGGAGCTCACAAAGTACACCGTCTGGCAGCTCAGGACTTGCGTGGAGATAGCACAAGTGGTGGTCACTCACGTTGTTGAAATAGAAGCAATTCTCGATCTGAAGAAACCAGATGGCAGAGTTTCTCCTGCAAAGCTTCGGTAGGCCATGCATCCACGGTAGATGTGAGTGCAGAACATCGGAAGGCTCTCCTGCTTCTGCTTGCAGTGAAATGTCGATAGCATCAGGGTTACGGTGGTAGCTGAATGCATATTGAAGGTTGTGCATGTGGCGTCGCCGTGTCTGCGACAGTGGAATTTGCACCTAGTGAAGACGGAGAGAGAGCCTCTGTATTGGTTATGAGCGAGGTGCGGAAAGCAGACAGCTTGCGAGAACGTCCAAGGAAGGAGAGTGGCAGGCCGCAGAGTAGCTGAAAGCGGTTATGTTTGGCCCAGTGAATTCCTTGGAAAGACTCGTCGTGCAGCTTCCTTTGAGCTGGGAAAGAGGCTCACGAACCGAGTAGAGGTCTCATGCTGGGGCCAGCGCGTGCTGATAATCGGCACAGGTGGACGCAGGCGATGTGGGACGACAAGAAGCGGAATGACGCGACTGTTCAAATGGTGAGAGCTGATGTGAGTGATCGCTCGAGGAGACTTAGTGAGCAAGCACGGCTGCCCGTAAGTCCGCGTAGAATTCGGGGGCAAGGGATGACAACCGGAGCAAGGAACGCAGCCGGAGCTTGGAACATTGTTCAGAAGGAAGTGGCTGTCCAGCTGGATGACCCAAATGTCCGGCATGTCGACGTAGAATTACCTGACACTCTACAACCGCGGGGCGTCTGTAGGGCCGCGTGAGGCCATGTCACTACTCTCCTAGGTAGTGACATGGTAGGTAGTGACATAGAGCCTAGGTAGAGTCGGTGCGCTGACTCTCGCATGGCTGGGCTCGGTGGTCTGGTGTCACCAATTTATGAGTTGACGCTGGCTTGACTGGGCTCCGTCGTTCACACGACGAGGTAGACGCCATAGCCACGGTTGATTAAAGCTGACCAGCCTTTTGCAGTGGGATCTCGGCGGCAGTGGTATTATACGTAAAAATCACGAATGGCAAAACTACGTCCCTGTTTGTTTGGCTAGGTTGAATGTACATGCCTATCATGTCGGAGAGAGCGCGATGAAAGCGCTCAATCAGGCCGTTAGTTTGGTGATGGTAAGTGGAGGTAGTCTTGTGGGTGGTGCCGGAGCTTCTGAGCAATTCGTCTACGATTTGTGAAAGAAATGCCTTTCCGCGGTCGCTCAGGATGCCGCGAAGAGCACTGTGCCACAAAATTATTGTTTGAAGTATAAATGCAGCCACATGAGAAGCCGACGCCGAAGTCACGCAAGCTGCTTCGACGTAATGTGTCAGGTGGTTGACGGCTGTCACTGTTCATTGATTACCGGTGAGAGTCGGGGCAAAGGGACCGTGCAACGACTTTGAATGGTGCCGAGGGACACGGGACTGGTTGAGCTCTTCGCTTTTGGCGCTGACAAAGGGCGCAGGAAGCGACGTACCTTGCTACGCTAGTGGATAAGCCGGACCAGTGGGAGCGATCTTTGGTGTGGCCGTACATTTTACGGAAACCAAGGTTTCCATCAGTTATGTCGTCGCGATAGACATTAAGAGCATGAACGCGAAGAGAGCGAGGCAGAACAGGCCCGCAGCTTTGACCATCAGGGTATTAGATGTGGCGACAGCGAACGCAGTTGTCGAGTTTAAATTTCATCAGCTGTCGCCGAAGGCAGGCGTTAGGCGGGCGCGAAGTTCCCTGAAGGCGGTCCCTGAGCTGTCAACAGTAAGAGTCAGCGAGTTGGCGAGATTTTAGCGATGCATGCTGATCAGAAGGAATTTGGTCAATAACGGTTAAGGAGACACATGTGCGGAAGGAGAGTCCGATAGGTGGGCGCGGAAGGTAGTAACAGAATCAATGTATGGCGCCGTAGAATGCGGGCAGTGAGAGAGTGAATCTGCGTCCTGGTGATTTTTGCCACATTTTTACATAATAGTGAAGTCGTATTCTGGGGGGCAGACGGAAAATTCAGCAAACAAGGCGTCCCGACAAGTTATCGAGCGTGGAAAGCGAACATAAGGCATGGGGGTCCGTAACGATGGTAAAATGGCAGCCGTGAAGACAAGATCAAAACTTCTGTACCGACCAAACGACATCTAGACACTTCTATTCAGTGATGGTATAATTCTTTTCGGCGTTTGCCAGTGCGTGGCTTCAGTACGCGACGACCGCCTCCCGTGAAGACTTATCTCGCTGTAGGAGAATACCACCGATGCCATGACAACCAACGTCCGTATGCAGGAGTGTGGTCGTGGTTTCATCAAAATGGCGACGCACTGGTTCAGAGGTGACGGTACATTTCAGATGGGTAAAAGCAAATTCGCGTTGGGGAGACAACCCAAAGCGATAACCAGAACCATGTTATTTGTGCAGAGGAGCAGCTATTCTGGTGGAGTCTCGTATGAGTCGGTGAAGATAGAAAGTTAGTCCAAGAAAACTGCGCGAATTTTTGGCGAGGGAAGTGAAGAACTGCTCAAACCTTGTCGGGATCAGGACAAATGCTGTCCTTGCTCACAAAGTAACCCACGACTTTGTCTTGCTGAAAAAATTGCACTTTTTGTATTCAGCTGTAGGCCAGCGTTGACAAGACACGTGGGAATTTCGGCCAGAGGTTGGAGGTGTTGAGAGAATGTAGATGAGAAAAAAATATCGTCCAGATAGCACAAGCAAGCCTCCCACTTCAGGCCACTCATTATGGTGTCAATGTTGCGCCAGAACTGCAGAGGCCCAATGACATTACATTGAAGTCGTATAGCCCATCTGGTTTTGAAAACGCTGTTCTTTCTTCATGGTGTATACAACACATACTCCCAGCTCAAGGCGGCGACTTTAATTTCACAAAGAAGCCGACTTAGCCAGACGAGATCGGGCAAAGAGGTCCTAGTGAGGGCGGGTATTCCACCGCACCCCCAAAACTTCGACGAGGTACTGGTGGATATTCCCGGTCCCATCCTAAGCAGGATCTCGGTCGCTCCTGTCCCAAGAAATATGCACAAAGACAGAAACAAAAAGCGAAGAGAAGAGAGGGTGAAATGGCTAGGCAAACTCGTCAGAAATAATGAGAACACCGTTTATGTTGACGCCTCTCAGTACAACTGTACAACTGGAAGCGTGCAGTAGTCACTGTCATAGGCAATGACAAGACTAGCCTAATCTCAAGCGCCTCCCTGATCACGTCCTCTATTTCCAAGGCAGAATGCTTCGCCATCGCCTTGGCAATCAACGACCGGGAACAGACGGGGCCATCGTACAACACCATCATCTCGGACTCTCAATAGGCGTGCCGCTTCTTTATAAACGGCCGTCTCCCTTTCAAGGTTAGCCGCCTCCTGGGAAAGGAACTCAAGAATACATATAGACTGGTCTGGTGTCCGGGACACGCAGGCCTGGAGGGGAATGAGAGGGCTGACGCTCTCGCTCGAGAGCTCACGAACCGAGCGGAGCAACCATCGCCCTCCCATTCACAACCCGCCGCTTCACAGGAAAGCCGTCGCCAGGAGGATGATAACGATCCGGCACGTATGGCACCACGCGATATTCTTGCTCACCAGCGCGGCATGCGGAAAAAATACGGCGCCCCCCACACATCTTTGCAAGGGGAAGACACAATAGATCTCCGCAGGATTCAAACGGGGGTCTACCCAAATTTATTAGGATTGAGCAAAACTTTCCCAACGATGTACGGGCGTGTCTGTCCGTGGTGTAGCGACTCACCACCGTCTTTGTACCACATCTCATGGGGATGCCAAAATAGACAGCCAAATTTAAATGCCTACTTAGTTACGTATAATATAACCAACACACTGGAGCAATGGGAGGCACAATTCGCCAGCTCAGACCCGAAGGTGCAGAAGGCTCTTCTTGGTCACGTTGGGTTAGCGGCAGAAGCCAGTGGAGCCCTGGACTTGGGGCACCGCCCACGAAGCTCCTAATCCCCCATCCCCATTTCCCCAATTCAATAAAGTTATTCTCTCTCTCTCTCTCTCTTCATCGTCCTCATGCATAGGCATCTGCCAGTAGCCCGAACATGTCCCCTCCCCCACCCCCCCAGATCGAGCCTCGAAAAGTCCTCGGCATCCTGCAGCGAATCCAAGGCATCGTCTATGCGCGCCATAGGGCGTACATCCTTGCGCGTGATCTTTTTGAGTGCTCGGTTTTCTAGGTGAATCCGCACAGAGCAGTTCTTTTTTCCAACTTGAACGATGGGGGATGACCAAGGACTAACGGAGTGGCGTATTAACTTCTGTTGCAGCATATCACCGACGTTTTCTTCAGTGAATTTCAGCTCGTCTAGAGATACGCAATATTGTCGACGTCAAACATTGGACCTGCGACCTGTCTCTATCCGATGCGTCGTGAAGCAACCCTATCTCAATGAAGTGGACTGCGCGTCAAACAAAGCTTCATGCTTTTTCAGCAAAGCACGAAACTGTTGTGACTGCAAAGGGGTCTGGTCGGAGCTTATGTTAGCTGCAAGGGTAGAGGGACATGCAGAACGTCCATCAGAAGGAGCATCAGAGGAAGCCGTTTCAACAGCAATGATAGAGAGAGGCTCTGATTGAATGACGCAAGCCAAGTTAGTGCACTTAGGAATGAGAATTTTTTTCGGATGTCGGGTTAGTAGCGCAGACGAATATGGAGCCGTTGTGAAACAGGATTAGCCCTGCTGCAAAGGCTATCCCTCGTTTAAGACAGCGTCCAGATGGTTGTACGAGCACGTCACCCTGGTCAATGACATCCGACGCGATTGCAGCAATGCTGATGGCAAGGAGGTAGCTTGCTGTCTTCTGAAGCAAGCAAGCGAAGTGCTGCGTCATCTGCATGAAGCGAATAGGAGGTGTAGGTAATGTGGAGAGCAGGTTGCCGGCAGCAGATGGAAGCGGCCGCGGTAGAAAGAGAGAGAGAGAGAGAGAAAACATTTATTTGGCCCATCGAGGTCATTGCTCTTGAAGTCGAGTGGGTGGTGTCCTCATTCCAGGACTCTACTGCCCATGGCTGCTCGACGTACTCGCTGGACGAGAGCTTCTTGTCCCGCCAGGGTATCACCGGTCAGTTGTACCTGCCACCGCTAAAATTACGTGTTCAGGTTTGCCCCTGCACTCCCAGGAGATGTGAAAGAGTGTAGGGCGTGTGTCGCCGCACCAGGGGAAGATGCCGCGATAAGTATGTGGGAACATTTTACTCTATCTGTGTAGGTTTTGAAATATGTTGGTCTAAATAAGTCTGAGAGCTACTGCCTTTTCAGTGCAGGGCTTTCTGGAAGGGGAATGATAAATGCTGCGGTTGATTCGCTGGATCTCAAGTCGGTCGCTGTAATTGGATGACATAGGCACGAAGGTAAAGTGTGGGCATTGATGAGACGATCGGTCTTGGCCCGCTCGGTAGATTAGCGCTCGAGCTAGGGCGTTTGCCCTTTCGTTGCCCTCCAGATCGCGCGGCCCAACGCCTGCGTGATTTGATGGGATTCTTGCAGCCTCAGGCATAGAATCTGAGCCGCCAGCAGCGGTGTTCGTCCGTTGGTAAAGTTACGGCAGGCCTGTTGCGAGTTGGTAACGACATGAACTTCCCTGCCTACCCTGTCTTGTTACTTTATCACCAGCACCGCGGCTATGGTCTCCGCTGCAGCTGGGGTGTCTGCCCTGACGGAGGCCGCGAGGGTCAAGGAGTTGTATCTCCCGTTCACGGCGGCTACCGCGAAGAGGCCCCCTACAGGGTACGCCGCCACGTCCACGTACGTTACGTACTGGTCACCCTTGAATTGTCGACGCTGTCTGTCGACGCGAGCCTTGCGTCGTCCTTCATGTAGTTCATGACACATGTGCTTCGGTATCGGGTTCGCCTTGATCTTGCCTCTGACCTCAAACGGGAGTGATCGTTGCCCTTCGAGGGCACGGAGCTTCGTCGCCGTTCCGCTCTGGTGGAGGATGGTTCTGCCCGCCGCCGTGTTCTGTAGTTTGGCTTTGCGAAGCCATAACCGCGTCCGACAGCTCAACGAAGGTGTTGTGAATCCCGAGGGCCGCTAACTTCTCGTTTGAGGGTGTGACACGGAGACCCAGAGCCGTTTTGGACGTGCCTCTTTTGATTCCCATCCTAATATCAGCTGCTAGGCACAGGAACTTCGCACTGCGAATTTTACATAATGCAGAATTCCACGAATGCAGACATGATCAGTGCACATGGCGGAAGGTCTAATGGCGTCCCCTTGAGCAGCGAGTACGTAGGCTCATCGTAGGGAGTGGTAAAATTCCATAAAAGCGAACACAAATCACGGTGAATAATTAATAAACTAGCACCAGTGTCTAATAATGCTTCCCCGTGTACTCTTTCCACTAAAACAGATAGCACATTATGCGGACCCGCTGGATGAATTTCTGTCCTGTCGTGCAATGGAGATTTTCCTTCAAAAGCTGCATAAGTTAGTTTTCCGGGCGACGGTGGCAAATTCAGACTCTGGTCGAAGTGTCACCACAGAGCGACGAGCGGGTGACAGCGAGTGGCGCCTGGCCGGACAGCAGCTAGGAGCCGTCTCGGACGTTGCAGGTGGCGATGGAGAGCGGCCGGGACGTGGAGCATAAAGACGTCACTGGAAATTGGCCCCAACAGCAAGGTCGTCCCGCTTGTGTGTGTCAAGTCCGCGACGCTCGGCTTGCTGACGCTTGTGGTAAAAACCTGGATTGTGGCCACGATGTCCACGTTAGTAGGAGATATGACGCCATGGCGGATATTAAGATTCGTTAGATGCGTTGGGAGACATCGAAGCCAATTGGACCGCCGTCGGTTTTGGAGGCATCGACGCAACGATGGCTTGGGTAACTGCGGCTACATGCGCGTATTTTGATGAGGGTCTAGGCGCTAGAGGGTCCATACACGCAGTACCAGACATGGACGCCAACTATTCCTTGAAATCGTCAAGCAAAATGGTACTAGAGGCATGCAAAGGAAGGGGACCTGCCGAGAAGCCAAGAGACTGCAGCTCTTCCTGTATGATTGCGCAGACCATTGCTCGTGTGATTGGTGGTGGAACGACGAGGCATTGGCGGTGGGGTTCTTTTCACGGCGGTCCGGCGGCAATCGTACAGATTCGAGTTCGTCAAGGCGCTGGCACGTAGCTACAATACCAACGACGGTAGCCGGATTCTTGATGTCCAGCACATTGAAGGCGATAGTCCCGATGCCTTTGGGTATGTGGCGTACTCTGTCTGACCCTCTCATGGAAGCGTTGATGCGGCGACAAAGAACCAGGGCATCCCCTATATAGGAGGCATAGGACTTGCCGAGGTGTTGGTTGCGAGTGTCCACTGTCTTCTTCGTGAGGGCTGAGCGAATCGCTGCAGTACTAAAAACTTGTCGGAGGTGCTGTTTTAAAGTACTGGAGTCGGTGAAGTCGTCCTTGCAGTAAAAAAGCCATCTTCCCTACGCCCGTGAGATATACGGAGACGTAGCACAGCTTCAGCGCCGCGTCCCAACGGTTACCAGAACTCACCCGGTCGAAGTTGTCAAATCAATCCTCCACATCTTCATCGCAAAGGTCAACGAGCAGATAAGGATCCCGCTGGAGTCCACTGACGATCCGATATGGAGAGGTTGTGGCAGGCAGAGCCCAGATTGTAGACGTAGACGTTCCAGATTCTTCATCCTACAGCATTCAGGCGGATAGCTGGCATGAACGGCGACCTCAGTGAAGGTCCAGGAAGTAGAGCGGGCGAGTCGAGGACGGGCGACCGAGGAGCAACATGCTCCGAGGAGCTACCATGCGTTAGCTATCCGTTAACGCGACCTTTAATATGCTCTGAAGACGTGGCGGACCGATCACACTCAGGGCACAGATCAATCTGAAGATGAGTCCCCACAAGCAATTAAGACAAAGAGCCCGATGTGAGGATGATCATATGGAGACAATGAGGAAGTTCCTAGGGAATCCCCGTAGTATGTACGATGTGTCAGCTAATTGATACTGATAACCTAAATAAAAGGATTTCTTTCTCATGGATTTTTCTTTCATCACCCACGTCATCCTTCGGGACAGCGAGCAAAGAAAAAGTGGCATTACAAACGCGGTAGGTGCTCATTCATGATTTGCTTAATTAACCTGTAGATTTTGCCACACTGAATGCAACTAGTAGGACGCATAGCCGGTATGCAAATCCTACGAGTATACTCATCATTATATAAATAAAATAATTATGCAAGCTTATCTCCTTCACTTTAATATAGTATGCTTTTATCGTGCTAGACTTACCAAATAATAATTTCTGATGGTCGACGTAGAGTTCAGCCAGTAATAGTGTAAATATTAGTAAAGCTATGAAGCAGTATTGGAACAGCCACATTTCTTATCTACCAGTAATGGCTAAACCATAAATGCAGCCAATCCAAAAAAACAGTCCTAAATAGCTGAACCATCTTATGGCCAATAATGGTGCTTTCTATAATGTGGAAAAATTTGCCCTGCACTACCGGAAAGGGTAGGGTAAACACTGTCAAGTAGCGGTTTTCCGATATGCCGGCGTCGAGCAGGTACCGAACATCGGCATCGCCAACATATGACCCTTTTAGACAGCCCTGTTGTGCTGCTGGGAGAACACTTACACAGGCCACTTAGTCTCGGGGGTCTGAAGCATGATGGACTCTTATTATTTGCCTGATGTTCACTGAAACACCTGGCACATCCCAAATTGTCGACTTCTGTCTTGTGTAGAAATTCACATGTTTCCGTGAAACATGCTTAAATCTTCTAAAAGAAAATGAGTTCTCTCAGCATTTTCTAATGGCTCTCTTCAGAGATCTGCCGACTGCTCTTGAGTTCATATCACGCCCTGAGTAAGTAATGCTCCTGCAAGGTGGACAGCTGCGTCATATATCAAAACAAAGCTGTAGACGTAGCCGATGCCTTGATAAATAAATAGCTACAAAAGTTGAAATTCTGACAGCAACCTCCCTCAGAGAAATTATATCATAGTTTAAATATTAGGAACTTCTCGAGGCATATGTATTGTACATGTTTTTTCTGGGCGGGCTTGTTCTGCATGCACCATTCGCCAAGCAATAAATTGGTAAGTGAATGAAGTGCTGGATATTTGGAATCGCCGCATCGTATCTACCTGCCCTCCACGATGCCGCCAAACTGCGTAAAGAGAGACGTCATCCGACCCTTATGCATTATTTTCGCTGGTTCAACAGATTTGTCGCCACCTTTTCTGACAAACATGATGTATCGTTCTTTCATATTTCTTTTTAAGCAGTAAAATGAAGTGGAACTTTACTTTCGCTTTTTGATCATGAAAATATATTATTCAGGAAAGCCTCCTCAAAATCTAAAAATGTAGACTGTATTTAGGTTGTCTACAGGCTGTACGCCGACTCTACACAGTATTGGTAAACAAAGGGCAGTGGCCACCTGAGCACACTGTTGCATTAACAACAATATAATGATACTTCATTATAGAGCTGGATAACTCCATTCAACATATGCGCTGACTAAGGAGCAGTTTTGGGCTGAAGTATTCACACGATATTTAATTTTATTCATTTACTCTGATGGCCAAAGCATTGCCGAAATGAGTAGGGGATACAAAAAAAAATTGATTTCACCCGAAATGCAAAGCACTTATAGCGACAGCAAGGCAATAGACAACCTGACTAAGTGTTTTAGTTTTAATGGCCATATAAGTTTCTGGAAACATCCACTTCGTAATTAAATTACAAGGCCTGATGTGACATGCCCACAGGAAAACATAAGCAGACATCAGTCAGTGACCACAGAGGCTAGCTGTTATAACGCTGGCGTAATGAAAGGTGGCAGCAGCGAGGAGCGAACGCTTCGCGCTGCCTCTCGCATCAGCGCATCTCCGAAAGTTGAGGTTACGTAACCTTCCACAATAGGCAAGCGAAACACTGCGCACACAAAGCCACCAGTCGTCTCGGCTTGCCTAATATTTGCACCGGCCTGATATTGTCTACAACATAAAGCGCGCGGGGCCGCACTCAGCCGTTCCATGCGCAGCCGTGGTCGGGCAAGAAGGGGAGATGCGCAACCACCTGTACCGCTCAGCGAGCGCTTGATCTCGTTGCCTCCCCCCCTCCCCCCCTTGCACCCACAACGCTGGGCGAGCAGGAAGATGGCACGCATCAAGCTACCATCCTTTTCGGTGTACTCTCGCGCGCTTTTCCTCAAACCTATGGCATTGGCCTACGTGGGGCGACACGATCTGAAATCAATTGGACTTTGCACAGAACCTCACAGCGATGACGAGGCGGAAATTTGCCTGCAGTGTCCTTGTAATTGCTACGGCAATAAAACAACAAAATGGACATGACAGAACAGACTAAGAAGCCAAACGACATTATAAAAAGTAATCAAGAACTGTAGTCCTGAAAGCATTAGCATCGGTTGTGGGAACGACATGGTCTGGGAGTTGGTTCCAGTCTGTGCTTGTTTTGGGGGACAATATGGATTTTGGAATAAGGCCAGTGTTGAATAATGTCTATATTTAAGTGGCACATCAAGATTTGCGTTCTAACGAGATGTTTACCTTAGGTTCAAAGCGCTGTTCCATGTGAGTAATACGCAAAATAGCCGAGTTACATATCGAAAGATAAAAAAACGAGACCGTTCTCTTAAGGTAACAAACTTTCGCATATGTCTCTCTACGGTTCGGAGTTAGTAGCTTTGTTGCAATCTAAATTCATGGTCACACCGACATTCAGGTACAGGATGGAGGACATGTTATTTCTCCATACTCTTACCGTATTCCCCTCGCCTCCCAGTCATCGGCCTCGGTCTCCACACTGCCGATTACCGGGGAGTCTGCTGTTAAGACGATGGCACCGAATTCCAGCTGCTCGGCGCGCTCCACTTGGGAACGTGTGATAGCACGATTCTGGTAGAGGTATACCTGCATGTAGTGCTTCTCTAGGTCAAAGTTGAGCACAGAATTTTATGACGGCAGAAATCTTAACTTACTGAGTGTAATTACGTGTCATTTGTGTTGTGGACATCCTAGCGATGCGGTATACAGTGCCGCACAGTGATTAAAGTCAGGTGATTGTCATACTTTAAAAGACTAGCGTTTGTTCCATGTGTAAGACCAGTTTCTGAATTTCTTTACGAAATTATGGATAATACAGCAGTTCAGCTTACATCTAAAATTCACCTGAGCCTCTTACACTGACAAAGGCTAAATAATTCATAGAATATAGGTGACGACCCATTCATATAGAAGCTTCATTTGCCAAAGCCTGTTTATATAATTAAGACAAATACAAACGCAACCTCAGCAGCTTACAAAGGAGGTAGATAACCCTTGCTTCTGAAAGGAGAAGATAACCCTTGGTTTCGAAACATGTCCATGCACAATATTGCCCTGAAGTTGCGCCGTACGGGCCTTCCGTCGCGTATCAAATGATGCTGCGCTAGTGCAATAACTGTTACCAGCTTTTGAGGACAGCGGCTTCTTCTTCCACTGCCACTGTCAACGAGTGCAATTTTTTATGGCCAATCATCATTTGCCGAATACCAGGGGGATTGCCGTAGTTTGTTTTTGTGTGCGTAGGTTCATGTCTCGCCTCCTTAAAAGCATATTTCACGAGTAAAAAGACAGCGCGTGTACAAGGTATAAGATGGAACGAGTATCTGCCAGCACAAAAGCCCGAAGCTTGAACAATTAGTCCACGGACGCATGCGTTTTTATTTTGTGCTAACGCCAACTTGTGCTTTCAGACGAGGGACGAGTGCGTCATGTACCACACATTAAAGTATCTTATGAAAGCGCACGTGTCCCAGCTTTCCCCCGTAATCCATCGCCTCTGGAATCGGTCCACGTCCTAAGGGAACAAGTTATAACGCTTCTTCGCCAGACCACGACAAATCAGTGGTCAAGCCTTTGCAGTCGTACTCTGTCATCGGCTTGCCGTTGTCGTCACCCCCACGTTCCCGTCACGCACTATTGCCTGCCTTACACAAAGACCACCGTCCATCTGGTGGCGCTGTTAAAAACTGCAAAGGGTGCTGGCAAGCCAGCTACCTTCAGTATTATTCGCATATAAATGGATTCGCACAGCACTAGCTTGATATCTGCATTACCTGTTTCTTTGATACCGTTTCATAAAAAAATGGCTGAGTTCGTTTTCTAGTAATCTATCATGGTTTGAATATAATTTGAGTTCTCTTTAAGTTTAGTTTTAATATCGTAGGCACGATTTTGATTTCAAGAAACACCCTTTGCATAACGGATGCCTATTCTTCCCACGTGCCTCCCTGCTCCCGCTCTGTGATACAAAACGGTTAGCTTACCTCATCCAAACCGAATGCTGAGGTGCTATGTAATAATCTGTGAAGAATAGGAAAATGCCATCATCGAGGTCCCGTAACAAGCCATTTGCAAACACACCACCTTTCACTGTGTTCAAGAAATCAGTTACCACTATTATTCATTCCTACGAAATTGTTCACGTTGTGATAAGGAAAAGAGGCGAAGACAACAACAATGACAGATTCAAAACTATAAAGGCATCTTGAAATTGTGTGAGAGCAATTTAACACATATGAGATTAGGTAACGGGGAATGAGTGTATAGTGAGTGGTACTATTGCTTTATGTGTGGCCCATGGTCGCCAATCATGTGCTTTACCTTACCATACATGTTAACGCATTTCATTGCGATAGATTATAATGAAGAACAGATCGCGTGTTATTGTGGCGTGTGGTAGCTTACCGGCGATGGTGTTGCGCTGCTAAACATCAGGTCACGGGGTCAAATCCCGGTACTTTGATGGGGACAAAATGCAAAAAACGTCCGTGTCCCGTGCATTGGAGGCACGCTATAAATGGCAGGCTTGTAGTCAAGAATAATTCGCAGTCCCTCATTGCGGCGTGCCTCATAAACTGTGGTTGTGGCATGTAAGACCCCAGAATCCAATCGCAGGTTATTGTATTACCTGGACTTTTACTGAGCTTTCCACGGATTTTTTCCCATTTGCTGAAGCCACAGCGCATTGCCGTTCTTTCTTTTTTTCTTTTTTTTTTGACATATGAAGAGCAACTTTCCCGTAGTGTGCTACGACTCTCATCTAGCCTCTTATTGTGGTCGCTCACCAATTTCTACACATCGAATAAGACAAGTTAAAACTATAGCATTACACTCCCAATAGTGAGTTCCGTGATTTTTTCTGTGAGAAATCGTACTGCAAGCTTACTAATGAAAAACCATGTGCACACTGGTGCTGATTTGAAAATGGTGAATGCGCTGGCTTCTAAACAGAGTGCACGTTGTTTCAGACGTCTGTCGGGCAAGAAAACACTCTTTTTTTTCATGCCATCATCGCTCACGAACATAACTCCACGTGAACGTTAAAAAACCGTTATCGAGCATCCACACAAAGGTTCACCCTTTGTGTGGATGCTCATTGTCGCGTATTTGTGTGGACGCTCACTGTCTTCGTATTCGGGATGATTCGAGGTGTACCATGGAGACAGGTCTTAATCCCAGGATGTTCTTTGAAACTTTCACAGGTCATCTTGATGCAAGCTTTCAAGGACTAGCCTTGCGACCTCGAACGTGATCCTGTAGTAATGATATATAATATCCCTACGAGGCCAACGTGACTTGCCCTGTAAGAGAAACCAGCTCGAGAAATGCAAGTGGCGTTCTGAGGTCTGCTCTAATATTTAAATATGCTGATATGACAGGTAGCATCGTTCGCGCTCTCCGCCAAATCTGGAGTTGTGAAGAACTGGTAAAATTCTTCGACCTCGTAGCTGATACACGGCAGGCACAGTCCAGTTGCAGCACTTTTCTAATCACATCCGGCCATCGAACGAACGTCTCACCGCATTCACTAGCACTTTATTTTTTTTCTTCAGCACCACCCTGCTGCTCTAAATAAGCAGCGCTTATGTTCTGCACTCATTAAAAGTCCTGCCCATTCCCGCTTTTCTTTACCTGAGTTGGAACATGCTGTCGTCTTTGTCTCTTGACCACAAGTCTATCACATTGAATTACACAGCTGAGTGCACTGTCCATGTCATCTTGTGAACTTCAGTTTAGAGGGCCCTAACCAGGCCCCAAACCAAATTTTGGTCACACGCTGGAAGTTGTTAAGTGTCCTCTAGGGAGCGTTCTGCCGCAAATATTTTTTTTTTCAAATCTGCTCCATTAATAGCCGACATAGAAATATTTCAGTTCCCCGAACCATGATTTCAGCAGGCGGGCTCCACTGCCAAGCAACACGCTCTTTCCACTCGCCCCGTGTAGATTTCGCAAGCGAAATTCCTTTCCTGCGTTGTCCCATACGAGACCTCGAGGATCGCGTGACGCATAGGTCACAGGCCCCGCCTTCATTTTTTTTTCTTCTCGCCTTTTTTTTCCCGGCGCTACGCCTTTCCGCTGACGGGGTCGCGCGCGAGCTATTGTCTCGTTCGCGCAGCGCACGATTTTGGGCGCTGTGCAGAAGGAAACATGACTAGCGGTATAATTCAGTGCTACACGAATACTTAGGCAGAACAAGGGGATCGCAGAGCATGATCATGCGCTGGAGCACGGTAGCAAATAGCATATTTTCGGTACCTACGCACATGACCACACGACTGTGGGAACAAGCTGACAAATCGGAAGTGCGTCTGTCTTGCTTCGGTGCGAAGTAAAACAAAAAAAACGTGCAGACACACCGTTTGTGCGTTTTATTATTTCTGTAAATTTCAATTCGGTCAATTCAAGCAACAGATCGTACAGATAACAGATGTTGTTTTGAATAATTCCTGAAGTCACGTGTCACCACGAGCGCCGTCCCACTGCGGACAGGAATACGTTGGCGCGGGCACACGAGTACGTCATGCTTCGGCTTGGAGCGCGGCGGCCACGAGGAGAAGGAAAAACGGCGTTCGGATTGAAATTTCATATCTTTCCGCGGTGCGTAGTGATTTAATACATTGAAGACGCGATCGTTATCTCGGAACGTATACTCTGCGCTTGTCAGTTTAAGATGACCGCACCTGGTGAGGGGCCCATTAAACGGTAGGTATTCTTGCGCAACCGAGATTCGGGCAGGGGCGGGAAGTACGTACAATAGAGACTACCACTCGCTCTTCATCGCGCTATTCTTTACTCATTGGAAGGCGACAGAAAGCGCCGAGGCTGAGGACGCGTACTCTCGGGCGAGCGAGTTTCGGGGTGGGACTGGAGGGAAGAGAGGAGTGGCTGTCACAGGTAAGCTATCGCGCAACTGAGTTGCGGGGAGGCGCGGGAATGGCGGGACCGCCACTGGCTCCTTCGCTTGCTTCTTCGTCGCGGGGAGGCACCGAGGGAAAGCACGTATGCTCTCGCGTATGGAGTGGCGGGGAGGGATGTAGAAGTCTGCTGCGCGTGAGCTATCGCGCAACCAAGTTCCGTCGGTGAGCAGGCAGTAGGCGAGCTGTCGCTCGCTGACTCATTCCTTAGTTTGCTCGTTTAGGCTATTCGCTTACATTGCCAATCATCGTCGATGGTTTCTGCATGATTATTTACTCACCTGAGAAATTGCGTTAGCTTTGGAAGATCTGCAGATATCGCATATGATAAAGATATTTGCTTCCCCTACTTTCTTGGCTACGCTATGCCTGTATAACTGCTGGCACCTTTATTGTGTTTTAACACGCTGCGCCAAGTCACTCTGTTCAAGTTACACATCAGGTGCGCTAATGTTGTATGCCACCACTACTAACCGAGTCCGAGTCCGTGCCGAGTCCTTTGCATCAGAACCTGGTATAAAATTCCCTACTTTTACCAGTCGTCAATCTGCTCTCGAGCACTTTCAAGCAGGTTGATCGTTCGCATATTACGTGTCCTCATTTTCTTTTTTCTAAAAATGTAGCGACAATCAGATGCCAAGCTGCCACAGATTTTGTAGAATTATCAGCAAAATAATTTTGGCTAGGCAATTTAAATTACACTTCAATACGCCTAGCACGGTGAACCCTCCCGACTGCAAGAATTTCACATCACCATGACATACAAGCCCGCATCAAAACACTGTGATTACGACTGCCTCTCTAGAGCTCCTACCGACCCGTCACCGAGAGCCGATCAGGACGATGACTCTTTCCTAGGGACAATAAGTGCCGATGGCTTCCCCAAACAGCAGCGAGCTGACTGGTAGCTCAGAAGCCTTGCCGACTTCTTGCAAGGGAAAACCGGCTTTGTTCCATTTGTCCTCGTTCTCGTTGCAATATAGCGTCATGGTAAAGAAAAGCTTCCCGCCAGTCCGCGCCAACTACCTTCTTGTTTGTACCTTCAGCACCGCGACCGCGGGTTCTACACATTCTTCAGAATAATCCAATGGCAGGCAATTTCCGACCAGGAGAATTATTACTGGTCACGCCTGTACGCTGACGTCATCCAATAGTTCAAGACGTGCCGAAACTGCCGCTGACACAAGACATCACCGACCAAGCCAGGAGGACTGCTAAATCCGATAGAGCCTCCTTGCCGACCGTTTCACCAGATCGGGATGGATTTGTTGTGGCCCTCTCCTACGTCAACATCCGGAAACCAGGGAATCGTCGTGGCCACCGAATAACGTAGATGATAGGAGACGCCCTTCGTGAATTTGTTAAGGTGACGGCAATCGAGGCAAAATTGTCGAATTCTCTCCGGCTAGAAGCGAAGCTTTTTCGTGCGTAACCCCGCGGGTGTCGTGACGGTGGGCGCTGCTGCCAGGCTTTTCTCTAAGGCAATACGGCAACCAATCAGCGGAAGACGCACGCCGCGCGCACCGCTGAGTTCCTCGCCCCTTGACGCACGCATACGCGGTCCAAACAGACTCAACATCACCAGAGAAGTCTTAGAAATCAAAATTTACCATAGTATTAGTAGCACGCTTACTGGTAAAAAGCTGAAAAAAATGTCCCTAATAAGACCGCCGCAAGATATGACGAAATTCCGATACAGCTAATCAAAAAGCTCGGTCCAAAGAGCAAGGCACTACTAACTAATACCACTGAACAAGTGATTTAAACGAAGAAAATTCCAGTTGGACGCGTGAAAGCAAGATGAACCTCATCTACAAAGGCAAATGTGATAAGGATAGTACGGGTACGTACAGGCCAGTTACAATAACGTCAGTGCTATATAGAAGGGCAATGCAAGCCATAAAATTAGACCAATCGAAATGGGCTGAAACAAATTATGTCATCATCATCATCATCAGCCTGGTTAAGCCCATTGCAGGGCAAAGGCCTCTCCCATACTTCTCGAACTACGCCGGTCATGTACTAATTGTGGCCATGTTGTCCCTGCAAACCTCTTAAGCTCATCCGCCCACCTAACTTTCTGCCGCCCTCTCCTACGCTTCCCTTCCCTTGGAATCCATTCCGTAACACTTAATGACCATCGGTTATCTTCCCTCCTCATTACGTGTCCTGCCCAGGCCCCATTTCTTTTTCTTGATTTCAACTAAGATATCATCAACTCGCGCTTGTCCCCTCACCAAATCGGCTCTTATTCCTTAACGTTACACCTATCATTCTTCTTTCTATAGCTCGTTGCGTCGTCCTCAATTTAAATAGAACCGTTTTTCGTAAGCCCCCAGGTTTCTGCCCCGAACGTGAGTACTGGTAAGACACAGCTGTTATACACTTTTGAGGGATAATGGCAACTTGCTGTTCATGATCTCAGATTGCCTGCCAAACGCACCCCAGCCCATTCTTATTCTTCTGATTCTTTCAGTCTCATGATCCGGATCCGCAGTCACTACCTGTCCTAAGTATTCCCTTACCACTTCTAGTGCCTCACTGCTTATCGTAAACTGCTGTTCTGTTCCGAGACTGCCAAACATTATTTTAATTTTCTGCAGATTAATTTTGAGACCCACCCTCCAGCTTTGCCTCTCCAGATCAGTGAGCATGTGTTGTAGTTGGTCCCCTGAGTTACTAAGCAAGGCAATATCATCAGCGAATCGCAAGTTACTAAGGTATTCTCCATTAACTCTTATACTCTTATCCCCAATTCTTTCCAATCCAGGTCTCTGAATACCTCGTGTAAACACGCTGTGAATAGCATTGAAGAGATCGTATCTCCCTGCCTGACGCCTTTCTTTATTGGGATTTCGTTGGTTTCTTTATGGAGCACTACGGTGGCTGTGGAGCCGCTATAGATATCTTTCAGTATTTTTTACATACAGCTCGTCTACACACTGATTCCGCAACATCTCCATGACTGCTGAGGTTTCGACTGAATCGAACGCTTTCTCGTAATCAATGGAAGCTATATATAGAGGTTGGTTTTATTCCGCACATTTTTCTATCACTTCATTGATAGTGTGAATATGTTCTATTGTTGAGTAGCCTTTAAGGAATTCTGCCTGGTCATTTGGTTGACGGAACTCTAAGGTGTTCCTGATTGCATTTGCAGTTACCTTAGTAACTACCTTGTAGGCAACGGACAGTAAGCTGATCGGTGTATAATTTTTCAAGTCTTTCTTATGGATTAGGATTATGTTAGCGTTTTTCCAAGATTCCCGTACGCTCGAAGTCAAGAGGCACTGCGTATATAGGGTGGCCAGTTTCTCTAGAGCAATCTGCCCACCATCCTTCAACAAATCTGCTGTTACCTGATCCTCCCCGGATGCCTTCCCCCTTTGCATAGCTCCCAAGTCTTTCTTTACTTCTTCCGACGTTACCTGTGGAATTTCCAATTGCTCTAGACTATTCTCTCTTCCATTATCGTCGCGGGTGCCACTGGTACTGCATAAATCTCTATAGAACTCCTCAGCCACTTGAACTATCTCATCCATATTAGTAATGATATTGCCGGCTTTGTCTCTTAACGCATACATCTGATTGTTGCCAATTCCTAGTTTCTTCTTCAGTGCTTTTAGGCTTCCTCCGTTCCTGAGAGCATGTTCAATTCTACCCATATTATACTTCCTTATGTCAGATGTCTTACGCTTGTTGGTTAACTTCGAAAGTTCTGCCAGTTCTATTGTAGCTGTAGGGTTAGAGGCTTTATACATTGGCGTTTCTTGATCAGATCTTTCGTCTCCTACGATAGCCTACTGGTATCCTGTCTAGCGGAGTTACCACCGACTTCTATTGCACACTTCTTAATGATGCCCACATGATTGTCGTTCATTGCTTCAACACTAAGGTCCTCTTCCTGAGTTAAAGCCGAATACCTGTTCTGTAGCTTGATCTGGAATTCCTATATTTTCCCTCTTACCGCGAACTCATTCATCGGCTTCTTATGTACCAGTTTCTTCCGTTGCCTCCTCAGCTCTAGGCTAGTTCGAGTTCTTACCATTCTATGGTCACTGTAGCGCACCTTGCTGAGCACGTCCACATCTTGTATGATGTCAGGGTTAGCGCAGAGTATGAAGTCTATTTCATTTCTAGCCTCGTCGTTCGGGCTCCTCCACGTCCACTTTCGTCTATCCCGCTTGCGGAAGAAGGTATTAATTATCCGCATATTATTCTGTTCCGCAAACTCTACTAATAACTCTCCCCAGCTATTACTAGTGTCTATGCCATATTTCCCCACTGCCTTGTCTTCATCCTGCTTCTTGCCTACCTTGGCATTGAAGTCGCCCATCAGTATAGTGTATTTTGTTTTGACTTTACCCATCACCGATTCTACGTCTTCATACAAGCTTTCGACTTCCTGGTCATCATGAATGGATGTAGGGGCGTAGACCTGTACAACCTTCATTTTGTACCTCTTATTAAGTTTCACAACAAGACCTGCCTCCCTCTTGTTAATGCTATAGAATTCCTGCATGTTACCAGCTATATACTTATTAATCAGGAATCCGACTCCTAGTTCTCGTCTCTCCGCTAAGCCCCGGTAGCACAGGACGTGCCCGCTTTTTAGCACTGTACATGCTTCTTTTGGTCTCCTAATTTCACTGAGCCGTATTATATCCCACTTACTGCCCTCTAATTCCTCCAATAGTACGGCTAGGCTCGCCTCACTAGATAGTGTTCTAGCGTTAAACGTTGCCAGGTTCATATTCCAATGGCGGCCTGTCCGGAGCCAGGGATTCTTAACACCCTCAGACCGCGTCGCAGGTCTGACCGCTGCCGTGGTAAGTTGCTTCGCAGCTGCTGGGGACTGAGAGAAAGGATGTAGTGTTGGAAATAGTGAATAGGTTTAGACCAGGCAGGCGTTTGGAATATATTTTTGTTCTAACTCATTTCATAGAGCTTTCAGTAACTCATAATAGACCTTTATAGATAGCGTTTCTAGATACTAAGGGCACCTACGACAACGTAGATATGTAGACTTTATGGGATATTGTCAAGCACGAAGGCATTGATGCCAATTTCGTGGAGCTGTTGAGGAAGATATATAGAGACAACGGAGTAAAAATTGTACGGGAAGGTCGAAATTGTGTGAAGTGGTGGGAATTCACCAAGAACTGAAGCAAGGATGTCCTCTATCTCTATTGTTGTTGACATTTTATGCTAAGCGCAATGGATAACCGGGAAACAGTCAATTAGGGTTTGATTTATCATACCTGCGTAATGGACGAATGGGGAAAGTGAAGGTCCCCGCACTGATGTATGCGGATGATATAGTGCTGCTAGCGGACAGCGCAACGACATAGCTAGGCCTGCAAGTTAGCAGAGAAATGGGGAATTACGACCTTTAATGAAGACACGAGTAATTACTTAGCGTCAATTCAGCAGCAAGTCGTGCCTATAGTCAAGAAATATAGATACCTCGGCGCATACATAAACGAAGGAAAGACTTCCTCAAACACCCACTATGATAACCTGAAGTAAAGGTAAGCGGAATGCAGCAATGATGAAACATAGGGCACATTGGGGTGCAATAAGCTTGAGGCGGTGCGCGACATCTGGAAAGACGCTTGAAAATGCCATTCTGTTCCTAAAATCGGATATATTGTCGTGGTTTGAAGTTAACCAAATAGCGGCTGGCTCTGGGAGCCGAGGACAGCTACCTAAATGAGGCAGTGCAAGGGCACGTGGGCTGGGCGTCGTTCGAGATCGTAGACGCGCAGAGCAAAATTAGTCTTGAAGAAAGACTCAGGGGCATGGATCAAAATAACTGGGCGGCTAAAGTACACAAATATCTGCACCTAAAAAGAGTGGACACAGAATCTAGCAGGAGGTCAACCAAGTACGGTGTAATTGAAAGTGCAAATAGAGAACCAGGAGTCATCAGAAAGGAGGTGAGAGAAACAGAGACAGTTACTTGGATACAAACAATGCAAGCGAAAAAGACCATGGATATCTAAAAGAATTATAAAAATGAAATTAGAAGGTAAAATAACGTAGGATAACGCAAATGGAAATTCCTCGCTATTTGCGGCTCTAACTGGTTGTCTAAAGAAAAAAAAAACATACCCGAGCGAATATTCGCAATGAGATGAGGCACACGTGGGATGCGGGGAAAGAAATCACAGGCCTGCGCGGCACTCGCAGCACAGTCACAGCATAAGGTGGAGCAGCGGCTACGTAGGAGCTCCATTTTCGGCACCACGCGCTACGTGGTCTTCGCGGCTAAGTCTCTTCGCACCGTTAGCACGAGAACGATCTGCATTGTCCGCCCGGCGTCGACGGCGAGGCGGGGCCTGTGCTGCGGCGTTGTGCTCTCTGCACAGCGGTCTGCTGAGCCCGATGTTGCCTGGTTGCAACCGCGCGCGTAGCTCTACGATTTCCTTCTTCAGCAGTGCTCTGCACCTTGCGAGGAGGGGCCATAACGGGCGCCGAAGAATAAACATAGGTATCTAGACTACGGGCCGCACATGTCATATCTCTTGACCCGTGACACAGTACGGTGCTGTTGTTGATGGCGGTAATAATGTTTTTGTTATGGGGTTTTATGTGCCCAAACCACTTTCTGATTATGAGGCACGCCGTAGTGGAAGTCTCCGGAAATTTCGACCCCCTGGGGTTCTTTAACGTGCACCTAAATCTAAGCACACGGGTGTTTTCGCATTTCGAACAATGGTTTATTGGCTCCCCCTTCGAAACGCGATGGTGACAAATAGTAACCTAGCCTACTTGAGTTGACCAGGTCCAGCTACATGATGCTGCATGCAACTGCTACATGTCGGGACAGCTGGCGGAGTATAACGGAACTGCAATGCAACGCATCGACGCTACGAGGCACGCACGTCAAATGGCACAATACGATGGTAATGACCATGATGATTTAGTGGCATTCCCTTTTAAGCGGGACGGTGAAACATAGCCACCTAGCCTGCTTGAACTAATCAGGTATGGCATACATGTTTTTCATTACATCAATATTTATACATCTTCATCTTTTTCATACATACATCTTTTTCTTCAAACCTTCTTTAACTCCCTTGTACCGCTGCCTTTGCATCTGCTACATGGCGTTCTACCTGGTTTATAATACGCAACTGCAATGCGAAATGTGCACGTGTCGACGTTACGTGGCGCCCATCTCACATCCGAAGTCAACTGGCACGATACGAGGCTGCTGCTGGTGCTGACGATGATTTATTGGCATCCTCTTTATTCACCCTGCAGTCAACCCTATAGCATCCCGTATAGTCACCTAGCCAGCTTCTTTCATACAGGTACACAATGTGTATACATTTTTTCCTAGCATTCTTCTATGCATCCCCTTCAACTTCTTTTTCTTCCTCAAACCTTATATAACTGTCTCGTACCACTCGCTGTGCATCTGCCATATGGCGTTCTACCTGGTGTAATAATATGCAGCTGTAATGCAAAACATGCACGTATCGACGCTACGCGGCGCGCATGTCACATCGTGTTTCTCCTCGCGAGCTAAGACGCGTTTATAGAGCATTTTCCCGCTGCATAACATCAAGCGCTGGGTTGAGCAGCTTATTCCCACGCGGCGGGGCCTGGTTCGATTACGGCGGAGACTGGCTTTTTTTGTCTCATTCGGGGCGATAACTACAATGCACATGGTGGAGGCGGTGGTAGCGGACACCATCGCCACCCGAAACGGCTGTTGGAATGAGCTCATAACAGCTTACACTGGAAAAACGCGGAGGTCATTCGGCACATTTTAATGGAATGCAAAGGCATTCACCCGGCCAGACCAGTACGTAACGTGCAACTTCCAGGAGCACTTGGATTTCAAGTACATCGAAGTATCAACTGGTCCGCAGTCGAGATTAGAAAGAGGCGTTTAGAGTATTGCTGAGAAAAAAAGCAGAGAAGCGACTGATACAGCAGGATCGATTACAGAAAAAACAGAGGTGCAGTGTAGATAGAGAAGATAAAAGACATGTATACAGGAATGCTGGAAGGAAAAGCTTTAATAACTACCTCAGTAACTCAAGCAGGCTAGGGAATGAGTTGTCGCCACCCCTCGTCGTTTCAAAGGGGATGCTAATGGGTAATCACCATCAGCACGGCTTCGCCGGGAGGGCACGGGGAAAGAAAGAAAACAAACCGGAAAGCTCCACTTCACGCATTCGCGGCAGCGGCGGAGGCATTGCATTAGCCTCTCTAGAAGGTCTGAGTAAAGCCTTCCGTGTCACTTTGCGCTGAGATTCAAAAAATACAATTCCACTCAATTTCCAACAGAACTCTGCACTCTGTACACTGATAAAAAAGTTTGCTGTATGTAGGTGCCAACTCGTTGGATCTGCTGCATTTTTTCCCATCATTTGTTTTGAAAACCTATATAGAGTTTTTCAGGAAAGGGAACGAACGGACGGCAAAAAAGATTATTGAATAAAGCACCTGCGAGGGTGCCAGCCTGGCTCAGGCCACCGGGGCAGGAAACCAAGACTACAGGAGACACCCAGGGGCTTTTCTACAGTTGGATGACGCCGTCGTGCCGCATTTCGTGGACTTGTCTTATAGCTTCGTGTCCGGATCGGCGTGTCGCTCTTTTCCATGTAGATCCCAATTTTTTCTTTTCGGACCTGCGCACGAGATTACAGTATCGCTTCCGCCCTCCGTTTGCGCACAACGTGAAGGTCTTCAAGGCAGTGCTATGGTAGAGTTCCCACGCTGTCAGGGTGGACTCAGGGTTCTCGAACCACGTCCTGAAGGTGTCTTCCGAGGCGGAGAATACATGCCGCAGCTGGTTGTCGGAGTCCCACTTCTTGAATGGAGTGACCCTTTCGTATGTTTCCCGCCAGTTTTCCGTGTCTTTAAACGATGATCCGCGGAAGGCAGGTGGCTCCCTGGGCTATTGCAGCACGATAGTCCGTGGCGACGTTGGTGTCTTCGCGGTTCGGGCTTGGGCCACGGCTTCGCGTGGACGTTTGGTACATGAATGCAAAACACTTCCACCAGATGTCACGTTGTAGTCACGGTAAAAAAACACAGAAATGAAAAGTGTGAATCACGAAAGTAACTCTTTATTGGGTGAATCTGCGCGCAGAAACAAGCTGCAGTCAGGCACAACAATAGTGGCGAGCACAGCCGGCGATCGAGAAAAAATCGTCAAGCACGTCCGGTTTTATACATGACTCGTCGAAGGTTGCCTGCGTGCCTTCCAGAAAATACCGCATGATTCGTGTCGTGCGTGCAGGCTGAGTACGCAAGGTCCGGCGAAAACACACGCAACAGATAGAATCAGCGATAACCTTCGAGCAACTTCCAAATCATGTAGGCGTCTCTAGCGATGAGTGATAACTGATGAGCGATGAGTGATAAAGTTGTTAGTGGGTGAAATGCAATCCCTAGAAAACTGATAAAGTACACGTGTCTATACATGATACTTTTTATGCCCTGTAAGAGATAGAAAGAAGAGTTGACTGTTGGGCTAGTTGGTCGTCCATATTTGAAGTAGTAGTTTAGCGCGAATAAAAGCAGGGACGCAAGGAAGACAGACAAAGACAAGCGCTTGTCTTTGTCTGTCTTCCTTGTCTGCGTGGTTTTATTCGCCCTAAACTGCTACTTCAAAAGATAGAAAGAAGCTCTTTATTGGATGGCACATATTTTTTCCGGCGCGCACATGGCTGCTGACATGCACTTGCAAATAGGGAGTGCGACGGGTATTAAAATATTCCAGCGTAGACGGAAAAAATTTGCAAGTAAACGTAATAATCCGTTAAGGTTATACTTTGGGGGAAAGTTGAGGCTTCTCTTTATAATGAATTGAGCCGTCCGTAAAGCTTTCAGAGAAGCCCAATGTGTAAGAGGTATAGGAACAGTAAATCGGAGAACCACGCTGGTTTGAAAGTAAGGACATAATACCTAATAGGCCACGTCACCTTAGTGGAACTTGACAAATCATGTCCAAAATCATGTGAAGTTACACCTGTCCCATCATGGTATGCGGATCACTCAAGTGCAATACACTCTGCTTAAACAACTCACGAAGGGACTAAAATTGTGTTCTCTTTATCAGAAATTTCACTTAAGCGAAGCAAGAAAATATCAGCATCAGTTCTACTCGAAAAGCGTCGAAATGGTCTGGAACTGCTGTGGTGAGAAAAAAAATTGAGCTTACTGCGCTCTCCTTCTAATAGCGTAGCCCCTTTTACGCAAGGTGGTGTTGACGAGCGGAACAATTCTAAATAATTCTGCGCAGTTGTCGCATACGAAATAGAGCTGCAGACTATCATCCCCATCTCTTCCTGTCTAGTCAGAAACGGTACCGCGCACTTGAATGGTAATGTCAGTGTATTCGGCATGAACTTCACCGATACTGTCGACCCACTCCCCATAGCAGGTAACAAGAGAATCGTCTGAGATTTTCTATCTCGGGCGGTATGAACGAACCTGCAGTGTCAGCCTAATGTAGGGCCCTACTTACTTAAGTAGTGCTCCCTTCCTTCTCGGAGATAATTGGTTTCTTTAGCGAAGTCCTCATGGAAAAAACAGTCGCAACTTCGACATTGTTCATTGGAAGTAACTATTACGCAAATTTCTGGTAGATTGCATTTTCTTCGCTTTTAATAGCATCGCCATTTGACAAGTTTGTCGGATGTTTTCCTGCTCAGTACTCTAGTTAGGTAGCTGGCAGTTTTATTTAAAGTTCAGTTTACACCGGTGTTAATAAAAAGATTACTTGCGTTTAAGCCGAGTTTCCTAACATTGTGTATATGGGTGGCCAACCAAAGTCCATACAATTGCTCTGCTTAAGCAGCATTTCCATTTAAGCAAGTTTCGCTTATGCGGAGTCCACTGTAATAAATGTTCCACTTTCCCTTAACTGCGCCAGTTATCACAGCAGATTTTAGTGGGACGTTGTAAAAAGCTCCATGCTGTTGCCGCTAAAGAAAACAATTACCTGCAGCCATAAGGAGCAGTTCGGAGCCGCCTTCCGCACCTCCTCCATGCTCACTGTGCTGAAGATGCTGAGTACCATCACGGTCCCCACACGAGCGCAAGCTGCGTATACGTAAGAAAAGAAACAGCACACATGACGCGAGCAAAGCTTAAGCTCTGGTAGCCTTATTGGCCGCAATTGAAGAGCATTGATGGTGCATTTACTTCGCAAGCTTTTGTAGGCAAGAATACGAAAGTGGACGTTATTCCTATTTCAGCGGCAACTGTTTATTATCATTATCACCATCATCATCAGCCGTTTTTATGTCCACTGCAGGACGAAGGTCTCTACCTGCGATCTCCAATTGCCCCTGTCCTGCGGCAACCGATTCCAGCTAGCGCCTGCGAATTTCTCACCCCACGTAGTCTTCTGCCATCCTCGACTGCACTTTCCTTCTCTTGGTACCCATTCTGTAACCCTAATGGTCCACCGGGTATCTAACCTACGCATTACATGACCTTCCCAGCTCCATTTCTTTCTATTAATTTCAGTTAGAATATCGGTTATCCCCGTTTGCTCTCTGATCCACACCGCTCTCTTCCTGTCTCTTAACGTTATGCCTAAATGTCTTCGTTCCATCGCTCTTTGCGCGGTCCATAACTTCTTTTCGAGCTTCCTAGTCAGTCTTTAAGTTTTTTCCCCATATGTCATCACCAGTAGAATCCATTTATTGTGTACCATTGTTTTTAAAGATGATGGTAAGCTTCCAATTAATCTGACAATGTCTGCCGAATGCGCTCTAATCCATTTTTATTCTTCTGTAAATTTCCTTCTCATGATCAGGGTCCCCTGTGAGTAATTGACCTAGGTAAACGTACTCCTTCACAAACCCTAGAGCCTGACTGGCGATCCTGAACTGTTGTTTCCTTGCCCGGCTATTGATAGTTGTCTTTGTCTTCTGCATATTATACTTCAACCCCACTCTTACACTCTCGCTGTTAAGGTCCTCAGTTATTCGTTGTAACTCTTATCCAGTATTGCTGAATAGGACAATGTCATCTGCAAATAGAAAGTTGCGAAAATATGCACCGTTGATCCTTACTCGATCCTCAGCCTTCCTAGTTTAATAGCTTAAATACTTCTTCCAAGAATGCAGTGAATAGCATTGGAGAAATTCTGCCTCCTTGTCAGACCCCTTTCTTTATAGATATCTTACTACTTTTTTTCTCGAGAATTAAGGCAACTGTGGAATCTCTTTAGATACTTTCCAAGATCTTTATGTAAGCGTATTGTACTCTGTAATTATGCAATGCCTATATGACTGCTGGTATCTCGACTGAATCAAATGCCTTTTCGAAATCAATGAAAGCCATATAGAGAGGCTGATTGTATGCGGGTTTCTCGATCACCTGGTTGATGACATGGGTATGATCCACTGCAGAGTCTCCCGTCCAGAAGCCAGCCTGTTCTCTTGCTTGACTGAAGTCAAGCGTTGCCCTTATTCGATTAGAAGTTATCTTGGTTAATGTTTCATATAAAATTGGAAGTAAACTATTGGGCCAATAATTTTTCAATTGTTTAACGCCTCCACTTTTGTAGATAACTATAATGTTGACATTCTGCCAGATATCTGGGACCCTTGAATTTGATAGACAGTTCGTATAAAGGGCTGCTAGTTTTCCAAGCATTATGTCTCCACTATCTTTGATTAAATGGACTGGTGTCCACCTTCTCCTGCCACTTTTCCCTGTTTGAAGTCTTACAAGGCCCTTCTACCTTCATTGCTAGTTATACAAGGAGCCTCTGTAACCTGTTCACTACTACTTCGAATGTAAGTATCGTGGCTTGTTTGGGTACTGTACAGGTCACTATAGAATTTTTCCGCTGGTTTTACTATATCTTCGAGATTTCTGATGATATTACCTTGCCTATCTTTCAGTGCATACATCTTGGTTTCTCCGATGCCTTGTTTTCTTCTGATTGTTTTCAGTGTGAATCCACATTTTTACGGCTTTCTCAGTCTTTCTGAAGTTATAATTTCTAATATCCCTTATTTTCTCCTTGTTGATCAGTTTTGACAGTTCCGCAAAATCTATCTGATCTCTTGAGCTTGACACTTTCATTCTTGGTCGTTTCTTTATGAGGTCTTTTGCTATATGGGAGAGCTTACCTACTGGTTGCCTCGGTGCCTCACCTCCCGCTTCAGTTGCTGCTTCTGAAGCCAGCTTAGTTACGGTATCATCTATTGCCTCTATGTCATCTTCATCTCTCTGTTCTTAAGTTGCATGTTTGCTTGCCTGTGCCAAGCCGAATTGGTCTGCTTTTACCCTTAGCGTGTCTAGGTTGGCCTGTTCCTTCTTGACCGATTTTACTCTTTCTCCAAATTAGGTGAATCCTAGCCCTAATTAACCTATGATCACTGTACTTTATCCTATCTAACACTTCTACATCCTGCACTATGCTGGGATCGGCAGAAAGAAGGAAATCAATTTCGTTTCTTGTTCGCCATTAAGGCTTTTCCAAGTCCACTTTTTGTTCCGACACTTCCTGAAGAATGTGTTCATTATTCGCTGCTTATTCATCTCCGCGAATCCTACCAACATCGCTTCTCGAGTGTTCCTAGGATCCACGCCGTAGTTGCCAATTGTTTTTTCACCAGCCTGGTTTCTCTCCACATTTGCATTGAAGTTGTCCATGACTACAGTTTACTGAGTTTGCATTTTTCGCATCGCTAATTCAACAACTTCATAAAACTGTTACATTTCTTCATCATCGTGACTGGAGGTTGCAGCAGCGTAGGTTCGTACTACCTTTATTCTATACCTCCTATTCAGGGACCGTGTAACGTAAAACTATTCCAATATGTTTTTATTCCAATCTCCTTACGTCAAATTTGCGTAACCGTCGACGCAAGTATCGGGCGGTCACTCCAAGCGTTTTCTGAACAAACCAATCAAATGTTCCCCTCGTTCATAGGAGGTCACTTTTGTTTGCTTGAAAAACGAATAACATTGCCTGCACTGAGCGGCTTGTCTTATCTAATTAGTTCACAAGAGGCGAGGAGCATGCTCAATCGGAGAGGGATTCGATGGGGCCGAGCCACTGCACTGAATATCGATAACCGGATGAAGAGGGTGGTGCCGGCGTCTACGATTGGTCCGCTTTCTCTTGCTTAACTTGCGGTAGCTCTTCGAGAATCGCGGCGGCATGTAACGGAAGCTTAAGAATGACGCTAAAACGGATCCTCAGCAAACCTGAGTTGGCAGAACGAGGTCGTAAACGTGCCGACACTTCTCGAAAACGTTACACGGCCACGAAAAAGTTTTATTACACGCAAATAAACCCATGCTCTTCGGCAGGGGCGAGTAGCCAGTGTCGGAGCGATCGGCGGCAGCCATCTTTTATTCCATTCGGAACGGGGCAGCCTGCGGCTATTCAGAAGAAAATCCAGTTTTGTTCGGCATATTAATGAATCTTTAACGCGTACGCTTCACTTTGACGCGGTAAGCTTTTGCGGTTTTGTGACGTCCCGTGAGAGGCAGGGGAAGAGGGTGCAGCCCGAAAACTTTTGGCCAATAGCCGAGGGCTAATGGCAAAACGGCGTCGAATCAGAAATAACTATTTTTGTTTTGTTAGGTCAAATTATGCATAATCAGTGGTACACGTCATATCAGATGGGGAGCTATTGCGGTTTTCGTGACGTTGCGTGACAGACACGTGAAGTGCGGGTGGTCCAAAAAAGTTTTTCACCAATCATGGGGGGCTGATTGCAGAATTGTAATAGAAAAGTTTGGAATAGTTTTACGTTATAGCGCCCCAGCTTTATTACGACTCCTGCTACCCTCTCGTTAATGCTGTAGAATGCGTTAATGCTTCCCGCTATGCCCTTATTGAATAGGAATCCTACTCCGAACTGCTTTTTATAGGGTAGTCCTCTATAGCAGAGGCCATGGCCATTCGTCAGCACTGTATAAGCTCACCAGTCATCACCTCACTTATAATATCCCAATGATATCCGAAACCATGCCTAATAGTTAGTCAAAGAGTCCTGCTAGGCTAAATGAATTTCATTACAGTGATCCAAACACGATACAGGGGTCTCAGGAAAACAAAAACTAAGTGAGCAACTACTGGCGAACGCCAACGTGCCGTTCGATTGTTTCTCGGTACTGCACATTAATCATATATTTGTTCTCACTTTTCCCCAGACAATTCATTTACAGCAAACCTGGGTTTTAAATGGCCATTTTTTCTTTTGGGTTTTCATTGACCTGCCAGTGCTGGGGATCTTGCTAACTTGGTTTCAACTAAATTTAGTCACAACGCCGTGATACCATTGCAATGTATGTCTAATGAGTGGGAAATTTTGTCATTAGACATGGCCATCCTATATGGCTGCCCTTTTTTCTTTAGTTGACTTATATTTCCCAGCAGGAAGACCGGATGGCGGATGGCTAGACGCAGCATTAGCTTTTAGCAGAAAAGCTATGGAACTGACCCGGGACAATGATGTTCACCATGTGTCTTGGGGTTTCAGTATAGATTTAAGTGAAAATCAATTGAGAGTGGACTCTTGATAATAATCTTTCTTGCCTAAATGCAAACGTTGCTACGTTTGTTCGTAGCCAGCCTCAATCAGTGATAGGTCTCACTTTCTTTCAGTTCTTCTTTCACTACCTGCTCGTGGGATACTTTAGAGCACGCTAAATACAGGACGAAATTTCAGTTATTTTTGGATTGATTTCGCTTCCTTTTATTTCCGATAAAAATGTGGCACGTTTCTGAATTATGACAAATTTCAAAAGAATGCTTTTCCTCACAAATGTGCAAGAGGGTACTAGAGCTATAAGCCTCTGTGCAGTGTTGAAGCATTCATATAGTAAGGCTGCTATTAATTTGAGTTCCAAAAAGACGGATCTTTCAGTCCATGGCGCGATTGAGAGTGCACGCGTGATCAACGAAAACGAAAGGCTGCTTGAAAGCAACTGCATTTTAATCAATTTCAGAAAGATTGCATCTTACATGCCTATGGTGTCTAATGCAAGAGATGAGTAAGACGAGTTCCATTATTCTTCTTAGTCTAGAAACACAAATACGAATATAAAGGGGATCACACAAGACGCAGAATTGACTCTGAATCACGATGGAAGAGTATACAGGTGTATGAATACACAGACGCATGGAAATCGGTTCTTTCTTTGTTCGTACTTCACGCCTCTCACACTAGGGATGGTGCAGGATAGGAGCAGTCATTGTTCAGCATGATGGGATAGAATTCAATGGCGCGATCGCCGCAAGCGTGTATAAAAAGGGGTTTCGAGAACACTTCGAGAAAACTTCGAGAAAACGAAAATGTTGACCACAAAGAAACAAAGCGTAAGTGCCTGTTCATCTTGAACACGAGTTCATGTCTTTACTGGGGAGCCACAAAACATATTGTCTGGAAATACTAGGCCATGGTTTTAGGGCTTTCCGATACGGCTTTATGGTCACACGCAGGACGAAGCACACAAAGGCAGCTTCCTGAAGGATTAATGGTTGCACGTGCGAATCGGCAATTTTAATTGCGCCTCGCATTCTTATTGACACGGTACTTGAACTACTTTAACTGAGGAACTTGCAACGAAGAAGAGTGAGAGTGCGCACACGAGGTGCACGGTACATACTCAAATTATTAAATTGCATGGATTGCTCGAAATGCATGCACTGGAGGATTGAAAGAGCAGGTGCATCATTTTTGAAGCTCTGCACACAGAACAAGGAACCGCGGCTTGCCGAGTACAGCAATGTGCGCGGCTAGCATTCATGCTAACCACGCACATTGCTGACAACCACACAGATTTAATCGTGGTTCTTCTAATCTAGAGTATCTTGCAAGTTTGCCTATTGTAATCTTTCATTAACGCCGAGTAGTGTCCACCTAGTCTGCTGAATGCTAGCGTGGCACGCTGGGGCGAAAATGAAAAAAAAACACAAGAACTGGACTGTAGAAACATTTCCTAACAGACGATATATTAATGTCTGCATGATGCAAATGATAGCTAGAATAACGGCAAGAAAATACTTAGTGGCGAAAATATGGCCTAAATAATATCGGTACTATCCAATCAGGAAATTCGAACGTTCTCGTACGTCCAAACAAAAATGTGAGCACAGCGTCGACCACTCAGTACGTCTCTATCACTGCCTGTATGCTAACTCAAAGTCAAGGCTACGGTGCAGACATTCTTACGTGGTACACAACAGAAGCAAATCTATGTAAGCAAAGGCAAAAAACTTGCTGAAAGGCACCAACTGGGATGTGGTTCGAAGACGAATAAGGAAACTGCAAAGCAAGATCCAAGAGCGAGTTCTGTAGGAGGTTTCTAATTGCACATTATATTTTTCATCGGAAGTAGCACGAGAAAGAGTAATAGTACCACCAAGAGCTATTAGTGTCACATTAATATGCTATGAGCGGCCCCTTTCCAACGGCGTGGTGGGTTGCGTGACCAACCTTTTTTTGTTATTTTACCCAATTCTTACCTGTCTTTATTCAAACAGACAGCCATTTCTGTGATTAAACTTTGTTAAACGTTATTGTGAGCATTGTTATCGTGCGCATCCTTTCCTTGTGGTCTCGCCACTGTCGACCCCAGCACTGCAGAGCTCCTGCCAGCGAAGAAAGGAGGCTCGAACAATCTCTCGTTCTGCAGGCAGAAGGGGCCATTGAGACACCTGTCTATTATTTCACCGTGTTCTACACGAACCTTTACTGAAAAAAAGAACAAGATATATGGAGAACCTACCGAAAGATGAATGTCAATGTTAACAGTGTCAGCATTGGAGTAGTGTAGCGATACACCATTCCGTCACCGCGGGAACGCGACATGTATCAGGCGTATATGGAACCTCGATCCTTTCTCTCTATATACGCTTTGCCCATTACTGGCACCACTGCTAAGACCGTGCATGGCTTAGAATTGAATATTAGAGCGAAGCGCTCAAGCGCTACTTCCCGCAGGATCGTGTTCGTGCGTTAACACAAAACTATCATCGTCACCATTGGCTCCAAACTTGTCATGCGGGCGCCGGGTTCTTCTTACGCTTATTTCCGGATGCGCTGCGCCATCTAGTAGAGCTGCCGAGAATGCATGCTTGTTTGTTCCTGTGTATTGATTGCATGCTTTGTTCTAGGCTTCTTTACATATTCAACTTCGTATTCGCCTCGAAGACACGATGTTGATCAAAACACCACCAATTCCATTTTATGCGATCACATCTACCACTTCAAATTTGTTATTCGGTCGCTCGTGACACATCTCAAAGCTACAAGAGAGGTTGAAGCTGCTTCAGTTAGCTGAAGGTTGCAGTGGCATGAAGTCTAGCGGGATAAGTGAACGATAATACTTTTTACCCATATATCTGCTGAATGGCTCTCAAAGGCGCTCGAGCTACCACTATGAACGAAGATGCAGGAGTAATAATAGTGAACTTTTTCTTTAATCGATTAGTTTCCCCCTAGCAAACCAGGCAAATAAAGCAGCAAATGTAGAGGGCTGCCTGCGTTTTATACTGAACGTATGAAAGTCTGAGCTTTGCATTGCTTGTGTTATTGTGACTAACACTGGGCTTCAGGTATGCGCAAGCTTTGAGAAGCTAGCGAAAGAAAGCAGATTTGGGTCGCTAGAACTACGACCTTGATTTGCTATTCTCTGTTCTGTCCCATAAAATTGTTGAAATTCAAGGATCCCATCGTAAGTCATGCCCAGGAGCTAAACAAAATTGACTGATTTTCAGAAATGCGCAATTTTTACACTTGCTTTACGTACCTGACCACAGCAGAACTTACTACATTATATGTGTTATTTTTTAACAGCAGCCGTCTCGACAACAAACGCTTCTCTTTGACTGTAAGGCCATCCTTGAAATTATAATAATTTAATTTCACGAGGAACACATGAGTTCCCCGTTCATTATGCTCGACAAGCTACCGCAAAGAGAGGAGGGACAATGCATAACTTTTGAATAGCTGCTAGAAAACAGCCTACCTCAGTGGGAACTGCCCCACCGACGACGTGGTGCGTTTGCCTCACCACATTGTCTGAAGTCTTTTGATCCTCATTCCGCAAAGGGAATAAGCAGTTGGATTTCAGTCGACTGCCCATGAATAGATATTGACCGCGGGCAGATTCAGCTCTCTTATTTCTTACATCGTTCTCCGCGGTGGCAGAGCCATTAAATCCAACGTCTTTCATTTAGGCTACCATGACGTGAACGGTCGACGCGGATGCATATGGCTGCAGAGGCCAGACATTGGTATACTGCCAGAGCGTAACGTGGTAATTGTAACAAAGGACGCTCATACAGAGAGTCATCATTTCATCGTTGGCTACTTTTGAGACTGTTGAGCTTATAGGTCAGCCTTCGAGAGCCTTTTCGTTGATGAAATTTCAATTTATGCGCACTCTACAGCCTTTGTGTTTCTTTTCTTTTTTTTCCTTCATCATACCCCCTCTTCCTATTGCCTATAATCCATAATGGGGTGTTGCTTGTCTTAGTTAATATTCCTTTCTTGTTTTCCCTCAGTTCTATTTGTCTCTTCTGTACAAGAATTAGTCGAGGTGTGTCATACACACGCTTGTCACACACAGGAAAGGCACACAGCATGATCTGCACTCCTTGAAGTTCTAAAGCACTATCGCATTGAACGTTTATTTGAAATTGCCACAACTTACTCTTCAGTGTACAATGTCTACTGCACAATATGTAAACCTCTGGGAATGGCTTAGGCCTTGATTGTTCATGCCTCTGTTGTTTGCGCAGAAACGGAGTGATCACCTTTGGCAGTGGCTACCTCTCCTTCCGCGTTCACCAATTTGTGCAGAGCTGTTGGAGCAATGCACACCGGCATGGATACCGACTGTTCGAGGAGACTCGTCTCCAACCGCCTCTGTGATACACCCCTCAGCACTCTCGGCAGGAAGCGCCACCTGCAGCAGGGCAGCACGACATAAATACAAGCCATCGGTGTTGTGCATATCTCAGCGGTCAGTGTATGAAATGTATTATGTTGAGGCACAAATAATAGTGACCAATAAGTAACCAAAATACATTTAGCGTCTTATGGAAACCCTTAAATGTACACATAGCGACGGATATAGTAGCGGACTCCGGACAACTACAAGATACATCGCTGTATTGAACTAATGATTACCCCCCCTGAATTGGTTAATACAAAACTTAACCGGTTTCCTTGATGTTCTTCCCATTTTCTCCATTTTTGTCATACTACTCCTGACTGTTAAATTATGCTCGGAAATATTAGCAATACTGAAAAAATAGCTTTTGTCTGAATAAAAAGCCGACATCGAAAGAAAATGCGCTTTCGAAGCTTCCTTTTCCAAAGTTCTGACAGCATAGCAAACTCGACATCACATTGTTGGGACAGAGTGACGTCACGGCCACACCCCTTGTTCATACCTAGATAGACAGCGCGCGTTTTCGGAATAAAGCCATTCCTATTCCTGCTATCTGAGTAGCGTCTGTATGCATGCTACAACAAGTGGCGACGAAGATGGGATCCGAAGCCCAGGCCGAGATTGCGCAGAACAAGAATGGCGAAATTTTTGGATTTCGAGCCTTTCGTCGATGATGGCGAAGAAGATTTCATGTCTTATGTTGAAAGATTTGACCACTACTGGAAAGTGACCCAAAACAAAGATGACAGCCTTAAGAAATCTGCCTTTATAACGGCCATTGGTAAACGCCCCTACAAAACGCTGAAGGACCTGTTGCTACCAGCGAATCCAGAAGACAAATCATTCGATGGAATAGTCGCAGTCCTGAGAGAACACTACTCTCCGGGAAGCAAAGTTATCGCCGAAAGGTTCAACTTTAATCGCCGCTACCAGATAGAAGGTGAGACAATTTCCGCATTTGCAGTGGAACTACGCCATATGGCAGCAAGATGCGATTTTGGGCCGTTTCTGGACGATGCTCGTCGAGACAGGTTCGTGGCTGGCCTCAGCGACGCTTCGATCCAAGCCAGCCTTCTGAAGAAAAAGAAGCGCTTGCCGTGGTGTTCGCTATCAAACGATTTCATAAATATTTTTATGGAAGAGGGTTATATACTCTGATCACCTGCCATTAAATGGCTTACTCGGACACAACAAACCCATTCCAGCACTATCAGCTGCCGGAATGCAACGCTGGATGCTGCTACTTACGGCCTACCGTTACAAATGGGTATATAGGAAAGGGAAGGCTCTCGCTAATGCAGACGCATTATCTCGGATTCCGCTGAAGAACGAAGCTGACGTCAGTGACTACGTGCAGTTTTTCTCGGCAACAGACGAACTGCCGTTATCAGCTGAAGATATTCGGAAAGCAACAAAGAAGGACGCAGTCCTATCGAAGGTCTACTTCACATTAAATCGATGGCGAGCAAAAGTTGCCGATGAAAATTTAGCACCGTACTTTACTAGACTCCATGAACTATCGTTGGATCGAGACTGCGTGACCTGGGGCAATCGCGTAATTGTGCCACGTGCGATTGTTACGCCGGTTTTAAAATTGCTGCACGAAGGACATCCAGGCGTGACTAGAATGAAAATTCTTGCGAGGAGCCATGTGTGGTGGCCCCAGCAAACTTCGGACATGGAAGACACTGTCCAGAGCTGTGCAGTCTGTCAATTTAGGCAAAACACGCCGCCCCAGGTAGACTTCACTCCTTGGGCCCGTGCACGGCGTAATTCCACTTGCGCTAATAATATGCTCCAGATAGGTGACAGAGTGTTTGAAAAACTTTCACTTCTCTTGCTTGAGCCGAACGCCATGCTCCCGAAACTGAGCAAGGACTGCTTCAACGCGTTCGAAACATTCCATTTCGGAAGCTCCCGTGATGAGGACATCATCGAGATAGCAGGCAATGCCCTTCACGCCTTTTAATACTTGATTCATCACCGACTGGAATATGGCTGGGGCACTGGAAATTCCATATGGCATGCGGAGGCACTGAAATAAGCCGATGTGCGTGTTAAGCGTCAACAGTCTTTGAGAGTCAGGGTGAACTTCTATTTGTTGGTACGCAGTGGTCAGGTCTAAGACCGTGAAGACCTTGCCTTCCGCAATTACTGCAAAGATGTCTTCGACTAAGGGTAATGGATTATGCTCCGTCATTATGCAAGGATTTAAGGTAATTTTGAAGTCTCCACACAGCCTCACTTTCTTGTCTGCCTTGGCGACGACGACCACTGGTGTAGCCCAGTCGCTTTGTGCCACGGGAACCAGGACCCCGTTCCGTTCGAGCTGTCGAGTTTCTTCTTCGACTGCTGTCCGCAGGGAAAAGGGAACCGGTCGAGCCTTGCCGAAAACTGGTTTGACGTCTTCCTTTAGGACCAGCTGTGCCTTGAGTCCCTTTATTAGTCCTACCTCCGTAGAAAAAACATCGCTATACTTGCGTAGCAGCTCCTCCACCATTCCGTCGTTATGCACCGTGAATACGCTCTTCCAGTCAATCCTCAGTTCTGCAAGCCAGTCCCGTCCAAGTAATTACGGCTTCCTCCCAGGTACAACCACGACAGGCAACGTCTTGCGCTGTTCTCGGTAGACCACAGGCACTTCCGCTTGCCCTACAATTTCCAGTGGGGCGCCTCCGTACGTTCTAAGTTGCAGTCCTGTTTTGACTGGTGGCTGTAAACAAGACAGGGACGAAAAGACGCTCTCGCTAATAATCGAGACAGCGGCTCCTGTGTCTATCTGCATATCCACCGGCGTACCTGCAATGTGCATTTGCACTCGGTAAGGTCGAGTCGTCGGTCCACTTTGCTGAACGTGAAAAACTTGCAACTATTCCACTTCTTCATCGTTGTCGTTGAAGGCATTAACCGCTTCTCGTTTTTTTCTTGAACGCCCGAGCCAGATGACCGGTCATTTCGCAATAATGACAACGATAGGAAAGAGTGCACTTGGACTTCGCGTTTGCAAACTCATCCTGGCTACTAGTCCTGATAGGTGCTTATTCCAAATGGGCAGAAGCTGTGTGCATGAAAACAACTACAGCGGAAACAACTGTGCAAGAGCTGCGAAGAATATTTGCAAGTTTCGGTCCACCGGAAATGGTCGTCACAGACTATGGACCGCAGTTCACTTGTGTTCAGTTCTCTACATTCCTTGCCTCCAATGGCATACGCCACCTCACTTCTCCACCTTATCATCCTGCTTCGAATGGGGCGGCGGAACGACTTGTGCAAACCGTCAAGAAAAGCCTACTAAAGCAAATTGGAGAACACAAAAAGCATGGCAAGTCTATGCAGCATTGCGTCGATCAGTTTTTATTCTCGTACAGGAACACGCCCTGCGCATCGACAGGGATTACGCCAGCTCAGTTGTTTTTGACATGGGCCCCAAGAACACGTCTTAGCCTCCTGCACCCGGAGCTGAGTAACCGGTTCAAGACTGAATCGCGCCAGCCCACTTTTGTCTGCTCAAGGTCAACATGGCGCGAGTTCACAGCAAGTGACGAGGTTCAAATGAAAGGAACTCGTCCGGGCGACCCTCTTTGGTTAGCAGGCACGATCACGTGCCGTATTAGCGCTGTCACGTAAACAGTGCGGGTGAAGAACGTTTTGTGCATGCCGACCATATCGTTTCAGCTAAGCGCCCGGATTACCAGCCAGCCAGAAGCTCGCATTCAGTCCTACAACTTCCAGGACGGCTCGATCAAGCAGACCTCATGGCGGCCTGAGAAATCGCAGCCCTTCCAGGCGGTCCACAGGGCGACGATCAGACACTGCAAAACCAATCTTCACATAAGCCCCCAGCATCGGGGCGCCTTGAAGATCACCAGGCGATGTCCGGCCCCGAGACCTCGGAGCAGGTTCCAGTGCAGTCTACTCCTGAAACCTTAAGGCGTAGTACACGAACACGCAAGCAACCAGATAGCTGGGGATACAATTAAAAAGAAAATTAAAGCTGGCAGAAGTGTTGTGATAGAATGACGTCACGGCCACACCCCCTGTTCGTGCCTAGATAAACAGCGCGCGTTTTGGGAATAAAGCCATTCCTATTCCTGCTATCTGAGTAGCGTCTGTATGCATGCGACAACACACATGTTCTTTGCGAAGAAGATTTCTTGATCGTCCGAAATCGTTAACATCTCTTTCACGTATTTCTGCGCACCGTAGTCAGTCCGGTGGACAGCCAATTTAGGATGCTCACAGCAAGACCTAAGGATGAAACTGAACTTCACATACCAGAATTTTTCTGAAAAAATCCGTGAAATAAAGGAATAATAATGCTATTTGGTTTTCAGCATATCATTAACAAGAATGTAAGAACTAGTTTTTTTAGTACTGCGTCCATTGACATGAGGCTTCGCTTACTGCGAATAAGCGTATTTCTACCTTTGGCTAATTTTATTACTCGATTAGCGTGATCAATTTTCTGAGACCGTGATCGTCTATTTCATGTGGTCTTGCAATTCTTCATTACCCTTTTGTGTGCTTTATATTTTGATAAATTTAAACAATACAGATATATATGCTTATGATTTAATGAGTTTCCCGGAATTTACGAAAATCCCCTGTTGCTGATCACATAATTCTAGTCCTTCTATGGGATTATTCACAGAGGTGGACATTCCTTACACAAGAATTCCAAACGGATATTGAACTAATAAAAAACACAAATTTAATTCTTAATTAATTACCCCACAGCCCATATTGCAATTTAAAAATTGTTGCCGGCGAGTTAAAAGGCGTCCCCATTTAGAGTAAATATCCATAATGACATCAGTTTGGAGATATGCGCCGTCAAACCTGCCGTAAAAATGCAGTGTTGTTCCGTTAGCTTCTTTGGCAAAACGGTCTTTTATGCACTGCAGCCCAAAAGTACTTGGAACGCCCATGTATTTCGTACCACATTTTGGGAAGTAATATCTCGAAAATTATGCATCCTGGAGGTTCATTTTATGTGGACATATCTTGCTCATTCGCCAGATAGAATTCGTAAATTGCAAGGTGTGTCGTAAATTACTATTTAAAAGCTAATTAGTAAATGTTTAAACTTATGTGAATATGTGTTTCGATTTCTCGTGCTAGCAATGTCCGTCTCTTCGTATAGTCAATCTCAAGGACAAGAACTAGGCCGTCTGCCACAGGCAATATTTTAAGATTCTAGAAATCCTAAACATGACCACCCCGTATTTGATTTGCGTATTGGGTGTCAATATGTGTAACCATTAAGATTCATTAATGAACGTCAAAAACGCGATGCCGAAATATGGCGCTCTATAACGTAAACCTATTCCAAACTTTTTTACTACAATTCTACAATCGGTGCCCCATGATTGGTCAAAAAATTTTCCGATTACCCCCACTACGCCTGTCTCACATGCGACGTCACAAAAACCCCCAAAACGCCCCATCTGATGTGATGTCTGCATATTGATTATGCCTCTTTAGATCGATCGAAAGAAAAATAATTATTGCTAAATCGACACCTTTTTTGCCATAATGCTCTGCCATTGACCAAATGTTTTCGGGCTGCGCCCACTTCGCCTGTCGGTCACGCGACGTCACAAAACCGCGAAAACTCACTCCGCCGAAATGACGTGTGCGCATCAAAAGCTCATTAATATGCCGAGAAAAAGTGATTTTTTTTTCTGAATAGCCGAAGACTGCTTCGTTCCCAAAGGAATAGAAGATGGCTGCCCGCCGATTGCTCTGGCGCTAGGTACTCGGAGCGGCCGGGGAGCATAGATTTATTTACTTATAGTAAGCAACTTTCCGTGGCAGTATAACTTTATTGAGCCATTTCAACACGTATACGACATCATTTTGCCAACTATTCTTTGCTGAGGATCCGTTTTCTGCTTAGCGCCGCGGCCCCTGAACTGTAAAAGGTTATTTATGCGTAGAGAAGTGAGGAGAGTAACATGATGGCTTTTCGGAAAATAGCGTTATTTTTATTAAGAGATCGTCCCGCAAAATGTAGATGGCGCTGAGGCATCCAGGACGTACGTTCGAAGGGCTAAATGCACCAGAAAATTCTAAATGTCGAGTCTCGGGGCCACTTCCTATTTTATAAAACTCGGTCACATAGCGTCATCATCCTCCATTACAGCAAATGTGCTTTTCTATAGCACTTTCTCTACCGTGCACATTACAACTCCTAACGGTGTTCTCATTTGCTCCCGTAAAAACCGTATATACATTTCCTACAGCCCTGGTCGCTAAGAGATCAAAGCGAAAACAAAATTAGAAACAGCGCGTGTTCACCTGGGTCTGTATTCACAAAAGGCTCTTTCGCTAGAATTGTTCGCAAAGCTAATTGGAGCAAACTCTGATGCGGACATAGTAGCAAAAAGCGACCAGCCAATGGGAAAGAGCCTTTAACAAAAGATAACTTTGAGAATGCTGCCCCCTTGTTCGGTTGACAAGGTTTATTCGGCACCCGCCGCTGGCTCCAAACGGGCACGTACTGATTCAGATGGTCGCTCGCTCGCTGCAGCTGCATATGGGACACGAATATAAACAGCCTGTTCGATTGAGCAGCATGTGTGCCTAAATATGGCAGGTAATTGTGGCTTATTTCGATAGATGCTCCAGGTGCAGTTCTCCCGGGGTCGTCGCCTACGCCGCCATGTTTCCTATAAAGTTGAAAGCCGATAACTTCGTCGCCGCGCACCGTATGTTGTTTGTGGGAGTAAAAGCAGGCGAGCTGCTCAATCTTGCGTGCACAAGGGGCGAAACCGTGGACGAAGCGCGCCGTCTTCCGTCGCGAGCAAGGTACCAGAGAGATGGGAGGGAGGGGGAGGCATTCCCATTCAGCGGCTGCTGCGTAATGCGCGGCCGCGCGGGCCGTACGTTGATAGTGATTTGCCATGGGGACGTAGTGGACGCGGAGTGCTGATAGTTTTGTGTGCGCTGTGTTCTCGCCGTTTACTGCACGTTGAAGCGAGATGCACCACGAAGGCGAATTCGCTCGTTGCTGCACCCGCGATTTCTCACTCCAGCGCTTTAACAGCGAGTTCAGGCGGTCATCGAGTGAAATATGCTGATGTTTGCTTGTGCACGCGTCACACCATGCTTGTAATTTATTTAGTAGGCGAATATTCACAAGTTTATTCAACTGATAAAAATTGTTTGTTTTTGCTATTCATATTACGTATGGCTGAACTGATCGACAACTGCAGATATTCTACTATCAATTAATTTAATAGCGAGTTATGCAAAAAAAGGGTTTGCACTAATACACATAAATTGCAGAATCATAAAGGGAAAAATAGATAATATTGCAGTTTTGCTCTCGTCCATGTCTTCTGATATTGACATTTTAATCTTTGCGCAAACTTGGATAACAGATAAAGCACACGCACCACACTTTTCAGGCTACCGTTCAGAATAACTCTTTCGTGATGGGAACAAAGGCGGTGGAATAGCCATTTATTTTTGGGTTGTTTTGTCTCATGAGATTCTTGAACACGTATCAGTTATGACCGCAGACACTGAGTGTCTAAGTATGCGCATTAGCAAATTCTTAATTTTTGCGCTTTATCGTCGACCCCAGGGGCATAAAATTAAATTCTTAGAATTTCTGGACACATTACTTGAGACCACTACTTCTCCTAATACTCCTTGTGTCGTTATAGGTGACGCCAACATAGATTTCATTTCAGATGACCCATATGCGAAAAAGTTTGTGGGGTTCTCCCCTGTATTCTTGGGACAAAGGAATGACAGCACAGTAGTGCAAACTATCACAAGGGTATTTATTGCACCTTTCATAGACTAATGTCTGTTAGCCGAGTTGTTATCCACAAAACATGCCGGTGGGCGAGCGACAAATCGCGTAATTCCTACTCACCGTGACCGGACAACGAGCAAATATGTTCCCCCCATTCTGGACATTAACGCCTGGTCGTTCGCGCGTACGGTCACGCGAACGGTGGCGCGTTCGAACGAGGCCTCTGGAAACGGTCTCGCAGAATCATGGATCGGCGCACGCGCGGAGCGTCCGCGCCGCTTGTTGCCCCGAGCCAAAGAGGAAGAGCCTTCACCTTTCCGCGTCCAAGTAACCCCGCTGTTAGGTGGCGTTCGCAGAGCTACACTCGCGCCATCTCTCGCAATGCGCTTCAACCACACCGACTGCTGCTGTCACCAAGTCACGCGGCGAAGCGGGATTACAGGAGACGGGAGCTATGCGGGAAAACAACATCTCAGGGAACGCGTGAGGGTCGCGCATCCCCACATTCCCCCAACCTTATCTCACTACATATTCCGGCGAAACATGTCACACGGTCTAACATCAACGCTTGCTTTGCGAACAAAAGTAGTACATGCAACAGTGGCCGTGCCGAAGAAATGTCCCCTCGCTGCCCATAACATGCGAGCTGATGTTGTCCTTGGGTACACCGCCAGTCCACTGGTCACAGCAGCAGCTCTGCACACTCAATGGCACAATTCCAGGCCAGCCCTCCGGAAACGGCGACGCAGTAATCGGTACGAGCAAGCGTCGCTCTCGCCGAGTCGCCCTGCTGTCGAGAGCCGTAGTAGCTGTTGGTGACCGTCGGCTCTTTTCTCCGCCGCCGAGAGTTGCTAGCTGGATACAGGCGGCTGCCGAAGTCGCTGTGCCAAACTGGCCACATCATCATCATTGGCCGGGGTTGCTCGATCGTAGTCCGGGGCAGCAGCGCCCATGATGTGCAGGTGGCAGCAAACCAGGGATGACTCCACTCACGCTGCGTACACTCAACGCACTCGGCAAACACTAAAGTAGTGCAAGGGAGACGAATTCTGCATCCGCATCACCCACGTGGTACGATGTTCAACTCGCTTGGCAAAAGATCGGGAGGCTACTCAGGTACTAAGTTCACGTGAACGAAGCTCGTTTCCTTGACTTCAACGAGTAGTTTCAATTCGTGCGAGGCTAACTAGAATGAGGGGAACAAAGTGCAGCACCTCAACGCCACGGTACACCAGGTTGTGTCCCTCCACGTGCGACAGGCAGCGTCGCAAAGCCTCATGCCTAAAGCATCGCTACCCTGACAACAAACCGGCATCCAAAAAAAAAACACTGCCACCTAAAATTGGCGCAAAACAGGCAGCCGCGAGGAGACGTGAGCTCTGTTAGTTGGTGCTACCCCGCTCGGTGCACACAGCATCCGAGTTGACGGCGCCCACCATCCCAGACGGCGTCGGAGCGCCCGCTGCCAGGCCGCAATACCAGTCAGCCCGTAGTGGCACTCGTGGCCCGTGGCCACCCTGCTCCCAGAGCCGCGACTTCATCAGAGTCAAAGAGATAGAAGAAAGTATTTACGCAAGAAATTGGGACCACTCACGAGGCTTCCGTACTCACTCGCTTCAGGCTTACCACTGCTCCGCGGACGCTAAGCCTCGATCGCTCTCCTAGGATGTAGACCACGTGGCTCTCGTACCGAAGAATGTCATTAAAGAAGTCATTTGCGAAAAGGCTTAGCATGTTGAAAAGTTCAAACACACTACAGCCACCGTCGCCTCAATCAAGAAAGCACGCCGCCGACGCTAACGATCAAAATCGAAGCTAGCTCTATGCTTCCGTCCAAACAAAGGTCTCGAACGAAGCAAAACTGTTAAAACTATCGTCTGATGCCCCAAGAGGCCCCACGTTGGGCAGCCAGATGTGGGGTTCTCACCTGTGCTCTTGGGACAAAGGAACGGCAACACAGTGCTGCAAACAATCGCAAGGGTATTTATTTCACCTTTCATTGACTTTCATTGACACCTTTCATTGACAACTCGGCCTGCTAGCCGAGTTGCTATCCACAAAACATGCCGATGGGCGAGCGACGAATCGTGGAAGTCCGACTCACCGCGACCGGATAACGAGCAAATATGTTGACCCCATTCTGGACATTAACGCATAGTCGTTCGCAGGTACAGTCACGCGAACGGTGGCGCGTTCGAGCGGGGCCTCGCGAAAAGGTCTCGCAGAAGCATGCATCGGAGCACGCGCGGAACGTCCGCGCCGCTCGCCGACCCCTAGCCAAAGAGCAAGAGCCTTCACCTTTCTGCGTCCAAGTAATCCTGCTGTTAGGTGGCGTTAGCAGAGCTACACTCGCGCCATCTCGCAGTGCGCTTCAACCACATTGACTGCCGCTGGCACCAAGCCACGCGGCGAAGCCGGATTACAGGAAACGGGAGCTATGCGAGAAAACAACATATCAGGAGACGCGTGAGAGTCGCGCATCCCTACAAGTTAGAACTTGTTTTTTTCCACTTACGGTTTAACAAATTACATAACAAAACCAACCAGGATTACTACGCACAGTGCAACAGTACTAGATATTTGTGCCTCGAATGTAAACCCATGCGAATCCTAAACTGGGATTCTTTCCTATTACGTAAGCGATCATCTCCCTGTATTTTTTGCTTCATTTGCTACAGAAAGAAACAGCCAACCAACTAAACAGCTGACAATTGAGCGACTAATAAATGACGAAACGAGGGAAACGTCCTTTTATATAGTTAAAGTAATTAATTGGCACGGCGTCTATTGCAAGGAAAATGTAAACGATGCGTATGATACATTCATAAAGTTGCTTCGAGCTTGCTGTGATGCTACGTTTCCAGTAAAAATATCTTCTAGAAATAAAAAAAGGCAAAGGAAACCATGGATTACCTCAGATTTATATTATCATATCACAGTAAAGAATAAGTTATATCATGACTTTGTGAGCACGCGGGCGCCTGATAAATTCGAACTATACAAAAAATAACGAAACGCCCTAACGTCCGATCTGCAAAAAGCAAATCACCGATATTAAGAGAAAACGTTTGAAAGAATTTACAACGACCAAAGAAAGATATCGGTCGTGATCAACTCGCTCGCTTCAAGGAAAAAGCTTACCATAAATGTTGAAACACTGTGCGAGGAAAGATTGGCTGATGCTATGAATATTCACTTTATTATCGCTGGTTCCTCTGTATGTTCTTGTGAAACAGAATATGATGATGGCGCTCTCAATGCAAATGCAATCTTTATTCCTATCGACATGCAACCTACAGACCCGGTAGAGATATCAAATGTAATAAAACAATTAAAGAATAATGTGGCACCAGTGATCGATGAAATACGCCCAGCCAGACAGACAAAGAACTTTAATTACAAGGTCCTGAGAAGCTTTGCCGTAGGGCAGAGCTGCGGGCCACTTCCACGTGGGGACTGGCAGGCCGAGCCTAACCGCCGCATCGTGGGCTTTCTGGACAGCCCAGGTTTGACGTGAAAGTTCTGAGCTCTGGATTGCAGGGCTCCATTCATCTTTTGTGATGCGATTGGGTCCCTGTAACGAGGGGCATCGGCAGAGCATGTGTGCGACATTGCTAACAGGCCCACAGTCGGGGCAGCTGAAATAAAATTAGTTGCACCGTTAATTTGTGGGTTACTTAGTCACATCTTTAATCTTTCTCGGGAAAACGGCATTTTTCCAAGCCAGTTAAAGACTGCGAAAGTTACTACGATCTATAAAGGGGGTGGTGTAAACAACTTATCGAACTATTGTCCTATATCTGTACTTCCCACAATATCAAAAATTTTTGAAGCCGTTATTTATGAAAGACTCCTGGTATTTTTTGAAAAGCCGAAAAGCAATATGGTTTTCGAAAGCACAAATCAACTGAGCAGGTTCTAGTAAATATCAAAGACAATAGCATCGAAAATATGGAGAATGGGGAAGATGCGCTTGATCTGTTTCTAGACCTCAGCAAAGCCTTTGAATCTACACAATTCGATTTATTACTAAACAAGTATCCAGGTACGGACTCCAATGCATTGCTCTTGATCTTCTCAGAAGGTACTTATGTGATCGCTTTCAACTTGTAAAGAATAACGGAGCATTTTCAACGGAAATAAAAATAAAGCCAAGCGTCCCTCAGGGCTCCATACTTGGGTCACTATTACTAATCATCTATATAAATAATATTGGCTCTATTTCTGGTGCCTCTGACGTCATCATGTATTCAGATGACACAAATATATTTTTTCCTCCCATAACCTTGCAGCAGTTGAACTCGATGCCAATGCATGTCTTTTTTATCTATCCAGATGGATAAAACAGAACAAGCTGACAATAAATGCCTCCAAAACTACATACGCGATATTTACACAAACCATTGTACAGAAACGTAGTGCTAAAATTTGAAGAAAACCTATATAAACATGCTGAAAAACAAAAAGTTCTCGGGGTATGGTTTCAAGTAAACTAAAGTGGACTACGCATAATAATTATCTCATTTCAGATTTAGCGCGCACAGTTCGATGTTTGTACAGGGTAACCCACCTTATACCAGTCTAGCTAAGGCGAACTCTTTCTTATTATGTTTTCTATTCCGAACTTACATACGGTTTACTTGTCTGGGGTACCAATACAAAAACGAATTACAACAAGCTTGTTATACTTAAAAAAAGATTTTACGGTCTCTTGAAAATTATTATGGTAAAGTGTAAGATTTAAGAACGGCTCCCTTATTTATAAAACATGGTATACTGTGGGCAGACCAGTTATATTATTTGAAGCTATTGCAATCAATACACAAAAACAAACTCTACACAAAAGATTAAATAATTCCTAGCTATTGTGTAAGATTCCAAGAACGACGCACTTCCAAAATGCCAACTGAATACGGACGACAGAAAATGGAATGGTAGCTGATGTATTAGTTAAAGTCGAAGAAAAATTGAGTTTCAGTATCACTATAAATATTTTCAAAAATAACATGAAAAATTTCATAGTCAATTCTGCATTAAAATACTCTCAGCAATAATGTTTGATGTGGTTCTTTATCCACTTATTATTTGATTTTTTGGTGTGTGTAAATAAAAAAAACCGTGCAATATGTATGTGTGTATACAAACATCTTGGTATGTTATATGAATATAGTTGCCTAATATAAAAGAATAACACATGTGAAATGTTTGTTTGATGTATATACGTCATTCACACAGTATCCAATATCATAAGAAGCCAACAAACACTGACGCCAAGGACAACATAGGGGAAATTACTTGTGCTTAATAAATAAAATAAAGAAAAGATAAGTTATTGGAAATGAAAGTAAATGAAAAAACAACTTGCCGCAGGTGGGAACCGAACACACAACCTACGCATTTCGCGTGCGATGCTCTACCAATGGAGCTACCGCGGCGCCGCTTCCCCATCCACTTTCTTGGGTATTTATGTGTCCTCGTAGAACCCTGGGAGTGTTCGCCAGCGCCACCAATCACAGACCTTGGCGGCGGACGTTGAATGTCCTTTATGCCGCAGGCGTCACGAGAACGTGATCTCGTTGCGTGAAGGCAACTGATCCATAAACCCACACATGCTACCTGAAGGCATTAATGTTGCCGGATACGAGACCCTCGTTATGTATAAACGAGAAGAAAGGGGCTTAACCGAGGGGCCCGATTTTTATTGGTCATATCATAAGAAGCCAACAAACACTGATACCAAGGACAACATAGGGGATATTACTTGTGCTTAATAAATGAAATAAAGAAACGATAAGCTATTGCAAATGAAAGTGGATGAAAAAACAACTTCCCGCAGGTGGGAACCAAACCCACAACCTTCGCATTTCACGATGGCTGTGGGTTCGTACAGTATGTAAGTAATATAGACACGCATAGACATTGATACTGTTCTTATACAAGAGTAAAATGGTGATACTCTGTGTGTTTTTCCATGTTTTGTGTTTGTCATGAAAGCGTGACTGTCATCTTTGCCTAAAACCGCTTGCCAAACTGTAAAGGGTCAGAGGCCTTTGTCAGACATGTTAAGCTTGTAGCCTATGCCCCTATAGCAGGCTCTGTATTAGGTCTGTTAAGAATAAAGCATTCAACATTCAACTATATCCTTACTTTCTATAGCTGTCTACTAAATTGCTATTGCAATCGATGCTTCGCCGTTCGGGTGGAACTGTGACTTTTTTTCTATTGTAGTGTACCATGAGAGGTCCTTCGAGGATGGTAGCGATAGTACTTTGCCGTGCTTTCATGACATCCTAAACTTTGGTGTTTTATATTTCGCAGCTTGCAATCGAAACTGTGACCCGTGACATATCAGGCAGTGCCAACATCGCACATAGTATTTGATCGTTAAGGTCCTTCTTGGCGGTTATATAATGAAGATAACAGATACAAAAAGAATGTTAGATATTAATAAGTAGAATAGGGAGAAATATGACAGTACACGAGACGAAAAGAATGTGTGCGTTTAAGTACGCGTAGAGCAACAATGCGAGCAAGAACTCGTTGAGAATAACATTGACTCTGCATAATTGAAAGAATTCGAATTACAATTTTATCATTATCACATTTTATTCAGAATTTAAAGCTTGAGGCACCTTGCCGTCTTTTCCGTGTCAGCGCGAAAGATGATAATAAAGTGTAGCTTAAGACTTGAAGCCATTGATTAATTCGGAAGGAGGTGCCTAAACCTGTGTATGGACGAGACAGGAAGTAGCCGCAAAGATGAGCAATGCTGCAATAACAATGATCTACTATGTTTTCAATAGTAAATTTATGGTATCACTGCTAAATTAAGCGCTCTAAAAACAATTCTCGAGAGTAACATTAGAATGCTTTTTTTATATAGATATATTGTGTTGTATGCTTCGGACCGCTCCCAAATCGCTAATCAATCATTCGTGCTAATTCCGTCCTGCAATCTGCACCCTCATCGTGCCGCATGCTATCTTCCAGATTGCTGAGGCTGGCGTGAATAATGGTCTCATTCAAGTGATTGCCAAAAATTCAATTTGCTGAAAAATATGGAGTACGCGCGCGCTGCGGTAGTTTGGTATTGATAAAAACGCCATGTCCTCGGGAAAATTTCACTTTAGATGTACATTGAGATGATTTTTTGTGAACGTTAACACGCGATACGAAAATGGCAAGAATCTTTTTCTGCCGCATAGGTTGCTGCATGTCATATCCAGTACGTTTTTTTTCTTTTGTAGACACATTGAACATGAAAATGTGCATCTTAGGCACATTGACAACAGTGTTTACATTTGTCTGCATATACACTGTGGGCAGCGTTCGCTAAAGAAAGAACAGCGCTCGCCACCGGTGGCATGTGCAGCCGAGGTTGACCGAAGCAAAGTACAGGGCTTGAGTTTCGAACTCGTAATTCATCTTAGGTCTTTTGATGGCATAATATCGTTTATCCTTCTTTTACAATTATGTTGTAATTATATGAGTTAAAGAGTGGGTGTCTTTTCACGGTGCATATTGTATGTCGTTTATCCTTCCTTTCTGTATTTGTTTATGCTAAAACTTATTTTTATGTTGCATGCTGATGGCAGATGTACTGCTGCCGTGTGATGGCCTTCAGGCATTTTCAAGCTGTATGTCGCAGCTTTTCGCCTGGAGGACGCGCAAAAATCTTGTTCGAACGTAGCAAAACTTGGAGGATGCTAAGCTCGCTTTAAGAGTGGAACTCTATAGCACTCAAAGATCCCTGACTGCTTCTCACGCTTCCCGAAAACTGCAGCTTCAGTAACCGCAAGTAACCGCCGCTCCTAATAAGACAGACCTCAAACGGCAGCTGGAAAAGCGGACTGTGTTAGTGTTTCTGCGTAAGAAAATTATGTTTTCTCGTATATATTCAAACCACAATCCGACGCTATCATGTCTGTAGGTTGTGTGTAAATCGTACTTTACGAACTTTTTGACGCATTTTACTTTAAGAAATTCAGTTAGTTCAGCAACGCCTATGCGCTACGCGGAGAGCTGGCGTGGTTGGAGATGCGTGCTTCGGGAAGATTTTCTCGGCCGCGGACGCCGGCGCCGAAGCTGGATTTTCTGCGACACGAGGCCATTAACGCTGTCGCGTTAAAACATTCTGCATTCTTTACCGTGTGCAATGCGTAAATGGAGCGACATTGGCCTCACGACTGACCTAAATAAAACTTCCTCTTTATCTTTTTTATTCCAGGGAACAAACATATTACTTTATTTATTGGAGCCGCCATAAATTTCAACACTGAGGAAGGGCATGGTCTTCATAAGCTAACTTGAACCGTGAGGAAGTTTCGGACAACTTGCGCGTACGCTGTTGGGTCGACGAGATCACATGTGAAGCGCTAGCGCACTGTAGGTGACGCCATATTCCCGACCATTCATAGAGAGTTCCTGCTCTTACAAGACGTTCTCCACTACTCTAGAAAGCCTAAAGGGCTCATGATAGTCAGCATAGCGCTAAACTTCCCCAACGTAGCATTCAAGTTACCCCAGTCACTGTCACAGTTGTAAAGAGTTGGTAGTCGGTAAGTGTCTAGAATTTTAATTTACCAATTTTTCCGCGATCCTCGTAGAACCATGCACTTAACCATTGACCACGGTTCTCCCCGGGTGAAATAGCTACCCCGTCTTGGAGAACTTTTCCTGGAGGGGGGAGTGGCAGTTGGCATGTGACGGGCATGCCGCCCCCCTCTTTTTCTGGCTGCACCCTGATATCCTTCTTCTTGCACACGGAAACGTCTGTAATGCCGAATGCGTGAGCGCTGATGTGCATTGAAAGTTTCAGAGTATAAACTGGTATCATTAGGCTAATTACATGGTCGTCGTGCTGAAATATGCCTGAACTATTTCGGCAGATACAACCATTCAACGGGCAGACCCCGTAATCCAAGAAAAGTAACTCGCGTGCCGCCTTTTATGAAATTTAGATGCTGGTCTTTCAAATGGACCCGGATTTTACAATCTTAATGGCAGCTCTAAGCGCGCACATTATATCGCTACAAATTTACGGTCAATGTGATCTCGCTACAGCGAAATACGTTACGGTAATCCTCACCTAACTATTGCTCCTGCTGCAGGATGATGAATCCAGCCAGGTTCTCGTTGAAGCATTGTTGCTGTAGTTTACTTGCACAGGTATGACACTGTTGTAAACTTCTTGCAAATATGTTCGCGATGGATACTGTTGGCTATTTCTTGGTGCGTCGTTGCTTTCTCTGTACCCGCACACCCTGTCGGTAGCAACATTGTCCCGGAGCTTGCGCAATAAATATAGAAACATTCGTCTAACAGCCTGCAAAACAGTTTTGTCCGTTGTGAAGTTTGAGTTCCCAATGACCAGCGAGCAAAATAGAAAAGAAACAATCCAATGGAGAGCTTCGGAATGCCTGCCGCACCAACAGTGAGGAGGTTAGCGCGAAAAGGTAGAAGCTATAAAATTGCAATAAGGGTCTTGGATAATGAACCTGGGATCATTTAACGTAAAACAGTTCCGAGCTGTTTTTGTTCAAATCTCCTGACATCAAATTTACGTCATCGCCGACGCAAGCATCAGGCGGTGACCCGCAGCGTTGTCTGAAAAGCCCAATGAAGCGCTCTCCTCGTTTATAAGAGGTCACTTTTGTTTGCTTTCAAAACGAATAACATTGCCTACATTGAGCCCTTTTTCTTATCTAATTGGCTGACAAGACGCGAGGAGCACGCTCAAGTGGAGAGGGACTCGATGGGGCCGAGCCAGCGCAATGAAAATCGATAACCGGAATAGGAGGTTGGTAAATGCGTCTGTGAATGGGCCGCTTCCCCTATCTTGACTGTGGTGGTTGGTCGAAAATCCCGGTGGCGTGCAACGAAAGGTTAAGATTGTCGCTAAAACGGAGCCTCAGTGAAGTAAAGTTGGCAGAGCAATGTCGTATACGAGCGGAAAAGGCTCGATAACGTTATGCTTCCACGCAAAAACCTTTACTATACGCAAATGAATCCATGCTGTCCAACAGGTGCGAGTAGACAGTGCCTGAGCTATCTGCGGGCAGCCATCTTCTGTTCCTTTCCGAACGGAGCAGCCCTCGGCTATTCGGAGGAAAATTCAGTTTTGTTCGGCATATTCGACATCTTTAACGCCTACACGTCATTTTGAAGCGGTGAGGTTTCGCGGTCTTGTGGCCTCGCGGGACAGGCAAAAGTGGGCGCAGCCCAAGAATTTTTTCCCATAACTGAGGGGTAATGGCGAAAAGGTGTCGAATCAGCAATAATTGTCTTTTGTTCGGCCTATTCATGCATAATCAGTGTGCACACGTCATATCAGATGGGGTGCTAGCTCCGTTTTCATGATGTCGCGTCCCGGACAGGCTAAGGGGAAGTGGACCAAAAATTTTTGGACCAATCGTGCCGGGTTGATTGCAGAATTGGAATAGAAAAGTGGAATAGCTTTACGTTATAGCACCCCTGTTGTAGAGATTGCTCACTCCATATACATTACTTTGCAACGTGTCATTTTCAAACGAAAACACATCTGGTTGGTGCCCGGTAAACTCACCTTTCGAATGCCCGCTCGTTTTCACGAACAGTCTGACCTCGGCCAGCTCCCATTTCAAAGTAGCGCCTCACATTTGCTGGAATCTGACGTCCCGCCAAACAAAGGTCCTCCGTCTTTCTCACCTGATCATTCTCCCCATTTCCGGGGAGGATTTTTGTTGCACCTGTGTTGGTGCGTGCAAAAGAACATCAATTGCATACATCAAAGTCATGCACTGTAGTGACAATTTTGTTCTTATTTTGTAACTGTCTTAATGCAAAAGGCAGCTGTTGATAGGTTACTCACAGCTCATCTAAAGAAAGCTCAAATCAGCGATAACGTTAGACTCAGCACGCGATCAAAATAAACATATCTTTAGGCACGAAATTTGTAGAGTGATATCCAGTTTTCGTTGACAACACGGATCGTGAAAGTTAAAAAACACGTACGATGGCAGGCGTTATGTTTACCTTACAGTAAGTGCTCGCAATATCAATGGTAAGAAAACAATTTCGACAGTCACTTTGCAAAACTAGCGCTCATATAGCACGCCGCTGAAGCTGGCTTCCGTGAATGCGAGACGCATTCGTCGATGAGATATAGCTTTGTATTCGCATACCTATTATAGCCTGTTTATAGGGCACTTCGCCAAAAATGCAGCGTAAGATGCGCACACCTCCGTAAGCTACCGTGAGTGCCTCAAACAAGAATATTGTCACGTAGTAGTAACGGTGAAGAAAGCAGCAAAACCGTGAATGGCGAAACTAGCGCTTTATTGGGCGAACCTGTGCCCTCAAAAGTAGGTTACACTCAAAGAACAATGATAGAGGCGACCACAGTCGGCGATCGTGGAAAATCTGATGCGCGGGTGAAGCGCATCGGCTTTTATACATGAGTCATCGAATGTTCCAGTGTAGTCGCTGGTGTCCACGTGTCTTCAAGAAAGTACTACAGAAATAGCGTCGCGCATACAATCAGATTAAAAAAGGTGCAGCGACAACAGACAACGGATAGAACGATCGATAATATTGGAGAAACTTCCGATACATACACGCGCGTCTTGCGCTGAGCGATAACGTTTAACATTTGTTAGCCGGTGAAGCGCGGTCACCGGAGAAAACTAAAGAAGCACACGTGTCAAAGCCACCCTTTTAAAAATCATCGTCCTGATGCTGCAAGCAAATATGAAAGCGGAAAGAAATCCACGTATCATAAAGAAGACATAACACCAAGAAAGAAAGAAAGTCCCTAATTTCTTCAGCGGGCGCAGCAAGGCTTAAGACGCACCACGTGGATGACTTCAGGTCCTGGGCGGCGCCTCTGTAATGGCGTTATGCCGTCTGGCATGACCTGATAGATGCTCATAGTTCAGTGCGTCAATACGTTGGATGATCTTGTAGGGTCTGAAATAGCATCTTAACAGTTTCTTGCTGAGTCCTCATAGGCTCATCGAAGTCCAGACCCAAACACCGTCGTCTGCCTGATACTCAGCGTAGCGTCGTCGAGGGTTCTAGTGTTGGCGGTTCGTCCTCTGCTGATTCATGATGCGCAGGGGGTCGAGCTGTCCGGTTTCTTCGGCGTGCTGAAGATAGGCGGCGACGTGGAGGTTCTCTTCGTCGGTGACGTGCGACAGCATGGCATCGAGAGTCGTCGTTGGGTTCCTACCGTAAACGAGCTCGAACGGCGTCTTTCACTGCCGCGTTATACCAGAAGGTTACGCACCGCAGGACGGCATCCCATGTCTTGAGCTCAACGTCGATGTACATTGATAGCATGGGCGAAGGTCTTGTTCAAGCGCTCCGCAAGACTATTCGTCTGTGGGTGGTGGGCAGTTATCCTCCTGTTGCTCGTCTGGCTGTATTGCAAAGTGCCTTTGGTGAGCTCAGCTGTAAAGGTCGTTCCTCTGTCGGTGATGAGGACTTCTGGGGCACCATAATATAAGAGGATGTTCTCAACGAAGAGAAAACCACGGTGTCAACACCGGCTCGCGTCGGGCTACGTACTTTCATGAGTTTTGATGGTGTTTTCGGCAGAAAACGCCCCGAAACGCTTACACCAGCTTCCTAACGTTATAAAGACCGCATCGATGCCACCCCCGTGGAAATCCGACCACCGAGGGCCCCAGGAGGATTCTTGAAAGTTTCGTCACCACGGGTGAGCTGCTAACCCTAACCGGCGGCGGCAACCGCTCGCTTCGCCCACGGGGATTCCCGCGACGGCACTTGGCCTAACCATGGTGAACGAAGCGACTACGATCGTTGACCCCCTCCACACAACTTCCGGAGGACACAAAGAAGAGCGCATGGACCAGACTACCGAAGCGGCGAGCCAAGAAACTCTGTACCATAACACCGTGAGAGAAGATCTCGATTGGCAATCAGTACGAACACAAAAGCAACGCAAGCAAGAAGCCTTGGACAGGCGACACGGTGATGTAAAGCCCCAAGACCCCGCAACTACCACTAAGACATCAACAACGCGGAGAGTCGCTAGACCTCCACCGCTTCCGAAAAATGACTACAAAGTAATCATTCGTCGAAATCAAGGTCTACCATTAAGAAACGTGCTCACTCATACACTTGCACGAGCGATAATTGACGCGTGCCACAACGAGTTCACGGATGACAAATTCATACTGAGAATCAACCCGGGATCCCACATAGCCATCCTATCGACCCAGTACGAAGATGTCGCCGGAAAAGCAAGACACATCCACACCTTTACACTTAGCGGCAGAAGTCACGCAGTGCGCGCATGCACCGCCCAAGGAGAAGGCACCCTCAGAGGAGTGGTACATGGAATACCGTTGCACACAACTACCGAAACGCTCATGGCCCACCTCAGAGTGAGAACACAAGGCGTGGAAATCCTTACAGCCACGATGATCGGTGCCACTAGAAGTGCAGCGCTGACCTTTATTGGTCCCCATCTACCACGATTTGTGTACTACTACGGAGGTGAACCCCGTTGCTATCCATTTAGACTAACGCTCCAAGTCTGCAAGATTTGCAGGGAAATGGGCCACCGTACCGACGTGTGCCCAAACCCAGACCCATCTGTAGATTGTGCGGACTGCTTAATCCAACCGATGGACACAAATGCGATATAAACTGCGCCTCGTGCGTGGAGGCCCAACCAGCCGGTGACCACTCGTGCAAGCAGCGACACAAACCGGTTCGACCCCGACCCACACCATCGTCAGCTCCGATGAAGTCGAAAGCCCCACGATGGTTTGCCTCGGAAGACGAAGAAGAGACCTACAGGGCGGACACTCGAGGCCGGCCGGTCAATACCGAGCAACGCTCCCGCTCCCAGTCCCGCTCCCGGTCAGCGAGCCGCGAGCATCGGGCACCACCGACACTCAAAAGGAGCCCGTTGACTCCGGCAAGGAAGCAGAAGCCTTCACACGCGGTAAGCTGGGCGGAAGTCGTCTCTCCCAAGCCACGACACACATCCACACCGATCACACAAAATCCAGAATACCAGAGAGTCATTGAGGAAAATAGACGGTAAAAACAGCGTCTAACCGACTACGAGCACAAAATCGAAACTTTAATGAAAAGAGTGGCCATGCTTAAATCGGCACACGCTGCGACCTGTGAGCGATCGCCACAATCTCAATTACCACAGCTAAGCACTCTCACCGGACATCAGCCACTACAAACACAACTGCCCCCTCCCCCCAAACAACACAGCCAGAGCAGCCTCAGGCGCACTCACCGTCTGAGAGCAGCCTGGTAACCCAGGACCGATTGCAACAAGCACTGCAACAGTCACAACAACACATATTACAACAAATACAGCAATAATTTCAACAGTTTCTTGAGGAATTCCAAGAATTAAAGAAATACGTTAACGAATCCCTAACCAAGGAACCCAAGCGTTAACAAAAAAGTAGTAAAATACGCTCTCAGACAGACGACGGTAGCATGCGAACTTCCGACACAGGCAGCACAATAACGTCTAAGCCCCATCATGGCCCGTAAACCTCAAATGGAAACCGAAAGCATCACGATCTAGTCTTGGAACTGTAGGTACATTAAAAGCAAGTACGCATCCCTCTCGCTATACGTGCAGGCGGCGCTGGTAACCCCGGATATCATCTGCCTGCAAGAGGCGGGAGAGCAACCGAAGCCAGTTATAGGGTATAAAATACAGTACGACACCAGCTACCGTAGGGTGGCCACGCTCGTCCGCAAAGATTTGGCAACAACCCTTACAGTGCTCCCCGGTGAGGAAATCCCACATCTCATCACCACGATATGGCCTGTCAAGCAGAGGAGACCTAAACAAGTCGTAGGCAACGTATACAGTCCCCTCCGCCGCCCCCGCGACAGAAAGGCGGACTTCGCGTCATTGCTCCGGCACCTACAGGGAATGCTGGAAAACCGGGATCGCCTAATTATAACCGGAGATTTCAATGCAAAGAACAGCACGTGGGGCTACTCGAAAGCAAACACCAAGAGCACCAAGCTCCTAGACGCCATAGACCGCCACGAATACACACTAATTACTGTACCAGGTACGCCTACTCGAATAGGAAACAGCACCAGCAGAGACACGACCCCTGATCTCACCATCACCAACGATACCGTGGGAACAAGCTGGACGTTCCTAGACTTGCTGGGTAGTGATCACTACATTATCGAAATCACCAGCGCCTTGGTCAAACTACGCCTGCCCCTAGGGAACGCCAAAATTACAAATTGGCCTAAGTTTAAGGAGAGGCAAAAGCTCGATTTTCATACAAGTCCGCCCTTCCCGGAACATCAAGGCCGCTTAACCACGATCAAGGAGTGGGCCCAAGGCATCAAAGATCTATATGACGCCAAGACTACAGTGTACCAAACCGATACCGACACGCCGCCCCCCCCCCCCCACAATCGACAACCATCTAATACACTTATGGGAAGCATGCAAAGGCCTCACGAAAAGATAGCGCAAACAGAAGGTAAATCGCAAACTTAGACTTAGGATATCAAATGTCACTAAACAGGCCAGCAATTACGCCCTGAAGGTTCACAGAGAATATTGGCGCCCGTTCTGCGATTCGCTTAAAGGCACGCTAAGCACCAAAAAGACGTGAAACACACTCCGCAGCATGAGCGATCCTTCAAATAGGAAAAGAGAAACAAACACAACCCTACAAAATCTCGTTGGCGAATATCCGGGAACCCAGGATGAACTCTTACAAGAACTACAGCAAACATACACGGGAATCCGGACCGTGCATCCGAAACCATGCCCTCAATATCCGGGACCTCCGAACGAGATACTTCATGCACCCGTCACGTATGCGGAGGTATACGCGGCAGCACAGAGCTTCAAGAAAAACACGGCACCGGGTCCCGACGGTATCACCAACGCCATCTTGAGAAACCTAAGTGATGAAACCCTGCGAGCCTTTACAAAGCAGCTGAACGAAGAAATATGGACACCAGGCGGAACATTACCCGAGGAATGGACTGCAGCTCACATAGTCCTTATACCCAAACCGGGAAACCCGCGCAGGCTCAATCAATTACGAACGATCTCGCTCACGTCTTCCCTGGACAAGCTTCTTGAACGAATTGTAATCACTGGAATAGAACAACACATGGAAGAACATGGACTACACGCCAGTTGCATGTACAGATTTCGGAAAGGCATGTCAGCACGGGATGTCTTCCTCCTGCTCAAGGAAGGGGTCCTCAACCCACAACCGGGCAGCAACAACATACTCCTAGTCCTCGACGTGGAAAAAGCATTTGATAATATAGCACACGAAACCATCCTAGATGGCCTCGCCGCCATAGGATGCGGTGAGCGAGTACACCATTATACCGTGGCTTTTCTCAGCCACCGCAAAGCCCGCATCGGCATAGCAGGCCTAATGTCAGACCTATATGATCTACTGCAGAAGGGTACTCCGCAAGCATCAATAATGTCTCCTTTTCTATTCAACATCCGACTTAGAAAACTTGCTTTACAACTGGAAAACAACACAAAACTCGGATGTGCCTTCTATGCCGACGATATCAACCTATGGGCAACCAAGGGTTCATACGGCGACAGATAAAACACATTACTCACAGCTATCGGACACATCGAGTCATACCTAACCACAGCAGGAATGAGGTGTGCCCCACAGAAGTCGGAGTACCTTCAAGACCGGCCCAAGCAAACTAAGGAACATCGAGCCCCGCCAATACATGTCGAGATTGCCGGGCAACCTATGAAGCGCGTCCTGACCGCATGCTTACTAGGTATGCACGTCCAGGAGAACAATGGCATAAAGGTAGCCCCAGAGAAATTAAATCCCGTAATAAGAAGCACCGCATCACTCATCACCAGAGTAGCGCCCAGCAAAGATGGTTTCACAGAGGGCGATATCTTCAGACTGGTAAAAGCCCTCGTCATCAACCGTGTCACGTACGCACTCCCGTATCAAGTCAAGCGCAAAAGTGAGACAGAGCGCATGGACACTCTCATAAGAATGGCGTACAACACGGCCTTACAGCTACCGTCAAGCCCAAGCACAAAGAAATTACTAGCGCTAGGCGTATACAACACCTTTGAGGAGCTAGCAAGTGCCACGCTCAAAGCGCAGAGGGAGCGCCTCAACAACACCAAACAGGGAAGACACCTTCTTCAACGGTGAGGGTACCCGCTGACAGCTCAGTACTGCAAAGAAGAAACACAACTCTTGCCTAACCACATTAGAGAAAACATTGTAGTAGACCCTATCCCTAAGAGCATGCACCCCACCCACAATCAAGAGAGAAGAGCAGCGCATGCCCGCATGTTGCACAAACGCTGTTTCAGATACCCAGATACATACTACAAGGACGCTATCCCGTATCCCTCGTCGCCAGGTTGCGGGCCCAAATACACACTCGCCGTTGTCAATCAGGGGAATCTGGGAATCTGGGAATCTGGGAATCAGGGGAATCAGAATCTGCCTCCATCCGCGCCACATGCAGCGCAGCAGCAGAAGCAGCAGCGATCGCTCTCGCACTTCGCGACGCTGAGAGCAAGGGAAGGTCCGCCCGCGTCCTTACGGACTCACAAGTGGCCTTTCGTTTATACATGAATGGAACACTCCCAATACAAGCCATTCGAATCCTGGGTCGCTCGCTAGAATGGACCCACGGTATCGTCTGGTGCCCCGGGCACGAAGACCTGCGGGGCAACGAAGAGGCGGACTGCGCTGCTCGAGGTCTCACTAGCCGAGCGCCAGAGCACACCGTTCTTCAGCCCCCGACAGACCGACGAGCGACCCACGAGTTATTAGCGCCAGGTCAACAAATATTACACGACCAACGTCTCGGAAGAACGCAATACGCTCCCCCACAAAAAGCTCTCAAGAAATTCCAGGCAAGAGACTGGCGCCGCCTGCAAACACATACCCACACTTGTCTACACTCAATCTCCCCAGACCGTTATACGTCCCGGACATGTGTCCCTGGTGTAGCAACTACACAGCGACACTCGCGCACATAACACACAAATGTACCGACCGTCCGGGCGACGCAATTTCGCCACGAGTCACAACACACACACTCACTACGTGGTCTAGGGAGGCGAGACTCTCCGACTGGACCTGGGAAACCAACTGGCCACCCTCGACCAGGCCCGGCGAGCCGCGATCGCCAGTGGAGCCCTGTCAGAGGGAACCACCCAGGAATAAACCGCGCAACGGTTTCTGCAATAATAAAGTTCCGCCTCCTTCTCCTCCTCAACGAAGAATTTCGCCACTTTAGCTGCGCTAACTTTCGGCAGAGCTTTCGTTTCTACGAAGCTGTTAATGTAGTCTGTCGCCAGGACGATCCACTTATTTCCACATGTTGACGATGGAAAGGGTGCCAACAAATCCATCCCGATCTGGTGAAATGGTCGGCAAAGGGCCTTGATCGGCTGGAGTAATCCGCTGGCCTTTTCGGTGGTGTCTTGCATCACGGACAGTCTCGGCATGTTCTTACATAACGCGCGACGTCGGCGGTCAGGCGAGGCTAGTAATACATTTCCTGTATCTTCGATAGCATCCGAGAGAATCCGATGTGCCCAGCGCTCGGATCGTAATGTATGGCGTGCAGTACCTCTGGACGCAGTGTTTAGGAAACAACAAGGCACTTGGCATGGACTGGTGAGAAGTTCTTTACGAGTAGGTTGTTTTGAAGCAAAAAGGAAGAGAATCCTCGCTTAAATGCCCTAGTGACCCCGTCGTTGCTCCCTTCCAAATACTCGACGAGGTTTTTCAGCTCCAATTCTGCTGGTTGCTGTTCAGCGAAGTCTTTGACGCTTATTATTCCAGGGAAGGCGTCTCCATCCTCGTCGTCTTGTGACGGCGGGTCAATGGGGGCGCGTGACAGGCAGTCGGCATCAGAGTGCTTCAGTCCCAACTTGTAGACGACAGAAATGTCAAATTCTTGTAGTCTGAGATTCAATCGTTCGAGGCGTCCTGAAAGGTCCTTTAAATGCCCTAACCAACACTAACAGCCTGCCATATATGTGAGGGCGGAATTTTGTTGTAGCCTAAATGATGACGAGGCATTCCTTTTCGGTCATATAATAATTGCCTTCCACTTCTGACCGCAATTACCTAGCGTAAGATACTACCCGCTCAAGCCCGTCTTTCCTCTGGGCTAGCACGGCGCCGAGGTCCAGGCTACTCGCGTCAGTGTGGAATTCTCTATCGGCGTTATCGCCGAAGTCCGCAAGCACCACTGGCGACTGCATGCGTCGTTTGAGTTCCCAATTTAACTCGACATCGCATTTAGTTATATGTGTCAGCGGCTCAGCGATGCGTGAAAAGACTTTGACAAAGTGTCTGCAGTAGGCACACATCCCAAAGAATCTACACACTGCCTTTTTCTCGATGGGCTGCTGGAACTTTGTGACGGCAGTTGTCTTCTGCCCGTCTGAGCAGGCTGCAGATTTGCTGATGACGTGGCCAAGGAACCGAAGGCACTTTTCCGCCTTCAGGGTGAGCTCTGATGACTTGATGGCCTTTAGTACTGTCTCAAGCCGCCTAAGGTCATCAACGAAATTTCCGGCAAAGAAGACCATATCATCGAAGTAAACAAGATAGGTCCGCTACTTCAACCCTGCTAACATCGTGCCATCACGCGCTAGAACGTTGCAGGCACCGAGCACAGTCCGAATGGCATGACCTTGAACTAATCAGGGCCGTCTGGCGTGATGAAGGCAGTCTTCCGCGATCCCGCTTGTCGACTTTCATTTGTCAGTAGCCAGTCTCGAGATCCATCGGGGAGAAGTATTCATTGCAGAGCCGATCCAATACGTCGTCTATCTGTGGGAGTGGGCCTACGTCCTTCTTGGCGATTTTGTGGAAGCAGCGATAATCGACGCAGAAGCGCAGACTTCCATCGTTGTTCACTAAGACCACAGCATTTCATTGACTTGTTGCCTTATAGCACCACGTTCTCGCGTCGAAACTCGGTAAGGGCTCTGGAGGAGTGAGCGGTCGAGTGCACACTTCGCTTATTATGCGATGCTTTTCATCTGGTGTTTGTCGGATCCTTGATTACATCGAAAAGCATCCTTTTTTTCGTTGTTGAAGACCTGTGAGCTGTTGCTGCTTAATCATGTGGAGACTTGTATCTTTGTCGAAGTCTGGTTCGGGAACAATGGTCGTCGGGTTAGATGCAGTAGAGTCCGAGTGCATGAACGCATTGCTAGTTTCCACAATTTTCTCAATGTATCTGATCGTCAAGCCCTTCTTGATGTGATGAAACTCCTGGCTAAAGTTTGTCAGAACCATTTTCGCTTTCCCTGCATGCGGTCGTGCGCTCCCTCTTGCGACGCAAGTACCACGGTCGAACAGTAGACGTTGGTTGCCCTCAATGACGCCTTCTACGTCTGCGAGATTGTTGGCGGCGACCGAAATGGTAATGCTGGAGCGAGGCGGGATGTTGACCTGGTGCTCAAGTACACTGAAGACATGCTGACTGGAAGGCCATTTATCGATATCTATTGGTTTGTGGACAGCGTTATCGACTTCGACCTCAAGTCGATGATTGCGCCGTGTTGGTTCAGGAAGTCCATGCCGAGAATCACGTCTCGCGAGCACTGTTGGAGTACAAATGACGTCGCATGGTAGGTTCGATCATGGCTGTAATTCTTTCCGTACAGATTCTAGCCGGCGTTATCCGGTGCCTTCCAGCTGTCCGAATTTAGGGCCGTCCCATGTAGTCCTCATTTTTTTGCAACTTGTCGGCGAATAATGCACTGATGACGTAGTAGCGGCTCTAGTGTCTACAAGCGCGGTGACTTCGTGGCCGTCGAGAAGCACGTCGCGGTCGGTAATTATTTTTCTTCCGTTGCAGGTAAGTGTTGGCGTCGGATCATGGCTACATCGCTGTTACCTGTGGCGCATACGTGGAGTCGTCAGGTCGTCTTTCCTCGGCGTATTCTTGTGTTCCGAGCTTTATCGGAATGGGCGCGTGTCGTTGATGAGTCGTTGCAATAGATCTTGGTGTTGTCCTCGTCGGCACACAATCGTCGGCATTTCTACGTGGTGCATCGCTTGCTGCTTTTAGTTTTCCGTATATAGATTTGCAGAGCGGCCCCGGGCTGGGCCAGTGTATGGTGACGCTGCAGTGACAGGTAGCGGCCTGGTGACGGCGAACAGGGTGGTCGTCGCGAGCTCTACTGAGTGGCGCTGAGGTAGTCGGCGATGCCACGAGGGTGTTCCCCAAGCTGTGGGCGCGGGGCGTTGACGGCGAAGCCTGGCATTCCCAATTAGCGGTATGAGCATCCGCGGTACACATGGCCGGCTTCTTCGCAATGGTAGCAGAGTGGGCTGTGGTCTAGGGCGCGCCAAATGTCTGCCTTCCTCGTGGTGTTTTGCTTGCCGACGGATGGGTGGGATGGCGGTGGCGGCGGCGATTTCGGCATCTGACGACAGAATGGTGGCGTCATGGCGCCCTGGCGCGTGCGCAGAGAGGGAATCTGGAGGCCGCCGACGGCGGCATGCGTCTTCGCTTCCGGCTGGGGATGTGGCAATGACGATTCCACTTGTAACCCCAAGTGATCGCTGAACCTCTTCTTTTAAATGTGCGCGATTGAGGACACTCGAGGCTGCGACCTTGGAAAGAGCTTCTGGAGATCCTCGCAAACAATCGCTCTGATGGTCTGTTGCATGTCGTCCCTGCCAAGTGCTTGAACACCGGTGTAGTTTCGCCTGTTATATTGGCTTGCGCGCATATCGAGCGTCTTCTCAGTGGTTGTGGCTTCGGAAACAAATTCAGCCACAATCATGGGCAGGTTGCGTATCAATCCGGCGAAGAGGTCTTGCTTGACATCCCTCATCAAGAAACGAACTTTTTAATTTCAGGCAAATCGGGGTTGGCCTGTCTGCACAGTCAAGTCATCTCCTCCGTGATAATCGCGATGTTGTCATTGGGTAACTGTATTCGGGCTTCTAGCATAGTGTCACGTGGTGGTGACGTTGAAGAACACAGTAGAAAATACTGTGAAAGACAAAACTAACTATTATTGGGCGAACCTGTGCCCACAAAAACAGGCTGGGCCGGTATTTTGTAGCGATGCCTTTTCCGATTCTATGCCTTTTCAGGCTTTTCGCGCTTGGCCACTGGTCAAAGCGACGGTCGGTCCACATTATCAACGCGATCAGGCGGCCGTGTGTGGTGGATGATAAGAATAGCATAGAATAAGGCATAAGGCATCACTACAAAATAGCGGCCCTGCACTTATAGCACAACGATAGCGGCGAACACGGTCGGCGATCGTCGAAAGTCTGATCAGCGGGTCAAGTGCGTCGGCTTTTATACAGCAGTCATCGAATGTTCCAGACTAATCGTTGGGAACCGCATGCCTTCCACAAAGTTCCACAACATTCGAGTCTGGCGATGAAATCAGATAACACAAGGTTCGGCGACAACAGACAGCGGATAGAAGCATCGATAACTTTCCAGAAACTTCGGATACATGCCGACGCGTCCCGCGTTGTGCGATAACATTTCTTAGGCGGCGAAACGTGGTCGCCCGTTAAATATAAGTACACGTGCCAATAGCTTCGGCCCTTCCCTTGCGCACGACGCTCGTAAAAGTCCACAGGACGCCGTTTCGAAGCAGGTCCCACGCTGTCAGGGTCGACTCCTGTTCTCAAACTACGATATTATGGCGGCGTCTTCAAAGGCAAAGTATACCTGTCGCAGCTTGTCATCAGAGTTCGAGTTGCTGAAAGTCGCGATTTATCCATAGATCTCCAGTCATGTATCTGGGTCTTCAGCTGATGATCCAAGGAAAGTTGGTGGTTCCCGAGGTTGTTGCAGCAGGATGGGGGACGCTGGAGTAGTCATTCGGGTTTGTGACTTTGTATTGATTCCTGGACTCTCTCTGATTGTTGTGTTCATAGGAGGTTGTGGCCAAGTACTGCTTGGCTGGATTGGGAAGAATTGAGGATAAAAGTTAATGGAGAATACCTTAGTAACTTGCGATTCGCTGATGATATTGCCTTGCATAGTAACTCAGGGGACCAATTGCAATGCATGCTCACTGACCTGGAGAGGCAAAGCAGAAGAGTGGGTCTAAAAATTAATCTGCAGAAAACTAAAGTAATGCTTAACAGTCTCGGGAGAGAACAGCAATTTACAATAGGCAGCGAGGCACTGGAAGTCGTAAGGGAATACATCTACTTAGGGCAGGTAGTGACGGCGGATCCGGATCATGAGACGGAAATAATCAGAAGAATAAGAATGGGCTGGGGTGCGTTCGGCAGGCATTCCCAAATCATGAACAGCAGGTTGCCATTATCCCTCAAGAGAAAAGTATATAATAGCTGTGTCTTACCAGTACTCACCTACGGGGCAGAAACCTGGAGGCTTACGAAAAGGGTTCTACTCAAATTGAGGACGACACAACGAGCTATGGAAAGAAGAATGATAGGTGTAACGTTAAGGGATAAGAAAAGAGCAGATTGGGTGAGGGAACAAACGCGAGTTAATGACATCTTAGTTGAAATCAAGAAAAAGAAATGGGCATGGGCAGGACATGTAATGAGGAGGGAAGATAACCGATGGTCATTAAGGGTTACGGACTGAATCCCAAGGGAAGGGAAGCGTAGCAGGGGGCGGCAGAAAGTTAGGTGGGCGGATGAGATTAAGGAGTTTGCAGGGACGGCATGGCCACAATTAGTACATGACCGGGGTTGTTGGAGAAGCATGGGAGACGCCTTTGCCCTGCAGTGGGCGCAACCAGACTGATGATGATGATTGATTCCTGTGGCCTTCTCTGGATGAGGCCCGCAGTGCGGTAGCAGTCATTGCAGCCCACGGCTAGCTCGTTGCTCCTTGGCGACGTTGGTGGTGTCTTCGGGTGTTAGACTTGCATCGCGACTTTGCGGGTACGTTCAGTACATGAACGCAATAGCACCTCCACCAGATGTCACGTAGTAGTGATGATGAATACAAGAGCAAAGCTTTTAACGACGAACCTAGCGCTTTATTGGGCGAACCTCTGCCCTCAAAAGCACGTTACGCCCAAAGAGCAAGGATAGCGGCGAACGCATTCTGCGAGTCAAGCGCGTCGGCTTTCATACATGCGTCATCGAAGGTTCCAGAGTAATCGCTGGTGCCTGCGGGTCTTCCACAAAGTACTACCTAATTGGCATCGCGCGTACAATCAGATTACAGAAGGTGCTGCGACAACACACATCGGGTAGAACCATCGGGTATTCGAGAAACTTCTGATACATAAAGATGCGTCCCGTGCTGAACGACAATGTTTACCATTTGTTACCATTTGTTAACCAATGAACAGCTGTCACTGGAGATAGATAAAGCACACGTGCCAATATCATGAATGAAAACAAGCTTCAAGCTGATGAACTACAAACAATAGATAGCGCGCTACAATTATAAATATGAAAAATATGTATTAATAAATTTTTCTGAGGTGATGGTGCTTTTCAACTTTCATGAAACTAGAATCGCTGGCTAACCCAGCTAGTATACCACAGAGAAATTACTTTGGTACATGACTATTGCGAAGGCCCATATTTCTAGCAACAATATATGCTGAGCGCTCATTATTAGGAATGCTTTGGATACTAATAATTTGTTAGTTATAGGCGTCTTTCATTTTCTGCCCTAAAAGACTGTTATCAGCTTCTTCACGGCCTTCTTCCGGGCTTGTAACTTACACCATTTCCAAGAGCTGCCCTAGTTAATCATTCGAAGCTTTCTGGGTGGCTCGTCCCGATTGACCTACAGTGTGCATAATTGTCATCGCTTACAAACAGGATGAATCAACTAAAAACATAACGTGCGAAAATCGCATTCGAAGTAGATAGGGTGCAGAAAACCCTTGGTACAAGAAAATTATCTCTTTCAACCGCTTTAATTCTAGACCAAAGGCGTCGTACGAGCATGAGGGCATAAAGCCTAATAGCATGAAGGGACGATAAGGAGTCATCATTACATTACCCCACAGGTCGAAGTGCACATAAACGACCAGTTCTTGTGATTAAAAGTGTTAAAGCTCCAAAAAAATAAGAAACGATTAGTAGAGTTATTCGAAATCTACTTTTCGCGGCGAACTGAGGAAAAAAATCCCCGAGCGTACCTTCCATGGGCGGGCGACGTGGACGAGACGCAGCAAGCTCCGTTTTTGTTTCGATGAAGCCCTGCAGTCACAGCTGTTTGCCAAATGGGTCCGACAGGTGGTAACACGTGCCGCATGCATGAGCTACTGGATTGAAAACAAGAAGAAGTTATGAGAACGCGTAATAGCTTTGTGACGCCTTTGCAAGCGGACTGGGCGTTCGAAATGGGAACCTGAATAAACGTGAATAATATAGGAATATTGTAGGAGAGGAGAAACAGGAACGGGAACGCCAGACGCAACAGCATGGTGATTGCTTCGCAAGGCCACCTGCTGATGATGGGCACCAGGACGTTGTCATCTTCATCGTCATCATCAACAACAATATTTGCTGTACTGGTTTCGCGGACTGGGGGGGGGGGGGGGGGGGGCGTCCTCCTGGCTGCTTTTGACACCCCTGCAGCGTGATTCCTAAAAACCGAGACTGACAACATCTACGGAATAAGATGTCTGATCGCGTTTTCTCCACGGGTAATATGAAGAGGTAAATAGAGGTTCGGTCCTAAAATTTGGCAATCTTGTAATCCATATGCCTGCAGAAATGTCTGTGAGTGATACACGTGAAACGAACCAACCATGTGAGCGAATTCTCGATATTCCGATCCTACTTTCCTGCTCGAAACCTGGAAATTGTCTCTGGGAAAAATGTTTCACTTGTCGTTTCACTAATTTCCTGCAAATAACAGAAAGAAGAAAAAGCTGTTTGAGGAGAAGGACAGAATGAAGCAGCATATTTTGCTTTAAGAAAGCCCCCACCTCTGTCAACTGATGGTTTTGCCGTTTCGAAGCACCGAAAGACCTGGGCCCATATTCACAAAAAAATTAATATGGGGTTTTACGGCTGAAACCACGATCTATCTAATTAGGAGGCGCGCCGTAAGGGGAGGCTCCGTAAATGTCGACCACGTAGAGTTCTTTAACACCCACCTAAATCTAAGTACCGCTGGTGTTTGAGCACTTCACCTCTGTCTAAACACGGCCACCGTGTCAGGGATCCAATCGCGCGACCTGATGTTTAGCAGCCATCACCATAGCCACTAAGCAACCACGGCGGGTAAAGTAAAAACAGTAGCACACGTGTGCGACCATTATGGAATAAAAGCTCAATTCCCAGCGAAGCTGTTTTTCTGTTCCGGTAGATGCAATAGGAAGTTCAGTTGCATGCAGCCAGATGGCATACTTTGAATCTCTGCCCCATAACACTCGCGCGTTGGAACTTCCTTCCCATATACGCGTTTGAGCAGTGGGTAAATTATTTTTTTTTTAAACGAAGCTTTCCTTTGCGAACCACCTCGCCAACTGTTGTGACCGTGGCTACGGCTTAACTGTTCTCTTGCTGAATAGGCCAACCAATCACATCGGAGTACACGCACCCCGCGCGCTACTGGGTTCCTTGTAGCAACACCAGATGGCGCTCGCGTGAAATGCGGGCAGGATGGAGAGGGGGCTAGAATTAAGTAATATCCGGTTCAATCCCTCGTACAAAATGGCGGGTACAGTAGTTGAGCAGCAGCTTCCATGTTTATTATATGCGGACGACATTGGGTTGCTAGCTAACAAGGAAAGTGATGTGCAACGTCTGGCTAATAACTGTGGACAGGAAGGCAACAATTTAGGTTTGAAATTGAGTGTTAGAAAATCAGGTGTTATGGTATTCAATGAAAACAGTGAACAGGCAGTGGCAATACAGGGCCAGGAAATACCTCGGGTAAGAGAATATAAATACCTTGGCATCTGGATAAACAAAGGCAATAGATATACGGAAACACAGGAAAAAAGAATAACAGTGAAGGGGAAGAGAAATGCAGCCACAATGAAGCATAGAGCGCTATTGGGATACAATAGGTACGAGGTGTTTCGAGGTATGTGGAAAGATGTAATGGTTCCAGGACTTACTTTTGGAAATGCGGTTGTTTGCTTTAAATCAGGCGTACAATGAGGACTCGATGGGAACCTTTGCATTGGGCATTCACAGGAAGACTACAAATGAAGCATTGCAGGGGGATATGGGCTGGACTAGTTTTGAAGTGAGGGAACCTCGCAGTAAAATTGAGTATGAAGAACGACTGAGGAATATGGAAGAAATTGAATGGGCTGGGAGAGTGTTCAGGTATCTGTACAGGAAAAACATTGATTCTCAGTGGAGGAAAAGAACTAGGAAGCTTACCAGTAAGTATGCGACCTGCAGGGTGTGCAACACAGCAACAAAGAACGTCCAGCGGAAAGTCAGAGAGGCTGAAATAATCTCATGGGCGGCGGCAATGAAAAAGAAACATGCCAAGACTAACTACTTAAGAGGAAAAAAGGAAATCAGGAAAGAAACAATTTATGATAACTCAAAGGGAAGCCCATTACTTTTCGAATCGAGATCGGGATGCCATATAACACGCACCTATAAAGCGAGATATCAGAGGGAAGAAGAAGCGTGTGCTTGCTGCGGTAAAGCTAAAGAGACTATGGAGCATGTTTTATTAGAATGTGAACATGTCTGCCCAGCGATCGATTTAAGCACCACTGGCCCTCCTTGAAGCCCTTGGGTTCAGCGAGAGCAGTGGAAAAGTAAACATGTCCGCAATAGTAATCGGATTAGTAGGAGGCGATTGGAGGATTGGTGGAAGAAAAGTATGGAAACGACAAAAAACGGAGTCTTACAAAAGCACAGTTTGCAACAGGGAATAAGAAAATTTGGCTGTGGGAGTTCATAGTAGTTTTTTTTTCTTGTTTAACCTAGGTAGGAGATCAGACAGTATAATAAGAAGAGCTTTGTGACGAAGCCTACCGCCTCGTTCCAAAGGGGACGATCCTAACATCCATACATCCATCCATCCGCGACCCTTGGTGGTGCAACCCGCCACCCCGATCTAAAGGGGTCGCTCATAGCATTCATCCATCCATCCATCTGCAACATGGGCATAGGGTAGCGGGAAAGAGCTGCACTTACCTTGATGCGGCCACAAAGGAAAAGCACGAACGTAGGGGCCAATGCTCCTTGTGAAGTCCAACTCACACAGAAAAAGATGACAAAGGGAAGCAGGTAGAAGCTTCTGCAGTAGCAGAGAGAGAAAGGGTGGTTATCACCGGCGCCTCAAACCTGGCTAGATGCTCAGAGGCAATTGTGGAGAAGCTGAAAGGTCACAAAAGAGTGGCGGCAGGTAAATTTCTAGGACGGACATTGGGCCCTGTCATGGAGCGAACAAAAGCAAAGTTCGCAGAAAATGCTCACGGACGCAAACTTGTCGTAGTAGCAGGTTGGCTAAATAACGTCTTAAACAAAAGAAGGACAGGGCTAGCCCAGCGCTTGGCGAAGGGGGTAGACAACTAGCGTGAGCTGTCCCCTCAGGTGCACATCGGGGTGTGCATGATGCCGAAGGTGCCTGTACGTGACAGTAAGGTACAAAGAGCCGTAGTGGCTACTAATTAGGCTGCATGAACAATGAGCCGACAGAAAGGTTTGGAGGTTATAGAAGTAAACCGGGAATTGAGAAGGTGTGGTTTCCAACGAGACGGGATCCACCTAAATCACAGGCATGGACGAGAAGTTCGCTGGGAACTTTTCGGTAGCGCGGTTACATTTTTGGGGGGCACGAGGGTGATCAGGAGGCCAGTGTAGGCAGTAATGAAGAAGGTCCCCTAGGAGAACCTCGGAATAGCATCACCACCAATAAGATAAAAAGAAAGAAAACGCGAAAAAGAGCTCGCCATGCAATACGCTGCATGAATATGCAGGGCAGCAGAAGAAAGGAAAAGTTAGTAGAGATTGAGGAACAGTTTAATGGGGAACCAGCGCTGGATAGGCGGCGCGTCGAAAAGAGTGCGTTGCACGCCGCCCTGGCGACGAGACGCGGCATATTCCAGCCTCCCGACCAGACGAGACACACGTGCGCGGCCGTATTACAGTTGGTATTTTTCCGTTTTCGCGCCGCTTCAAGTGGACAGTTTTCGTGAAGAAGCTAGCGCCATCAAGTGAGGAAATGACGAAAGAAGCTTTTTAAGCTTTATATATTTTTCACAGTGTGTCGCGGCGAGCACGTGTGTTTCTTTAACGGTTGCGCCTAGCTGCCTCGCAAATCTAGCAGCTACGGCTCCGGTCATGCAGCGCTATGGTTTCGGAAGTATTAGTTGTCCTGAAGACATTCCATATTTCTCTGGCTAGACATAAAAATTCTAATGTTACTTCGCCACAGCAGTCAATGGAGAAGAAAGCTTTATCGCATCAGCTGACTCGCGCAAGCAAGGTTTGAGTGCTCCGCTGCTGCATCCGTAACAACGCTGGCTACATTTAGCATTATTTACATAAATTTAGCGGATGCATCTCAGCGCCGAATCCTCATCCGCATGCGCATTTTTAAAAACACATAGGCAGCTTAGTCGCGCACAACTCGTATTACAAGGCAGCTTCCCTCCCACATAATTCTTGGCAATGAATGGATAATATTTACCTTTCGTATCTTTCGCTTGGTGCAGTGACGTTGGAAGGGGCTTGGCGGTGGTATTACTAAGGAAAAATGGTTGGTACATATGCCGGATGGTGCATGCTATTGCTCATTTTGTTTCCGAAAAAATGCCGACTGCAGATTCTGCTGTTTGTTACTGTCTACCACGGCTTACCGTCTTAACTATCGAATAAACCAAGCACACACGCGAAATTCGATTTAGAAACCAGCCCGACACCGCTTGACCGGGCGACAAGACGGGAACTTACTCCGCTCGCCTGACTGCTTGCTTGGATCCAATGCCGCCTCTATTCTTGTTCGTAGGGTTTAGATGGAAAGGCGCAGATGGATGCATCCTCCCTCATCCCGACGTAGTTGTGGCACTTGTATACGCAACAGTATCGTCGGCGTCCTTTTGTTTTCCTTTGACTTTCAGGGCACGCAACGCCACTACCAGTAGCAATTTTCGTCCGCGGGAGCGGCTGCATTGTGCACGTTCTGACCGCCAGGGCGGCGCTGCAGGCGTCGTGAAAACTCCAGCGCTGGTTCCCCATAGAGAACAAATAGGGGTCTATGCGGTTACAGAAACACTCCTTAGAGACTCGGAAGAGCCGCCAGTGATTGAGAACTATGTTTGGGAACGGTGCAACAGAACTAAAACGGAAAGAAAGGGAGGGGGATCGGAGTGCTCATCCATCAGGATGTCAAATGAAAAAGAGTAAATTCAAAATTCTAAGAGCATCTTTGGATATCATGTACAATAAGTGGAACGAAAACTTGGCTGGGCGTAGCATATTTGCGGACCGGACATAACTCCAGAGAGAAGAATTAAGAGCTAGTGGAGTGTATCAGTGCCGAAATTAAAGGTTTCGGAAATGGTGCCGAAATTATTATATTAGGTGACATGAATGCCCACATACAGGATCTAGATGGCTATACCAAGAACAATGAGAAGTCAATGCTAGATCTTCGTTAGCAACATAACCTGGTTATCGTAAATACAGGGCCTAAGTGTGAGGGGCAGACCACGTGGGAAGTAGGAAATCGGCAATCGACGATTGATTTTGCCTGATGACCGAAGGAATTCATTGATAAGTTGAGAGAAATGGGTATTGAGGAGGAAGGGCCTAGCAGCATAGGCAGTGATCATAAACGCGTCATTTTCAAAATGAGATATGTGGTTGCGAAAGAGAGCAAAGAGCACAAAATGGCCAGTCCAAAATTGAGCGTTGAACAAATATAGCCACAAGAGTCCAGGAAGAACTTGGCAAATGGCCAAGCAAACAGTGCGAATATGGTAAGCTTCAAAGCGTAATAACGACAGAAATGCGGAAAGAGACCCAACGTGCTCTTTGGAGCGGAAAAAAGAAACCGAAAAGCTGGTGGAACAGGGGGATATGAGAAGCGATCGCCGAACGACATAAGGTATCCCGAGAGCACAGTCAGGCAAAAAAAAAAGCGCATTTGCCGCAGGATGAAGTAGCCAGGAAATGGTAAGTACACCGGGAGAACAAATCTGCCGTTCGAAAACTGGTGTAAGCAAAGTTAAAAGGTGAAAGTGAACATTGGTTGTCAGAAATACGTGAGGAAAAGAAGGCCGGACCTAGAATATTTTGGAACCACATACAGTTATTGGGCAGGAGGTCTGCAACAGTACAACAACATATCCTAGACGAAGATGGAAACAAACTGGAAGGGGACGCAGCAATAAATTACATCTGAGAAACAACAGCCGAATCTTTCCAAGGCGATGACGAGGTTTTACTTGAGCAAAACAAGAGCAGGAAAGAGACCCAGATGGAAAAGGAGCTGGTGCTGACAAATTTCGACTGGAAGAAAGCCGAAAAGAAAATTTTGCAGCGCACAGCCACAGGGCTAGACGAGGTTCCTGTTAGGCTGATTAAGAAACTAGGACCAGCAAGTAAGGACGCTCTGTTGAACGCAGTAGAAAAAACTTTAAAAGATGGGCGAATACCAGACAATTGACGCCAAAGTAGAAGGAATTTAGTTTATAAAGGTAAGGTGGAGAAAGACAGAATTCACTCCCATACAAACATCAACTTCCAGCGAGTACATAGACAGGTACCAAAAGAACGACGAAGACAAGCAATGACTTCCAACTGATTTTCTGATTTTTATTTTGAGTAACACGCATATATACCGAGGCACCAAGACAAAAGTGCCCCCCCCCCCCCAAAGCACAAAACCGACATGAGTATGCATTCAAAATTCAAAGGAACCATGAGCGCCGGCTTAAGATGAACGAGAGCGCATGTGCGACCTCTAAAAACAGGTTCCTTATCTGTTAATGCAATTGACGGCTTACTAACCGAGTCACCTTCAGCGATCGCTGCTGCTTCAATGAAAAGTCAAGCGTATTCATTAGGATGCCTAACTAAGGTACTGTTCTTTTTCAAAGAGGGGAATACAGCCGCACTGTGCGCAATGGCCACCAGCGAACCCTTCCCGTCCATTACATACTTTATTGCGATGTTCTTGCAATCTAAACTTGAGACATCTACCTGTCTGCCGTATATAGACCCCATATATGCGCTATACTTGTGTAGACCGTTGACCATTACATCGGTAACATACAGGTTATCAACGCAGGCAATTAATGCTGCAAGCATGGGTAGATATCAATGGTATTTTGGGAGAGCTTCAGAGTGACTTCAGAATAAGTAGGTGTCTGGATGATAACTTATTTGTCCGAACTCAGTTTATTGAAATATCCAGAGCAGAAAGGAAACCGTTATATGTGGCCTTGACACACATTTCTGGAGCGTATGACAACGTAGACCGTAACATTTTATGGGATATTCTGGAAGGAGAAGGCTTGGGCGACGGATTGTATACAGCTTTTGAGATTCACCTTGAAAATACAGTTTGCGTTTAACGGGAAAGGATGAGAAGCCAGGACAAAGTCGATACCAACAAGGGACTGAGGCCGGCGTACCCTTTATCCGCACTGCTGCTTGTGATTTGCATGGTTACGATGGAGAGTGCCTAGAGGTAAGTAATATCGGGTTTGGTCTCCCATACGGGTTTGGTCTCCCGTACAGTAGTAGAGCAGCAGCCTGCACGCTTGTTTTATGCGGACGACATTGTGTTGCTAGCTAACAATCAAAGTAATATGCAACGTCTCGGTAATATCTGTGGACAGGAAGGAGAGAATTCAGATTTGAAATTTAGCGCTAGTAAATCAGGTGTTGTCATGTTCAATGAATAGAGTGAACAGGCAGTGTCAATTCACAGCCAGCAAATACCCCGGGTAGAAGAATATAAATACCTTGGTATATGGATAAACGAAGGCGACAGATATCTGGAAATACAGGAAGAAATAATAACAGCAAAGGGGAGGGGATATGTGGCCATAGTGAAACACAGAGCGCTATGGGGATACAATAGGTACCGGTGCTCCGGTGTGTGGAAAGGTGTAATGGTTCCAGGACCTACACTTGGAAATGCGGTTGTTTGCTTGAAATCAAGGGTACAATCAGGACTCGATGGCAACCAAAGTTCAGTGGGACGCCTCGCATTGGGCGTTCAAGGGAAGACTACAAATGAAACTGTGTAGGGTGATATGGGCGAGACAAGCTTTGAAGTGAGAGAAGCTCACAGTAAAATTGATTATGAAGAGTGACTGAGGAATATGGTAGAATGTAAATGAGAGCGGAGAAAGTGTGAGAGTTTTCAGGTATTTGTACAGGAAGAATATTGATTCACAGTGGAGGAAAAGAACTAGGAAGCTTACCAGCAAGTATGCGATCTGTATAGTGAACAATATGGCAACAAAGAACATCAAGGAGAAGTAAGAGAGCCTGAGATATTCTCATGGGTGGCGGCAATTGAAAAGAAGCCTGTCACGAGTAGCTGCTAAAGAGAACAAGCGAAATGAGGAAAGAGACAATTTATGATAACTCAAATGGAAGCTCATTACTTTTCAAAGCGAGATCAGGATACCTTAGAACACGCACTTATAACGCGGGATATAAGAAGGAAGAGGAAGCATGTGCTGGCTGTGGTAAAGCTAGGGAAACGATGGAGCATGTTTATGAGAATGGGAAGATTGAAGATGCGACGCGGGCGATTAACGCATCTCTGACCTCCTTGAAGCCCTTCGTTTCAACGAGAGCAGGGGGAAAGAAAGCATGTTCGCAGTAGAGATTAGTAAGCGGCAACTGGAAGATTGGTTGAAGAAAAGTAGGGAAACGACAAACAACGGAAGTGTGCGAAAACAAAGTTTGCAATAGGCGTTCAGAAACTTTGGTTATGGGAATTCATCTTGGGTTCTTTTTTCTTCCTTCTTTTTTTTTCTTTTTTAACCTAGGTAGGACATTGGGTTAATATAGCAACAAGAGCTTAGTGGCGCAACGCACCATCTCCGTTCCAAAGGGGACGCTCTTAGCATCCATCCATCCATCCATCCATCCATCCATCCATCCATCCATCCATCCATCCATCCGCAGACATCCGAGTAGAAATTCTATGGGAAGGCCAAAAATGTAATGAAGTAGTGGGAATTCACCAAGGACTTACGCAAGGATGCTCTGTCTCCATTGTCGTTCACACTTTGTGTGCATGGCATAAAAAATTTCTGGAATACAGTGAATTAGGATTTGTTTCATCGTACCTACGTAATAGATAAATGGCACGTTAAGTATATCCTGGTTGTGAAAATCAATCCGCCGACTTCCGCTACGGCGTGCCTCATAATTATAACGCGGTTTTCGCACGTAAAATATCGCATTTCGAAGTTGTCAGCCAAGCACGGCGCATTCGAAAGTGCAAATAGACGACCAGAAGTCATCAGAAAGAAAGTGAAAGAAACTGAGACACAAAACAACCTAGGAATTGAAACAAAAACGGATTGGAGATTTACAACACTGGGAGGAAGGAAATTATAGGGGGAAATATGCACGATAACTGGTTGGCCTGCGGAAAACAATATACCGAAGCAAATATTCGCAACAAGATGAGTCATAGCAAAAATGCGGAAGGCAGCACATCCTAATAGAATGGGAAGGGATCCACCCAGTGACACGCAGAGGCAACGGGGACCGCGTCCAAAAGCGCTTGGATTTAAAGTGAGCGGAAGCATCAACCCGTCAGTAATCGAGATAAGAAAGATACGTTTAGAGTATTAGTGAGAAAAAATTCGCCGACCACTACCTTACTGCCTTATGCAAAATTTAAGCGCAGCTCTATGCGTGTTTTCTTTTCGCAATCTGTTGGCTAGCGCGGACTATCTGTCTCGTGCGGCACGTTGCAACCTAAGCGAATTGTGGCGTGACTGCGTCGCTAATCGGGAGATCGCTAGAGGCAGCGCGTGGATAACTCATGGGTGCAATTCACAGCAGCAGCCGCAGACAGGCCTCCGCTCATGCAGCGCTTTGTTTCCATATAGGACCGTTATTGGTGAGCAGACGACGCGAGCTGCTCTGGCGGCTTCTCGTAGCCATCGTCTCCGCAGAGCCCGTCCTGCACGGCACTACGTTTTTCTTCTCACGCTTTCGTCATACCCTACTGCTCCGCTTTCTTCCTCGCGCTTTCTTCACTGTCGCCGTCTTTCATCCTTCGCTGTGCTCGTTGGCTCGCTTAAAAGGGACGCCGACGCTCGCCGCAGGAACAGCTGCCTAAGAACTGCGCTTTGGGAAAGCTGATCTGGTAAGATTCGTTACAGGCATAGGTAGCGATACAAGGTATACAGAGAAGCTGTGACGAAAAAAAAATAATGTAGATTTAAACAAAAATTCTAGACTGAAAAACATGCACACTATACTTGATTAAACCAAGCCGGCTAGGTGACTATATGTCACGACCCACCACGCTTCATAGGCGGTGCGAGTAAATCATCATCACCGCGGGAGCGGTGGCGCCAGCCGTGCGAGGCGCTTTCCATAAAGAACCAGAAAGCTCGCCTTCGCGCATCCGCGGCTGTACGATAATGAGGAAGTAAACGCTTCCTGCGGATAGAATGGATTTGAATTTCACCACGTACGTATGTGCATGCCGCCTCTGAAAGCGAGATGCGTTCAAATCCTCCGTCTATGAAACTGTCGCACGGACGGTAGGGCAGGAAGATCAATGGCTAATGGCGACACTCTCTTCTGGAGATTGGCGCAGCCCTCTCTGTGCCATTAAAAGGGAGATGTCGGTCAGCGCTTTATGTAGCCGCTGCTGAGTGGTGTGACGTGAAGTTGAAATGCGCCCTTATTCTTGAAATGCGCTAACGTGCTTATGTCTTCTGCAAGTAATTTTTTACCCATGCTTCTGCGCACTGGACAAGACTTCCTCTTAGCATTGTTCAATTTATAACATGCGCCATGTTTCAGTTGTTTTTAATCGCATAAGCATTTATATGCCTACCCAAGGAGGAAATCCAACCGCCCGCCCTACGTAAGGCGAATCGCTACGAAATAATTCATGCATAAAACAAAATAAATTTGAAAGGAAAAACGTTGGCGCTTGTAAGTTTCGAACCTACATCCCCATCCCGAGAAGCCGAGTCTTTACCCACTGAGCTAAACACTCACGCTTGCAAAATATGAATATATCTCAACCAGTCCATTGTGTTGTACCAGCCATACAAAAGTAATCTCAAAGGAGGAAAGTTTCTGTGAAAGCTTTATTGAAAAACTGGATGATATGGAACAAAAGCCATCTCTACGGCGCCATGTAGAGCCGAATTCAAGCATCGTAAACATCAGAAAAATACGATTTTGCGAAAATTTTTTGTCAAACACGCCACCTATTCAATGAGTTTCGGCGGTCGCAGGATGCGCTCCAGCGGGGGCGTTCCACACCGACCTAAATGCCCCCTATCTCTTAGAGCTCATGCGCTTCACGCTGCAGGACAGGCACAGATTAGCAGTTAATGAATTGATAAGGGTGGTAAAGAGCGATGAGGGATTCTATGGGTCTCATCATGGTTCCTAATGGTTTGATGTGCATGGATAAGGCACTAAAGAGTGATAAGGGCTTAAAAAGGTCGGAGCAATTTTGATAAGGTTAATAAGCACCGATAACGGTTGACAATGGTTTGATAAAGTATGATGAGATTGATGACCAGTAACAGTTGATAAGGGTCTAATCATCACCGATAAGGTTTATAAGAACAGATAAGTGTTGATAAAGGTCGGATAGATTGAGACACAGTTGATACCATCGATAACGGTTGATAAGGCTCGGATCGAGTCCTATAATGTTGATAACAACCTATTAGCGTTCGTTAGGGTCGGATCTACTTTGATAAGGTTGATAAGGACCGATAATGGTTCATACTGGTCGTATAAAGTTTCATAACATTATTAGTGACACGCGACTGAGTGGAGATGAGCAAGTGGCACAATGCTTACGCATGCGTGCACAAATCCCGGAGGAGTTACCGCATGAATTGTTATCGCCCAGCCTGTTGTAAAACCATATAATGCACTTCATGCGACAAAGCGCCCTTTCTTGCTTCTCTGATGTAAATGCGCCTGTGTTGCAGTTATCGTGAAGACATTTATGATGCGACGTTTCTGCCCTACTGCCAACATTGCGAGTTAGAACTAGCTCATTCTTTCTTCCTTATGTAAATGCGCCTGTGAACCTAGTGTCGACACTACATTTTTTTGCTGTGCGCATGCTTTCTGATTTGGAAGAAACTCATTTTATGTGTATGTTCTTTCATTCTCTGCAATGCCCCCCTCCCACCGCCCTGATATAATGCCCTTCTCGCGCTGCAGGTTTGTGTATAAATAAAGTTATGCGCTCCAAATGCACGTGTATGCATACATGGCGATGTGAGCGCCCCGTGGCAATTTTTTGTTCAGGTCGATGAGGGTACGATTGCATAACGGGTTGAGCACAGTACTCACTTGCGCCAGCGTCCACTGAGCGGGAAGCTTACATCGGGCTACAGGAAACGACTGGTCATAATCTAGCGAGTAATTAAAGGATCCGTAGAAAGCGTCAACAACTGTACCAGTTCACAGTGCTGATATCGCTTCATAAAAAAAATATTGATACGGAACAGCCGCCACAGTGTGGCTGCACTGAGGAGGAAGAAGATGACGTGTACCCGCTTGATATAGCATCGCCGTTTTAGCCTCCGTTAGTTCCCCTGTAAATAAATTGTAAATAGCATCGGGCATCAGCTACACGTAACATTAATTTGGTAGAGGTGGACGTTCCCCGTACCCGTCATGGAGCTCCGCAGCGGTCGCAACGGTGACAGTGCAACCTCGGCTCCTGCTGGCGGAACTTCATCTACGCAAGCGTCCTCGCCTGCAGCCACGACCTACGTCGCCTTCCCCCACCCCCTCCCTCCTCGGGATCCTGGTGTGTTCACCGGAGTCGGCAGTCCTGATGTTGACGACTAGCTCCGCTTATACGAACGTGTCAGCCCCAGTCACAGGGGGGATCCGACTATTATGCTTGCCAACGTTTTCTACCTCGACAGAGCTCCACTGGCATGGTTCCAGGATCACGAAGAGGAGATATCGAGCTGGTATCTCTTCATAGAGAAGCGCCGCGACCTTGTTGGCAGTCTTTTCGGTCGCCAAGTGAATGACAAGAAAGCTCTTGCCACACGTGTACAGACGTCGACCGAGTCCTACGTGTCGTACATTCTCGACGTCTTGGCCCTTTGTGCCAAGGCTGACCCGAATATGTGTGAGCACGATAAAGTTAATCACGTCCTCAAAGGCATGGCTGAGTATACCTTCAATTTACTGGTGTTTACGAACGTCACCAGCATAGATACCATCCTCAAGGAGTGCCGCCGTCTCGAGCATGCTAAAAGCCGCCGGGTATCCTAGCACATCACGCGACTTCCCAACCCAGCTGCTACGTCATCCTGTGACGACCTCTTCCACCATTCATCACGAGGTGACAACTTGGCCCGCATCATTCGTCGTGAAGTCGAAGCAGCACAACCGGCAGCCTCTGCATTCCCGTCACCTGATCATTCTCCGGTGACGACCTTCTTGATCCAGGCCGTCGGCCGTCAAGAGTTGTCCAACGTCGGCCTGCAATCCATTCGTTCTATACGCTCGGAACCTCTTTCTGCACGCAAGTCCGACCCCCCTCTTCTTCCTCCTCAGTGTAGCCACACTGTGGCCGCTGTTCCGTTTCAATATGGTGCTTAAGTATGCTGCCAAAAAATTCTCTGGATGCGCAGCATTTCTACCACATACAAGTAGTCATCAGCCTAGTTTCACCACATCTGGCTGTATCTTCCTTGTGTGGTCTGTTCTCTCTATAGAGGAACTGTCATTTACTGTCGCGGAAGGTAACGAGCGCCAGGACATGACGCAATTAAGTTACAAAGTTATCGCGCAGTATTTCAAAGCACTCTTCAAACTTTGGAAGTATACGATGCATCATGGTCGCCTAAAGAGACGCACAGATGCAACCTTCAGAGCGAAGTAGACGCCACAATGGAGTCCAACGCGTGCGCCATGGTATTGGTCCCAGCTAGATTGTCATTTATAGTATAAACTACGGCACTTCTCCACAACGTCGTTGTGTGTCAGAATTATTGCTGATTGTTCCGCATTGCTGAGAATAATGGATGTCCCAATTGCATACTACTTGTGACTTTTCTCTTACCATTTCTTAATATCTTGCAATGATTTTCATTCTTCTGGATGTTTTTGTATTCTTTCACTGTGTTCTTGTTGCTTTCCGCCTCTGAGCAATGTACGCATAGAGGGGGGAGGAGACATTTGTCAGACAGTCGCAACTGTTTTTGACCCTTTTATTTTAGACAATGTTTATCTAAATAAACGACCATACATCAATACAGAGAAATTGCCTTGAGGTAAAACGTTATCGCGTGCAAAGAATAGGCAGGAAGGTTAACAGCCACAGGCGCCACGACAAGGTGAATTCTAAAGAATGCTTCCGTAGCACAGTAAACTGCACAGAGAAGAGGGAAGAAGGATCAAGTTCTCAAAACAGATAGAGAGAATAAAGTACCTGAAAGAGAAACAGTTCACCCTGATCACACGCTTGGCAACTCTACACAGTGGGTAGCTAGGGTAGAAAAGGTAAGGGAAAAAAAGGGGATGACAAGAAAGGTTAATTCACCTTGGGTAACTGTTTCAGGATGACCGATCTATGTTTTGTAAGACATGAAGACTCCCGATGCCTTGAAGAGCAAAAAAAGATGAGGCCGGTGAGCCCACCACATGTATACATACTACTGAGTGTTGTCGGACAGGGAGACTCAAAAATATGCGAATCACACGTGATGTAAGAATCAATGTTATGCAAGACATTTAGCCGTTGGCTGGTTACTCAACCTCGCTTGCGGCTTTGCAAAGTGTTGCCAGACGTCCGAACATGCCCGCCTGATACCCCCTATTGTGCGAGTATGACGACCGCGGCAAGGCGATGGCACGATGACAGCAGCATGACGACATAATAGCAGTGAGGATAGAGTGACGACGACGACGACAACTACCGCACCAAGGCGACAAGGATCACATGGCAACGACGAATCAATATAGCGACACAACGTATTGGCATCGTTAAAACGAATTATGTATGAACCGCGTACTGTAGCGGGACTACTCTTTCGGACTTGCCTAAGAAAACTAGGCGCCATCAAGCGCCGCCGCCACGAAGCCTGTGCGTGGACTCACAGATGCATGCCGCGCTTGCGCATGCGAACATTGAGTTATTCCCTCGCTTCGCGCGCACTCAGTGCCAAACACTCAGTGACTCAAGTTGGCGAGGGGCTCATTGAAGAGCGACACATACCCAGTGCATTCATGGCGCAGCTCACTAGAGCGTTGGCGGTAGAGGCGTTCATTCAAAGCGGCACATACTCAGTGCATGTGTGGCACAGCGTGCTAATGCGTCGAGTTGCTGTCCTCGATGAACCGTTGTGACGTGGATTCATTTCCGCTCCGCATCGGACAAATTTAAGGGATCTTTTTAATCATACTATATTGGCACGTTCCCAGTTTTACATGCCTAGTTGCACAAGGTGCCGTCAAACGCACTCATTAAAGCGCGGCACACACCTACCGGCACATACACAGTGACTCAAGTTGGCAGCGAAGAGGTCCACTGAAGGCCAGCACGGACCGGGTGGCACACACCCAGTGCTCCAAGTCGGCGTCAGTGTCACTGAACAGCGGTAACCACCCAGTCCCGCGTCTACGCTGACCCATGTCTACCTGAAAGGTGTTCGTTGAACAGCGGCTTATATGTGCACATTGCCACTTCCTCAGTGACCTAAGTTGGTCCAATGGTTCCTTTCAAACTTTGTTACCTCAGCACAGCAGCCCAATGCGCTAACCCTTCCGCCACGGATTACCAAGTGACCCAGGTAGGCGAGGAAACGGTTACGTAGAAATATACAAATATTCAGAGATGTAGAGCTAGATAAGTAGCTCCGGGAAAGTGCTCGAATAATCAAAAGAGTGCTATTGCTTTAAGATTGCCGATATATAACCGAATTCAAGCGCTAATCATGTCAAGAGCGACCTGCCACTATGGAGGAGGGCAGCGGGGCTGTTGTTCACCTGGTCCTTGTAGGCGTCGTTGGACTAATGGGTAGATCATTTGACTATTTGGCTTCGGGACCCTTGTTGAATACTACCATTGGACGTATATAACTTTTTTTACGCACAGACGAGACCAGACAGACTACGGACCTCGGCGAAAATGTACGACGAGGATTGTCGTGATCCGCTTTGATGATAAACCGCCTAAGCGGAATAGGCGAATCGAGTGGCAGGAGGTTGCTGAAGAGAGAGACAGACAACTTTTACTGATGCCGGCAATCACGGGGGCGGACGCAGCCTCCCTCGGCCTAGCAGACAGCCGAGATCCCCTGGGTCTCAGCGGCGTCCTCGGCTACCTGGACGGCCCAGACCTGGTCTAGCTGAAGAGAAAACCTTATTTCAAGAGGAGCGCGTCATAGCGGAGGGAGAAATTATTCTCGTTAATGCTTGCTCATCTGGGACACTTAAGAGAAAAGAACGAAGCAAGTGAAACAGCGTCGACGACGACACACCGGGCCTCCGCCACCATAAAGGAAAAAAAACGAAACGCGGACGATAGCGAATCTATTACAACTCGTTTTACCTTCTGCTCTATCGACGTTTATTTTTCTAACCATAACGCTATTCAGGTTCATACACCATTCGCAAGACAAGGTCTTCTCACTTGCATTGTTCCTTGCCTACATTACTACATTTACTCGCCAGTGGACTGCATGACTGCTGTACGACTGTAGGTAAAACAAAATGAACATTATCAATAAAAATGGCTCTAATACAATACCAGCCACCACTCCTGCTCCTCCAGAGTAGACAAGCACTGAAACGCCTGCAACACGCTTTCCACACTATATAATTCACCAATGACTCCCTACACATTTCAGAATGTCCTTCCGCCACATAGGAAGCCGTAAAGTTTGAATACACGTGCCTGGTGCAACAGTGTACAGATGAGGAGGCTGATAAGTGTCGCAGGATTTACAGTCAGGCGAGTAGGCTAAGGATGACTGAACAAAGGCCGCATCAAGTGCACTCTCTCAGATGTTTTATTTGGGCAATCATGAATGTTCTAAATCGAAAGAAACAACAAAAACACGAGGTAGTCAAACATAAAACTACAAACTCACATCTGTTTTTAGAAGAACAAATGATCCCGCTCCGGGTGCCCGCACAGTTGGTCAAATCGGAGATTCACGTTAAGAATGAAAAAAAAAACAATTATCCGACTGCGCGTACAGCATAACAGCGTATGAAATCTCCATGTGGCATTTGTCCTGGTAGGTTTATGAGAAGGTGTAAAGATTAGCTCGTATTTACCAGCCCACAGCCATTGGTGGGCTTGGGTTTGTTTAGGCTATAGCGCCTCATCGCAACATAGCGAGCGCACGTGGCCACGCAGTAGACAGCAATATGTCTCCAAAATGCCCCTATTGTGACAAAACGGTGAATATAAAAACGATACATGAAATGAAAAAAAAACTGATTACTCTGGGAAGCTATTCTGACAAAGCTATACTGACTTGGTGACGCAAAGTTCTTAGGCGACGGCACTCGGCCAAAGATATTAAAGGCGGCTGCAATTCTTTCCAGAAAGCTGCACGCCACAAAACTTGCCCATGCCTTTGTTGCACTCATTTCATCGACATGATTCAGTGCATGCACTGAACAAAGAAGGGCAAGAATATTTTGTTGCTGGAGCAAGTTACTAATACCCGCACTTACAATGTCAGTGTAAGCGACTTAACAAATACATTCCGCCCTTGCATTTTCTCCGACTTCTCTCCACATGAGTACATAGCTATTAGTTACAATCCGTGAAGTTCAATAAAAACAACCATAGTGAATGTTGGTCCTTACCTGTGACGCGAAAACAGTGAAATCACGCGTGAAATGCCGAGGAGCAACGGAACATTAAGTTCTCGTTAAATATATGCTACTTCCATCGACATAACCCCTCCTTTATAGAAGTAGGTAGAGTACGTTCGCGTATAATCGTTTTATGACACGGGCATGCACAGCGTCGTGTGCTTCATATTCGAAGCTATTCCACACAAGGCTAACGAGAGAATACATGAGCAATGCGTCTTTTTCAAGCTTTGTATACTTAGGAGCTCACGCATCGGCGCAATTCATTTCGTGTAAAAAAAGAGCAAGAATGATCACATGTAACGTGAGGCGTTCAATAAGTAATCTGCAAATGCAGTTTTGGCACAGCGTTGCAGTTTTTGGCACACGCCGTATGTCTGGCGCATGATCATCACTTGGTAAAATTCATGTCCATTCATTCTTGTCAATGGCGGGTCCCGTAACTGGACATTGTAGAAACGCGCAGGCGCGTAGAACAGATGTCATGCAATAAGAAAATATCCAAATTTCACTGATAGAAAGCAAAAGTAAAATATTAGCGTAGCTATGACTAAAAAAAAATGAAGGCGCACACGTGTCAAAATCTTCAAGAATCACGTGTCGCAGGAGCTGCCGTTGTTGCGGCACATCTCAATCGCTGCGCGCTGCTTCCACAATTGGTTGTTTCCGACGAACATGCGGTCTCCCGCCTTGCAGCCGAAAACAACGTCGAAGTCCGGCAGCCTCGGCAGGAGCTGGTTGCAGTGCAACCGCTGGCGCATTCCGGGCTTGTAGTTGCACTGGCGGAAGCAGCTGACCAGGAAGAACAGCCGCTCTGCCGGGAAGTCCTCGAAGTACACGTGTTGGTCGTCGCTCTCCCATACGGTCGTTCCGGCTCTGCAGAAGATATGGTAGCTAATGGTAGCTAACGTGCCGGCAAAGCGCGTAAGCGACACTGCGTTGGCAGGCCGGTCCATCAAAATACATGCTAATTCCACTACTGAGAAACGTGACCTTAACGCTTTGACTTCAAGGATTTTATTGAGAATAGCGCTAGTAACCTGCTTCGGCGATTTTATGTGTATTAACCGTTTTATCGGCGAGGAGGAACGTAGCCTCGAACCGGCGCGCCGCACCGCTCTACTCCTCGTGCTTTTATATGCGGATCGTCGTTTCCTCCAGAGGCATCTGGGAGTGGTAGCAGTATCACTGCGAATAATTCCGATTCTAATGTGTTGCGTCCGTGAGTCCTGCGACGCCACGACCCAGACTCAATGGGCAACTGCAGCCTTATAACGTAAAACTATTCTAACCTGTTCTTATTCCAATTTCCTGATGTCAACTTTACGTAGCCCCTGACGCAAGCATCGGGCGGTAGCCCACAGCTTCTTTGAAAAACAGTCAAACGTGCTTCTCGTTTGTAGAATGTAACTTTTGCTTGCTTTCAAAGCGATTAGCATTGCCTACATTGAGAAGTTGTCCTTGTCTAATTAGCTGAGAAGAGGCGACGAGCACAGTCAAGTGGAGAAAGTTTCGATGAGGCTGAGCCAGCGCAATCAAAGTAGATAGCCAAATGAGGAGGGTGGTGCCGGCGCCTGCGATTGGTCCGTTTCCCCTTACTTAGCGTGCGGTGGCGGGTTGAAAACGTGGTGGCGTGCAACGGAAAGTTAAAAAAGCAGTTAAAAAACGGATCCTCAGCAAAGTAGAGTCGCCCGCGGGCGATGTCGCATACGTGCCGAAAAGTCTTGATAACCTTATATTTCCCGGAAAATTATTCAATATACGCAAATAAATGTATGCTCCCCGGCAGCTTCGAGTTGCCAGTGCCGCAGCGATCGGCGGGCAGCGATCGTCTATCTCTTTTGGAACAGGCCAGTCTCAGGCTATTCAGAAAAACTTTCAGTCTTGTTCGGCATAATAGTGCGTCATTAACACGTACACGTCATTTTGACGCGGTGAGTTTTTGTGGTTTTGCGATGTCCCATGACATACAGGTAAAGAAGCTGTAACCCGAAACCGTTTGATCAATAGCAATTCGTCAGACGACGCCCTTTTTTGCTAATAGTTGAAAAGGCGTCGAATTAGAAATTATTTTTCTTTCGTTCGGTATAATCATGCATAATCAGTGCGCACATATCAGTTTTTGCGGTTTTCGTGACATTGCGTGACAAACAGGCGCAGTGGTGGCTTGAAAATTTTTTGACCAATCGTGCAGGGCTGATGGCACAGGTGGAATAGAAAAGTTTGGAATAGCTTTGCGTTATAGCGCCCCTGCTGTCCTGTATTCGGTTGCCAAAGTAACCTTCGGAAGCAAATGTGAAGTGCGCATCTTCAAGAGCGGTGGCACCGTGGACTCCGTCGCTGTGGTTACAAACAAACGTTGGGTTTACTTTGCAACCACGCACAAAAAGGAACCGATGCCATAAGCCTCGTCGCATGAATGTACAAAACATTTTGTTTCCAGTGAGTGCGCAGCGATGAACACGGCACCCATGCTAAAACTGGGATATAAAATAAAGATGCGTACTTAAGTCTGTCAACTATATTGCGAAGGGACGAAGTCAACTATCTCTTCGTAAATGCACATTTTGTTGAAATGTGTACTATTATTGTGATGCTTGGCAGCCAACGTCCTGGTAGAAGTTCACGTGGACGAATTATGACAACAGTACGTCCCTATACGAAGTAACGTGATGCGTGTTCTTTTTTCTGCAACAAAAGCCATGCTTACTGTGGTGCCGGTCGCCCTTAGTTAGGAAGCGCAGGCCGCCCATGGGCTCTCCTGCGCTTCCGAATCTCGTCGGCAAGCTGCCTGGCCGACGCCGCTCATCACGAGCCTGTATTACTTTATAAAATAAAGTTGCTATTGCAGAAAGTGGTTCGTTTTTCAGCTCTCTCGAGTCGGTGAGGTGCCCTTGCGCAGGCACCGCTCAACACATAGGAGTCTGCATATTTCAACGCGTCGTGGGCCTCTGGTTGATGGCGGCCACTGCTATCGAGTCGCTTTATCCACGTTAAACGCCGTTCCGGTCAGGGTATATTGCAGTTCCTTCCTTATTTTGTAAAGCTTGATGATCAAGCGCCAGGCAAGCGAATGCTTAGAAAATCGTACCCTGTAAATTTAAGGAGCCCGAAAGCTAGCAAAACGCGTTTCCTCGGAGCTTCGCTAGTTACCTGGATTGGGATGTTACGCTGATGTGGGACACCGCATTGCAATCAGACAATCACCTGTGATTGTTTTAACCTCAGTGATACCTTAATATAGTCCGATAATGCTACGTTACATGCGTGTTACGTATCGACAATGCTCAGACTTGACCACCTCCTACATTGATCTGGGGCAGAGCTGTGGTAGCGTCTCTAGGCCTATCGCCGGTCGATATTGCGGCCATATCGAAGCTCACAGCGTATTAACGACACACTAATAAATTTCCCAGCTGCTTAAGCTGGTTGGTGCCTCTCAGGAAAGCGCAAAAACTTTCCGCTCGTCGTCACAGTGCCCCTCCAGCGCGATACCACATACGATACCGGACGATAGATGGCGCTATAATCACAAAATGGCGGCGCCCTCAATAAAACAGTTTTTGTGTGCACAAATGTGGCATTCGGCAATGATAATCAGGAAGGAAAACATTGTGTGATTCGAGAGCGAACACTAGATCTTGTTGTTGAACAAAGCCGGGCTCTACACTTCGAGCAATAACTCGGAGACTTCCATAAACTTGAATCGCTGCAACCTTCCATTGCTTTTTTGGCCCAGTTCAGCACGAGGAAAAGAGCGTCTGCCGATCTGTTAGTGTGAGACGAAAGGAAACAGTCGTTCCTGTTTGTAGAACAGAAGTAGGTTACACACATCGACTGGTAACTCAACTCGTCTTCCTTCTTGCAGTTTTTTTTGGGGGGCGGAAAGGGAAAACATAAAATCGCGCATGAAATTTGGAAGAGTGGCGTCTGCGCATAGCTGTCAGTTACGGCGGTTAAATCATCATGAGAATGAGGAATAGAAGAATTGACCATTAGTACGGCCGGTTCACCTTGAACCATACTTTGAGCATTCCTGCATTATTTCTAAAAACTAAAAGTTTATGGCAACAATTCGGTTCCGTCCCAGGAATTGGTCTCACTGATGACCTAGTTTCTAGAATTGTGCTGTTTTCGGAGCACTGCAAACAGCTTTAATATATATATATATATATATATATATATATATATATATATATATATATATATATATATATATATATATGTATATATATATATATATATATATATATTGTAGCGAAGAGATTGTAGAAGAGACGCTAGTGGGTTCAGCGCTACTGGCTCTAAACGCTAGTGGATCGAGCGCTCCTGCTCAGCAACGGCTCTCGTGCTTGGAAGCTGTGACTGCCCTGCCCGTCGACGTTGCGCTGCTCCCGAGCTCTGCCAAATAAACACCTTTAGAATTGGTGGAGGTGCTGGGTAACGTCAGACGATCATCCTGGAACTCCGGTCTCGTACCCTACCATCTACCATGCCCCAAGACGCCTCCCAGCAAACGCCTCCTCCTGCACCCACTGCGTGTCCCGGGGTGCCTCGTCATCGCGACCCTCCTATCTACACTGGAGCGGACGACACCGACGTGGACGAATGGCTCACGGCGTACGACAGGGTAGGCGACCATAACAAGTGGGATGAAGCAGCCAAATTGAGCCATGTTCTGTTCTACCTCGCTGGAGTGGCCAGCCTGTGGTATAACAACCATCAAGCAGAGTTCCAGACATGGGGTGCTATGCAGGATGCGCCGAGTTTGGCGAAACTCGGGATCTTCACGAGCTCTGGCGACACCCCAAGATGAAAGCACGAATGGTACCGAGACACAGTTTATCTTTCGACAAGCGTCCAGCTTCATTGGTTTATCTAGATTCACTCTGGCTGGCTATCGTTCCTTGGGCGTTGCCTTCTGGGCGGTCGACAAACTGGGGCTCACGTGATCATACCGTCGGTGCATGGTCGTGCCTTCTTTCACTTGTTTGTCGTTCCACCGAGTACATTACATGCACAAGCGAGTTATAAAACAAACGCATTTAGTACAATATTATTAGTTAGTTTATCGTGGTTTAGAAGCATTTTAAAGCTTACAACATGTACACTGAATGTGCATTAGACTAATTTGTAATTTAGTACGCTTCGCATTATACCGCGAGGGAACGCTGTGGTGGCGTCATCACATCCATTCACCGGGCGAGCATGGCGGCTAAACATCGAAGAGGCCCAGTGTAAACAAACTCGTACAACGAGCTTGCAGTGCGCGACTTAGTGATCAGGCTCGACGATGACCACTATTTCTTGGATAGTTCTGTTCCTCCGTCAGCAATCTTTCCGTGCACCCCGTAAGACTCCCAATAGCTTCGGCGATTTTACAGATCGCAACGCGCACCTACTGTTCACGACGCAGTGCTGAAGAAACAACTTGTCCGGTGTTGCTTCTGCGAGTGCGCCGAGCTCCTCCAATCTGCGTGACTGCGAGCGTCACGAATATTACATAGTGTGTGCAAAAGGAAGACAGCCTATATAGCTACGATGCGACAAGGAGGTGGTAGCGACGATAGATCTCGCTACCAACACAGTGAAGGAGACATCGACAAACTGCAGATAAGTATATTTCTACTGTTTCATATTTAGCATAATAAGAGTGCACGGATTAAGTCACTTTCGTAGTAACGAACTGAATGTCCAGCAGTTTAAAGAAGGCAGTGAGAACCAATGAGTGTTTGTGCTTTTACATGCAAGTGGGCCCGCGAAAATATGGAAAAGATGAAGGTAACCTTCACTAACTTGGTGAGAGAACAGAAATTCATGAGTAACATTAAGCCCGCAGAGTCTACGGAAGAGTATCTTTATGCAAGTGAAATATCAATAGCAGGTACTGATATAAAGCAGGAAACTTATGCAAAAATTTCATGGGTTGAACAACACACGGAAAGCATTACCGAATCGTGATCGCCAATTACCGATATCCTTGAAAAAAAGTTTAGAATCATTCCATTTTACCGGTTATGCAATATGGGACATAAACCTGGAGGTTAACAAAGGAACTTGAGAAGTCGAGGACTGTGGAGAAAGCGAAGTAACAAAAATTGTTAGGGATAGCATTAAGGCAGGAATACAGTGGCGTAGTAAACCGTGGGAACTGATATGCTAGCTGAGATTAAGAAAAAAAAATGGAATCGGCAGGCAGGCCATGCATGTCTTCAATCACTTGTTGCCAATTCATAACAGGTGATTACATAAGCATGACAGAATGGATGTCAAGGAGAGAGAACTACAGCCGAGGATGGCAAAAAATTGCGTAATGGGACAAAAATATGATGTTTGTAGGCATAGGATGCAATCAGCTCGTATAAGACGGGATTGTAGGGTGAGGCATTTGTTCTGCAGCGAACTAAAATAGGTTTGTGGTGCCGACAGCAGAGACTCGTGAAGGTGCGGGGCCACCTCAGCTGCTGGCACACTAATCAACATGACAATTGGCTCTGAAAAAAACCCCAGTGATGAAAAATAAAGCAACGTTGTCCCGACACATTGTTTTATTATGCATACTACATAAAGGTTTCCACAGTTAAGGGCACTTAGTACTAATAGTGCAACGAGCACTTTTCTTTGTAAATAATGGTTTGTATGCGGCTGATTCATTCCAATACACTTTTTTTGCAGCAAAACATTCTGCTGCTGGAGGCACTCAACTGCCTGGTGGCAGTAGGTGAGCGCCAGGCACGTGCTCTTGAGAGTGTGGCAGAGGTCCAAAGGGCTGCTCTGCAACAGTACTATTGGTGCCTTCACTGCTCTCCTGTTGAAACCACAAAAGGCACCTTATAAAGGAGCTGCAGTTTAATATTTTGTTTATTATTCAAGAACAAGAATAAAATTATTGCAGCAAACATTGTGCTGTGCATATTAGGAGACTTGTAACATGCACTTGGTGTCCCTTCAAAATAGGCAAAAACCTAAGACAACCTGTGCCACTCTTGGACCATGTAAATAAAAAATACACTAATGCAGCATACACATTGTGCTGTTTGTTCTTTCTATGTGCAAGAATACAGTGTGTGTTGATTAGCCACAAGATGAACGGTGTGTGTAATTCACAATGAAGACAGGAAACAGCAGGACCTTAATAATGCTATCACCTATAGACTGTGCATACGACTGCAACACTCCCCAATTCAAATGTGCCATTACATGCATGTTCGATACCACATATTCTTTAACATTGTCTTATAATTGCATGTACTATATTTCACACATCTTAAGCCCTTCCATAGCACACTTCTGATGTATCCATTTCATAGGCCAAATAATTGTACACTTTGTCCTTTTGTGTTGTATGAAAAGCAGCATCCTTTACAGTCGGATAAAACTTCAGAAGACAAGAGAGGCCCCGCCCAGATGACCAAAGCGCAGCAGCTGATGGCCTCCACATCTAAAGAAATAGTCCCTCTCCAACGAGCAGGTATTAGTCCGTCCGGCGGCACGATGTCAGTCTAGAGTGCGTGCCCATTGGTGCAAGCTTGTGTTCACCTGCCTTAAAGTGCAGATTCCGCAGCCTCCTAAAGTTGCATCCCGCTATAGAAACACGTAATGCCTTGCACCAGTTGCATAGACTTCTGCAACTTGATAGCACACAATGATCAGGAGCAGAAATCTATAAAGGCATCCCAGCAAAGCTGGCTGGCCACACTTCCATTATGAGGGGCTGTAAAAAGGTCTCGCCAAATATTCCCATGACGTTCTTGAAGAAGAGGTGGTGTTTGGCACTTTTTTAGAATCAAAAACAGATTACAGTGAATATTGTGTAGCACGTCAAAACAAACTGAGCTTGGTTATCTGCACAGCATGTAATGGGAGGTTGTGCTTCACATAGGATACAAACTGCTCTGTCCAGTACAATTTTGAGGCCGGTATGGCACCTATTATGTCAACAGCGTCAATATACAAATTACACTTTTCACAGGCCATTGATTTCACCATTATTTTTGTATGATGGTTCTTTCAATCAGTGCTTGTATTACATGAGCAGGTGGATTTGAAAGCAAAGCTTTGTTTGCAAACCTTCCGACTTCCATAATTGTGTGGCAAGGCACTGGCATGTCGAATAGCTCACACTTCCTCGGTCCTGCACTAAAGAAGCCGAATGCTATATTTGAAGTTGGATCGCACAATTCAACGGCACACAAAGAAGAGTAACACACACAGCAGAGCATTCTGCTGTGTATTTTTCTCCTTTGTGTCCCATCGAATTGTTGTGCAATTAAACTTCAAGCTTCCATACCAATACACCCAGTGTTCAACCTCACCAATGCTCTAGTTATTAGGCCACAATGGTGCACATCTTTGAAATTTCTTAACACAAATTAGCTCTCCAAAAAATCACAAGTGTTAAATTTTGCAGCGCAGGTGTATGTACGCACGTGCCATATTCTTTACCACTAAACTCACAGGAATCAAAGGGGCAAGCATTAACCAGCTTTGCTGCTGCCGTTACCATTATCATCATGACACCAATGGAAAGACAGTGCCACGTTTCAGCAAAGGGAGTGCCGAAGGGAAAGGTGAGACAGTGAGGGCTTACAATAAAAATAACGGTTACGAGACATGTTCAATGCCAATATATGCTGCATGTCGCTCATCCTACTTTGGCACTGCGGCGAGCATTTACTCGTTTGAGCATATCACGTTTTGTGTAATCATTGCTCTATAGCTGTACAAATGGTCTATTTGCTCGGCAATTTTGATTTTTATCATGGTGGGTTAAAGACCCACTTTTCATTGGCATCTGCACCACATTTCTCCCGATATGTAATTTTGCCTTGGTGGTTCATGACATCTTCAAGTACCGAGAGTACTGCAGAGCATTGGATGTGCGTTGCTCTACAGCTTAAGAATTAGAGCCCCGTTATGAGACGAAAATATACAATTTATCTATCCAGAATAACGCCGCCCCCCCCAAAAAAAGAAGATACACTGAACCTCTGGCACATGCATCGACAGTGAACAGAGCAAACAATCTGAAGTATTCTCTTCATGCAAGCCAACACACTAAGATTCTCAATGCATTTTCATTTCGCCACACGTGCATAGGCACAACCGGCTTGGTGCAACATCCACATCTCGCGCTGCAACAAATTGTGCAATGCCTCGCTGTTTCATAGTGCGGCCGATAGATTACGCATAACCAAAATTCAGCATTGTGCATACTAAGTAACTTCACCAATGAAGAACCCCAAGTTCTTTATGAGATTAGGATTCATAGGTTACTTCACACAATTTGTGATATCCATTTATCTATTTGTACTTAATTAACCTCTTTCCCAAGAAAATGAGCCGTTTGGAAGGCACCCTGACAGACAAGTAGTACAATCGGCAAAAAGTCATCAACCAGCGAAAAAGTTAGTATCATAAGCAGCCGCATGTGAGATGTCGCTAACATAAAATTTAAGTCGGCTACAGAGAAGTGACAAATTTGGCAATATGGCGTGTCTAAACATTGCTTCAATGTTAATCACAGTAACGCTGACACTGAAGGCGCCTTAATTCCTACGTACGTTCCGTCGACACACCCGACTACGTTCGTAATGTTCCCACGAAGTAGGAAGCATTCTTCTATATATGCCCGCTCAGCCGCAGTATTCTGGAAAGCTAGCCACCGCTTACGCACTGCCGCATCGATAAGCGCGTCAGACACATCTCTGACACAGTGGTTAACAGTAGTTTGATGGCGTCCAATGCAACGCTCGGCGCCGACGCTTCCCTGAAAACTCCCAGTCCCGTAGAAACGGAAGGCACAGATGACTTGCTCTACGACGGTGAGCGAATGAAGCCCGCCACGCTGTCTCCGCAGACGAGAGTCTTCGCCTTGCTCGTCACACAGCCAGCGCATTGATGTCTTCGACAGGCGAAAATGACGCTGAAACTCCCCGTCGGTCATGTAGGTGAACGGGTCCGGACGGTCATACTGCCGCTTGCTGCCGCTGGATGCAATGAAACAGGCTGCTGCTGCCGCCGCCATGTTCCCGAGTTGAACTCGGAGGGGGTTTCGCGATGTACGAGTTTAGCACGAGTTCGCCTGTCAATCAAAACCAGAGGTCACGCCCCCCGCGAGGCGTGTAACTCTTGTGCGCGCACCCACTACAGTTGGGCCACGCCCAACTTATCTTCCGGCAACAGCGACGCGGTGTCGAGCTGAGAGGCATCAACAATCTTGACCGCCGACATAAAACACGCACAACGCACTGTCATCGGTGATGTACTGAGCACCACTATCAAAAACAAAGCGTTGACTGACGCTGGCTTATGCATACATCTTCTCGGGCTGAGATGGCCCCACAACACGGTTTCATTGCCTGCATTGTGGCGCGTAGCGCACAGTAAATAATTATCGGCACGTCACTGTAGCTGCTTGCAAGGCGTCGATGCGCCGAGGGGGACGACGATGTTGAGGAGTGCGTATTGTAGCAGTCGTTTGAGATGGCTGCTCTGTCATCGGTGATGAAACGGAGCCACAGCGTCGTAAACAAGATCAGCGTCCGAGAATCACTCGCTCTCCTAGACCCAGTGCAATGGCATTTCTTCATCATAAGCACTGCGCACTCAACAGTTCCAACACCTTTCTCCGTTCGAAGTCTGATTTCATAACTGCACACAAGAGCCCTCACCTGCCAAAATGCGAGTGCTGCGGTGTCGTTACGATATCCATCTGCGATCGCTGCTGGCTCCAGCAGAGGTAATCCGCAAGCACCTTCGACTGCACAACACACTCATATACTGCGTACATGCGCTCAGAGGCACCTTCACTGGGCAAGCGATGACAAGCGATGAATTGTGTCGCTGGGAAGCACGCACTTTTCGCAAAGTATCGCAGAGGCTTCGCGCACAAAGATAAACTGGTACATTTTCACTGAACTGCGTCACTACGCACACTAAAATAACATACCGCCATTTTGCAACGACAGTCGTGTCGTTTTTAGTTGGTAAAGCGGGGGCCTTAATAGCCTAGTGAAGCGCCTGCGATGAACAGCCGTACCGCGGCGCTGCGTGTCTATTCCCCTAATAGAGAAAGAGTGGCCATGACCCTCCATGGAACATGACCGACTTTATTGAGAATAGCACTGCAGCGCCCCTAGGCGACTTATCACCGTATGAACGCCCTCGTGCGTGCCATAGAGTTTCCTGTACGTGCGACCCGCTTCAATGTACCGCTTCTAAGCTTTCGCCTCACTGTCGCCACTCGCGGCAAGAAGTGCAAAATTTAATAATTTGCTCGATCTCCGTTTGTCATCACAAATTTCTAGCATTGAAAACGAAAAACAGATACCTAAAGAAATGAAAATGTTCGTTATTTTATTTGTTGTATTTTAACGTATTCGTTTGAGTGGAAGTGTAGGTGCAAAAATGCACCGCATGTACCCTGTTCGCATTCGACGGAGGAAAGAAAGAGCACCAGAAAGAGGAGGCACGCCCTTGACGCGCCCGGGAAAGGCGTGGCAAGCGGCTCACGGCAAGTGTGCAGACAGACAGCGGGACAGTCACGGAATCGCTAGGTTGCGATAATCCGTTGATAACAATACGCGGCGCTGGCGCGTTTCGTTGTGCAGCCTTCTGCGCTTGAAACGTGGAAGCAGTGTGCCGCGCAGGGTGCGCTCATGTTGTCATACGCGGCTTTTTGTCCACATATTTTTTTGCCTGCAGCTTCGGCGCGTTTCACGCTATCTCCGTTCACTGACTGCCGTCGAGCAAACTCGGGTAAAACTCGGGTGAACGAGAAACTCGGCGCATCCTGCATAGCACCCATGGTCAGAATTTAAGACTTCCCTCGCCGATGTATTTGGTCGCCCTGCTGTTCGCAAGCTGCGTGCCGAGCAACGTTTGCGAGAACGAGCTCAACAGCCAGGCGAAACATTCACCAGTTATATCGAAGATGTCCTGGATCTATGCAGGAAAGTCGATTCGACCATTGCGGAGTCTGATCGAATCCGAAACATACTGAAGGGCATAGAAGACGACGCCTTTAACATGTTGCTGGCCAAAAGTCCACGCTCTGTGGCTGAAATTATCACACTGTGCCAGAGCTATGAGGAACTCCGCAGGCAGCGGTCACTGACCCGTCGATCTCTACCGCGTGACGAACACCTCGCTGGTTTGGCTGCCATGTCCACCCAGGCAGCGTTGCTCGCAGAAATGAAGGCGTTCGTCCGCGAGGAAGTTGCCCGGCAACTCTCGTTGATGGATTTTGCACAGCCGCAGTCGGTACACGCGCCTACGCAAAGTTTTGCGCCTCCGCTTCGCCGCGTCATAGCGCAAGAACAGCACGAGGTTTTGCCTGAGCACCACCAGCGTGTTCCTGCGGCTGCGCCTCACAGCTACGCCGAAGTCATGGCCAGGCCCCAACAGATCCCGACGGCTGTGCCACTCAGCTACGCGGAAGTCGTCACCCAGCCTCAACAACTCCCTCAACGGGGACCTCTCACGTACGCCGAAGTCCTCGCTATGCCCCGACAACAGCCTGCGCCAGGCGCCACGTCCAACGCGTCCTTCCACATGGATGGGACCTGCCGCAACGACTCGGTGGCGTACAGCGGACAATCGACCAATAAGTTTTGCGTGCGGCTATGCAGGCCACGTCGCACGCTACTGTAGTCGCGTGCAGTCACCTAGCGCTACACCTTATGGGCCAAGTTCTATGGCGGGTTCTCCGCGCCCTTATTACGACGACGAACCTCGGGCTGCGTCACCACCATTCCGCCGGTCCGCCAACATCCGCCGCTCAACTTCTCCACGCCGACGCTCCCCATCACCGATGCGGCCTCGTCCCGAAGCTCGCGATGAGGAAAACTAATTGTCGCAGTCCATGAGGCAAGGGCTGCGACGCCGTCGAAACGCGGAAGTCCTCAACGTAGCCCGACCAATGTGATAGACGTGTTAGTTGACGGTGTGCGCACATATGCCCTTGTGGATACCGGAGCCGCTGTATCGGTTATGGACGCAAAGCTTTGTCGCTTCCTTCGAAAGGTTACGACGCCCATTGCTGGATTCGCCCTCCGCACAGCAGGCTCACAGCGTATTCACCCGATTGCGGCGTGCACCGCTCATGTTCTCATCGAGGACGTTGTATACGCCGTCGAATTTATTGTGATTTCCTCGTGCTCCCACGAAGTTATCCTGGGGTGGGACTTTCTCGCCCGCCACGATGCCGTCATTCATTGCGCACGGGCCGAACTAGAACTGTCGCCGATCTCAGATATGACGTTTGCCGATAATGCTTCTTTTGCAAACAAACTACTCGTCAGGCACGACACCAATGTTCCTCCCAACTCGTCAGTGATTGTATCAATGCATTGCAGCAGCCTCTCTGACGCCATCGCACTACTTTCTCCATCAGGCCGCTTTTACACTCGAAAACGTCTGCTGCTGCCTTTTGCGACTGTGAACGTCAAACAGGGCTCCACAGCTATTTTTGTCTATAACCCCTTCTCATACCCTGTGATGCTGCTTCAAGGCGAATGTCTTGGCCACGTGGAAGTGATCGACGCAGTACAAATTACGGATGTTCCCGAAGACACGTCCTGCGCCAGTTACAACACGCTCGGTTCTCTCTCGACGTCCGACCCTTTGCTCACAGGTGTGTTCGATTCATCTATTGCCGATGGCCTCACCCCACCTCAGCGTTCGCAGCTTCTGCGCATCTTAGAAGAATTTCGTTCTTCTTTTGATGTCGAGCAACCTTCCTTGGGCCGGGCGTCTGCTGGCACGCACCATATTGACACTGGCTCCCAACCGCCATTGCGGCAACGACCATATCGCGTCTCTGCCACGGAACGTAGTGTGATTAATGAGCAAGTGGACGATATGCTTCGCCGCGAAGTGATCCGACCCTCGAATAGTCCATGGGCATCCCCTGTCGTCCTTGTTACGAAAAAAGACGGCTCGGTACGGTTCTGTGTAGACTATCGCCGCCTGAACAAGATCACTCGCAAAGATGTATACCCCCTGCCGCGAATTGATGACGCCATCGATAGCCTACAAGGAGCAGAATTCTTTTCATCTCTCGATTTACGCTCCGGCTATTGGCAAGTACCCATGGCTGACGTCGATAGGCCGAAGACAGCCTTTGTCACACCTGACGGCTTATACGAATTTAACGTCATGCCGTTTGGACTTTGTCATGCGCCAGCAACTTTTGAACGCATGATGGACACAGTCCTCCGCGGTTTGAATTGGCACACGTGCTTATGTTATCTCGACGACGTTGTTGTTTTTGCCTCTGACTTCACCACGCACCTTCAACGCCTACGGCATGTTTTGACTTGCTTAGCGAACGCTGGCCTTCAACTGAACCTAAAGAAGTGCCGATTTGCAGCGCGGCAGCTCATGATACTAGGTTATGTCGTCTCGAAGGATGGAATCCTCCCCGATCCAGCCAAACTTCGTGCAGTAGCTGAATTTCCTAAACCGACGTCCGTCAAAGAACTGCGCAGTTTTGTAGGTTTGTGTTCCTACTTCAGGCGCTTCATTCGCAATTTCGCCGCCGTCATATCACCCCTGACGAAGCTCCTTGGCAGCAACGGACCTCTCCATTCGTGGTCGTCCGAGTGCGACGAGGCGTTCACTAAGCTCCGTCGTTTGCTGACGTCTCCTCCCATTTTGCGCCACTACGATCCAACGGCACCTATTGAGGTACACACAGATGCCAGCGGTGTTGGCCGCGGCGCTGTCTTAGCACAGCGCAAAGAAGGGTTTCCTGAATATGTTGTGGCATATGCAAGCCGTATGCTTACTAAAGCCGAGACCAATTACACCATCACGGAAAAAGAATGTCTGGCGATCATCTGGCCGCTTACCAAGTTTTGGCCCTATTTGTATGGTTGCCAATTTGATGTCGCCACGGACCACCAAGCACTATGCTGGCTGTCGTCATTGAAGGATCCCTCAGGCCGTCTCGCCCGCTGGGCGCTTCGCTTACAGGATTACGATATCCGCGTACTGTACCGCGACGGACGCCAGCATGCTGATGCTGACGCCCTCTCACGTTCTCCCTTGCCAGACGACAATGCCTGCTGCGCAATATCCCAGCTTGACGTTTCTTCCGTCGACATTGGGACCATCGCTTCTGAGCAGCGCAAGGACCCCTGGATTGCATCCATCATGACTGCCTTGCTGATCCGTCATCGCAGCCAACCACTCGTGCACTGCGCCGTCAAGCTCGCCATTTCGCCATTCGCGACGACCTGCTTCATCGACGCAATTACACCTCTGACGGCCGCCAGTGGTTATTAGTTGTACCTCGAAGCCTGCGTTCTGAAATCTGCGCATCGTTCCACTCTGATCCACAGTGTGCGCATTCGGGACTTTTCAAAACCTACCTGCGCCTCGGACGACGCTACTACTGGCGAGGAATGTACAACTACATTCAAAAATTTGTTCGTTCATGCCCCGACTGCCAGCGCCGAAAATCTCCACCCCACCTCTCGCCAGCTGGCCTGCACTGCAGCCTCTACCCTGCCCTACCCAACCGTTCGGGCGCGTTGGCATCGATTTGTATGGACCACTTCCCGGCTGGTAACCGCTGGGCCATTGTGGCGGTAGATCACCTTACACGATACGCTGAAACCGCCGCTCTCCCAGCAGCTACAGCGCGCGATGTTGCATCATTCCTGCTTCGCCGATTCATCCTGAGGCATGGTCCACCCCCAGAATTGCTCAGCGATCGCGGACGCGTCTTCCTGTCGGAAGTAGTTGAAGCGATTCTCAAAGAGTGCCACGTTGTTCATCGTACGACTACGGCGTACCACCCTCAAACGAATGGCCTCACAGAACGCTTCAACCGTACGCTCGGCGACGTGCTTTCAATGTACGTTGCCTCCGACCACACGAACTGGGACGCCATTCTGCCATTCGTCACCTACGTGTATAATACCGCTACGCAGAGCAACACTGGATTTTCACCCTATTTCTTGCTGTATGGTCGACACCCTTCGCACACCATCGACACCTTTCTTCCGTAACGGCCGGATGCATCCGAGTACGTCCCTATTTCTGACACGGTCCGACATGCAAAAGAGTGCCGCGACCTCGCACGGGCCTTTACTTCCGATGATCAAGAGCGCCAGAGGAGCACTCGCGGTGACGCCACTGCCACGGTCACCTTCGATCCGGGAGCGCTCGTGTGGCTCTCAGTCCCTTTAACTGCCCCTGGCCTCTCATCAAAACTGGTCCCTAAGTATGAAGGCCCTTATCGTGTTCTCGAACGCGCATCTCCTGTAAACTATGTCATCGAACCAGTTGAGCCATCTGAAGACATGCGCCGCCGTGGACGAGACATTGTCCATGTCGACCGTTTAAAGCCTTACTACGACCCGCTCATCGTGACGACCTGTTAGGTCGCCGGACGGCTCCCTTCTCGCTCCCGGGTGGTGGTTGTAGCGAAGAGATTGTAGAAGAGGCGCTAGTGGGTTCAGCGCTACTGGCTCTAAACGCTAGTGGGTCGACCGCTCCTGCTCAGCAACGGCTCTCGTGCTTGGAAGCTGTGACTGCCCTGCCCGTCGACGTTGCGCTGCTCCCGAGCTCTGCCAAATAAACACCTTTAGAATATATATATTGTTACGAATAATGTTTATTTACAGGATGAAACGCGGTCCGAGATGGAAGCTACAGGCCAGGCCCAGCCGGCGCAGAGTACCCCGAGATCACGCGCGCCCCCTCTACTTCTTCTTTCTCTGCCTCAGTAGCGCAGTCATCATCATCATCATCACCAGCCTGGTTGCGCCCACTGCAGGACAAAGGCCTCTCCCATGCTTCTCCAACAACCTCGGTCATGTACTAATTGTGGCCATGCCGTCCCTGCAAACTTCTTAATCTCATCCGCCAACCTAACTTTCTGCCGCCCCCTGCTATGCTTCCCTTCCCTTGGGATCCAGTCCGTAACCCTTAATGACCATCGGTTATCTTCCCTCCTTATTACATGTCCTGCCCATGCCCATTTCTTTTTCTTGATTTCAACTAAGATGTCATTAACTCGCGTTTGTTCCCTCACCCAATCTGCTCTTTTCTTATCCCTTAACGTTACACCTATCATTCTTCTTTCCATAGCTCGTTGTGTCGTCCTCAATTTGAGTAGAACCCTTTTCGTAAGCCTCCAGGTTTCTGCCCCGTAGGTGAGTACTGGTAAGGCACAGCTATTATATACTTTTCTCTTGAGGGATAATGGCAACCTGCTGTTCATGATTTGGGAATGCCTGCCAAACGCACCCCAGCCCATTCTTATTCTTCTGATTATTTCCGTCTCATGATCCGGATCCGCCGTCACTACCTGCCCTAAGTAGATGTATTCCCTTACGACTTCCAGTGCCTCGCTGCCTATTGTAAATTGCTGTTCTCTACCGAGACTGTTAAGTAGCGCAGTACTGCGACATTTTCCCCGGGGGCAGACGAAGCTCGCTGAGCGAGTTAAAGGGACCTGTGATTGTACTGCTTTAGTCTGGCCACGTGAACAACTTGCGTCGCACGTGAATGCCGATTACTTGCCGTCACTTTGGCGACGACATAGTTCACATCACTCAAGCGGCTGAGTATAACGAATGGTCCGGTGTAAGTAGCGAGAAACTTGCGGTACAATCCCTTTTTGCGATCAGGTGTCCACAAACAAACATAATCACCGGGAGTAAAGCTGACGGGGATATGCCGCGCATCATAGCGAATCTTGCTGTTGCCTTGTGATGACAACGTGTGCTTCCTCAGCACGACACAGAGTTTGGGCGATGGAAGGATCTTCTTGGCACGATAAAGGTAGAATAGTGTCCAGAAAGCTCTGGGGAGCGCGTGCGTACAGCAAAAAGAACGGCGCATATCCAGTAACTTCGTGCTTGGCACTATTGTACGCGTACGTTACAAAAGGTAAGACGGCGTCCGAATTCTTGTGGTCAGCAGCCACATACATTGATAACATGTTGGTAAGGGTTCGATTCGTCCGCTCCGTGAGGCCATTGGTCTGCGGGTGGTAAGGAGTGGAATGCCGATATGCAGAACCACAAAGCCGTAAAAGTTCTTCAACGACGTCGGCGGTGAATTGCCGTCCACGGTCACTGATGACAACCCGGGGAGCGCCGTGACGAAGTATGACGTGATGCAACAAAAATGAAGAGACATCGGCTGTAGTGGCGGATGGTAGTGCCGCCGTTTCCGTGTAGCGAGTAAGATAATCTACGCATACTATATTCCAGCGGTAGCCAGCTGACGTCTTTGGGCGCGGGCCAAGCAAGTCGATGCCGACTTTTTCAAAGAGTTGCGTCGGTAGCCTAACTGGTTGTTAATAGCCTGCCGGAGCCATCGTCGTTTGCTTGTGGCGCTGGCAAACAGTACAGCTGGCGACATACTGTTTCGTTGTTTTCCAGAGCTTGGGCCAGAAGAATCTCTGCCTAAGTTGGTGTAGTGTGCGTGCAAAGCCAAGGTGCCCGGACGTGATATCGTCATGCATGGAACGAAGGACAGCAGGGCGCAGATTTTCGAGCACAACTAGAAGCAATGGGGACCATCCGCCGAGTAATTTTTTTGTACAGCAAACTATTACGAAAAGTAAATGGTGTTGTTCCTGCTGGCTCACGTGCAGCTGCCCGTAGGGATTTCAAGGTAGGGTTGCAACGTTGCTCGCTCTCGAAGGTACGCAGGTCTGGAAAGTCGGAAGAGATGGAAACTAGGTAGTCATCGAAGTCATCATCCTCAGCTTTAGTGTGAGGCGAAGGGAGACTGGATAGGCAATCAGCATCCGTGTGACAGCGCCCGCTCTTGTAGTTAACGGAAAAGCTGTACTCTTGAAGGCGCAAAGCCCAGCGGGCCAACCGACCAGACGGGTCACGCAGCCCAACCAGCCAACAGAGTGAATGATGGTCAGTCACTATCGTGAATGCGCGGCCATGTAGATACGGACGGAACTTCTGAATGGCGAATACGACTGCTAGGCACTCGAGTTCAGTAACGGTGTAGTTTGTCTCCGCTTTTGTAAATGTCCGACTAGCGTAGGCAATTACATGCTCACGGCCATCGCAGAGTTGAACAAGCACAGCGCCAACACCCGCACCGCTGGCGTCAGTGTGCAGCTCAGTTGACACCTCCGGATCAAAATGCCGCAGTACCGGTCCAGAAGTCAACAAAAATTTCAGCTGTTGAAACGCCGACTCGCATTCAGCACTCCACAAGTATGGGTGTCTTTGTGAAGGAGAGACGTGAGGGGAGAGGCAAGCTGTGCGAAATTCTTGATAAAGCGCCGGAAATATGAGCAAAGGCCCAAAAAGCTTCGCAGATCTCTCACCGGTTGTGGCTGTTGGAAGTCGCGAACCGCTGCTATCTTTTCAGGGTCTGGTCGTATGCCGTCTTTGTCGACCAGAAAGCCTAGTACGAGGGCTTGACGCTCACCGAAATGACATTTATTCGAGTTTAAAATAAGGCCAGCTTGCTGGATACACTCAAGAACGATCGACAGGCGCTGATTGTGCTCGTGAAATGTCCGGCCGTAGATAATGACGTCGTCTAAATAGCACATGCAAATTTCCCATTTGAGTCCGCGGAGCACGGTATCCATAAATCGCTCGAATGTCGCTGGAGCGTTGCATAAGCCAAAGGGCATAACGTTGAACTCAAAGAGACCGTCAGGTGTCACGAAGGCTGGCTTCTCCTTGTCTGAGGGGTGCATGGGGATTTGCCAATATCCTGACCGTAAATCAACAGAAGAGAAATGCGACGCGCAGTGGAGGCAGTCGACGGCGTCATCTATTCGTGGTAGGGGGTACACGTCTTTCTTTGTGACGGTGTTTAGGCGGCGATAGTCCACACAGAATCTCCATGAGTTGTCTTTTGTCTTCCCTAGGATCACAGGAGCAGCCCAAGGGCTACATGATTCCTGGATCACTCCTTTCTGTAACATTTCTTCGACCTGCTCGGCGATGACTTTTCTCTCTGAAGGTGAAACGCGGTCGGGCTTCTGACGAATTGGCGTTGCTTGCCCTGTATGGATGCGGTGTTGCATACGAGACGCCGGTGGTGTATGGGACGCTCGTTGGCCTTGAGCAAAATCAAACACTGTGGCGTAGCGAGCGAGCACAGCTTCCAGCAGACACTGCTCACCAGAAGACAGCGACTTGTTAATCATGCGCTTAAAGTCAGCAGAATTATCATGGTTGGAATTGGGGTTGAATTTCTTTTCAGCAGTTGACATTTCGACCGTTCCGACGCTGACAATGGCTTGTTCATCAAAACTTGCCAGTTTAAGTCCTAGCGGCAATGTTATGGATTGGGCTGAAACGTTCACTGTCCACGAACGAGTACAACCATCAATGGTGACAACGAGGGAGCGAGGGACTATCGCATTTTTCTTGAGCGCATTGTTATAGTCGGGCTCGGCTAAACCACAACAAGAACCTGTAAGAGGGCGAGAAGTATTCACAGGTACAAACATTGCAGTCTGAGGGGGCAAACACAGATCTTGTGACACTGAGAGAACGTCGGCGGCATCACTGGTGCTATCTGTCATTGAAGTTCGTGCGTCGCGGCAAAGAGAAATCGCGCCACTTCCTAAATCCAAAGTTGCCCCCAACTCACGCAAGAAATCAATTCTTAAAATAATGTCATGCGCTGTACGTGCAAGCACAGTAAATTCACTTCGAAATGTCTGGTCCCCTATCGTAACTGAAACAGAACAGACCCCAAGTGGGCGTAACATTCCCCACTAACTCCACGAAAGGTAGCGTTCCGATCCCAAGAAAACATAACTTTTTGTCCAAGACAATTTTTGAAGGACAGGCTCATAACAGAAACTGCCGCCCCGGTGTCAACTAAAGCAAAAGCACGCACATTGTCAACTAAAACGCACACTTTGTTTTTAAACAATTTTACACAAGGGGGTCTTGATGAAGATGAACATATTGCGGCCTCACCCCCGTCGGTCGTACCAGCTTGTTTCCCAGCGGCGGCGGTGATAACGAGCGACGACGAGGTGATGGAGAGCGTCGTTGTCGTGTCGGTGGTGGTGTCAGGCTGCGATCGGAAACGGGGGAGTCACTGCGATTCGCGCGTCCCTGCTGCAGCCGCTTGAAGGAACTGGGATACGGCCAGGGCTCGTCAGCGGGCACGCGGGGTGTGTAGGAATTAAACCGTGGAGCACGCTGCTGGCGGCGGTGGCAATACCTAGCAATGTGTCCAGGCACACCGCAGCTGTAGCAAACGCGGGAGTCGCGGCTTGTCGCGGGTGACACCGGTGACATGGGTGTTATGGGTGGAAACGTACTCTCAGGCTGGTTGTAGGAGGGACGAGCCCGCTGAACAAATCGTTGTGGTGCATCTTGTCGGCGTCCCAGACTTGTCGGTTGCGGTGGCAAGTTGCTGCTCTCCGTACGATCAGCATAGGTCCTGCGAGGTTCTCGGTAACTCTGAGGTGCCCAGGTGGCCGGTGGCACACGAGAGCGATGAACAAACGCACACTGATGGCACACATGAGCGTCGTCAACAACTTTAAGGCGTTCAAGCTCTTCTTTAACCATTTGCCGAATCACCGAGGAGATGTTGTCGTGGGTTGTGACGGACACACTTGCAATAGTAGTAACGTTGTCCAAGCGTCCAAATTTTGGCCCAATCCTTCTCATTTTCAGCGCTTCAAACGCCCGGCAGTGTTTCCTCAGATCAGACGGAGTACTAAGATCTTCCTTCGTTATAAGAAAAATTATAAACATCTTCAGCGATTCCTTTAAGCAGATGTCCTACTTTGTCTTCGTCTGTCATTGTAGCGCTGACGATTCCGCATAATTTCAGGACAGCGTCTATGTACGTTGTACACGTTTCACCAGGTAATTGAGCTCGTCGGGAAAGCGTCTGCTCAGCCTTCTTTTTCTTAGAGATCGGGTCCCCGAAGCACTTGGTGAATTCTTCTACAAAATTGTCCCAGCTGGTAAGAACGCTCTCGTGGTTTTCGTTCGCCTTCCCCGAAAAGGTGGGTGGCTCTCGCAGTGGTGTCCAGTAGCCAGCCTGACCTGCGTGATTACTGTCTGGTCCGCCACAGGTGGGGTCGTCATTGCCTTCTCTGGAATCGGCCATGTCCGCTGCTTGTGGTCGTAAACCGGCCAAGCGCCTACTCCGTCGGACAGTTGGTAGAGCTGGGTCGTCCAGAATCGTCCAAGATTTACCCCGCACCTCCACCAAAGAAGTTACGAATGATGTTTATTTACAGGGTGAAACGAGGTCCGAGACGGAAGCTACAGGCCAGGCCCAGCTGGCGCAGAGTACCCCGAGATCACGCGCGCCCCCTCTACTTCTTCTTTCTCTGCCTCAGTAGCGCAGTGCTGCGACAATATATATATATATATATATATATCAGCTCATTTAACATCCATATTTAAAGGCGTCTGGTCATAAAACGCGGTTGCTTAAGTTATTGGTGGTAATTAATTACATGATGCAGTCATCAGCAGCAGCACACCCGCTACTACCTACCAACTGCCTACCACCCGCAGACGAATGGCCTGCGGGTGGTAGGCAGTTGTCCTCCTGCGGCTTGTCTGGCTGTATAGCAGAATGGCTTGGGTTAGCTCTGCTGTAAAGGCCGTTCCCCTGCTGGTGATGAGGACTTCTGGGGCAGCAAGTCGCAGCAGGATGCTCTCGACGAAAAATTCTGCCACTTCGGCTTCTCTACCTGTCACCGGAGCTTTCGTTTCAGCGAAGCGGGTGAGGTAGTCCGTCGCCATGACGATGCACTTATTTCCCGATGCTGACGTCGAAAACGGTCCCAACAAGTCCATCCCGTTCTGCTGAAAAGGTCTCTCGGTAGTAATCTCGCTGGCCTTGTCAGCGGTGTCTTGAGTCGCTGACAGTCTCGGCATGTCTTGACGTAACGGGCGACGTCGGCGGTTAGGCGCGGCAAGTAATACCTCTCTTGTATCCTCGATAGTGTACGGGTGAAACCGAGGTGCCCAGCCGTCGGATCATCATGTAGGACGCAGCGCCGACGGAACAACAAGAAGGTAGTTGGCGCGGACTGGTGAGAAGTTCTTCACGCGTAGGCTGTTTCGAAACGTGAACGAAGACAATCCGCGCTTAAACGACGTAGGGACAAGGATATTCCCTTCGAAATTCGGTATTCCCTTCTAAATACTCGACGAGGCCTTTCAGCTCCGGGTCTGCTCGTTGTTGCTCAACGAAGTCTTCCGCGCTTACTGTTCCAAAGAAGGCGTCATCATCTTCGTCGTCTTGCAGCGGCGGGTCAAGGGGGCGCGTGATAGGCAATCAGCATCAGTGTTTTCGTCCGGACCTGTAGATTACAGTGAGGCCACATTCTTGCAGTCTAAAACTCCACCGCGCTAGCCATCCTGAAGGGTCCTTTAATTTAGCTAGCCAACACAACGCGGGATCGTCGCTGACGACTTTGAATAACCTGCCACATAGGTAATGGCGGAATTTCGCTGTAGCCCAAATGATGGCGAGGCATTCCTTTTCAGCCGTAGAATAATTGCTTTCCGCTTTCGACAGCGACCGGCTAGCGTAAGCTATCACCCGTTTAAGTTCGTCTTTCCTCTGGACTAGGACGGCATCGAGGCCTAAGGCTACTGGTGTCAGTGTGGATTTCGGTATCGGCGAATGATGATGTCGTCGCGCAGCATTTCGTCGACTTCTTGTCTTGAAGCTTCGCCTTCTCGCGTCCAAACTCGGTAAGGGCTTTGGCGGAGTGGTCGAGCGCACTCTTCGATTATTATGCGATGCTTTGCGGCTGGTGTTTGTCGAATCCTCGATGACGTCGAAAAGCAGTCTTTGTATCGTCGAAGCAGACTTCTGAGCTGTTGCCGCTTAATCACGGGGAGACTTGGATTTATGTCGAAGTCTGACTCGGTAACTACTGTCGTCGGGTAGATGCGACAGAATCCGAGAGGACAAACGCATTGCTGGTTTCCACAATTTCCTTGATGTACGCGATTGTCGTGCCCGTGTTGATATGCTTGAACTCCTGGCTGAAGTTGATTAGCATCACTTGCGCTTTGTCTCCGTGCAGTCGAGTGATCCGTCTTACGACGCAAATTTTACGGTCGAGCAGTAGACGTTGGTCGTCCTCGATGACACCTTCTACGTCAGCGGGTGTTTCGGTGCCGACGGAAATAATAATGCTGGTGCGCGGCGGCATGCTCACTGGATCTTCGACCACACTCAAGGCGTGGTGACTACGAGAGCTCTCCGGCGGTATCGCTTGATCTTCCGACAGCGTTACTGATTTCAACTTCAAGTCGATGATTGCGCCGTGCTGGTTCAGAAAGTATGCCGAGGATGACGTTTCGTGAACACTGTTGGAGGTTAATGAAGGTGGCAGGGTAAGTCAGGTCATGAACGGTAATTCTTGCCATGCAGATTCCAGTGGGCGCAATGAGGTGTGCTCCAGCAGTTAGAATTTGAGGGCCTTCCCATGCAGTCTTAACTTTCTTCAACTGGGCGGCGATGTGTCCGCTCATTATGGAGTAATCGGCCCCTGTCTCCACTAAGGCGGTGACTGCGTGGCCATCGAGAAGCATGTCGAGGACGGTGGTTCTTTGCCTTGGGTTACAGTTATGTCTTGGCGTCGGATCACGGTTGCGTCGCGTTGACCTGTGGCTGGTACGTGGCGTCGTCAGATTGTCTTTCGTCGGCGTATTCTTTGCTTCCAGACTTCGTCGGGACGGCGGCGTATGTCGTCGAGATAGTCGCTTCGCCGTCTTCGTCGGCGGCGGCAGATCTTCGTCAGTTCGACGAACAGCAGCCGCACCTCCATCGGTTCCTGCTTATAGTTTTCCTGATATGAGCTCGCAGAGCGGCTCCGGGCTGGGCCAGTGTATGGTCGGCGCTATTGTGACAGGCAGCGGCCTGGTGATGGCGAACGGGAGAGTCGTCGAGGACTCCACTGAGTAGCGGTGATGTATCGGCGATATCACGCGGCCGCTCTCCAAGCTGTGGAAGCGACGCGTTTATGGCGTGCCCTCTCAGTCCCAGGTCGCGGTGAGGACATCAGCCGTACACATGGCCCGCTTCTCCACAGTGATAGCAGAGCGGACGGAGGTCGGGGGCTCGCCAGATGTCCGTCTTCCTTGCGTAGCTGCGCTGGGCGACGGGTGAGCGTGCTGGCGGCGGCGGCGGTGGACGACGGAATTGCGGCGTTACAGGGCCCTGGCATGGTCGCGGAGGGTGACCTTGACGGCGGGCGACGGCGGCGTAGGTCATCGCTTCCGGCTGTGGTTGCGATGATTGTGGTTGCACCTCAGGAACTCCAAGCGATCGCCGGACCTCCTCTTTGACGATTTCGGCGATTGAATCCACTTGAGACTGCGACCTTGGGTAGAACTTCAGCAGCTTCTCCCGTACGACCATTCTGATGGTCTCACGTAGATCGTCGGTGGCACTCATTGAACTCCGGCGTAGTTTGCAGAGTTCGTGCGGCGGTTGAATTGCCGGTTTCGTATTTCAACTGTCTTGTCGATGCTGGTGGCCTCGCGAAGGAACTCGTCGACGGTTTTCGGTGGGCTTCGTGCCATCCTGGCGAAAAGCTCCTCCTTCACACCATGCAGGAGTAGGCGGACTTTCTTCTCTTCAGACATTTCCGGGTTGGCGTGGCTGAATAGGCGGCTCATTTGCCCCGTGAAGATCGCAGTGGTCTCATTAGGTAGCTGCACCCGGGTTTCTAATAGCGCTTGGGCTCGTTCTCGGCGTACGACGCTTCCGAATGTCTGCAGGAAGCCGCTTCGGAACAGGCCCCAGGTTGTTAAGGTGGCTTCTCGGTTCTCAAAGCACGTCCTGGCGGCGTCTTCCAATGCGAAAAAGACATGTCGCAGTTTGTCGTCGCTGTCCTAGCTGTTCAATGTAGCGACCCTCTCATACGTTTCAAGCCAGCTTTCCGAGTCCCCGAACGTTGAACCGCGGACGTCGGAGGCTCCCTGGGCTGCTGCAGCACGATGGGGGACGCTGGGGCTGCCATTTGGGTTGGCTTAGTAAGAATCTTCCTGCTCGTCTCCGGCAAAAGTCCGTGTTCCGGGGGCAGTCCTTGCAGCCTGCGGCTACCACGCTGGTTCTTGTTGACGTTGGTGTTGTCTTCCGCGTTCGGGCTTGGGTCACGGCTTTGTGGGGGAGTCCAGTACATGAACGCAAAGCACCTCCACCAGATGCCAAGTAGTAGTGACGGTGAGGAAAGCAGCAATACTGGGAATGACGAAACAAGCGCATTATTGGGCGAACTTGTGCCTTCAAAAAACACGCTGTACTCATAGAACGGCCACAGCGGCGGACACAGTCGGTGATCGTCGAAAATCTGATCAGCGGGTTAAGCGCGTCCCAGAAGCTCGACAGCTCGCCCGTCTACGGATCAAGAACCAGCAGCCTACATACAGCCGACACTACAACCTCCAACGACGCTACTTCGAGTACCAGCCGGGGGCCATGTTTGCGTTTGGACCCCTATACGGGGACGAGGACTCAGTGAGAAACTATTGCGTCACTTTTTCGGACCGTATAAGATCATCCGAAATTTTACCGCAATGAACTTTAGGACTACGCGTAACTGACCTTTGGACTGTTTCTTTTCGTTGTTTTGTTACTTTTGTTTAATAAGTGTCCTTTTGTGTTTCGCTCTCTTATATTTTTAGCATCGGGACGATGCTTTTTAAGAGGGGGTAATGACATGTGTGCTTTTTATCTTTATGGGGCGACCATGTTTCAATGTTTCAAGGGAACAAATGTTATCAATGGTTTCATCTGCTGTCTTTGACCGAACCTAGTGTAATCTCATTGCATGTATGCGCGACGCGAATAATGTAGAACTTTGTGGATGACACGCGGGTCTCAGTGACGACTGTGGAACGTTCGACGACTGATGTATAAAAGCCGATGCGCTTGACCCGCTGATCAAATTTTCGACGATCGCCGACTGTGTTCGCGGCTGCCGCCGTTCTTTGAGTATAGCGTGTTTTTGAGGGCACAAGTTCGCCCAATAAAATGGTAGTGTCGTCATTCTCAGTATTGCTGCTTTCCTCACCGTCACAACTACGTGACACTATTGTTATGTCGAGTGCAAGATAAAATCCTCTTTTTGCGTCTTCGAATTACCCCTGTCTTGCACTTGCTGATTCAAGTTGCGCCTGCAAATTTACTGGTTTTATCACCCCACCTACTTTTCTGCCATCCTCAACTGTGCTTCCCGTCCCTTCGCACAGATCCTGTAACTCTAATGGTCCACCGGTTATCTACCGTACGCATGACATGGCCTCCACACTTACATTTCTTTTCTCCTAATGTCAACTAGAATATCGGCTATCCCCGTTGTTGCATTCTCCATGGTAGCGTACCTTGCCGTTGCCGACCAGTTGTAGCGTCCCCTATTTAACGAAGCTCGACCGACGTTACTATTGGGTAGCGTGGCGTTGCCGGCGGGCTGCAGGCATCGGTTTGGCCATGGCGGCCAGGCAAGGATGAGACAATTTTTAGTGCAAATCTTGCACGGTTTATTCAATGGTCGGTGAAAGATGAGAAGATAATGAAGCAAAAAAGTACATTGCGGGGCCCTTTAAATAGGCCCGTTCAACTCGTAGGCGGGATCTTGCTCACGTCAACGTCACGTGATACACACTGAGTTCCACGGTGCTTGGCGGCGGCACCCACTCACTCGGCGACCTTTCACGAGCCCGCCACCACAGGTGGCAACCAGCAAGTCCGGGATCGTAGCCGCTTATCCTGTCTCCTAGGCGAGGTTTGTTCGCGGTTGTGGATAGGCGGCTGGTCAATTGTCCCATTTGACGTCTTCACGAGCGTGCCTCTGCTGGCAGCAGGCCGGGGCTCCTGTCTGGTTCGTGGAAAGGGTTTTCATGCACATGCAGAAAGGGGCCTGTGAACACTGCGGGGCGTCCGCCAGACCGGCATCCACTCCAGACAACCATGGCAGATCAGGAATCCATCCTTTGTTTCGATGAGGCATGGTGGTGGACCATACTTTTTGGCCGGGGTGTTACACGACGACCATAACACCATTTGCCGTTTGCTCTCAGATCCATACTGCGCTATTCCTGCCTTTTAATGTTACGCCTAACATTGTTCGTTCCATCGCTCCTTGCGCGGCTCTTAATTCGTTCTCAAGCATCTTTGTTCACCTCTCAGTTTCTGCCCCATATGTTAGCTCCGATAGAATGGAATAATTGTACACTTTTGTTTTCAACCATAGTGGTAAGCTCCCAGTCGGGATGTGGTAACGCCTGCCGTATGTTCACTCGAGCCTATATTTATTCTGTAAATTTGCTTCTAGTTATGAAAGAATCAGTTGGAAAAATGTTAAGAAGTTTTACAAAGCAAAACCGCAACACAATTAGAAACAACAGTATACAGCGTGACGATGTGATTCGGCTACGAAAATCAAAATAGAATATAGACGTACGTCGCATATACGGTGATCGCGTTTAATTTTGCGCGGGTAATCTCGGTAGGCTAAGAAACCTTCGCCTGAAAACACGCTGAAAATGTATCTGCATGGAACGCCCTTTCGCCCAAATGGCAAACTATCATGGCATTAGTGCGCGAAGGATACGCCTCAGTGGGGGAAAGAAACGGAATGTACAGAGTTCAATTTGCAATCGCCTTGCGACATATGTTTTCAGTCGTAGTTGCACAATATGGTACAACATTCGTCACATACATGTACAATAAAAAAATTGGAGGACGCTTAAGCTTCGACTTCAAGAGCGGAAAGCGACTGCGTGCCAGTTGACCCGCCAAGGGGTGTAAGACAATGCGCTACGGCGCAGCGATCACTTATGAGGCGCCCCGCATCTGACTTTGCACCCACCAATCACGCGGTGAGCGCCGAGCAACGCAGCGTTCGGCACGGCAACGAAACGTGCGCCTGAGCAAGGGAAATGAACCAAAGAATTCGGTGTCTCGGAGGGAGAAACGATCTACGCGAGCCAAACGCCGTGATCGGCACGGACAGCCGGGCCGCGACGCGCCATGAAGGCCGACGCGATTATGGGGCTGACGCCTCGATGGGATCGTCCTCTATCTCGATTGGGGGCACCACGCAGACGCATGACTCCTCGGAAGCAGCCAGGCACACATCGCAAGGGACGCTTTCCTACCAGACGCGCTACGGCGCGGCGATCACGTCAGAAGCGTCCCGCATCGGACGCTGCACTTCGGAAGCGCGCGGTGAGCGGAAAGAGGAGCCGCGTTGCCTAAACACGAGGGTTCGAGTGACGCACGCTGGTAGTTGAAAGGGGAGAGAGCGAGAAAACTTATTAAACTCAAGGGTAGTGGGGCATCCTCGCACCGGTCCTCGCACGGCCCGAAGGGCAGAAGCGGGCGAATGGCGCGCCACGTGTCGAGGCAGCGCCGCACATAGCGATGAGGGGGTCTTCTGTGTTTGCCGCAAGATGGCTCTGCGTGTGCGCAGAGCGCAGGAGAAATGCAGCGGAAACGTACTTCGCTACTTGTGTAACTGCGACTTCTGTAAGTTACATGCTCATAATTAGCGATATACACCGCAGTATAACTTTCTACGGCAACAACGTAATCACTAGAGGCGCTTTTGTAACGCTTTGAACCATCGAACTCGTGGCTGAGTGGTAGCGTCTCCGTCTCACATTCCGGAGACCCTGGTTCTATTCCCACCCAGCCCATCTTGCAAGTTGTTCTTTATTTATGAAGTGCCTCCCGAGATTTATCGCTCACGGCCAACGTCGACGACACCGGCTTTTCTGCGATACGCTGTCGCCTTAAAAGCTAGCTCGGTAGCTGTAAGCCAATGGCCATAGCGCTGCCTGCAAAATAAACGACATCTGCGAAATTACAGCTCATCCCAGCAGCACTGTCTATGCGATTGAGTGAATATATCAAGTAGGTATCTTTGAAGCCAAAAACTGCTGAATGCGAGCAGCAAAAAGTAATCAAATACCGTTTCATGCAAAATATAAACAATCCGCTTGCTCTGATATTTTATTTTACAACCAGGAAGCAGCGTTCAGTTTTTGCGCATGAGAAAAAAGCTGCTGTCGTGGCTACTGTCATGGCTACTGTCAGAGACATGACAGTAGCACATGTAGCCGTTACAGTAGTAGGCATGGCAGTAAACATGTGCTATTGATATTTTTTGTGACTGGTACAGAATGAAAACGGATGGTCGTGTCGTGCGAATCGGAGATAATGCACGGCCACCTCATATCGTGATGACGTGTACCGGGCATAAAAATAATCAAATGCACCGCTATGACGATTTGCTGCACAGTCGTAGTGGCGATATCCCTGCGAGAACGCTAGCGAAAGAAATTGTTGTGTAACTTGCAGTATCGATAGAATTTTATTGTCTTTACAGTATGAGGAATGGCTGGCCGACAACTTTCACTACCATGTCACTCCCAATTTGTGGCCTCCTAACTCTCGACATTTAAATCTCTTGTAATGCTGTCTTGAATGTCACTGAAATCGAGCCTTCCAAACTGCCAAATAACATGAAAAACTTACCCATGACCATGGTTGCGGAATCAATCGCCAACATCTCAAGGGCCCCCTGGTTCAAGCTTGCAGCCGAACGCCGAAGTGAAGCGGAGATTGTTGCGGAGGGTGGATCACTTAATTTTTTAGGTAAAAGTAACCAAAGCAGTTTTCAAGGTTTTGTGAAATTGTATCTATTTTTTATGGCCTGAGGCGTGGTTGCTGTACCTGAAGGCAGCATTGTGTTCTCAAGTATGACGCGTACCTGGTATAGTACTCTTCACATTCTGTATGCCCCCAAGGTGCGTCCTTTATTATTTGCCTATGTACGTCAGTGTTTCCCCTCGACCGAGGGACTCAATGCACTTCGATAACGTTCGACTTATGGCTGAAATGCCAGTTTGCTTGTCAACGTGATCACCGTTGCAGAACTTTAAGTAGAAATTGAGAACACCTAGGAATAAAAAAATTCCGGAACAAGCCATCTCACAATAACTGTCGACGAGATTCCTCCTCCGCGCTTGCCTAAAAACACTCGGTTCCATCTAGCACTGCCATTGCGAAGCCAGCGCTTGGCCTCCGAGATGCATGGGGCACCGATGTCTGCGAAAGCTGAGAAATGCGTCATACGGCAACCGGACTCCTCTCTCGCACGTCTATCTGGACAACTTTTGCCATCTAGTGGTGCTGCAGAGAAGTCCATGGGTGGGCTCTGAGACGAGGAGCATGGCGCGACTATACCCGAGAGCACTGAGAATGGTTCGCTCGCTTGCAACACACTCAGTAGCACATACTCTGCAACCCAAGTCGGCGAGGGGTTCGTTTATCTCCCCTACAAGGGAGATATTGGAAGCGCTTGAGATCAAGAATCGTGGTGATGCTTGTATCAATGAACCCTCCGTGTCTCTATCGGCAAAGGAACTGGCGTATCGTGAGAGCGGCGATTATAAGCTGTAATAAGCATGTGACACCCCCTCGGGCATAATCTTCGTTCGCCTGCTAGGCTCTGTGGCCTGCCAGGCTCGGTAGGCAACATTAGTCACCGCACCAATAAACACCGGCGAGCACAGCTGCCCGGCGGTCAGTCATCGTTCATCACCACGATGCTGCGGAGCGTCTGTCTAATGGAGAGGGCCGCGAACGCCGCCGCGAGCGGCGAAACACAGCCCACCGTTGCTGCCGCCATGCCGCTCTACGGAAGGCTCGAGCCGTTCGAGGGAGATGGGTCCACCCGGCCAGCTTACGAGGAGCAAGTCCACGTGTTCTTCCGGGCAAACGACACAGCCGAGGTCAAACAGCGGGACATTTTGCTGGCCAGCCGTGGGACCCGCGTCTTCAGTCTTCTGCTCCACCATCTCAAGCCAGCCACGCCACGTGTTAGGACGCTAGGTGGGCTGCTCGCAGTAATGCGCTCGTATTTCAACCCAGCACTATCCACGCTAATGGAGCGTTTCCGCTTCAACAACCGGAGCCGCAGGGAAGGAGAGACCCTCGGGGAGTTCGTTGCTGTGCTACGAGGGTTAGCGAGTGCCTGCGTTTTCGGGGACCAGCTGGAATCACTGCTCCTGGACCGTTTAGTCTGCTGCATCAACAACCCCGCCATGCAGGCGCGACTCCTGGAGCTTACCGACCCCTCGCTGGATGACGCCGTGAAGGTAGCGCTGGCAATGGAAGCTGCCGCCAAGGACGCCGGCGAGATTGACCGTGCGACAGGCAGTCAACAGTCAGTCAACAAGTTGGTGACAGTCAACTTGTTGGACAGTTGGTCGGCAGTCAACCAGTTGGCGACAAAGGGCAGTACCTGGGGTCGCTGGGGTGGTGCCCACTCCCCATCACAGTGCCAGTTCTCTCAAGCACAATTCTTCACGTGCGGGAAAACTGGGCACCTGGGGCGGGTATGCCGAAGGGGGAGGACGAGCAGCAAACAGATTACGATTTCCATGGAGCTGGACACAGGGGCCAGCGTGTCAGTAATGGCCGGGAAACTTTTTAAGCGTACTTTCCCCGGCGTGTCCGTCGAGGCTTCGGGCGTGATGCTGCGCAGCACTCCGGGCAGATCTCCTAGGTCCAGGGTCAGGCATAGGCTAGCGTTCGTTTTGGCGACAGAGAGGCAACCCTTCCTTTTTACTTACCCAAGGGGTCGTCGCCGACGCTACTGGGCCGAAAATGGATTCGTGCACTGGACCTTCGTCTGCCAGAGTACCAGGAAGCCAGCCTGCATGCGGTGAAAGACGTCAACAGCCTCCTAACCTAGTTCAAGTCCCTGTTCCAGCCGGGGGTGGGCACATTCGCGGGCACGACGGCTGGCATCTATGTGGCTGAGGGAGCCCGGCCTCGTTTTTTCAAGCCTCGCGCACTGCCGTTCGCCTTGAAGGACGGGGTCGCCTAGGACCTGCAACGGTTACAGCGTGAGGACATCCTGGTGCCGGTCAAGACGTCTGAATTTGCCGCTTCCATCGTACCAGTCCTCAAGCGAGACGGCAGTGTCAGGATCTGCGGGGATTTCAAGTTTACCATCAACCCCGTCGCTACCGCCGAGAAGTACCCGCTGCCCCGGATTGAGGATCTCTGGTAAGCATTGTCCGGTAGACGGAAGTTTACCAAGCTCGACCTCAGAGATGATTACCAGCAGCAGGTGCTCCAGGATGCCTCCCGGAAGTATGTCACAATATCGACAACTCTGGGGCTCCTTCAGTATACGCGCTTACCATATGGTGTGGCCTCAGCCCCAGCCATATTTCACAGGGAGATGGACAACCTCTTCAGGGTCATGCGGCACATGGCGGTATACTTGGATGACATCCTGGTTACTGGCAGCGACGACGGGTACCACCTGCAGAACCTGCACAACGTCCTGGCACGGATGCAGGATGTCGGCCTTAAGCTCAAGCTCGACAAGTGCATTTTCCTGGCCCCCAGTGTTGAGTACTTGGGACATGTCATTTCCCAGGCTGGCCTAGCCCCGGCTCCCCGCAAAGTTTATGCTGTGCTCAAGGCACCTAAGCCCAGAACAAGAAGGAGCTTCAGCGCTACCTCAGCCTCATTAACTTCTACAGGAGTCTCCTGCCTAACCTGTTGGAGCAACTAGAGTCGCTCCATCTGCTTCAAGATGGTCAGCAATGGGTCTGGAAGAAGGAGCAAGACCAGGCCTTCCATCGCAGCAAGGAGCTAATCACCAAGGCTCCAGTGCTGGTGCACTTCGATCCTGCCAAGCCCGTCGTCCTGACCGTAGATACGTCGCCTTACAACGCCGGAGCCGTTCTGGTGCACAGGGACAAAGATGGCCAGGAACGCCCTGTGTCGTTTGCTTGTCGCCGGCTTCATGCTGCAGAGCAACTCTACAGCCAGCTGGACAAGGAAGGCCTGGCCCTCATGTTCGGAGTCGAACGCTTCCACCAGTATCTGTGGGGCCGGAAGTTCGAGGCGGCCACAGACCACAAGCCGCTGTTGTGGCTGCTGGGGCCTGACAACGCAGTTCCCGTGCAGGCATCACCTCAAGTGGTTCGCTGGGCCTTGAGGCAGGAAGCTTACAGTTACCAGCTGGTTTACCGTCCGGGAAAGGACCTTGGACCTGCTGATGCCCTGAGCCGCCTGCCCCTGCCTGAGGTGTCTGATGCGTTCTAGAACCTGCTGAAGTGTTCATGCTGGAGCACGCGTACCCGGAGGTGCTCTCCAGATGTGCGGTATCGCAAGCGACCAACCAGGACCCAGTCCTGTCTCAGGTGGTCAAGGCGGTGTCCCGTGGGGAGAAATTGGTTCAGCTGGCGTATAACCACAAGGGCGCCGAGCAGAGCTTGCAGCAGGGCTGCCTCATGTGGGGTCCCAGCGTGGTGATCCCGCAAAATTCTCCGGTCCAGAGTCCTGCATTTACTCCACGGGGGTCATCCTGGCGTGGAAAAAACCAAGATTGTGGCCCGGTCCCATGTTCTGTCGCCTGGCCTGGACCAGGACATTGCTCACATGGTTCAGAGCTGCCAAATCTGCCAGGAGCATCAGTGAGCCTCACGTCATGTGGAAATCACCCCCTGGCTGTTCCCACAGTCCGCCTACATGTGGATTTTGAGGGGCCCTTCAAGGACCATTACTTCCTGGTTTGCGTTTTCGAAGTGAGTGGATGTTCTCCCTGTCACCACTCCATCAGCAGGTGCGCCCATTGCAGCTCTTCGCCGCCCAGGGGTTGCCGGTCTCCATCGCGTCCGACAATAGTCCTGCTTTCGCCAGCACAGAGTACCTGGTCTGGCTGACGAAGAATGGAATCCGCCGGATGATGGTTCCGCCCTACGACCCTGCTTCAAACGGTACACCCGAGCGCTTGGTGCAAACCATCAAGGACAAGCTCAAGGAGAGCCTGACTGGGGATTTCCAGACGCAGATTGCCCAAATACTCTTTCAGTACCGAACCACGCCACACAATGTCACTGGCCGTGCCCCCTGTGAGCTCCTGCTGCGTCTGATAGTCAAGACACCCTTGGAAGTCTTGCACCCGGACCTCCGACCCACAGTGCTCCTGAAGCAGCTGAAGCAGAAGCTGGCTGCTGACCGAGGGTGCCATCCCGGGTCTTTGCCGGAGTCGGGAGCTCCAGTTTTCGCCAGGAACTTCCGTCCTGGCCCACCCTGGTCCGCCGGACAGGTGGTGGCTTCTGCCAGCGCCTCATCGCTGCTCGTCCGCATGCCACACGGGGCCATGTGGCACAGACACGCCGACCATGTTAGGCCTCGCCTCGGGACCTGGCCAGCATTCTCGACTTTCACACAGAGTTCCAGCCCGTAGGAGGACTAGTGGCAACACAAGTCGCTTCCAGCGGAGCACCGGCCATCTAGGAAGCGGCAAGCGTTGTTAGTGGTGCGGCGCCCGTTGGTGCCAGTGTCAAGTCCGGCACCACTCACAAGGCGGACCGCTGCGGACCCTCCGGACGGAGCGAGGCTGGCTCAGGCAGCACCCGGTGTTGTCACACCCGGCCCGTCAACACCGCTGCCCAGGCGCAGTACTCGACGGCGGAGGCCACCAGACCGCTACTCGCCTTGGTAGCAGGCACCGTTGACCCGGCTAGGACGGAGGCAGAACCTCGTGCTTTGAACTTGGACGTTTGTTGTCGACAAACAAAGTGAGGGTAAGGGGGTGTAACAAGCATGTGACACCCCCTCGGGCATATTTTTCGTTGGCCTGCCAGGCTCGGTAGGCAACATTGGTCATCATTATCATCATCAGCAGCAGCCTGGTTACGCATACTGCAGGGCAAAGGCCTCTCCCATACTTCTCCAACTACCCCGGTCATGTACTAATTGTGGCCATGTTGTCCATGCAAACATCTTAATCTCATCCGCCCACGTAACTTTTTGCCGCCCTCTGCTATGCTTCCCTTCCCTTGGAATCCATTCCGTCACTCTTAATGACCATCGGTTATCTTCCCTCCTCATTACGTGTCCTGCCCATGCCCGCCCACCCCCCCCATTTCTTCTTGATTTCAACTAAGATGTCATTAACTTGCGTTTGTTCCTTCACCCAATCTGCTCTTTTCTTATCCCTTCACGTTACAACCATCATTCTTCTTTCCATAGCTCGTTGCGTCATCCTCAATTTCAGCAGAACTCTTTTCTTAAGCCTCCAGATTACTGCCCCGTAGGTGAGCGCTGGTAAGACACAGCTGTTATACACTGTTCTTTTGAGGGATAATGGCAACCTGCTGTTTATGATCTCAAAATGCCGGCCAAACGCACCCCAGCGCATTCTTATTCTTGTGCTTATCTGTCTCATGATCCGGATCCGCGGTCACTACCTGCCCTAAGTAGAAGTATTCCCTTACCACTTCCAGTGCCTCGCTACCTATCGTAAACTACTGTTCTCTTCTGAGACTGTTAAACATTACTTTAGTTTTCTGCAGATTAATTTTTAGACCCGCCCTTCGGCTCTGCCTCTCCAGGTCAGTGAGCATGCATTGCAGTTGGTCCCCTGAGTTACTAAGCAAGGCAATATCATCAGCCAATCGCAAGTTACTAAAGTATTCTCCATTAACTCTTATCCCCAATTCTTCCCAATCCAGGTATCTGAATACCTCCTGTAAACACGCTGTGAATAGCATTGGAGAGATCGCATCTTCCTGCCTGACGCCTTTCTTTATTGGGATTTTGTTGCTTTATTTATGGAGGACTACGGTGGCTGTGGAGTCGCTATAGATATCTTTCAGTATTTTTACATACGGCTTGTCTACACCCTGATTCCGCAATGCCTCCATGACTGCTGAGGTTTCGACTGAATCAAACGCTTCCTTGTAATCAATGAAAGCTATATATAAAGGTTGGTTATATTCCGCACATTTTTCTATCAACTGATTGATAGTGTGAATATGGTCTATTGTTGAGTAGCCTTTACGGAATCCTGCCTGTTCCTTTGGTTGGCGGAAGTCTAAGGTGTTCCTGATTCTATTTGCAATTACCTTAGTAAATACTTTGTAGGCAACGGACAGTAAGCTGATCGGTCTATAATTTTTCAAGCCTTCGGCGTCCCCTTTCTTATGGATTAGGATTATTTAGCGTTTTTCGAAGATTCCGGTACGCTCGAAGTCATGAGGCATTGCGTGTACAGGGTGGCCAGTTTTTCTAGAACAATATGCCCACCACCCTTCACCAAATCTGCTGTTACCTGACCCTCCCAGCTGTCTTCCCCTTTTGCATAGCTCCCAAGGCTTTCTTTACTTCTACCGACGTTACCTGTGGGATTTCGAATTGCTCTAGACTATTCTCTCTTCCATTATCGTCGTGGGTGCCACTGGTACTGTATAAATCTCTACAGAACTTCTCAGCCACTTGAACTAACTCATCCGTATTAGTAATGATATTGTCGGATTTGTCTCTTAACGCATACATCTGATTCTGGCCAATTCCTACATTGGTCACCGCACCAATAAACACCGGCGATCACAGCTGCTCGGCGGTCAGTCACCGTTCATCACCACCACGCTGCGGAGCGTCTGTCTAACGGAGGGTGCCTCGAGCCCTCCCTCGCTCACGAACCCGGGCGGATCGTGACAGAAGCTGTTCTGTATCGTGTTTTCGTTCCTAAATTCAGATGACGGCAGTGTTTTTTCTTGACTATTGACTCTTGGCAGCAGCTATATTTTCCTGCGTGAGAAAACAAAACGTTCAGTTGGCAGTGCGCCCACGTGGTTCTACCTTGTCGTCTTCGTTCGTCCGTCCTTTTATTTGGCGCCTTCGTTGTAAAAAAAAATAATGGATCTTCTTTCGTCATTGTATAACGGCAAATTCCAAATCCCAGTGGCAAATACCTCGTTCACGATGTTGGTATCAAAGGCTTCCTTGAAGAGTGGCACACACATGCTGGCGCTCACCCAATGGGTTAAATAGGTATCGTAGAGGTTCATTCAAGATGCGCCTAGACCGACTGGCACATACCCAGCGCTCCAAGTCGACGACAAAGAGTTCCTTCCAACAGCGGCACCTACCCAGTCGCGGATGTACTGCGAGCCATGCCGGCATGAAAGAGGTTCGTTGAAGAGCGGAAGTATGTAAACATTTCCACATGTCCCCAAGTTGGTTCGACGGTTGGTTTGAAACCCTGTTCCGTCAGCACAGCAGCCCAATGCTCTACTATGCGACCACGCAATACTCAGTGGTACAGGTAGGTGCTAAAACGGTTAGATACTAGGATGTGTAGATACAAGCATACAAACTTCTCCCTGCGTTAAGTACTCTCAGAATATAAACGCATTAAAATTTTGTATGTGAGCAGTTGCCGAGGATCCTAACAAATGCGCACAGTTTGCCCTAGTTGAGAAACACCGCCGTCTACATTCGAGATGTGCAGCCTCAAGAACAAGGTTAGAAAACGCGGAGTTTAGCGCCTTCCTCATTAATTCTTAGTTTACGCTCCTTCAGGTGACAGTGGCATCGGCCACTGTAGCACCGACGTCTAATTTATAGCAAACATCACCGAATTTTCCAGGTATGTCTCCGAAGCTTATCACGAACCTGTTTCGCTCGCCTTCTGGGTTCCTGTAGGTGCGATTCCTTAGCGGCCCCTTGGATGCCTTGTACGCGAGCAGGAGGGCTATGGCTTCAGTGGTCGCGCTGTCGAGTTCGGCATCCGGCAGCGTTGCGTTCTCGCTTCGCCGAATCGCCCCGCGCAGGTCTTCCTGGAATTGCGTGATGGCCAGCCTCAGCGGCGCCGGGAACGTGTTCTGCTCGCCTGCAATCTTCTTTAAGTTGCCGTCCTGCATAAATGTTAAAAGTCAGCTCCGTAAATTCGAGCCAAACAGGGAGTATTGCTTTTATGCAAACAGAGCACGTTTCAGATATGACACTGAACCTAGCAGCTACATATCTAAAGCTCCTGAGTAGAACGCAACAATAAATACAGGGAGTGAGGGTGGGGAGGGGGGCAACACGCGCAGAAATTGCGGCTATGAATAACCGCAGTCCCTTGCGGCCACGAGATGAAATCTCCTGCGTATATATTCTACAGGCAATGACATAGAATTTAGGCGCTGAAGTAAACTTCGCTAGCACAGTCACGGATTGCGCGTGCAGCGGTGTTAGTTGTAAGAGAATATTTTAGGCTATGGAGCACTGAACATATGGTTTTAGCATCGTGAGAAAATAGACTTCGACATGTACATCTTCATAATCGCGTATTAAAAAAATTAAGAATTTATCAGCAAAGTGACCCATAAGACGCGATACCCATGTGGCTGTACATAGTGTATCGGCTCTAATTTATTTCCTCCCTCTGTCTCGAAGGAACACACTCGTGTTACAAAAATACCACTTCGGGAACCTCGTAACAACACCGCATGAAACCGCGCCGAGCGTCGCCAGCGCAATCCATAGCCCAGCAGTGTCCCTAAAGCAAAATTATTGCTGTGAAATCCAGCCGAGCCGAATTGCCCCTGTGAGACACCATCACCCACCACGTTTAATATTTTTTGTCTTCTTTTTTCTGCCTACCACGTCAGTGATACAGCTGTTAGCATTGTTCGCAGGTGTTCAGTGACGTAACTATAAGAGGAGGGTACCGCAATCACTCAATCAATCAATGAAAAAATTTTATTCCATCCACAAATATGTTCTTTTGTGGAAGACGACGGCTCGAAAAAAAGTGCATCTATCCACTTGAGAAGCTTCGAGGCCCCGTTTACATGGCATACAGTGAGAGAGTGGAAATACAAAAATGTGTGTACACGTTGAACAATGATAATTCCCTCAGGCATTCATGACAATAAATTCATCGATGCTTTATACCATTGTAACACTCCAAAAAAATAACAATTCGGAAATCTGGAACAAAATTTTACATAATATGTAGCTTTCATACAAAAGAAATGGATCAATCTTTCGCAACAAAAAATGCCTTGATTGCACGGTTCCCAGTTGTTTCTAATTTTATTCCGTATTGATGAAGTTCGTTTAACAGCTTTGGAAGCGTGTGACGAAGCATTTGTTTTGTTAACATAAGGCGTGTAAAGGGTATTTTCCAGGTATCATCTCTGCGTGAATTATAAGACTTTGTGCGTGGTGTCAACCCTGAAAGTGTACGTAGAAAACCGTCTGAATTATATTTATATTTTCTGGCTAAATTTAGAGGGTACAATTTATGCACAGTTACAAGATTGTGTTTTAAAAATAGAGGTCTTGTGTGCGCAGTACTTTCAATGCATGCAATGTGACGAAGTGCTTTCTTTTGCAACATAAGCAACTGGTTCAGGTTCGTTAACGTGGCTGTGCCCCATACTAGACAGCAATAATTCAAATGTGAAAAAAGTAGTGCGTTATAAATATGAAGTTTGACAGCTGTTGGTAAGTGGAACTTCAATTTCGCCAGAATTCCTACTGCCTTTGCAATTTGCGTAGCAACGTGGTTAACATGGATGTCCCAAGACATATGCTTTTGGAAAACTACACCAAGTGACTCTACTGAGTCAACAATTTCTATACGTGAATTCCCTAAGATTAGATTCAAAGTGGGTGTTGCAGGGGACTGTCGAGGTGTGAAGATAATAGCTTTTGTTTTATCTATGTTAATTTCAAGCGAATTTAATATGCTCCACTTGTGTAAATCGCGGAGAGCTCCATTAATTTTACTTTCAAGAGTTTCATAATGATGACTGCAAAGAAAAATTGTTGTGTCATCTGCATAAATTATGTACTGTTCGCTGTGGTTACCTTGTGTAATGTCATAGATATAGAAATTAAATAGAAGCGGTCCAAGTATGCTCCCTTGGGGGACACCTGAGGTAACTGCATTGCATGTAGATAAATTTCCCTGAATGCAAACACATTGCATTCTATGTTGCAGGTAGGATGTTACAAGCGCGAGCGGTGTGCCTCTAATTCCGTATATTTCTAGTTTTTTAGTTAGTGTGAAGTGGTTTAGACTGTCGAACGCCTTTGAGAAATCTATATATATACCAGCTATCAGGCGTTTTTCATCGAGTGCTTTCAGAATGATTTCTTTTTGCATGACAAGGGCAAATTCTGTAGACCTGCCTTTTCTGAATCCGAATTGGGTGGGGCTAATCAAATTGTATTTGTTGGCAAACCCAATTATCCTAGCATACATTATTTTTTCTAAACCATTAGAGAACAAGGGTAGTATGGATATCAACCTGTAATTTGATAAGTTGTTTCTTTCTCCGCCCTTGAATATCGTAATAACTTTTGCTATTTGAACTTTCTTTGGAAAAACACCTGTCGAGAGAGCTAGATTATAAATATGCGTGAGCTGTGTCAATATGTTGTCAAGAACGTACTTTACTGGCCTGATTTGAATGTTGTCGATATCACATGTTAAGCTGTTCTTGAGAGATTTGTACACGTTATTTATTTCACTATCAGTTGTGGGATTCATATATATGCTGGTAGAATTTCTCGAGATCCCATTTACTGCCTCCGGAGAATGAAAGCTAGTGATTAGATTTGTGAAGTAGTGGTTAAATTCTTCTGCTAATTCAGCTCCTTCTTTAAGTTGATTGTTCAGCGTTATTTCACCAACCTCTGCATTTTCTGGCACCCGATTTAGCATCTCACTAATTTTCCTCCACATTAAATCCAATTTCAGTTTTTTTTCTCAATATCGAAGTAACTGTAGAGATATTTTCGCTTTGTATTCCGTAATAAGGCATTAGTTTTGTTTCTGTGTGTCCGAAATATGTCCCAATCATCAGTGTTACGCGTTCGGAGGAACCTGTTGAAAAGCTTATCTTTCTTTTTAATCATTTTAAGGCATTCCTTATTTATCCAAAGCTTCCGCGCTTTTTTACTTTTCTTGCGTACGATATATGGAAATGACTTCATGTACGCATCAAGAAATAGGCGCAAGAATTCGTCATATGCATCGTCAGATGTATGAGACATGTATACGGCATCCCATTTTATTTTGATAAGGTGATTGCGAAAGCTCTGCAATGTTTTTTCGCAAATATCTAGAATTTTCTTGGTTTGTGGAAGTGTCGTACGGTCTCTATTAAGCACTTTTGCCAACAAAAAAATAGGTAAGTGGTCGCTAATGTTTGATGCCAATACACGACCAATAACTTTGTGCGCTGGTAGGTTTGTTATAAATAGGCCAATTGATGCGTTCGTTGAGTTTGTCACTCGTGTAAAATCTCTAATTACATTAGTTGAACAGTATGAATATAGCATTGTCTGTAACTTGTTTTGAGCATTTGAGTAATTCAACATGTCGATGTTAAAATCCCCCCCCCAGTATTAGTACCAGGTCGTTTTCACTTGCATAATTCAATAAACCTTCCAAATACACAATGAATATATCCACAATTCCATCTGGAGGGCGGTACATTAAAGCTACAATGTATTTCTGTGATACAACAGCAACACACTCTGCATCACGTGTTATAAACGAAAATTCAGGAAGTAGGTCACAAGTAATGCACTTCTTGATATTCAGCAACACTCCTCCACCACGTTTATCTTGGCGGTTTAGACGAAAAGTCTGATAATTATCAATCTGTATGACATCGCAGTCCGAATTAAACCACGTTTCGGTCAGCATTATTATGTCGAATTTAAAGCAAAATTGGTCCAGGAAGACGTTTAGCAAGTCGTGTTTATGGTAGGCAGATCTGATGTTTCGGTGGAAGCATGTTAGTTCATTATCGTTTTCGGAAGCTGCAAGACTGTAACGTCTTCGGCTTGCAATGCCATGATGAATAGGAGTGATCTTCAATGCCTGACGCCATTCACCTAAACTATTTTTCCGATGTCAGTTTCAGAGCTTACGCGAATCACTGCGGACTGCTCATCATTTCGAGCAAAAATCTTACCATCCCTTGTCCATATGAATTTCCATTCGCATGCCGTTTTCTTACTGATTGCCATTCCAAGCAATTTCTTGAGACTAGGGCAGAGATGCTTATTAACAAATATTGGCTTATTGCTTGAGCGCCCAATGTCATTTGCCGAGAGCCTAGTTTTTCTTGCTTTAAGCAGAAAGGCGTCACGCTTTGAGCGGTTCTTAAATTGCACTATTATGTTTGAACAGGAATCATTCCTGGTTTTCACTCTGTGGTAAACATCAATGTCGCTCAGGGTTACTGGTTCATTCAGAGCTGTACCCACTTGATTCAGTATTTCATGCAGATTTTCATTCCTATCCTCCTCTATCCCCTTGATTTTCACATTGCGGTTCCTAGAGTATTGCTCGCTATTTGTGATTCTTGATTCATGATCTGCAAGCTTTTTCACAGTCGTATCACATTCTTCTTTGAGCGTTAGGTTCTCTTTATTCAAAGCTTCATTCTCTTTTTGCAGCATATCGTTTTTCACTTTGCTTTCTTCAAATTTTAGACTTAGGAACTCAAGACTACCTTTGACTTCCCTCAACTCCTTCCTCAGATCACGTTCCATTTTAGATTTGAATTCTTTCATTTCTTTCCTGATATCTTCTTCGAAACGAGTAGACATGGTTAGACAGGGTACCAAACGAACAGTGGACAATTATGGCAGCGGGAAGCAGAAAAAAAGGAAAAAAAGAAAAAGTAAAACAGCAAAAGAAAGTATATATGGGAGTGATATGCAACCTGCGGCGACAAGAAAGACGCTTCAGGCGTGCTCTTCGCTGCCCCCGCTGCTGCCATGTGGTCCGGCGCAAGATGATATCCGGTTTATATAGGCTTCTATGGCCCCTGGTGGCGGTACAGTGGCACAGATTCCAGAAGATACTGTTGCCACACACCCAACGTAGGCACGTGGATCCGAGGCAAGCAGCAGATGTGGCTTGTTTGATGGGCTTATCTGCGGCGACAAGAAAGACGTTTCAGGCGTGCTCTTCGCTGCCCCCGCTCTCCCTAGTCTGGACACAGTGTAAAAGGGCGGAAAGCTACCACCGGGCGCCTCTGAATGCCACCTGTGAGTGCCTGCGGTCTGTGTGGCAATATTGGAGTAGTGCTCGCGCTTGTCCGTGCTGAGACTGCATGCAGTGATGCGCCGGACGAAACAGGGCTCCATAAGGTACTAGAGAAGCTCTGACACCTCTGCTGCGAAGATCTCCACGTGGCGGTGAGGCTCCTAGAAGACTACACATACGAAGACGCCGTCATTCCGGTGGTGCCAAAGTTCAGAAGATCCGCCGAACAAGAGCACAGAGTCACGCGCACAGGTTCGTCATCAGTTCCGGACTACATACTCAAAGACAGGGCAGGCGTGGCTGCTTCGCTGTGCGGCAACCTCATCATAGTACACCCGCTACGGCCAAGGTGTGTCGTGGAACTTTTGTGCTGTACGTTGCCACCCAAACAGTGTCGATAGGACCATTGGAAATGTGGCGCTCCTTTTGTCTTTCGCTCAGTCACGCGCGTTCAAGACACTGGTAGGCTGACTAGTTGAGACGCAGCCTTCCTTACTCATTTCTCCTTCGAATCACTCATGTCCAGTGAAACCGAAATCTACGTAATTACTCTGCCATGTACCCTTCATTTAATCTAGCGACCTGAAAACAAAATTCGCTGTAACCGCTAAGCAGTATAAATATCCAGTTGTCATGGCCACCGGTGAATCAAAGACAATTGTGGATAGCCAATAACGGAATTGGCAATCATGGACATTAACGTGAACAAGCAGTGAAGTAGAAACTTGGACTACGCATGAATCAGATGTATGAGTTAAGAGACAAAGCCGGCAATAACATTACTAATATGAATGAGACAGTTCAAGTGGTAGATGAGTTCTATAGAGATTTAGACAGTACCAGTGGCACCCACGCCGATAATGGAAGAGAGAATAGTCTAGAAGAATTTTAAGTCCCACAAGTAACGCCGGAAGAAGTCAAGAAACCCTTCGGAGCTATGCAAAGGAGGAAGGCAGCTTGGGAGGATCAGGTTACAGCAGATTTGTTGAAGGATGGTGGGAAGATTGTTCTAGAAAAACTGGCAAACCTGTATACGCAATGCGAGCGTACCGGGATTTATACGAGCGTACCGGAATCTTGGAAGGACGCTCACATAATCCCAATCTATATGAAAGGGGACGCTAAAGACTTCAAAAATTACAGACCGATCAGCTAAACTGTCCGTTGCCTACAAAGTATATACTAAGCTAATGGCAAATAGAATCAAGAACACCTTAGACTTCTGTCAACCAAAGGACGAGGCAGGATTTCGTAAAGGCTACTCAACAATAGACCATAGTCACACTATCAATCAGGTGATAGACAAATGTGCGAGATATAACCAACCCTTATATATAGCCTTCATTGATTAAGAGGAAGTGTTTGATTCAGTCGAAACCCAGCAGTCATGCAGGCATTACGGAATCAGGGTGTAGACGAGCCGTAGGTAAAAATACTGAAAGATATCTATTACGGCTCCACAGCCACCGTAGTCCTCCATAAATAAAGCAACGAAATACCAGTAAAGAAAGGCGTCAGGCAGGGAGATACGATCTCTCCAATGCTATTCACAGCCTGTTTACAGGAGGTATTATGAGACCTGGATTGGGAAGAATTGGGGATAAAAGTTAATGGAGAATACCTTAGTAACTTGCGATTCGCAGATGATATTGCCTTGCTTAGTAACTCAGAGGACTAATTGCAATGCATGGTCACGGACCTGGAGAGGCAAAGCAAAAGGGTGGGTCTAAATATTAATCTGCAGGAAACTAAAGTAATGTTTAACAATCTCGGAAGAGAAAAGCAATTTACAATAGGTAGCGAGGCGCTGGAAGTGGTAAGGGACTACGTCTACTTAGGGCAGGTAGTGACGGCAGATCCGGATCATGAGACGGAAATAATCAGAAGAATAAGAATGGGCTGAGGTGCGTTTGGCAGGCATTCTCAGATCATGAACAGCAGGTTGCCATTATCCCTCAAGAGAAAAGTGTATAATAGCTGTGTCTTACCAGTACTCACCTACGGGGCAGAAACCTGGAGGATTACGAAAAGGGTTCTACTCAAATTGAGGACGACGCAACGAGCACTGGAAAGAAGAATGATGGGTGTAACAGTAAGGGATAAGAAAAGAGCAGATTGGGTGAGGGAACAAACACAAGTTAATGACATCTTAGTTGAAATCAAGAAAAAGAAATGGGCATGGGCAGGACATGTAATGAGGAGGGAAGATAACCGATGGTCATTAAGGGTTACGGACTGGATTCCAAGGGAAGGGAAGCGTAGCAGGGGGCAGCAGAAAGTTAAGTAGGCGGATGAGATTAAGAAGTTTGCAGGGACAACATGGTGAGAATTAGTACATGACCGAGGTAGTTGGAAAAGTATGGGAGAAGCCTTTGCCCTGCAGTGGGCGTAACCAGGCTGACGATGATGATGAGATTAACCTCCAGGCCGGCATTGCTACGGTGGCACAGATGAAAGTTTCCAATGAAACATTGCGCCTCGTATGCTCGATGCATTGACTGCACGAGCTATCCTGTCCGAACGTTCGTAGGGCTTAGCCAGGAAACATTCCGCACCGAACTCTAACGAAGGCCTTCTTTCGATACCAAATTTGACTCACTCGAGCACCGCTGCGGCAACTGAATGGCAAGAAAGTATATTGTTAGAGGCTCAAGCGATCTTTCCAGCACCACCATCATTCTTTCACAGCATATCCTTCCTCTGTATGCTATTTCTGCTATCCATCCTACCAAAACTTACGAAGCTTGCTCAAGGAACGAGCCACATTCACTAGATGCTGCCTGATTCTTGCCAGGGGTATCTGCCATTGATATTCTGCGCTATCGTGTCATCAAAAATGGTATCGCTCTCTTACCTGATAAATCCACATTCCAGCACCCACTGTCGACGCCTGTACGTGCCTGAGAGATATTTATCAATGAGGAAAATTCAAAAACCACCTACGCTACTCAAGCCTGTACTGTATCCTGCTAATGCATGCGATAAGCGAAGGCCTAGAAATCTCTGATGGCTGCGCGCGTACAGCGTAAACAGTTACAGCGTCATGCTCACATTTCTGTGACAACTACGTTACGAGCCACACGTGGCGTTCCGGAGCCACAGTGCTCTTTTCTTGTTTTTCTTGTATTTCCTTTTTTATTTTTTTTCCTCGCCAAGTCATGGTTTGTAACCTGAGCGGCGTTTATCAGTAGCCTAAGAGCACCGAGCAAGGTTGCGTCTGGCTTTCCCCGCGCTGTAAACTGGTACTGACTGGACAGTAAACCTCAGCTACGCTTCACTAAAAAACTCCATTCAGCATGCAGTTAGTACTCTGAACAAGCGCTCTGTGGTGCTATAAGCAGCCAATAATACACATAATATAACCGAACCGTACTGAGTCCGAGACACTTTTCTTTTAAAATCACTGGCAAATTACATAGTAAACGCAAGAGAATGCGTCAGCATTACGTTGCATTTCTTTGACGTCCCGTATGCACAATGTAAAGCCCGTCACCACATTGAGAAGTGAGGTTCAGGAGCTCACTGTACGCTTGTTCTGCCTTTTCGAGCAGCGAAGTGCAACTGACGGCGGTCCAAAGCAAGCAGGGCACCGTCACCACAGCTAGTTGGCCGAGTTGATTCAACATTGCATGCGAGTAAATGCACCTAAGAAACGAAAGGAAACAATACGCCACACGTCCCTTGTACTTTCTTTCGTTCTCGTCTCTTAGGCGAATTTGCACGCCTCTAGGTCACCGTCAGTTGCGCTGCATATATAGAGGGTTTCCCAAATATCATGCACCGAGGCATGATTAAAAATGTACAAACGCAACGTAGCTGGACTGAACCAAAGTAACGCTGTTTGCCGTCACTTACAGATGCCGAGATAATTTCTTACACTCCGCTTAATTACATAATTAGTTTTAATTGAGCAGCTTCTCAATTATTATAAGATGAAAAGCGTCAATGCGAAAATTGCAGAGCAACATAAAAAATTCCCGATACAGCTTCCTGTTGCTCAATACGTCCTGCACAAAAGCTTTTCCGAGGGTGAAAGAAGCGCGCGAATACACGCGACTGGCCGGCACACACATTTTGCTCTTGAGTACTAGCTGTTTCTTTTTAGCCATCGTAAGCGCAAAATAACGCTCAGCATCATCGACCTCCCACGTGACCTCAGGCCTTCATTTGAATGCTTTACCGCTATGTTCACGTGCATGGCAGGCACGGATTCACTGGTTTGTACATTTACATTGGTTTCCTATTGTGTGCTAGAAATAATTTATATCGTTTCGACATTTCGCTTCGATATTCCGCTTCGATATCTCTTCACCCCAAACTATTTATCTTGGGGTGAAGTGACGTGTCGGCAAGTGGAGATGCAAGCCCGGAAGCTAGATTTCGGTCGTGAGCCATGTGGAACACGCCGAAGCAGGAGCCGGATTCTGCTGCGACTGAGGGCGGCAACACTGGTGAGTTACTTAACGTCGCTGGCTGAATCATCATGTAAGATTCGTTTCGTTAACTTAAAGGCGGAGACAAGCTAACGAACTAGATCCTGCATTACATATCGGCAGTTAGATCCCTCCGTTGCTGTTTCAGAAATAAACGTTTAGTTGCGAACCAGCGTTTCTCGTCTTCTAATTCTTGTGCTCCTTCTTCACGCTGTTTGTACCCAATTAAGGACACTCCGCACGATAGTGGGAGTGAGAAACGCCGCACACTCGCAACAGACCGTCGTTATACACACACAGTCATGAAAAAGAATGAGTGAAATCGGAACGCGCCTCCCACATCCCATTTTGTAGCCGCGCCCGTGGGCGACAGAGTAGCTTCATATTTGTTTTTTCGTGTCCGCCGACAGTTTCTTTCTCCCCCAAATCCGAATAGCCCTTTGGTAAATTGAAGTGAAAGTACCGAATTTATTGCATTAGACAGTTCCATGAATGGTATGCGACTAATTGGTGACGTTCTCGCCTGTCTTCTTCGGTCTTATTCGTTACTCTTTTGTCCCAACAGAACCTGCACCCAAGCACGTCTCCCAGGCTTTTTCTTCCGCCAGCTGTCGCTCAAGGTGAGTTCAGAGCTGGTGTACGGCCAATTGCACATCCTATTGTCTGTGTTCTTATTTCATCGGCAACTGTGTTGTCCTAGCAGAGTTTTCACCGAGCACGTCTTAGTCTTCATTTCAGGAGCCCCGTCAAGTCTAACAATAAGGGGCCGGAGCCGAATTCACGTGTCTATTACACCACGAACAAGGAAGCCGATGCGGAAGTATTTGTTTGATATTAAGCCTACAGAGAGCTAAAGAGCATCAATTTTTCCCCAACACTGATTACTGGCCGAGTCATCCGAGCACCTCAGCAAAGACTTCCTAGAAATTATTCGTGTTCACGTGCACCTGCAACCAAAGCACGGACGATGCTGGCCCAAAGGGTTCCGTCAGTTCACCCCTAACCACTATTTCGCTAGCCCAAACACCTGGGAAAAACGCTGAGCCTTCGAATAATAAAAGCGTTAAAAACCTGTGTATCGGCAATATCACTCAAACCTGGGTTGATGCTAGAGATCCTGGATTTCGTCGATGGAACCAACAAAGAAATCGGTATCTGATGGACAGGGCAACAGTCCTCATCGTTGTCGAAATTTCTCTAAAACGAAACCTGGAATAATGTTCAAAGCATGATGTTGGTCATGTCGACAGCAGCATTGAAAGGTCTGGTGAAGTAGCATACATAGCACTCTTTTTTTCTGGTGTCAGAAACAGCGAAGCGGGGGCTGCAGCCTGTAGCTTTTATGACAGGTGAAGGTATGGCTGATTCTACATCCGTTTTGAGTTTACTGACGGAGCTAGTAAGCCAGCGGAAAGACTATGGTCTCTATGGAAAGGCACTGATTTGCAACCAAACTAGCAACAATTCTGCAGTTGGGACAGCCCTCAGGATCCTTCTTTTTACATGCATCGGGCAAAAATATACTTTATTTTTTACCCGCTGTACTTGTTGCAATCTGCTATGGACTTGCGGAAATATGATCCCCACAGTGTCGAGGATGTTATCTCATCTTAACACATACTAGAAATGTACGAGTCTACCCATCTGCCAAAATATAGATATCTGCCAAAATTAGACAGCAATTTGTACAAAACTCCTTTCGGCAACATGGTGCTGAAATTTGCCTCGTAAGTATTACGTAACAGTGTGTATTTGGCATTTCAGGCCTTAATTCATTTCTTTTAACGTTTTACCTCCCACTGCGACAAAAAAGCGGAAAATGAGGCACGCCTGTGAGCCACATTGTGTTCACAGAACACATTGAATTTCGAAAGGCTTTAGATTAATTCCTGGAAGTTCAGTTGCCCTCTCCGACCTACAACTATATTTAGTTGGCCTATGAGCGCGAAAGCGAATCTTGTTGCTGCGGCAATACCTCCAGTAGCCTTGTTGACGCGGCGGCTGAATCAGGATCCCCTTGAGGATATATGTTCGGGCTCATCGGTGGCAGCACGTTTGCAAAACGAACTCCAAATCACCGTCAGTTTTCTGTGGCACTCAGGCGCATTGTTGTATCGAAGCTTTGAAATCTTTCTGGAAACAACAACTGCGAGATGGAAAGGCGTGTTCGAACGGAACTTCAGACCCTTCCTCTGCCTAACCTGAGCAGAGCGACAGTAAGGGCACCTAACACCACTAGTGATGCCTTTAGAAGGGCCGTCAGAAAGAAGTGAAGAAGCAAGCGATATGCTTGAATCCAACATATTTTACTAACTGTATGGGTATTTGACATAAACATTCCTAAAGAAGGGGCAGTGCAGCTCTTGCCACGACCTCCTTACGGAAATTAGCCAGAACCTCTACAGACCTAGCAAACTATTTATTATGTTTATAACAGTTTAAATAGGGGGAAATGGCCTCTGCCATTTATATGTGTCGATTAAGCCATCGTATCTGTATGACGTGAGGCTGGAGGACAAATTTACAAACGCAATGTATATTATTGCACACCATTAAGGCGTTACCAAGTGAATTGTTCTGTATTATGGCAGAGGAGACCGGCGACCTACCATTTCGCAGTGCAGACTACAAGCAGGAATTTCTGCAGCTCTACGCCTATATTCAGCTTCTTTGGCACCTGCGGTTTAAAAAACAAGATTTTAGCTTGGAAAAAGGCCTCAGTCTGCTGCCAGGAGCAAATTGAAAAAGCCCTGTAGGTAGCTGTCAGGGCTTCTCGCAAAAATAAGCGTAATACTTCTGTCTTTTCTGCTTCACCAACTTGTGGTTTTGGGTTTCCTTTCCTTAATCAGCATCCTAGATTTGTCAAATTATTCCATTGGTGTATTCAAGGACAAGACTTCTTTTATTTCAAAGCAAGCTTTTTCATTCCCCATTTTTGTTCAAGGTCATCCTTCGTCCTCGTCGAAACATAAGGTCAACCGATTCTTTGCTCATCCTTATTACGAGTCACTGTTTAGTAGCGCAGTAGCGCATCTGTAGCAGTATTTCCTAGTGTTGGCGGCCATGTGCAATTCCTCTCCTGAAATAGCTGAAATAGCATCGGATGTGTTTTCCATTCTTCTTTGCACCGTCTGCAACGTAGCATGTGACTTTTCTCAATGGTTTTGGCCTTCAACGATTGAAGAGTAAAGTGGCTTTTCTTTCTTCTACACGCGAGTTTTCTTATTCCTATATTTGATTCCCGATTCCTAGTCTTGTTGAGGGTCGCTCTTCCTGTTCGATAGCCTTGGCTTTTGCACGAGGTAGTGATTGATTGCAGAGTTTGGTTTCACTGCTGTCCGACATAGCAGTGGTCGCTGTGCTGTTTCTTGGATGTGGCGGTCTGGTCAGTTGCAATCTGAAACAGTCACTCAAGGTAAGCACCTGCTGCTGCAATGCGCGCAACGACATGACTGCCAATTTACACACCTTGTGTTCCCTGTTCTTCCTTTCCTGGTGAAGCCGTGGGAAAATTGTGCTTGTGGCCTTCCTCGACCGTGATTTGGCGCGAACGGAGACCAACATACGTGCTTACAAGGTCCGAAGTGTATGAAGTTGATAGCCACGTGCGTGAAAAGGCCCGCAAAAGCGGAAATAAAATTTCACGTCACCATTAACGTCGAATATCACGTCGCCGTCGCCGTGATGCGTCGTATAAAGCCCAGGGGTGATAACATAGTAGCTGCGTGCCGTATGCTGTATGTGCGAGTGAAAGCTTGCGAGAGTGAGCCGACGATGGCGGCTCAGTATCGTGCGCGCAACAGAGGAAAGCGGGGAGGAAGCGCATCGTGTTCCATTGCGTACATAGCACTAGGAGGAGGGGAGGGAGAGGAGGAACAGGGAGCATTCTACTGCAGCGGCGGCCGAGGGGCCCCATCTTGAACAGTATCTGCGATCAGCACATATCTAGATGTTCCAACAGATCATAGCTTCACGGAATGAAGGAAGAGGTCAAGAATGTTGGCAACCAGGTACACGGTAATTGAAAGTGTATATAGACAACCAGGAGTCATCAGAAAGAAAGTGAGCAAACAGAGACAGCCAATTAGATGCAAATAAAGAAAACAAAGAACACCATGGAGATTTACACGAATGCGAAACAAGAAATTATAAGGCAAAATCCGTAGGATAACACGAAGGGAAGTGCTTTGCTATCTGAGGGTCGAGCTGGTTGCCTAATGAGAAAAATTTATTGGACCACGAATAACCTGTGGACATCCCGATTAGATCCGAACGTCCAAGTCCCGGTTAGGACGTCCAGTGGATAACATGAGCACATTAATTTTGGGATGTCCTATTTAAAACATTTACGGACATCGACCCGATTGAACTGGGATCTAAACAAATCCACACAACTTTAATTCTATGGATGTCCAAACGATGTTTTGAACTATATGTCCCATAGCGGACATATGTGGGACCAACACACACTTCAACACGCAGTACGTAATCACATCGCGGGATGTTAGTCTCTTCCATGGCTGCCTTCAGCGCACGCTCTTCCGAAAAGACATGACATCCAGCAACATGAGGCTGTTGCACTCAGGATCAAGCTTCTAATGCCGACGATAAATGAAGAAGCTGTAATGAACGACCGAAACTGCACAAGCATATCGGGAGGAAACGTCACAAAGCGGCAGGCAGAGCGCCGGAAAAGCTGCGCATTACCGCGCATTACCACCTATAGCAAGGCGTAACCGAATGAATCGTGTTTTACGCTCCTAAGCTCTCCGAACATATCGAGAAAGCCGAGTACTGCAGTCATAGTTGTTCTGTGCTGCAACCTCTGCAACGGCTGCGACCATTGCCGTAGGACAGAGCAGTGACTGTCTTTACCCAGTCTAATCGCCACTGTCTGTTTCATGCACGCTTTGCGCTGACTTGCGCGTAGTCGATCACGACTTAACGCCGTTGTTTTATTGAATCTCTTCGTCCATCTCTGTAGGCTAGGTATGCATAAAGGTTGGTGCGCTCACGCTCATTCTGCGCGTTTTCTCTGAAAGTGGTAGTCATGTCATGTGCTCATGAGTTTCAGCGTGAACGTTTGCCAATTCCAGGAGAACGTGTTCGTCGTGCGCTTTGGAACTCCATCTCCGCGGCGCCTGTACATATTAGGCCCACAAGAAATAAGTGATAGTTCATGAAGTCAGTGCTTTTCTATTAGCCCTGCAATTTTTTTTTCAATTAAGGTTTCGTCGTGTCCGCATGTAATCTAATGACGGGCATTGTACGTTCCCATGGTTTGCGGCGACGATAACATCGATTGGTGATTGACCCTCCGTGGCGCTGAGTCTGGTCGCATCGTACTACTTTTCTGCCAACTTCGGAGCTTACTCTGTCCTATATTGTTTCTGCACAGCGCTGAGGTCCGCCAAAAAGAAATTTCTGAACGCGAAACTTTAGAACCATCAACTCCCATGTAGCCTACAGGATGGGTCCGCCAGAGTTATCGTTGTGTCTTTCCTGAGCAGTGGCCAATAATAAGAAATATACTAATAATAATATTAACTATTCTCTACGCGCACTTTCCGGCGTAGCCTTGCTTGAGCTTCATTTGCTTTTTGTTTGCGCAACCGCGATTCTGAGAGCAATCGTACAACTGGGTAATGTTGGAATAACTGATATTTTCTATGCATTTCTATCGCGGTCGGGGCACTTGCTGCACATTATGGTCGGCCGCGCTGCTGAATTTTAACACGCCTGCCTTTCGGGCTGCTATATTGTTCTTGGCAAACAGTGTCAGGCACGTTTCTTGGAATAACAAAGCTTTTGGGTGACTTGTTAGACGTATGCTTACTTGCACGTGGTCGGATGCTAGTATGGTGGTGACATCAAGTGGAGTTTACTCCTCAGCCGTCTGTGACGAATGAAATATTTGCGCCGACTTAATTGCTCGTTCGCAAGTGGTCGTATTTTTAGCACGTAACAGACAAACCTTTTTTTTTCAGCTGACTGTTTCTTTCACGCGCTCGTAGTGATAACCGTGTCGCTTAAACTCCGGTACATGTGCTGTTGGCCTTTTGTTTGCGTTACCGCGATTACCCACGTAATCGTAAAACTGCGTACGTTCGAAATAACAGAACTTTTGTTGGCTTTTGTATCGCGATCTGAGAATTTGCTGCCCGTGATGGCCAGTCTCGTTGCTGAATATAACCACGCGTGTATTTAAGGCTTTAGGGCATTTTTTTAATTATGAGAGTTTTTCAGAGTTGACACTGTCGCGCGCTCGTAGTGATTAACCATGTCGCTTAAGCTTGGCGTGCCACTGGCATTTTGTTTGCGTAACAATCGCGATAGCAATCGTAAAAACTGCGTAAGGATGAATTGACTGAATTTCTTTTATTTATTTATTTCAATACTCTGAATGTCACGTGGGGCGTTACAAAGAGGAGGGGGACTCCATACAAAAAGTGGAAATTGTGGTTTTGAAGGATGACGGAACAACTTCTCGCTTTCCTTGGGAAGCAAGGATAAGCCCGGAGGTTTGTACGTGAAGTTGAGACGTAGAATACATATGTAAGCATCTGTATCACGATCGGAGCGCTTGCTGCAAGTACGTGATGGCTAATTGGCTGGCCGCACTGCTGAACTTTACCACGCTTGTCCTTACGGCTGTAAAGACAAGGGTAGCAAAATTCAGCAGTGCGGCCGGCCAATTAACCACCACGCAAAGTACACACACACACACACACACACACACACACACACACACACACACACACACACACACACACACATATATATATATATATATATATATATATATATATATATATATATATATATATATATATATATATTGTAAGGAAGATAACCAACGTGCGGACAGAGTCAGCAGCATCAAGCGCACGGCAGCGGCTCGGGCTCGGGAACTGCTCGGTGCATGCTAGAGCCGCCGATCGCTACGAACCCCAATAAATCTCCCTTATAAGTGGTGGAGCCGTGCTGGGTAACGTTCCATTCTACCATCCTGGAACTCCGTTCTCGGACGCTACCCTCCGCCATGCCGGACGCCGACCAGCAGACTCTTCCATCGCCACCCGTCCCTTGCGCTGGCACCGTTGGCCAGCGTGAGCCTCCCATCTTCAGCGGAACCGACGACAACGACGTTGAAGAGTGGCTGTCGTCCTACGAACGGGTGAGCTTTCACAACAAATAGAATGACTCGGACAAATTGGCTTACGTATCGTTCTACCTCGCGGGCATGGCCAGTCTCTGGTTCAGAAATCACGAGAGGGATATCCGAACGTGGTCGGCGTTCAAGACGTGGATTATCGAAGTAATTGACCGACCCGCCGTCAGGAAACTCCTAGCCGAGCAGCGTTTGCGTACACGCACACAGGACACGGGTGAGACATTCACCAGCTATATAGAAGACGTTCTAGATTTGGGTACAGGCGCGTGAACGTTGCCATGACGGAAGCGGAAAAGATCAAGCGCGTCATGAAGGGAATCGATGATGACGCGTTCCCGATGCTTCTGGCCAAGGACCCGCGCACTGTTGGGGACGTCTTCAGCTTGTGCCAGAGCTACGACGAATTACGTAAGCAGCGAGATCTGACAAACAGACATCCCACACCAAATGCGGCGTCACCCTGCAGCCTGACCACCGGCCCAGAACAAGCCTCCTTGATAACCAAAATCAAGGATTTTGTCCGCGAAGGAGCACACGAAAGCTATCTCTGGTGTCCATCACTCAGGAGTCTGCCACCACTTTGGCGTCTCATCTCCGTAAGGTGATCCATGAAGAGGTCGCGGAAGCGCTGCCGGCTGTTCACTAGCAGGATGTCGTGACTACACTGGCCACTTATGCTACGGTTGCTGCAATGACCCCTTGCACTGTGCCCGTGCGTCGCTTCCAGCAGCCTGTGCACCGCCCTCCCCCTCCCATCCTCTGGACCACCACTGACGTCGCTAAACCGTGGCGCACGCCGGACAATCGCCCTATATGCTTCGCATGTAGGTATCCTGGTCATGTCGCAAGGTTCTGCTGCCGGCGATCGCACTCGTTCGATGATGATCGCCAAGCGCCCTATGTGCCGCCTGATTCAAATGCGCCTTACGGACCCTTCGACCCATCACAAGCTCGCTCCCAGACTGATCGCCGTCCTCGCTTCGAACGCCTCCGATCACCCTCTCCACGTCGCCGATCGCTTTCCCCTATGCGTCGACGACCCATCGCTAACGAAGAGGGACACTAGACGACGCAGTTCCTCAGGCAAGAACTGCGCAAGTGTCGACATGCCGAAGTCCTCCTCTACCTGCCAATGTCATTGATGTGTTTATTGAAAATGTCGCTACAGTCGCCCTCGTCGATACCGGTGCCCCTATTTCAGTTATGGATGCCAGGTTTTGCCGTTCGCTTCGCAAACTGACGACGTCTCTGTCTGGATTGTCGCTTCGAACAGCGAGTGCTCAACCCATCTGCCCTACCGCTGCTTGTACTGCCCGCGTGACCATACAGGACGTTTTGTACACGATTGAATTCATAGTTCTTTCATCGTGCTCCCACGCCGTTATTCTAGGATGGGATTTTCTCTCACGCCACAATGCCATCATCAACTGCGCTCGGGCTGAGATTGAACTTTTCCGCCTTGGTGACGTGGCCTCCGTCGATGCTCATCCTGCCACTAAAATTGTCGTGAAAGAAGACACCTGTATTCCGCCGTGCTCTTCAGCATTCGTACCAGTCTTCTGTAGTACCATATCCGACGGGACGGTCTTCTTCATGCCCTTTCACCACTCTGTTACCCGAAAAGCGCTTCCTTTGACATTTGCAGCTCTTGATTTTGCCGCCGGTGTTAACACGATGCCCATTTACAATCATCTTTCATCGCCGCTATCACTGCTCCGCCACGAATGCGCTGGTTATGTCGAGTCAGTCGATTCAACACGGATTGTCTCCGTCCTCGACGAAGTGCCTTCTACTGCCGTCCATGAACTGAGTGCCCTCTCCATACCCGACTCAACATGGACTGGTGTGTTCAGCCCGTTCATCGCCGAAGATCTGACGCATTCACAGCGATCTCAACTTTTCGCAGTCCTTCAGCACTTCCGCCGTTCTTTCGACGTTCGCAAACATCTCTTGGCCGTGCATCGACGGTCGAGCATTACATCGACACTGGCTCTCACTCACCGCTGCGATAAAGACCATATCGCGTGTCCGCTACGGAACGTCGCGTCATTGCAGACCAGGTCGATGACATGCTCCGTCGAGGCGTCATTCAACCTTCCCAAAGCCCATGGGCCTCCCCCGTGGTCCTCGTCACAAAAAAGGACGGTTCCATCCGCTTCTGTGTTGCTTTTCGACGGTTCAACAAGATCACGCTGAAGGACGTCTACCCATTACCACGCATCGATGATGCTCTAGATTATTTGCAGGGAGCCGCGTTCTTTATATATATATATTATATATATATATATATATATATATATATATATATATATATATATATATATATATATATATATATATATATATATATTCGTGCCAAACAGTGACATGCACCTTTTTCGAAGTAACGAAACTTTTGGGCGACATTTTGGACTGTTGCCCATTTCCATGTGGTCGGATGCACGTTATTGTGATGGTAATGAAATTACGCATAAGGTTCAGCTTCCTGTAACGATCGAAACATTTACGCTACTTAGGCTATAGCTTGTTCGCACGTGGTCGTATTGCTTAGAATTAGTAATGGGGAACGCTTGTCGATCATTGCTGACTGCTAAGTTTGTGTCACGCGCCCGCCCTCAGTGATTAACCATGTCTCTTGAGTTCCGTCTGCCGTTTGAGTTTTCTTTGCGTAACCGCAATTGCGAGAGCCATTATAAAACGGCATACAATTGAAATAACTAAACATTTGTGGACATTTCTATCGCTATCGCAGCACTTGTTGCACGTGATGGTTGGCCGGGGGCGCTGCTGAATTTTTCCGCGCGTTTCTGCCAAACAATGCAAGATGAGGCATGTGTCGCCTGCAGCAAAAATCCAAAGACCCCTTAGCACATCTTAATGGAACGCGAAGGTATTCACCGAGTGAGACCCGTAGGCAACGCGACACTTTCCAGAAGCGCTTGGGTTGAATGTCCACGGAAGCATCAGCCGGTCAGCAGTCGAGATAAGCAAGAGCCGTTTATTGGTGGAAGAGAAGCGGGCAAGGGAACGAAACGAAAGAGTTTGTTAGAGGGAAAGGTGGCTGTGCAAGGTACATAGGAAAAACTTGAGGAAGATAGAAAAAGGTTAAGGAGATGTATACCAGAATGCTAGAATGAAAAGCATGCATAGCATACGCCTCGAGCAAACTAGGTGACTATTTGTCGCCACCGTGTTTCAAAAGGAACGACAAGAAAACATCACCATCCGAACAGGGTAGCTCAATACCACGTCTCTACGTTCAGGGTGGAGACTCCACCACTGAGGCCGCGATCTTGGGTCGATCAAGGAAGGCTGCACCAAGGCACGTGTTCGGATTGTCTTTATTGTCCAAAATAAGCATTCTAATTTCAATGACTGCTGCTTGCCTGTACTTAGGCGTGCTGAAAACTCGCATTCTTGTTCCCATGACGGTCTGAACAATAGCACAAATAACTTCAAACGAATATACCTCAACAAAACATTACAGCGTGATACTATTACGGTAATTGAACGAGCTATGGTAACAACTGAATTTAAAGACAGAATTCAAGCCAGCCACTACTTGGAGCACATATTTATGCCTGCATCTCTGGCTCCAGATAAGTACGCAGCCAAAATTGCATTGGTTTTCACCACAGCTGTCCATCGTCGTGTTACGCGAAATACAAGCAGCTGGCACAGAAAAACAAAGGTCATCTGTTATTGAATATTTTGTCATTCTCGGTTTGTTAAGGCTGTACAAAGTCTTCAAGTTTCAGTGACAAAGAAAATAGGTCGGCGAAATGTATTACCTATTATTTCAATTTCTTTATTGAACGGAGCTATCGCAATTGTTATGGGTGGAGAGACACAAAAGGCAAAATTCTATTTATTTAGCAATTTGTTAAATCGCGCGGAAGTCTCATCCACATGCGCGTATACACACTATTCATTCTGGTGTGTCACAGGTTTTAGAAAAAAAATATTTCAAACTTTTTCACAGAACGACAAACGGACGGACGGACAAACGGACGGACGTACGGACAGAAGTCCGTCCGTCCGTCTGTCGGTCTGTGAAGATGGGCATCAGGCAGACGCAAGGGTCAATGCATCCTAGAGAAATGATAAGAGTCCCTAAGGTGATTGAGCGCAGAGCCTAGGGTGGGCTGCGGGCGCAGATGACGAGCTGAAGATTTGACGTGTTTATTAATGGGCGTGCACGAGTTCCTCTTGCTAGGAGTACATGTTGCTGAGCTAGTCGGATCATACTGCTGAGCAGACCATAAATGTGATCTCCAGAGAAGCCAAAGCGGTCACATTTATGGTCTACTCAGCAGTCCTCTTGATATTTGACAATCATACTATCGCACTTAAAAGTCTCTTATGTCGGCGCGTCTCGTTCGCACTACAAGCTTATTAGAATGGAACATTAGGCAAGTTATTAACAATTCATAGTGTAACAAGATGATATTATTACGATATTATTGAGCGATGCTCAAGGGACGAGCCACCGCGAGCAGGACGACGAAGTGGGTCTGTGCCCTTGACGCGAGTGATTGTCGGCCAGGCGCTCTGGCTGCAGTCCAGTGTAAATAGCCTGTAAATAGCCTCTTTCGTCTGTGTCTTTCTACACGTAACATTCTGGTGGAGATCAGTGATCCCCGTCCTCACCACGGAACTCCGGAGTGGTCGGTACATCGAGCTTGTGATCATGCCTCCCGGTGACGAGCCCGCCTCGGCAACGACTTCGGCTGGTTCGACTGCTCCAATCGTCACGGTTGCCCAACATCGCGACCCTGGTGTGTTCTCTGGCCTGGAGGGACAGGGCGTTGACGAATGGAGCATGCCAGCGCCAATAACAGGTGAGACCCAACAATTATGCTCGCCAATGTCATCTTTTATCTTGGCGGCACCCCACGCGTTTGGTACCAGACGCATGACGACGAGATAAGCAGCTGGGACACTTTCTAAGAAAAGCTACGGGAACTGTGCGGCGACCCCATTGGCTGCAAGGTTGCCGCGAGAAAGGCTCTTGCGTCTCGTGTTCAGACATCTGCAGAGCCGTACGTTTCATACATCTTCGACGTCTTGGCTCTATGCCGCAAAGCTGCCGATGCTATGTCTGAATCATATAAAGTGTGACATGTCATGTCCTAAAAGGCATCGCCGACGACGCTTTCGATTTGCTTGTTTTCGGCAACGTCTCGACAATCGACTCCATCATTAAAGAATGCCGTCGCCTTGAACAAGCCAAGAGCCGCCGTATCACACACCACATCACGCGGCTACCCAACGCCGCTGCTACGTCGACATGTGAGGGTCGACCGTGTCAGGCCACCACCTGTAACGACGTCACCTGTATTGTTCGCCGCGAGCTCGAGGCCGCCTGTTCGCCAGCTTTCTCCGCGACGCCTCCCGATCCACCAACAACCACGATTGCCATGATGCGGGCCGTAGTCAGACAGGAATTTGAGAACATGGGTCTGAACTCCGTGTGTTCAACATCTCAACCCAGCGTTCCCCAGTTCTCTACCGGCCCTCCTCGTCCCCGAGAGTCCTTTTCCGCCACATCTCGCTGCAACCCGTCCGACTGGCGTATCCCTGATGACAGATCAACCTGCTTCCACTGCTGTCGCATCGGCCACGTCGCTCGTCACTGCCGCAACCGATGGCCACCGCCTCCTCGGACATACGCCGCCACTTATTCCCGCACCTTTGGGCCTTCTGTTCCCTATGCCACCCGCCATGAACCCACTGCCGCTGATGCCCCTGCTCCGAACCTTCGCTACAGCCGCTCGCCCTCACCTCGACGCCGTCAGTCTCGTTCGCCCCAACCCCGCCGCTTCTCTTCGCCGCCTATCGCCTCCCAGGCCCAGCCGGAAAATTAGGCACTGCAGCTTCTGGAGGTGAAGCTGCGTTGTCGACACTGCCCTCAAATCCTCTGCTCACGTTAAACACGAACCAAAACCTTCTTGAAGTTGACGTTGATGGCTATCCTGTCACGGCACTCATCGATACAAGGGCACGTCTTTCTATTATTAGTGCTGCCTTCCGACGACGACTGAACAAGCTCCTCACCCCAGCGTCGACACGCGTCGTCCGCGTTGCGGATGGCGGTACTGTGCCTATCATCGGCATGTGTACGGCACGAGTCAGCATCGCTGGCCGCCACACTCCTGTCCTCTTCACCGTGATTGCTCATTGCCCCCACGACCTCATTCTCGGCCTCGATTTTTCCTCCGCGCATTCTCCTCTTATTGACTGCTCTGCCAGTGCCCTTCGCCTTGAGTTGCCGATTCTCGCAGAACCTTCTGACACACCCCAGTGCCGCCTACGCCCCGCCGGCTTTATTCGCCTGCCGCCAAAGTCAATAGCCTATATTGAACTCTTGTCTTCCCCACCAGTCCCTGATGGCGAGTACCTCGTCACTCCTCTGCCCGACATTCCACGACGGTATGACGTTACCGTGCCTCACAGTATACTTACTATTACTGGGAACCGCACTTTCATGCCTATCTTTAACTTTCGATTGGCAAAGCAAATTCTACCGCAAGGTATTTGCCTTGCCAACGTTGATTGTCTCGGCGACCATCACGTGGCAACATTATCGACCGATGCTTCTTGCGAGCTTAGCAGGCCCATCGTGCCAGCCTCGGCCGCCGATCCCAAGGTACATAAAATGGCTGCGGCGGAGCTGTCTTCTGCACAGGCTGAAGACCTTTACCAAGTATTATTGTCCTACAGAGATATTCTCGACTTCGACGATCGCCCTTTAGGCCAGACGCTCGCGGTCAAGCATAGTATTCTTCCTGGCGATGCTACTCCTATTCACCGACGACCGTATAGAGTTTCTGCGTCGGAACGCCAAGTAATTCAAAGCGAAGTGAACAAAATGCTAGACAAAAACGTCATTGAGCCTTCTTCGAGTTCCTGGGCGTCACCTGTAGTGTTGGTTAAGGAGAAGGATGGCACGTGGCGCTTCTGTGTAGTCTACCGCCATCTGAACAACATTACTAAGAAGGACGTCTACCCGCTCCCACGTATAGACGACGCCCTTGACTGCCTCCACGGTTCCATCTATTTCTCTCTAATGATGTTCGTTCTGGATACTGGCAGATTGCTGTTGACGATATTGAAACAGAAAAAACCGCGTTCATCACACCTGATGGCCTATACTAATTTAAAGTAATGCCGTTTGGATTATGCAACGCCCCTGCCACCTTTTAGTGTATGATGGACTCCCTGCTCCGAGGTTTCAAATGGTCCACATGTCTCTGTTACCTCGACGACGTCATCGTCTTCTCGCCCACGTTAGACACTCACCTTGAGCGTCTAACAGCTATACTTGATGTATTCCGAAAGGCGAATCTACAACTTAACTCGTCAAAATGTCCTTTCGGCCGCCGCGAAATTACTGTTCTGGGCCAGCTCGTTGACGCTTCCGGAGTACAGCCTGATCCCGGCGAAACTCGCGCTGTCCGAGACTTTCCGGTTCCGAAGACAGCCGCAGACGTTCGAAGTTTTCTACGGCTATGCTCGTACTTTCGTCGTTTTATTCAAGATTTTGCGGCACTTGCTAGACCCCTCACTAATCTTTTGAAGAAAGGCGTACAATTCTCGTGGGGTACTGCAGAAGCCGCCGCCTTCTCTCATCTCGCTACTCCTCTCTCCTCACCAACCATTCTCGCCCACTTCGACCCTGATGCCCCTACAGAATTACGTACAGATGCCAGTGGTCATGGCGTAGTTGCCGTCTTAGCCCAGTGTCAGCGTGGCCAGGATCGCGTTATTGCTTATGTGAGCCGCCTCCTCAACCATCGGAGCGCAACTATTCCATTACGGACGAGAACGCCTTGCTGTAGTCTGGACGGTTGCGGAATTCCGTCCTTATCCTTTACGGTCGCCCTTTTTTCGTAGTCACTGACCATCATGCTCTTCGCTGGCTCTCATCGCTAAGAGATCCTACAGGCCGGCTTGGTCGATGGGCTTTGAGGCTACAAGAACTTTCATATTCCGTGGTCTACAAGTTTGGCCGCCTGCACCAAGACGCTGACAGTTTCTCGCGTTACCCTGTTGACGACCCTGACTCCTCCAATATTACCAGTGCTGCTTGCTTATCCTCTGTGTCGCAGCTGCTTGATTTCGCCGACGAGCAACGTCGTCACGCTTACATCAGAGCACTCATCGACCGTTTTGAACACTTTCCAAACGACGCCACACTACGCCTCTTCGTCCTCCGCGACGGTACTCTGTACCGTCGTAACCTTCATCCGGGCGGCTTTGAGTTCCTACTTGTCATACCTAAACACCTCCGCTCAACCGTTCTAGAAGAGCTTCACGACGCACCAACGGCAAAACACCTCGGCGTATCGCGAACCTATGACCGTGTACGTCGCCGTTTTTTCTGGCCGGGTCTTGCCCGTTCCGTACGACGTTACGTCACCGCTTTTGAACTTTGCCAACGACGCAAGAAGCCTTCCCAGCTCCCCGCTGATTACCTGCAGCCGCTCGACATCCCTGCCGAGCCCTTCCATCGTGTCGGCTTAGACCTTCTCGGCCCATTTCCGGAATCTACATCAGGAAACAAGTGGGTTTGCTGTCGCGGCTGACTACACAACCCACTACGCCGTAACCCGCGCTCTTCCAACCAGTTGCGCAACTGATGTTGCGGACTTCCTCCTGCATGATATCATTTTGATTCATGGTGCTCCGCGTCAATTGCTAACAGAACGTGGCCCTACGTTCTTAGCTAAAGTCATTGACCACATCATGCGTGCCTGTTCAAAACAGCATAAATTTACGACCTCCTACCACCCTCAAACGAATGGCCTCACTGAGCGTTTGAACCGCACCCTTACAGACATGCTATCCAAATACGTTTCAGAAGACCACCGTGAGTGGGACCAGGCTCTACCTTATATCACCTTTGCGTACAACTCTTCCCGTCTCGACACTGCTGGCTTTTCTCCTTTTTACGTCTTGTATGGCCGTGAACTGACGCTACCACTGGACACTGTGCTTCCGTCCATCACATCATCAACTAGCGCTTATGCCCGTGATGCTACCACCCATGCTGACAATGCTCGCCAACTTGCGCGCGCTCGTCTACAAGTCTCTCAAGGCAAACCAAAGCAGCGCTAGGACCTCCGTCACCGTGATGTAAATTTTGTGCCTGGCACCCTCGTGTTGCTTTGGTCACCATCGCGTAAAGTTGGCCTTTGTGAAAAACTGCTTTCCTGCTACACGGGCCCATATCGCGTGCTTCGCCAAGTGACCGATGTCACCTACGAAATCGTTCTCGCCACGCCCTCTATGTCCTCTGCTGTGACAACCAGCGACATTTTGTCCACCCGTCACCCGGCTCAAACCCTACAACTCTCCATGCCCCTTGGATATTTAACAGCACCGTGACGGCGCTTTTGCCGCCGGGGGGTAGTATTGCGATATCATCGAGCGATGCTCAAGGGACGAGCCGCCGCGAGAACGACGACGAAGTGGGTCTGTGCCCTTGGCGCGAGTGAATGTCGGCCTGGCGCTCTGGCTCCAGTCCAGTGTAAATAGCCTGCAAATAGCCTCTTTCGTATGTGTCTTTCTGCATGTAACAATATTAAAACAGCGATGAGTCTGTTCCGTGTTTCATTCTTTTTTCATCTTTTTGCTCATCCCTGTTGCGTGTCGCTGTGTCGCAGTATGAAACGCGACCTCACATCCAGCGTTTCGTTTCTTGCTCATGAATTCAGAAGATAAACTGTGTGTTTGTCGCAATTATGAACGAAATTCAGCCGCGACTTTATTACACAGCGAATGTGAGCTTTCTTCTAAAATCAGACATTCCTACACAGGAACGTAGCACCTCAATTCAGATTCTTTCGTAAGATTGATGGGCGCCCGATTTTATTAAACGTTTGAGCATTTCAAAAAAATTGTCATTGTATAGCGTGTCTTAGAACGTCGGGCTTTCGATGACAGCGGAGAAAGATCACGCGCCGTATACAAATACTGTGAATCACAGTGCACACACATGAGTTGTTACATTGAAGCCTCATCACAGGCCGGATCATAGCGTACGTGCAAGGTGCCTTGTAGTTGTGTCCCATTATTATTTTTACGTTCCATAAGCCGGACGTTTTTGTTACTACCGCTTCGCATCGTCATGCAAATCGCGCCCACGTTCACGTGGAAGACGCTTCGCAACGTAATCGCGACAAAGTTGCCGAGCGACGCTTACCACGAAGTAGGTGTAGTAAATCATCTCGACGAGGCCGCGCGCAGCCTGCCATCCAAAGCTAGCCATGAGCACGGGCAGCGGGTACCTCACGTCGAAGAGCGGCCACAGCTGGTTCGTGATTGGCACGTATATCTCTCGAGCCGCGAGCAGTCGGTAGGGGCGCACCTCGAACAACTGCGGCACGTACACGTAGCTGCTGTTGGGCCTCCGAATGGATCGCCGCAGTAGGGCCGATTTGTACGTCTCCAGTGTTTTGTACATATCCATGAACATTCCATTCACGGCCGGCATGGGCCGGTAAATCCTCTCCAGCACGTCCCATCCGAGCGACATGTTGTAGACGTTCAACGAGAGGGTCTCGATGAAGTCGGACATGTGCTCGGCCACGGCATCGTCGTATTGGGCCACAAAGGTCTGCAAGATACTGCGCAGCGCCGTGTACGCCTCGAACGCGACCGTCTTCTCCAACCGATGTACCTTGTCCTGCCTGGCTTTCCAGAAGGCTAGCGTTAGCGTGTTCTGCACGAGGCTCGAGCAGCGTCGGCGAACGAAGTCCCATTCTTGCCCAGCCACACCCAGCTCTGCCATGAGCGAGTGTGTGAGATAGGGCGACGTGTACGGGGCCAGGTACCAGACCAGGTAGGCTCCGGCGTACGACTTGAAGGCGGCTGCCTTGCTTGCGTCGGCCAGGTGCCGCTGCCGGAAGCTGATGAACACGGCACGCTGCATGCACACCATTTCGTCGCCGGGCCACTGCTGCGATTCGTCCGGTAGGTGGCGGTTTACGGCCACTCGCAGGGTGACGTCGCTGAAGTTCATAAACTCCGGTTGGTTGATCTCGAAGTTGTACTTCAGGGCCCGCTCTATTTCCCTGCAATTTGTTCGACGTTGTCAGCCTTTAAGTAGATCATGGAACAATTTTTCACTGCCTTTTATGAAAATTTAGTAAATATATATCTGGACTAGTGACACCCAAGGTGTGCGTTAATTTTATCCATTTGGCAAGGATAGGAAAAAATTGGTGCATGAACGGTGCAGCATTTCCATTTTCTGCCGACTACGGTTTATTGTGTGGATTACGTACCTGCATCGTTCAACGATCTATTATTCTCTTTCGATTTTGGCACAGTAGCGTGTAAGCACGGCACGCGAAAGCAAAATCAACAAAACGAGCGTGGCTCATCGGCAGCCGAGGTACTCACGCATGCGTGACAAGCAGGTGGCGTATCATGCTGTCGTACGACTGGCCCTTGCCTCCAATGTTCTCGGCGCACCGTCGCAGGAAGTTGAATATCCTCTTCCTTTTGTACATGGCGCGTACGTGGCGGAACCAAATGCTGGTCGTACCGTCCAGTAGGACGTAGACGGCGTTCTGCCGGTTCTTGCGCGGGTGCCGGCCCACAGCAAAGGTCCACAGCAGGGGCAAGCTGTACTCGAGCGAGGCGCCCACCATAATGTCCAGCATCTCCAGCTCGGTGGACGGCGCCTTCGTGGGCCACGGCAGTCGCAGTTTCTCGAGGATCTTCGTCATCGATCTCTCGTCGCTTTCCTGTGCAATCGCGACCCACCGCTCTCGTTACTAGCTGTATCTAAGGTGCATTTTTCATAAAGCGCATACTTTCAATCCCCCTTTAAATGAACAGCTTGCAATACGCCCGTTGAACGTGTGATATTTGTTATCACCGCCTAAACGCTGGTGTACCGTCTTGTCGAACAAAGTTATACCGGGATTCCATTATCCCGAAATAAGTCTGCTTTGGGACCACTTGCCTGCATCTATTGCCACCGTTCAGGACAATGCAAGCTTGAAAGTGCTCAGCCGTGCACTACATAATATGTCAACTTTCACTGCTCCACGTTTGTTATTTGTCACTATAATACGTTCAGTCCTTTCGTTAATACCTAGCTTCAGGCCCAGATAGTACTTCAGCGAAGGTATTTCAATAAACAAACAAATACATAACACTACATCATTGTTTCTTTTTAATGAGCAGCCAGTACCCAGAACGTCCGGTTTACGCACGTTCTGCTTCTTCCCATGGCCATAGACGCTGCATTCGAATGCTGCACCCACCCTTCCCCTGCAACTTTTTACTGCATGCGCGCAGAGGAGAGGAGGCGTATAAAGGAGTGAGCAATTTTCTAATTTCACGCTACAAACATAGTGTGCCAAGGCTGTTTCAAGGTATTTGCTGAAGCGCCCATGACTTGTCGTACGCTGCACTGTGACTGCAAGCAAACCGTTTGCGAAGCACGGTGGCGCGTGTCACGGCTGCGCATTTGGTACCCGGATGTACCCACGTACGTAAGCCTGCTGCTAGGCTGGAGCGTGTAGAGGAAACTCCGCTTGTTTTTTTTTTTAGCACGGCTAGACTGTACTAGAATAACACGGCCGGACTGGACTGCGAAGGCGCTTTCCCCATGACGGTTTTGCGATCCCTAGGAGGGCAACAGGTTTTCTTTGATTTCCTTTTTTTTTTCTTTTTTACTGCGCGGGCCGTAGTTCAAGCGCCTACCACGTGAAGGCAAGACGCGCAAACTCCAGCTAGAGTTTCTGTGTATGGCTCGCGTAGTGCTCTGTAACTATAACCACTGCTGCCCCAGCTGTTCCAGAAGACCCTGCACGGTCAGCGGATAATCCAGCATGAGGACTTCATGAATGGCACGTGCCGGGCTGAATTTTCATGGAGAAATTTGAAAGCACGCATTTTGGACTATAGTGACGTCATGCCGGCTTATACACTGCGCGCAAATATCGCGCGGTGAGTTAGTAGTGCGCGGAGACGGCTCCTCCACACTGGGGGTGACTTGAGTCGATATTGTGCCAAGCCTCGGGTTAACAGGCGATCTCAAGGCCATGGTGTGTTGCTGCCTAGCCCTGTGTAAATCCCAATCAAGCAAGACGCCTGGCATCGTTTTCTGTAGACAAATCGTTGTGCTCTAAATGGCAAAAGAACATTTCAAGGGTCGCTATCGAAGACCTTTCGTTCAGAGTGATTATATTTATGGGTAGTCTTGTCCCGCCGTGTCTTTACAGTCGACCCGAAGCAAAGATAATGGCGACCTACTAGCCCCGTCGTTAACAGTTCATTCTGACAAGTGTACTTGTTTGTCTTTCTCTGGTGACCGCTTTCCACCGGCTACCAAATGTTCAACGTTATCGCTAGGATAAGAATAACACGCCTTTAAGTGGCGAACTACGCCAATGAGTGGTCGAGCGTCTCGCGCAAAACGAGCTCACTGCAAGCACCCTCAAACAGGAAGTTCAAATTTTCCAATACCAATCTTCATCTAAAAGGACATTTCAGTTTGATTGCTTCAGGTATGCGTTTGGCTGACTGACATAAGTACAAGACCGCAGCTCACTGCTTGCCCACCCATTCTTTTCCTGAATACCAGCGCCAGGTGTCACCACTAGCCGGCGAAGTACAAAACCTTTGCTCTGCATGCTTCGTGTTTCGTTTGCCACGTGTCGGCCGTGGCAAACACATTAGTCATCATACAGCAGCTACTGTATTTGCTACCACATTTCAAGTACGATACACTAATTGATGTTATCGCAGCTCATCACTTTTCTTCCTATTTATTTTGCTTTACGCGTTTTGCGACGAACAGCTAACAATCCTAATAAGTGTTCTAATCTAGTTCTTCGGCAGATGCCTGCCTGATTGCTTCGAATTCTCATGCAGTAAGGCGAAAATTAAGTTTCCCTTCTACGCGGGTATGTATACCTAGATGATTTTTTGAATTTAGTAAATTGAAATATTCACGCGAAAAAAAGCATTGCTAGCTCTCAAGCAGCCTAGGAACACGTAGCAATGAGTTTCGCATATTTGCTGCGTTCATTCAGCCCATGAAGTTCAGGAGTGAAGCCACGCGCCAATTTAGTACGCGGTGCAGCATCCTGCCCGCCAGTTGGCCTGACAGGGCCTCACCTGTGACCGACATTTCACCAGCAGCTTGGACATTTTGTATCGCACCCCGCTATGCTTGAGGTGAGAGAAGCGGCCTTTGTCTTCCAAGAAGATCGCTTCACGCAGGAACTCCGCGTCTTGGTACGAATCGTACTTCTGCCTGCGTGGTTCATTCAGTGACGTCATGGAAAGGCACTGTACGCAACACCCTCCACCAGCTTGTCTGCTTAGCCGGCCGGAGAGAACGACCTCGATAAACCGAGAAAGCGTTACTGCACACAATATTGCGCCATATATCTCGTCACTGCTGCGTATTATGGCTGAAACTGTTTTTTTTTTTTGTGTGTGTGACACCTTGATTTTGGAAACCAGGCGGAGACGCACGACAATGTATACTTGCAAGGACAGGAACGAGGGAGCGCGCGCTTTCCTGCTGGCAGAACACGCTCCTAGTCTGATGCGTACAGTCGCGCGTGACATGAAATGCGAGAAATCACCGACTCGGTAACTGCTCAGTAATAGGGCGTCCTAAACGTGATAGATTAGAGACTCGACGAGACTATCGTATCTTCGCTCCCTGCTTTGCAGTTCCTTCTGGCAGTGCCACTCCCGCTCAGATACACTTGCTTGTTGCTTCCTTTCTTCGTGTGCTCTTCCTTTTCTTCAAGTACATATCTTTTCACTAGTGCGATGAAGTGCAACAAAGCGTTGTCTTTACAGCGCTCAGTGGTTGCCTCTCGAGGGGTTGCAGTGGTTGCACCCCGATTATTCGCACACGCGAAAGCCAACGGTCGTCTTTCTTGTCAATTATTTCAAATAAAATAAACACATTGAGCTTCCTCTTGTGATAAGTATACAAACTTTTACAAATTTCCGTTTCGATGCCGTCACGATATCACACAAGACGAGAAATAGGTAGCTAAACTGACGGTTGATGAAAATACGGGCGAGAAAACAAGATTGCACGTTCATCTCAGCGCGAGCGCAAGCTACTGCAAGGCACAGAGGAAAGCCAGTCAGCAGCGGTTGACATCGAAAAAACAGAATGCACTCCGGGGTGTATTAGTGTACCATGCGATTAGTTATCCAGTGTTTTACCTTGTTTGTTGTTAGGGGGGGAATACAGGATTCCCAGAAAACCGCGTATTTCTTTATTCGACGTTAGTCGCACCCTGCTTATTGCCATCTTACTCTTACATAGAGTCTTTACTTACCCTTTACTTTTCTTGTCGTTCTTCCTTCCATTATACTGCACTTCCTTCAAAATCGACCACAATTTATTTTTTACTAAAACCACACATCCGTTTCCGGATTTAGGCGTGCACATTTTAAATGAGCACACTTCGGTTTCATTTCGACCTTTTTTTTTCTTAATTACTCAATGCTACTGCTCCGTACTTGACTCTGGGCTTAACTTTGTGCGGCGTTTTCATTCGAAGCTTCAATTTCGCGCATTTTTCGTAGTCCTACGTGCACTAGAACGCCTCAGGTTGTCTCATTTATGGGACGAAAGTGGTTAGGTACCCAGATCTCACGGACCTGAATTTCTTTTGAACTCGCCAAAGAAGAACATGCGTTCAAAAAACGGAGAGAAGAACTGATAGTCTTGTGTTCGCCGCGCAGAAAACGCCCTTCGATGGCACATTACTTGTAATTCGTTTCATACGTAGCAGGGAACTATGCGAAAGCGAGATAGACTTTTCGCGCCGCTCGCGCCCGCGACTAAAAAAATAGTGCGTCACATGTGAAAGCAAAATGCATATACGCACGTGATGCCTCACGCTTTCGATATAAAATGAAGTCTCATATATTTAGGTCGAAAAATATGAAGTATTTATCACGTGAAAGGCATCGATGGTCTAAACCTATTTGCGACCACACCAGCGGAGTGGCACGTTTATGCAACCAGCAGCCACGGTGCGTCATTTGCACTCGCGACCAAAACGTTGCACGCCACAAACAAGAAACACAAAGGTGCGCAATATATAATTTGACATAAGTTTGCGATTGCAAGTTAAAGCTTTAGTATATGTCGCAATTTATTCTTTTGAAACCATCGCGGATCTGCAGCAACTGAACTGCGAAACACGGGGAGTGATACATCTATGACTGCACTACTTGCTGTACTTTCCGCAGCGTTGTCTGCTCTGTATGAAACGTTGTACAGAATGGCCCACGGTAGCCCTTTAATCTTCACACAGCGCGTGACTGTACAATCGCGACAGTCTATTTATGCTGCAAATTTCACACTGGTTGCCTTAACGCCATTCCCGTCGTGGGGCAAATAAATAGAACTGGTGATGCGGGTTTCTTCGCAGTAAATGCCATCACCGTTGTGGCTTTGGTTAACCAGCGATCATTGAATAAGCATGCGTACAGGGGTCCTTCGAAAAAGTGCTCCGTCTGCGTCCATCGCCCGCAGACGTGCTGGTAGAAGTCGTGGCACGGGCTCGCCGCGGTGTTCAGGGCACGTTTGAGACCCGCCTCTAGGGAGAGGCATCGCACACCCTCGCAGCGAACCACAGCATGGCGCACCGCCACGGGGACGCCGATCCACAGGGCAGCCGAGACGAGGCCCAGGGCGCCAACGAACGCCGCGTGCCGTTTCCTGCGTCGTGTACGCGAGGCGCCGGGAAAGCGCGCGTTGCTTTTATTGGCGTGTGGACGTCTTTCGACCAGAACTGCACGATGCCTGCGGGGGCACCCTACATTGAGCAGTGTTGCGTACAGGCAAATACCACATATTTTTTTTTTTAGTTTCGGTAGTGAGTACGAAATGTCTTGCTAAATGACTTCGACCCACTCTATTAGACTGGCAGCAAGCGTCATTTCTTGGTGTTTAGAGCAGGAACGCACAAGTTCGGCACGCGAGTCACTTTCTTATGGAAGCACGGTCACGTGGTCATAGGCGAAATACCGATTAAAGATCTACAGCTGCACTGGTGTAACAGACATGACAAAGCAAATGAAACATAAATCTATGGTCCGCATATGACGAGAGAAGCCGTAGATGGTTTGGGGTGAAGCCCACTTCTAGTTTTAGGCCATTTGTTGTCCCCTTACTGCTGAAAAAGCTTCCGCAAAAGAAAAAGTTTTCATTTTTATTTTCGTTGATTATGCTTGTTCACTGTGTTTTTTTTTTCCATTGGGATAAATAATTTGAAAATTTCTGCGTATTTATACCTGCCGTCATGGAAGGGTTAAGAGATATCGAAAGGAGAATAAAATGGTGCCTGATGATACCTGTAGAAGATCGATAAGATAAGCTTCTCATGATATGGAGAAAATTTAGGTCACGCAAATTTCTGTACAGTAACCTGGTAGCTGTCGCCACTCTGGTACGAGTGTGGATGACTAGGCCTTCCGGCCTGCCGGCCCGCCCGCCTGCCGATTACGACGATGAAATGATGATGACCAATCAACGACGATGGTGTGATGACAAAGTGACGACGACCGACAGTATCTGATATCTGGTCTGCACTATGCCCCGACAACGAAGAAATGACGGCGATGACAACGAAAGTATGTTTGTGTTGTAGATTACGTCAGCGCTTGCTTACATAATCTGCCGCACCCAGCCGCTTCGCTTTGCACTATATCATGTGCTGGTCTGCACTATACCCAGGATGGGAATCGTGAAAGACGGCAACCAGCAGCTGGCAGGCAGCAGCTAGTAACCAGCACCAACCACACAGCTAGTGACATACAAGCTGCGGCCCAAACTGTATAATCGGCTAAATATCAGCAGCTAGCATTCGCAAAATGGGGAGAAGAGCAAAAGAAAGCTTCGCCATAAAACACGATCAGAGACGAACGCGTCATAAACCAGCACCGTGAGGGGCGCAGGGTAACGCATCTATAACCACGTTTATGTGAATCCCGACAGCGTACCGAATTCCGTAACGCATCGCGGTGATGCAGTGCGACAACGTTAACATCTGGAGCACCTCGCTTTGCCCGAAACAAGCCGCAATCTGTTTCTGGCGATCGCGCTTCGTTGGTGAGTGGAGGAGAGCCACACGCAGGTAGTAGTCTCACTTTTCCGCGCTGTCTCGACACGATCACGTGCACAGCGTGAGTCGACTTACCCGTTGAAATGTACCCTCTCCTGGCGCATTAATGCGGTTCGCCTTCCTAAAGCATTAGCGACATTTACATGGATGCGATGCGCTAGAAATGTGATGCGATGCGTCATTCTCGCAGTCACGTAAACGCGGCCTATATCTCTGGGATTACTAAACACATTTGCACGTCATTAAGGACGCCAACAGCTTGCTCACTCCTATTTGCGGACTTCAATAAAACATTTGTACAAAAAAACACGAAATGATATTTGGTTCATAACTAAATACTACTACAATACATAACTGATAACTGTTCGCAGAGCTATCCACTACTGAGAACTCTCTCCTGCGTACCAAAGCACTGCTTTAGGCTACACATTAAGCTTCCCGAGAATAAACCAAGATATTAAACTATTAAAGAAGCGCAGCACATATGATACGGTGGGCATTAGAAGGATATCGTTGCAACCGATGCGACTCTGGGGAGCGGTCATGCACGCGTCCTGTCACCTGATCGCTCCGGGTGGCGGCTCCTCGTCTGTGCCATGGGTACTCTGGCTAATCAGCTCACGAGGAACTGCCGCAGGGGCTGGTTCCGATGTGGACAATGCTACGGTTGCCTCCTGGGTGTGTTCCGGCCCCATGAACGCACAGGGCAGAGTGCTGCTCTGGGAAGTTGCACCTGATGACCAGTTCCTCCTGCACGAAACACAGAAAGACTGAAGGGTCGATGCAAGCCGTGACGCAGGACGCGAAGCATTCACGGGACGTCGCGCGATGGCGCTAGCTTCTTCTTTTTCTTCACCTCGAGACCCATGAGTGTGACTCCCGCGTGAATCTTCCAATTTTGATCAACGCTATTATTAGCTCACTTTCCTAAATATAGACTAGGGAAACACGAGAAACAAAGAAATTCTGGGTTTTTACGTGCCAAAACCACAATCTGATTATAAGGCACGCCGTAGTGGGAAACTCAAGATTTAATCTGACCAGCTGTTATTTTTAACGAGCACTTTAATCTAAATACACGAGAACTTATGAATTTCGACTCCGTGAAAATTAGGCCGCTATGCTTGTGATTGAAGGCGTGACCTCCAACTCAGCAGCGGTAGATATGCAACTCAATTTGAAATGTACTCGGTTAAGTGACGTTGACGCCCATAGCTTTGTTCACTGAAGTGCTGAGGCAGAACGGAAACAAACACTACAGTACACTTTTAAAAAACTGATGCCGTAACTCGACTGGAATTGCCTAAGTATGCGTAGTTATTGTGCCACTTGCTTATATCCACGAAGCTCGGTGTCATTATCAACCTTATGAAATTTCATACGAGCAGTACAACTCCTTATCAACGCTTATCGGTCCCTATAAACCTTGTCAGACTTGATCCGACCCTTATCAACCCTTAGCGTTACTGCAATCAATCCGATCCTTATGAAGCCCTATCTGTTCATAACAACCTTATCGGACATAATCACACCCTTATGAATTCTTTTCTTTTTCAAGCTTGTCAGTGTTGACCCGATCATTATCAACCCTTTTCGGTCCTTGTCAACCTTATCAGAATTCCTCCAACCATTACAAGGCATTATCGTTCTTTAACACTTTATACATCGGCGTCGAATCATTATTAACCGTGATGAGACCCATACAAACCCTCATCACTTGTTATCAACTCATTGATTTCTTATCTGTCTAAGGCACGTGACGTGAAGCGATATCGATATCGTTGACATTTATCGTCACCTCAGATATCGGTGACATTTCGGTCAGTGGAGGAACGCCCCAACGGAAGTCGCATCCAGCGACCACCGAAACGCATCGGCGATGTGGCTTATGTGGCATAAAATTTTCACAAAATCGTAATCTTTCTGATGTCTACAATGCTCCTAGTTGCCTCTACATGTGGTCATAGAGATGGCTTTCCATCCACGATCACCAAGTCTTTCAACAATTCCCTCATAAAAACTGTTCTTCTTTGCCATTTGTTATGTGCCACATGTACAACACATTCCCATCGTCACGTTGTTGTGACGTTAAACAACACAGTAGCGAAAATTGTGAATCAAGAAAATAACACTATTGCACAAACCGGTGCTCAGGAAAACGAGTAACAGTCAAGTACAACGATAGCGGTGAGCACAGTCAGCGACTGCTGAAAAACTGATCTGCGGGTCAAGCGCGTCGGCTTTTCTACGCCAGTCATCGAAGGTTATAGCGTAATTGCTGGTTCTCGTATACCCGGTATACTTTCCACAAAGCACAACGCTATTTGCGTCACGTATGAAATCTAATCACACAAGGTTTTGCAGAACATACGCAACAGATAACTTTCGAGTAAGTTCTTAATCATGCAAACTCGTCTTGCCCTGAGCGATAACATTAACGTGTGCGCAGGTTAAATGCGGTCCCCGAAAGAACGACAAGCAAGTCCACATGTCTATACCCCCCTCTTGAAGAAGAATCGTCCCGATGCTACAAACACGAGAGTAAAACAGAAAATAAAGCACACGTAGTAAATAAGAATAACAAAGAAACAAAGTCCCAGAGTTCGTTATTGCAGGTAGAAGGACTCAAAGCGCACGATATGGACTACATCAGGTGGCGAGGGGAGCCGCTGTGATCGCGTAATGCCGTGTGGCACGGCCTCATAGTCCAGTGCCCCAATACATCGGATGATCTTGTAGGGTGCGAAATAGCGCCGTAAATGTTTCTCACTAAGTCCTCGTCGGTGTGTTGGGGTCCAAACCCAAACACGGTCGCCAGGCTCGTATTCCACGTATCGTTGTCGAAGATTGTAGTGCCGGCTGTGCGTCCTCTGCTGCCTCTTGATGCGCAGGCGGGTGAGCTGTTGAGCATCTTCGGCAGAGATAAGTGGCGACATAGAGATTGCCTTCCTCATTGTCGTGCGGTAGCATGGCGTCGAGCGTCATCCCCGGAATCCTTCCGTAAATCAGCTTGAGCGGCGTCTTGCACCGCCATGTGGTAAGCGAAAGTTACGTATATAAGGATCGCATCTCAAGTCTTGTGTTTGACATCGACATATATTGTCAACATGCCAGCGAGGGTCTTGTTCAGCCTGTCTGTAAGACCTGTGGGTGGTATTCAGTATCCCTCTTGTGCCTTGCTCGGCTGTGTTGCAGAACCGCTTCGATAAGCTCCGCTGTAAATGCCGTTCCTCGGTCGGTGATCAGCGCTTCGGGGGTACCATATCATAGCAGGATATTCTCAACGAAGAATTTTGCCATTTTGGCCAAACTGCCTTCAGGCAGGGATTTTGTTCCGTAGTAGCAGATAAGGTACTCGGTAGCCACAAAGATCCACTTATTCCCAGGCGTTGACGTAGGAAAGTGTACCAATAATTTAATTCCGATTCGTTGGAAGGGTGGACAAGGAGGTTCGATTGGCTGTAGCAAGCCTGCTGGTCTTGTTGCTGACGTCTTGCGTCGCTGACAGTCTCGGCATGTCCTAACGTAGTGGGAAACATTGTCGGTCTGGCGCGGCAATTAATAGTTATCTTGTATTCTCGATAGCGTACGGGAGAATCAAGTGGTCGGATCGTCATGAAGGGCGCGCAGAGCCTCTGCATGCAGTTCAGAGGGCACGGTAGTTGGCAGGGAATGGTGAGCGGTTCTTCTGAATGAGGACGCTATTTTGTAGAAAAAAAACTAATGAAATAATCGCCTAAGTGCCCAAAGGACAACGTTGTTGACACTTTCCAAGTACTCGACCAGGTTTTCAAACGAAGCTGGTATCGCCTCACAAGTGGAGTTCTAGTGGCCACGCAAAAAACCCAGTTGATCCCAGAGCAGAGCAGCTGCGGGAAGGAGCGGTTTTATGAGCTGACAGCTGCGCCGGGTGCCGGAGCGTGTCATTGCGAAGGATTCGGGCTGCATATGCGCGCGCTCACACCATGCGCGTAACCAATGAGAACCGTTTCGCTTCAGGTGGGGAGGAAACGGGCAGGAAAGGGTTTCGCGCGCGCTGCACCGGCTTGGGGCCCTATGACGTAAAACTATACTAATATGTTTTTATTCCAATCTCCTGACGTCAAATTTGCGTAACCGCCGTCGCAAGCACCGGGTGGTGACCCGCAGGGTTATCTGAACAGATCAATCAAACGCTCTCCTCGTTCAAAGGAGGTCACTTTTGTTTGCTTGAAAAACGAATAACATCGCCTACACTGATGCGGCTAGTCTTATCTAATTGGCTGACAAGAGGCGAGGACCACGCTCAAGTCGAGAGGGATTCGATGGGGCCGAGCCAGTGCGCTGAAAATCAATGACCCGATAAAGAAGGTGGTGCCGGCGTCTGCGATTGGTCCGCTTTCCCTTACTTAGCTTGCGATGTCTGGTCGAAAATCGCGGCGGCATGCAACGGAAGCTTAAGAATGACGCTATTACGGATGAAGAGTTGGCAGAACGAGGTCGTAAACGTGCCGAAAGTGCTAGAAAACGTTGCACGGTCACGCATAAAGTTTTATTACACGCAAATAAACCCGTGCTCTCCGTCAGGTGCAAGTAGCCATTAACTGAGTGATCGGCGGCAGCCATCTTTTATTCCTTTCGGAACGGAACAGTCTGAGGCTATTCAGAAGAAAATTCAGTTTTGGTCGGCATAATAATGCATCTTGAACGCGTACGTATTACCTTGATGCGCTGAGTTTTCGCGGTTTTGTGACGTCGTGTGATAGGCAGGTGAAGTGGATGCAGTCCGAAAACTTTTGACCAGTAGACGAGAGCTGATGGCGAAAAGCGTCGAATAAGAAATAAGTATTTTTCTTTTCGTCAGTGAAATTATGCATAATCAGTGTGTACATGTCATATCAGATGGGGAGCTATCGCGGATTTCGTGACGTCGCGTGACAGACAGGCGAAGTGGGGGTAGTCCAAAAAGGTTTTTCACCAATCGCGGAGAGCTGATGCAGAACTGGAATACAAAAATTTGGAATAGCTTTACGTTATAGCGCCCTTGGTTTCCGTTCAGTTCAGTCTCGGAAAATGGATGGGCGGCCACGCGTTGTGCATTACCCCGAGGAACGGGCAGCGTTCGACGAGTGGCAGCGAGAACTCGCCCTTGAAAGGGCTCGCCGTCGGCGCGCCCGTCCAGCCTAGAGCCGACCGAGCCGAGACAATTCGACAGCAACGAGAAGATCCCTAGCTGAGGCAGCAGGAGGCCGAAGCAATCCGCCACCGTTACCTATGGGTTACTAAACCATGACGAAGGTCAGATGCACGCAGGGCAAGCTTCGCATAACGCCACATTCCCGTGGGGGGAGGGTCGCTCATCCTTTTAGCTTCGGGTCTGCTCTTTGCGGTTCAGTGAAATATTCCATGCTTATTGTCCCCAGAAAGGCGTCGTCATCCTTGTCGTTTTGCGGCGGCGGGTCAGTGGGGGGTGCGGGATATGCAGTCTGCATCAGTGTGTTTCCGTCCGCACTTGCAGACAAAGGCGATGTGAAATTCCTGAAGCCTGAGAATGTATTGTGCCAGGGGTCCTGAAGGGTTCTTTAAGTTTGCCAACCAACACGAATGTTGGTCACTCATGGCTATGAAGGGCCTGCCATATAAGTAAGGGGGGAATTTGGTGGTTGCCCAAATTATGGCAAGACATACTTTTTCCATCGTAGAATAGTTGCCTTCCGCTTTCGACAGAGACCGGCTAGTTTAAGGAATGACTCTTTCAAACCCGTCTTTCCTTTAGACTAGAACGACACTGCGGCCAAGGCTACTTGCGTCCGTAGGAGTTTCGATGTCGTCGTCTTCGAAACCGGCAACTACTGGTGGTGACTCCAGGCGTGGTTTAAGCTCTTCGAATGCTTCGAGTTGCAGCGTTTGCCACTTGAACTCCACATCGGATTTTGTGAGATATGTCAATGGCTCTGCGATACGTGAAAAGCATTTGACGAAGCGCCTGTAATAGTCTGTTCCCGCGATCCCTCCTCTCGACTTCTATTTCCCAACAGCCAGTCTTGAGATACATCCATGAGAAACACCTAGCGTTGCAGAGCCCGTGCAATGCGTCGTTTATTCGTGGGAGCGAGTATACGTCATTCTTCGGATCTTGTTCAGTCGACGATATTACAAGCATAAACGCAGAGTTTTGTCCTTTTTCTTCACCAAATAGAGAGAGATAAGATAATGCAGAGAAATACAGGGAGGTTAACCAGAAGTAGTTCCGGTTGGCTACCCTGCGCAGGGGGAAGGATTAAGGGGGATAAAAAGAGAAACAGAGTGGAAGGGGGAGATAGAAAGAAAGAAAGACAAGCACGAACAAAGCGGGTACACTACAGAGCAGTAGTGGGAAGCTTTCTTAGAGTCTGTCGTGAAGCCTCGTAGACTGCAGTAACCTTAATAACGCGAGTTCTTCTTCTTCTTCTAACGCGAGGCTTCAACGCGGATGGTCTTTCGGAGCATTGGCCTGAAGCTTTTAGTTCTGGTAGTGGAAGATTGTCCATCTGGTCCAGTACTCTGCACATCACTTGTCTCTGAGCACTATATCGCGGGCAGACATAGATAATATGTGCGAACGTCTCGTCGATGTTGCATGTGTAGCACGTGGAGCTGTTGACCATTCTAATGAGAAAAGCATATGAGTTCGTAAAGGCAACGCCTAGCCACAGATGTTAGAGCATGGTCTGTTCACGTCGTGGTAACCCAGGCGGGAGGTGCATCCTTATGTCCGGAGACATCGAAAGCAACCAACACATGGTGAAGACATTTGAGTCCCACTGGGGCAAAGAACAATCACGGGACATCAATCGCAGCTCCGCCGCAGCATCTGTTCGCGAAAGCGGAATGAAGACTCTGACCACTTTCATGTGCAAATCGGGTGGCTTCGTCAGCGTGGTCATTCCCGCTGATGATACAGTGTCCTAGAAGCCACTGAAAGATTGTATTGTGTCCCTTCTAATGGCTTTGATGATAATATATGTGCCGAATTTCTGAGGCCAATTGTTCATTGGGTCCGGTGCGCAGTGGGCTTCGTATGCACTGAAGGGCGGCCTTGAAGTCACTAAAGAGTGTCCATTGTTGCGGTGGCTTGCACCCGTCGATGTGGTCCGACATGAAGTTCTTAATTTGATTTCCTCAGATCTTGCCGGGATGATGACTGCAGCAGCACAGCTGTTGAGTTTTACCGAACCATCTGTGTATACATGTTGCCGGAATCTGTGCACTTTGTGAATGTGCTCCAAAGTTGCTTGTTTTAAAGCTTGCAATGGCGCTCCAGCTTTCTTTCTGATTCCTGGAATTGTCAGTTGCACTTCACGCCGGTGCAGACACCACAATGGATCTGATAATCATGTAGCGGGTGTAAATTCTGATGGCAAGTAGGACTGATGTCTTACAATAGTTTTAGCAAAAGTTGAAAGTGGCCTTTTTGCTGACAAGCAAGCAAGATGGTGGGAGGGAATCCGAGTCAGGTGTCGGATGTGTGCTCTCAAGGACATCAGTATCAATGTAGACGGTCAAAGGAGCGTCTCTGGCTATAGCTACTGTCGCAATGGATTACATAGTTTTAGGGAGACCGAGACAAGTCCTGAGTGCTTGGGCTTGCATTGCACGCTCTGGCGCTTGCAGATATTCGTAGTGCAAGCATTTCCTAGTACAGGTAAGCTGGTACCGCAGGAAGCCTAAAAAGAGTGCTTTATATAGTTGGAACATTGACGGTACTGTTGCGCCCCAGGACTTCCCACCAAGAAATGCAAGAAGGTCCACAATGGCGGCCAAACGCTTTGTCAAGTAAAAGATGTGAGGGCTCCAAGACAAGTCTCTATTAATGATGACACCAAGAAATCGGTGCGTTCGTCTATATTGTATAATTTGGTCATTAATTCGCAAAGCATACGGGGCCATCGCTTTACGAGTAAAAGCAACGATTGCACATTTCTCAGCGAAAAGCTCCAGGCCTTGTCTTCTTAGGTATGTTGACACAGTCGTTGAGGCTTTCTGAAGTCGTGCACGGACTTGTACACGTGTCACACCTGAAGCCCATATGCAAATGTCGTCTGCATATATGGAGAGCTGAACGGTTTGCGATAACGAATCAGCGAGACCAACGAGACCAACGAGCACCAGGTTAAAAAAGGGTAGGACTGAGTACTCCGCCTTGCGGTACACCACGACTGGTATAGCAAGGCGGCGTTGGTCCGTATTCAGTCAAAATAAAGAAAGATCTGCCATTCAATTAGTTGCCTATCCAGGGAAAGGTGTGTCCACCAATCCCTACAGCTTCTAAGGCGGCCAGGATTGCATGATGGTCTCCATTGTCGTACGCACCTTTAACACCAAGAAATAGGGCTGCAGTGATTGTTTCAAATGTTTCTGGTGTTGTACGTGTGTTACAAGGTCAATAACGCTATCTACTGACGAGCGGCCGCGTTGAAAACCAGCCATTGACTGTGGATAGACGTTGTAACATTCTAAGTACCACCCTAAGCGTGAAAATATCATTCTCTCAATTACCTTGCCGATACAGCTGGCCAGTGTTATTGGACGGTAAGATGACAATTCCAACGGGGATTTGCCAGCCTTGAGGGGTGGAAGAAGCCGACTGGATTTGCACGTTGTAGGGAACAGGCCGCCACGCCATAATGCGTCTGAAGAACGGCTGACGCAGTAGAGCCATTGTGCTTGTTACTCCAGGGTCGCAAGAACCTGATCCACGCCGTCCACTTGTAGTGCGCCTCGAGCCAATGGCATCTGCATATAATTTATCAACACGCGAATGACTTTCATTCGAGATTTTATTATGGCGATTACTTGCTTGTCTTGACCTCGCACGTGATCTGGGCCCTCATTGGTGCGTCGGTAGCCCATCGTCGATCTTTGTTGGGCTGGAGGTCTTCTTCACCAAGACTACAGGAGATCTCATGGGCTCAGTTCACCAAGACTGCAGTTCCTTGTCTCACGGGCTCTTCGACAGCTGTATGATGTCGTCGTGCAGTCTTTCGTTGACTTGTTGTCTTATAGCTTTGCGTTCTCATATAGAAACTACGTAAGGGCTCTGGCGGAGTGGTCAAGCGCATTCTTCGCTTACTCTGTGATGCTTAGCGACTGGTATTTGTCGAATCTTTGATGACGACGAGTCTTTGTATCGTCGTCGTAGATATTTGAGCTGTTTCTGCTTACCCATGGGATAATCGGATTGATGTCGAAGGCTCTTTGGGGAACTATTCCGTCGAGGTAGATGCGGTGTAATCCAAGACAACAAACGCATTGCTGGTTTCCAGAATTTCCTCGATGTATGCGATCGTCGTGTCCATGCTGAGGCGTTTGTACTTCTGGCTGAAATTTGCCAGCATTACTTTCGCTTTTCCTCCATGCAGTCGAACTTTTCCTCTTGCGATGCAAAGTTCGCGGTCTGTTGGTCGCCCTCGACGACGTCTTCTACATCTGCCGCTGTTTTCGTGCGGACGGTAATGATGATACTGAAGCGAGGCGGAATGCCGACTGGATCTTCAAGCACACTCAAACCATGAGGACTCAGAGAGTTCTCCGGCGATTTCACGTGGTCTTCGGATAGCGTCATCGACTTGGACTTCAGGTCAAAGATTGCGCCTTGTTATCTAAGGAAGTCCATGCTGAGAATTACGTCTCGGAAGCACTGTTGGAGCATAACGAATCTCACAGGGTAGGTCCGGTCTTGGACGGTAATTCTTGCCGTGGAGACTCCAGTTGGCATTATTAGGTATCCTCGAAGTGTCTGGATTTGGGGGCCTTGCCATATAGTCTTGATTTTCCTTAATTTCGCGGCGAAGGATCCACTCATGACGGAGTTGTCGGCCCCTGTGTCCACTAAAGCGGTCACTGCGTGGCCGTCGACAAGCACGCCGAGGTTGATAGTTCCTTGTCTTGCGTTACGGTTAGGTCACTGCATCGAATCACGGCTGCTTCGCATTGTGACGTTGTTGTTACCTATCATCGTCAGGTATTCTGTAGACGGCGTATTCTTCGCATCGACACTTCGTCTCGATGGCGGATTGTGGTTGCGACGTCCTTGAGTAGGATGTTGAAGCGTCGGTGGCGGAGTATCTTCGGGATCTCGACGTACAGAGACCGCATTTCTATCGGTTGATGCTTTTAGCTTTCCCGATATGGTCTAACTGACGGGCTCCGGAGTGGACCAGTTTACTGTCGGCACAGGCAAAAAGTAGCGGTTTGGTGAAGGCGAACGGGACAGTCATCGAGGGCTACACTGAATGGCGCCGGCGATGTAGTTGGCCATATCACGAGGCCGTTTACCTTGCCATGGGCGCGGGGCATTCATGGCAAGCCCTCGTAGTCCCACGTAGCGCTACGGACGTGGGCGGTAGACATGGCCGGCTTCTCCGCCGCGAAAGCAGAACGGCCGGTGACCTGGAGTGCGCCACACGTCTGTCTTCCTCGGGGAATTGCATGGGCTGACAAGTGGACAAGCTGGCGGCGGCGGTGGTGGCTTGCCATGGAACTGCGCATTGCTGGGCCCTGGAGCAGGCGCGGAGGAGACTTGACGGCTGCACCATTGCTTCAGATTGAGGCTGCGGCTATCCTGGTGCTCCTAGCGACTGCTGACGTTCTTCCCGAACAATATCAGTAGTCGATTCATCCTGGGTCTGTGATGGTAACATCTTTCGCAATTCTTCGGGCACAACTGTTCTTATAGCCTGCCGCATGTCGTTGGAGCAGGGTGCTTGAGCCTTCGGCGCACTCTCATGAGCGTGTCGTGGTTGTATTGTCTGTTTGAAATTGAGTGCGTTTTCTCGATTTCGGCGGCCTCACCTAGAAGCTTTTCGACGGTGTTCAGAGGGTTGCGCATCATTCCGGCCAAATGGTCTTGCCTCACTCTACGCATGAGTAGGCTGACTTTCTTCTCCTCCGACATTCCCCTATCGGTGTGGCAGAAAAGGCGAGTCACCTTTTCCGTACAGATCACAACGTTCTCGTTAGGTAGCTGTACTCGAGCTTTCAGTAGAACATCAGCCTTTTCTTTTCGGGTAGCGCACGTGAAGGTTCTATGGAAGTTGCTGCGGAACAGGTCGCACGTTGTAACTGTAGACACCCTGTTCTCGAACCATGTCTTCGCGGCATCCTCCAAGGAAAAGTACATATTGCGTAACTTGTCTTCAGAGTTCCAGTTGTTGAACGTTAAAACCCTCTCTGATATCTTGAGCCAGGCTTCTGAGTCATTGGGTGCAGCTCCAGGGAAGATACATGGTTCCTTGGGTTGTTGCAGTACAGCGGCTGCAGGCGATGCTCGGTCACTCATGGTGGTAATTGAATTCTCCGCAATCTTCTTGGTCGCTTAAGGTGGAAGTTCGTGGTCCGTGGGCCGCTTTTGAAGCCTGCGGCTTTCTGGGTGGTCTGGGGCGACGCTGGTGTCTTCACGGCGTGGGTTTGACCAGTGCTTCCGGTACATGGATGCAAAAGCACCTGCACAACATCTCACATTGTAGCGACGGTGAGAAACACAGCAGCCAAAATTGTGAATCACGAAAGTAACTGTCTACTGGGTGAACCTGTGCCCAAGGAAAACAAACAGTCAAGCACAACGATAGCGGCGAGCGCAGTCAGCGATCGTCACTGATCGGACGGTCGAGCGCGTCGGCTTTTCTACACGAGTCGTCGAAGGTTTAGCGTAATCGCTGGTGCTCGTATACCTTCCAGAATGATCAACGTTATTGGCGTCGCACATAAAATCTAATCACACATAATTCACGGAGAACACACACAACAGATAGAAACAACGACAACTTTCGAGTGAGTTCTTAAACATACAGCAGTTTCTTGCGCTACGGTTCGCAGTTACGGTTAACACGTCACGGTTATCGCTGAGCAATAGCTGTGACGTGTTAGCGCGTGAATTGCGGTCCCAGGAAAAACAATTAACAATAGACGTGTCAATATGATTAAGATACATTCACATTCTGCAAGCGTGGTTGTTTAGCCCCGAGGCTAAAACACTCGGTCGTTGTTTCGAAACTCACCACTGCCAACGTTTTAAGATGGAATACTTATAACTCCCGTTGTCCACGACCTTCAAGAGACCTTGAGCCAAAATCGTGAGCCCTTATCCAGGCACTCAAGACGAGAATGGAGCGAGAACGAAACAAGAACATCCAGGCGTCGTTACGAGAACAAAGCGAGATCCAACCGGCAACCAGTCAAGACTTTAAAAAATGCCGTCTCTGTTCCCCGAGCCCTTTGTAGAGGACCGAATTACATATGCTAGTTACTGCCCAAACAAATCACAAAAATATTGCTTCCGATTTTTTCCTCATGCTTGTTCACAATATCACTCAAGATGTAACTTCTAGTACGCTGTCGTGTGTCACCGATCTAGGGTCGTGCGGATTTTAGAAGAGATGGGGTTGGGTGACGCAGAGCAGCACAGCAAACAGACTTTAATTACACTCAAAACTCAAAAACTCGAAACTCAATTGACTCAAGACTAACTCAAGGGATGGTAACACCTATGTAATTTAAACATGTTCTGAACCCCGTCTACGATAGTCCGTTGCTGCCTTGGTGTTGGCCAGTCAACTTGTCCGTCCCTGATGCCGGTGTCCCGAGCTCCGTCGGTGACGGGGCCCTCCGGCCTCACTGGTTAGGCTTAACTCCTGGTTCCACCGCTACTTCTTCGAGTGCCGACGAGGGACCCCGGGAACTATCGCACGCGCTGCTCTGCCTCTAAAGCGGGATCCTTTTTGGATTGCCTAGCACTGCCGTGAGAGGCTGCAGCAGGTCCAAGGAGCCTCGCTCGAACGTCGCCGAGGTCGACGGCCAAACCCTGGCCCGCCAGCATCACAGACTTGACCGAACCTCCATACCTCCTGTCGTCAGTTCGATGGTGACGCTCCAACCTTCTTGGCCCAGAGCCACGTCGATAATGCCAGCTCAGCGCCGCTTCTTTCCCGGTCACAGCACAGGTCATGCACCTCGAGGCCTCGTGCCGTTCGGACTGATACGTGCACATCGTCCTCTTCTTCCTTTCTGCGCTTTATGCCTCGTACATATGACATATACGCTGAAGCCTGATTTGTCATTTCCGATAGCGACGTTTAATATTAATAATATTTGGGGTTTTACGTGCCAAAACCACTTTCTGATTATGAGGCACGCCGTAGTGGAGGACTCCGGAAATTTTGACCACCTGGGGTTCTTTAACGTGCACCTAAATCTAAGCACACGGGTGTTTTCGCATTTCGCCCCCATCGAAATGCGGCCGCCGTGGCCGGGATTCGATCCCGCGACCTCGTGCTCAGCAGCCCAACACCATAGCCACTGAGCAACCACGGCGGGTAATAGCGACGTTTAAACGGCAGATACAGGGCAGCATTCGCTTGATTGCCATCTTGTCGTGTTGGGACAAGGTTGCCTGTGCTCTTTTCAACGCCAGCGGTCCCTGAGTTCCACGGCGTGGGTTTCGCATTGCTTCAAGAGATGGCGCCACACTGTCTGGCCAAGCTGGCAGTGTCCAGTGCGCCACGGATGGTTGTTTGGCTGGTACGAGACCTCCAACGAGGTTCAGTTCAAAAAAGGTTCATTTCGGCTCAGTAAGCTTTCAGGCCTGCGTCGCGTCGTGGCTCCATGAGCTTCTGCATCGTTATTCATTTCAATGGGGTCGCCATCACAAGTGCTTAAACCGAGCAATGCACCCCAATGGAAACGTTTTCGCAGGAAACGTTTTCCGAAAGCCGATCGCTTAGCGAGTTATATGCCAGAGCAGAAGACTGCTCGACAGTTCTGACAACTACAAGATTATGCGCTGCTTCACGACGGCGACAACACCGACATAGACCGCGGCCATGGCGGTGTTGATAACGTCATTTTGATCACTGTACACACACACACACGCACACACGCGCACACACACACACACACACACACACACACACACACACACATATATATATATATATATATATATATATATATATATATATATATATATATATATATGTGTGTGTGTGTGTGTGTGTGTGTGTGTGTGTGTGTGTGTGTGTGTGTGTGTGTGTGTGTGTGTGTGTGTGTGCGTGTGTGTGTGTGTGTGTGTGTGTGTGTAATCTTTCACCTAATAAAATTCAGTTGTGAGAGTGCGCGCGTCCTCTCCAGTAACCCCATCTTTACAAGATGAACTTCTCTCAACTAGCCAAATTTGCCGCTCTAATGCATCTATCTAATGCCGCACATTTGCAGCCGACCACTTGGACGCGACAAGAAAAAAAAGTAGCGACAGAGGCTGAGTGTGCTGCAATGTTGGAAGTGGTCGAAGGTGGCGACACCACAGGCAGCGACAGACGCCATATGGACGCGATTGTTTCCTGTCACTGTCTACGACAGGAAACAATTGCGTCCATGGGAGTCAGTGCACAGTACGGTGTGGTGTGGTGCGGTGTGGTGTGCTGGGGTGTGCCGTTGCGAATATGCGCTTTACCGATTTTAACATTGTGGCTAGTATCTCCAACCAGTCTGCTTTGCCTGGAGCCATTTCATGCTTACATCTACTCTCAATTACCGGAGAGCTATTTTTTTTTGTTTTCGAAATAATTTTTTATACATGAATTTCTTTATAGCAATTCGTCTTACGTTCCAGACAGACCAACGGGTTTCCTCGTTGACTAGGCATAAAAATGGTTACGCATTTAAAATTATGTACATCGGTGGGATCTACGGAATCAGGGTGTAGAGGAGCCGTGTGTAAAAATACTGAAAGATATCTGTTACGGCTCCACAGCCACCGTAGTCCTCCATAAGTAAGGCAACAAAATACCAGTAAAGAAAGGCGTCAGGCAGGGATATACGATCTCTCCAATCCTATTCACAGCGTGTTTACAGGAGGTATACAGAGACCAGGATTGAGAAGAATTGGGGATAAGAGTTAATAGAGAATACCTTACTAGCTTGCGATTCACCGATGATATTGCCTTGCTTAGTAACTCAAGGGACCAATTGCAATGCATGGTCCCTCACCTGGAGAGGCAAAGCAGAAGGGTGGGTCTAAAATGAATCTGCAGAAAACTAATGTTTAACAGTCTCAGAAGAGAAAAGCAGGTTACGATAGGTAGCGAGGCACTGGAAGTGGTAAGGGAATACATCTACTTAGGGCACGTAGTGACCGAGGATCCGGATCATGAGACAGATAATCAGAAAAATACGAATGGGCTAGGATGCGTTTGGCAGGCACTCTCAGATCATGAACAGCAGATTGCCATTATCGCTCAAATCAAAAGTGTATGACAGCTGTGTCTTGCCAGTGCTCACCTACGGGGCAGAAACCTGGAGGCTTACGAAAAGAATTCTGCTGAAATCGAGAGGACGACGCAACGAGCTATGGAAAGAAGAATGATGGGTGTAACGTGAACGGATAAGAAAAGAGCAGATTGGGTGAAGGAACAAATGCTAGTTAATGACACCTTAGTTGAAATTAAGAAAAAGAAATAGGGATGGCCAGGACATGTAATGAGGAGGGAAGATAACCAATGGTCATTAAGGGTTACGGACTGGATTCCAAGAGAAGGGAAGCGTAGCAGGGGGCTGCAGAAAGTTAGGTGGGCCTATGAGATTAATAAGTTTGCAGGGACAACATGGCCACAATTAGCACACGACCGGGGTAGTTGGAGAAGTATGGGGGAGGCCTTTGCCCTGCAGTGGGCGTAGCCAGGCTGATGATAATGATGATGACATCTGTAGAAAGTAGAATGCGAAAGATTTTGAAAGTAGCTGATTATTCCCCATCATTTTCATTACGAGACGTTTCTGTAAGGCCGCATGTTTGTGTAAGGTGAGGAACTGTGTGCGTGACGCGAGAATGTGTGCAACTGGCAAATTCTCGCTTTCGCAAGCAACTTGTTGCTATACGACGTGACGCTGCTTAGGTACACTGGTTAGCTCAACAATGATTCGCGGGTTTCATTCATGCTTTGAGATTTTATCGGGAAATGCTTTCTACGCGACGTGGCGCAAGCGACAAGCGTTTCAAAGCATTTGTTGGCATCGACACGAGAGCAGTACGCATGTGTCTGTGCATGTGTCTGTTTGCTAATTGGTAGAGCACCGAACTTTTGTACTGGGGAAGCATGGTTCGATCTCATCACCGCAGCTCTAATTGTAATTATCAAGCAATAGCTGTCTCTAGCTACGTCACCGACTTCGGTTGCTTGGTGTTTCTCGCTCTATAGACGGAGAAAGTAACAGGATTCATGGCGGAAGAGAGGAGAATGCTACAAAAGCAAGGGCAGATGCAGAGGTAGTGAGAAAAATAACATTGATTACTTACGTAGAAATTGAGGCCCTGGTCTTGGCTTCCTTGATAGGCTCATGCCTCCTGGCACAGCGCGTTCTTGTCGTACAGCGCCATAAGCGACCGCTATATTTTTTTCGAGCGTTCGTTGTGCAATGGCCTACCCCTCCACGCTGCCGGAGGGCTTGCTCGGTGCTATCTTTTAAAGTACTGTGCTTCTGAAAGTGGAAGTGGTGGTGCACGTCTACAAGTTGCGCTTATTTGATGGATGGGCTTATCAACGTTTACAAATTGGGGAACCTAGGTCGCTGGTAATATAATGTGTAAAGTGTGCTGTTGGCAATGTTCGTGTTTGTGTTTTTTGCATGACTGCGGCATCCTATCTCGAATACCTGTAGTACGGCGCGCAGACAAAGTGTTTCGTAAGGACCATGAAAGCCGTAACTACCAAACAATTTCAGAAAGTTCACGCGCTATACGCTCATAACATCTCAGGTGAGCTTAGAAGAAGCGCAAGCTCATTTCAGCAGTTACTGGCAATCAACGATAGCGAGAACGTCGCCATCACGAGATTTCACGCCAAAGCGGGAACCGTGGGTGTCACCATGTCCGATAGCGCCGTTTCTTACCTTACATAGACACTACGTACGTTATTCAGGCCGCATGACGTACAGTCGCGGACAGATTAATATGGACCACGGCGAGGCCGGAGCGGCTGCGGCGCCGGCGCTGTTATCGCGCTCACGACGAGAGCACCTAGAGTGACGTCAAACTTCTCCTCCACAACCTCGCTTTCGCGCAGGTGCTTGTCATGTTCGATAAAATTATAGTGCGGCGTTCCGCTGCTGCGCTGCTGACGGTCGGGACGAAGGCGCGCGTGAATCGCCAGCAGTTCCCCACTCTGTGCTGTCGCGCAGTAGCGAGTAGCCGCAGGCCATCAAACCGCCGCACTGTGAAGGAACCAAATGCGATGTCATTTTTTTTGTCGGCGATTTGCAGTCGCGGACACACTAAAATGAAGTATGGCTTCGGTTAAAGAATGCGGACCAGTGCCAACTAGTGAAAAAGGCGCCTGGGGTCGAGACATCTGCTCTTGCATGCGCGTCGCTTTTAACTCGCAGCCTCTCCAACGCTTTAGCAATAGCTTAGCGCTATCTAATCGTAGGGAGCAGCGCGAGATGACGCCGCTATGGCCGCAACGCCTCATGCGCTGCCGGAATGGGTTTTCGGAGGTGCGATTGTTCGCTACGTCCAGCTCACGCTGCAGCTGACGGCTGCCTCCACAAAGCCGCAGGCCCTATGCATTTCTTTTTTTTTCTGTCGCGTCACCACGATACCGCGTACGCAAAGGATCGCTGCGGCGCCTCATCTGCTAGACTCGGAATGATCCGTGCGCGATTGGTTGTTGGAATGACGGTGCGCGACCCATTCTTGATATTTGTCCATGGTATATCGCACTGCTGGGCTTGTTCACAGTATAGATCAAGCGCTTTCGGTAGGCTTTCTCGGATAAGAACTGCCATCGTCGAATATTAGACGAACAAATTTTAGTACCATGCCCCAGAAACAAAGGTAATTCCATTCAACACGGTCGCCACCTTAACAAGGCCCCTTCAGTGCAACTGTCGCGTGGAACATGCTGGAGTCAAAAGTGCCGGGCGGCAAGCTTACGACACCTGCCAAGCAGTCTGTTAATAGGGAGCCGCCGGCACGGTTTGCATCAAGCCGCACGGTTTGCGTGGCGTCAACTGCTCCGCGTTCCAGCAAAAAGAAAAGAATCGAAGGCTCTATGCTGGCAGTCACTATAGGAGAAAGCCCACAGAAGCCGCTTCATCTACTGCGAATAAATCCAGCAGTGCGAGATAGCATGGGCAAATATAAAGAGTGGGTCGCGCGCCGTCATTCTAACGACCTGTCGCGCACGGATAATTCCGAGTCTAGCAGACGAGACGCCGCAGCGATCCTTTGCCTACGCGTTATCGCGGTCACGCGACAGAAAAAATAAAATAAAAATGTGTACGGTCGGCTGCGGCTTTAAGGTGGTAGCCGTCAATTGCAGCGTGAGCTGGGCGCAGAAAACAATCGCACTTCCTGAAACCCTTTCCGGCAGCGCATGAGACATTGCGGCTATGGCGACTTCATCTCGCGCTGCTCCCTACGATTAAATAGCGCTAAGTCGATGCCAAAGCGTTGGAGAGGCTGCGCGCCAAAAGAGACGCGCATGCAAGAGCAGACGTCTCGACACCAGGCGCCTTTTTCACTAGTTGGCACTGGTCCGCATTCTTTAACCGAAGCCATACTTCATTTTAGTGTGTCCGCGACTGCAAATCGCCGACATAAAAAAAGAACATCGACTTTTGGTTCCTTCACAAGCCATGGTTTGGTGGCCTGCGGCCGTCCGCTACAGCGCCACAGCGCAAAGTGGTGAACTTCTGGGGATTCACGCGCCCCTTCGCCCCGACCGTCAGCAGCAGAGCAGACGGACGCTGCACTAGAAATTTATCAAGCGTGACAAGCACCAGCGCGAGAGCGAGGGTGCGGAGGAGAAGTTTGACGTCACTCGGGGTAATCTCGTCATGAGCGCGCGAAGCGCGATAGCAGCGCCGGCCCCGCAGCCGCACCGGCCGCCTTCGCCGTGGTCCATTTTAATCTGTCCGCGACTGTACGTTCGCATAGTAAATAAACCACAGAAACTCAATAAGGTACCGAGCATGCGCAGTGAGGAGAACGCCGCTTCTCTACGGACGTAATGCGCTTACGTTTTGTTGCAAACGCTATTATACAGCTCTCTATTTTGTAAAGGTATGAGGATATTCGAAACTTTCGAATTAGGAATCATATAGCGCCCTATTCGATTCAGTCTTCGAAGAATCGCATAGCGACTGTTCGCAAATGCGAGTATTTTTGAATACCTTTAGATTAATATTGGACTCTGCTTTACGGTGTTTATTTGTTTAAGGGCGCGAGATACCACTGACAAGAGCGTATACTGTCTAAAGCCACGCCCATGCATGCCAGTCATAAGGGGAGCTACCTGTTTGTTGATATAAGCTGGAATTTTTAATGCGCTGATGTCAAACATGAGTATGAAGTCGACCACCGAGATAATGCGCAAGTATTGTTGACGAGGTAAAATGAGTGCTAGGGAAAGACCACAATACAATTCACTTCCCTTGAAGGGGGTCAATGGGTCAAATAACTAACCCTTTCATCTGAAACGTTAGGATGCAAATATCTGTATATTGGTTTAGCGTCTACAAATAAAAGGCAGAGAAACGACGACTACACACATATAGACTGTGACACACAGAGCGCCACTTCCAACAAGTTGATCGGGACTACTTTTTACATTTGCGTGACGCACAAAATTGTGTGTGTGTCAGTGTGTCGCTTGCATGTCGTCGTCCTTTTCACGACTATTACCTGAGGACATGAAAATATCAAAGCTGGGGCTGTCGTCTCGGGCCACGACGTACCTTCTGTTTCATTCTGCCAATAGAAGTCAGCGGGAAACCGAGCCAAAAATCGCTACCGTTGTATACGGGCAAACTGATGACACGGTACGATTACAAAACAGCCGGCGCCGCGACTGCCGCGGATGCATCGATAGATGTATTCACTGATGGGTGGATGCTATATGAGCGTCCGCTTGGGAACGGGGTGGTGGGATGCGCCACCAAACTCTTGTTATTAAACTGCCTAATGTTCTGCCTATGTTAAGAAATCAAAAAAAGAGAGAACCCAGGAGAATTTCTCATAACCAAACGTTCGGACAACCCTATAGTGAACTTTGTTTTTGCTCGCCTCGATTGTGTGTCGTTTCCCTACTTTTCTTCCACCAATCTTCCAATCACTGTTAATAGTCTCTTTTGCGGACATATTTACTTTCGTCCCATTCTCGCTGGACCCAAGGCCTTGAAGGAGGCCAGTGGTGCCTAAATCGACCGCTGCGCAGATATCTTCACATCCTAATAAAATATCCTCCATCGTTTCCCTTGCTTTACGCAGCAAGCATATGCTTCTTCTTCCTTCTTATATCTCGCTTAATAGGTGCATGTTCTAAGGCGTCCTGATCTCGCTTCGAAAAGTAATGAGCTTCCCTTTGAGTTATAAATTGTTTCTTTCCTGATTTTGTTTTTTTCCTCCGAAGTAGTTCCTCATGGCAGGTTTCTTTTCCATTGCCGCCACCGATGAGATTATTTGAGCCGCTCTAACATTTCCGCTTGAGGTTCTTTGTTGCTGTGTTGACCACCCAACAGGCCGCATACATGCTGCTAAGCTTCCTAGTTCTATACTCCACTGTGAATCAATGTTTTTTTTTTCTGTACAAATATCTCAACACTCTCCCAGCACATTTACTTTCTTTCATATTCCTTAGTCGTTCTTCATAATCAATTTTACTGTGCGCTTCGCTCACTTCAAAATTTGTACAGCCCGTATCACCCTGCACAGCCTCACTTGTAGTCTTCCCGTGAGCGCCCAATGCGAGGCGTCCCATTGACCTGTGGTTGCCATCGAGTCCTGATTGTAGCCCTTATTTCAAGCAAACAACTGATTTTCCAAAAGTAAGTACTGGAACCATTACACCTTTCTACATACCCTTGATCACCCCGTACCTATCGTATCCCCATAGCGCTCTGCGCTTCGTTATGGCTACATCTCTCTTCTTTACTGTTATTGTTTTTCCTGTATATTCATATATATATATATATATATATATATATATATATATATATATATATATATATATATATATATATATATATATATATATATATAGCCTTCGTTTACCCGTATACTACGGTATTTATAGTCTATTATACAATGTATTTTCTGACCCTGTATTGATACTGTCTGTTCACTGTTTTCATTGAATACCATAACACAACATTTTCTAACGCTGAATTTCAAACCTAAATTCTAGCCTTCTTGTCCACGGATATTACCCAGACGTTGCATATAACTATGCTTGTTAGCTAGCAACAAAATGTCGTGCGCATAAATTGAACCTGGCAGCTGCTGCTCAACTATTGCACCCGTCTGCTTGTATAAGAGATTAAACCTGATATTACTTCTTTCTAGCACTCTCTCCATCCTCACCATGTGCATCATAAACAGCAGTCGGGATAAAGGGCACCCCGATCTCAGTCCCTTGTTGATATTGTCACGTGGTAGTGATGGTGAAGAAAGCAGCCAAACTGGGAAAGACGAAACTAGCGTTTTATTGGGCGAACTTGTGCCCTCAAAAATAGGCTACACTCAAAGAACGGCGACAGCGGCGAACACAGTCGGCGATTGTCGAAAACCTGATCAGCAGATCAAGCGCTTCGGCTTTTATACATCAGTTCATCACATCAGATCATCACATCATACATCAGATCGTGCGCGGCGCCACTGTGAATGCGAAATGCCGTCTGGCACGACCTCATGGTCCAGTGAGCCAATACGTCGAATGACCTTGTAGGGACCGAAAAAGCGTCGTAATAGTTTCTCACTCAGTCCTCGTCGGCATATCGGGGTCCAAACCCAAACACGGTCGCCGACATGGTACTCGACGAAGCGTCGTCGGAGGTTGTAGTGCCGGCTGTCGGTACGCTGCTGGTTCTTAATCCGTAGGCGGGCGAGCTGTCGGGCTTCCTCGGAGCGCTGGAGATAGATAGCGACGTCAAGATTCTCTTCGTCGATCACGTGCGGCAGCTTGGCGCCGAGAGTCGCCGTCGGGTTCCTGCCGTAAACCAGCTTGAACGGCGTGATCTGTGTTGTTTCTTGCACCGCCGTGTTGTAAGCGAAGGTTACGTACGGCAGGGCGGCATCCCTGGTCTTTTGTTCGACGTTGACGTACATTGCAAGCATGTCGGCGAGGGTCTTATTCAGGCGCTCCGTAAGACCATTCGTCTGTGGGTGGTAGGCAGTTGTCCTCCTGTGCCTTGTCTGACTGTACTGCAGAATGGCTTGGGTGAGCTCCGCTGTAAAGGCCGTTGCTCTGTCGGTGATGAGGGCTTCTGGGGCGCCATGTCGCAGCAGGATGTTCTCGACAAATAATTTCGACACTTCGGCTACACTACCCTTCAGTGGTGCTTTCGATTCAGCGAAGCGGGTGAGGTAGTTCGTCGCCACGACGATCCACTTATTTCCGGTTGTTGACGTCGGAAAAGGTCCCAACAAGTCCATCCCGATCTGCTGGAATGGTCGGCAAGGAGGCTCGATTGGCTGTAGTAATCCCGCTGGCCTTGTCGGTGGTGTCTTGCGTCGCTGACAGTCGCGGCATGTTCTTACATAACGGGTGACTTCGGCGGTCGTTAATACCAGTAATACGCTTCCTGTATCTTCGATAGTGTCCGGGAGAATCCGAGGTGTCCAGCGGTCGGATCATCATGTAGGGCGTGCAATACTTCTGAACGCAGCCCTGAGGGAACAACAAGAAGGTAGTTGGCGCGGACTGGTGAGAAGTTCTTCTTTACGAGTAGGTTCTTTTGAAGCGAGAACGAAGGCAATCCTCGCCTAAATGCCTTAGGGGACAACGTCGGTGTGCCCTCCCAAATATTCGACGAGGTTTTTCACCTCCGGGTCTCCTCATTGCTGTTCAGCGAAGTCTTCCGCGCTTAATATTCTAAGGAAGGCGTCGTCATCCTCGTCATCTTGCGGCGGCGAAACAATGGGGGCGCGCGATAGGCAAGCGACATCAGAGTGTTTGCGTCCGGACTTGTAGGTTACAGTGATATCACTTCCTTGCTGTCTTGGGCACCACCGCGCCAACCGTCCTGAAGCGTCCTTCAAGTTCGCTAGCCAAAACAAGGCGTGATGGTCGCCGACTACCTTGAATGGCCTGTTATATAGGTAAGGGCGAAATTTCGCCGTAGCCCAAACGATGGCGACGCATTCCTTTTCGGCTGTAGAATAATTGCTTTCCGCTTTTGACAACGACCGGCTAGCGTAAGCTATGACGCGTTCAAGTCTGTCTTTTCTCTGGACTAGGACGGCACCGACGCCTAGGCTATTGGCGTCAGTGTGTATTTCGGTATCGGCGTCCTCGTCGAAGTGCGCAAATACTGGGGGCGACTGCATGTGTCTTTTGAGTTCTTCAAATGCGTCGGCCTGCGGCGTTTCCCACTTGAACTCGACATCACATATAGTTAGACGTGTCAGCGGCTCAGCAATGCGTGAAAAGTCCTTCACAAAGCACCTGTAGTAGGCACACATGCCAAGGAGTCGACGAACTGCCTTCTTGTCGATGGGCTGTGGGAACTTTGAGATGGCAGCAGTCTTCTACGGGTCAGGGCGGACTCCAGACTTGCTGATGACGTGGTCTAAGAACAGAAGCTCATGGTAAGCGAAGCGGCACTTTTCTGGCTTCAGAGTGAGCCCTGATGACTTGATGGCCTCTAGTACTCTCGCAAGCCGCCTAGGGTGATCGTCGAAATTTCAGGCGATGACGGCGACATCATCCATGTAAACAAGACAGGTCTCTCACTTCAATCCTGCTAACACCTTGTCCATGACGCGCTGGAACGTTGCAGGCGCTGAGCATAGTCCGAATGGCAAGACCGTAGAGGTCGTATCATATCATCATATCATATCATATCATATCATATCATATCATGATTCGTAGAGGCCGTCTGGTGTGATGAAGGCGGTCTCTTCGCGATCTCACTCGTCGACTTCTACTTGCCAGTAGCCAGACTTGAGATCCACGAACGAGATGTATTTTGCGTTGCAGAGCCGATCTAATGCGTCGTCTATCCGTGGACTTTGTCGGGACGGCAGTGTAAGGTCGCTCTGATTGTTCGTGTCCTTAAGTGTCACGAATCGGCCACGTGCTTTGTGTATAGAGAGGGGGTTGACTTCCCCCCCTGTCAGCCGGGAAACCGTTTCTGTGTTATGTGGGGTCACGGACCGCGCAGTGTAGGGTGACGCGTCGCGGCAGGCGCAAGGAGGGCGAGTGCCGATTCCGGGAAGTCGGTATTGTGCGCACGGTGTTGGCAGTCCACCGACGGTCAGACGAGTCCACACAGACCAGCCTTGAAAGGGACCGCTGTGCACGGTATTGTGGGTCTGGCGCCCGAGCACCTGACTAAGTGGAGGCGCCGCCGCGGTTAAGAAGGGCTTAGCAACCTTGACCCCGTGCCGCATATACGGAGCAGGGATCTATTCTTCTACGCGTCCGGAACGCAATCGCCCGCCTTGTTGTTGGGTGCGACTGCCGATGTGGTGTCGAAGGCCAGGTTACAGTGCACGCTGTAGGAATGCGGTGCACACGTAAAGAGTGCATTCGGACGACGGCATCTTGGAAACACGCACTCCGAGAACCTTGTCTTGTAGACAACAAGTTTGAAGGACAAGGAGGGCCATCAGTCTCCCACGCGGACAAACTTTGAGTACGGCCGCACTACGTGGTATCGATGCCCCTGCTTCCGAGACAGTTGCGGCCCAGAGACGCCCTTGGGATTCGAGGCGGCCTAGCGATAACTTGTTCGGGCCTGGCGTGTTTTGCTGAGCCCGTCACTAACTACGAAGAAATGAGAGGGTATCGGAGTTTTAGGGAAGAAGGAAAATAGCTTTGTTTTCCAATATGTTTATTTTGAAGAGTAAGCCCATCCCTGTGGGTTGTGGCTTAACAAACGGTTGACTCTGATTGGCAACTGAACCTGTGGGACGGGCCAACGGCCCTACCGCCTTTTTTTTCTTTGTGTAATTGGGCTATAAAAATCGGGACGACATGCTGTCCCTCAGACTTGGCTGAAATCAGGATTGCTGATAGATCAGTGAGCCTCCGTACTATGTACGTTAAAACGAGTCTGGGCTCTAACAGTCATTGAGACAGTCGAAGAGTGAGACTGTTTCTCAATTGTTCAAGTTTATAATGCATTTGTTTTACCTGCCATGTATATAGAAAAGTTTACCTATAAATATTTCTTGTATATCTGATCTCATCGCTTCCTGCCTGCGTTTGATCAACAACTGCCGATCATCGTCCGAGCAGTTTCAAGTTCCAGCGGTGAAGCGAGGACAGAGAACGAACGAAACTTTACTGGCAGCGTGTCGTTATGTCGTCGAGGTAGTTTCTTCGGCGTCTTCGTCGGTGGTGGAGGATCTTCGTCAGTTCGACGAACAGCAACCGCACCTCCATCGGTTGCTGCTTTTAGTTTTCCGGATATGGGCTCGCAGACCGGCCCCGGGCTGGGCCAGTGTATGGTCGGCGCAGAGGCGACAAGTAGCGGCCTGGTGACGGCGAACGGGACGGTCGTCGAGGGCTCCACTGAGTGGTGGCGAGGTAGTCGGCGACATCGCGAGGCCGTTCGCCAATCTGTGGTCGCGGCGCGTTAACGGCGAAGCCTCGCAGTCCCATCTCCCGGTATGGGCATCGGCTGTATACATGGCCGGCTTCTCCGCAGTGATAGCAGAACGGGCGGTGGTCGGGGGCTCGCCAAATGTCTGTCTTCCTCGCGTAGGTGCGCTGGGTGACGGGTGGGCATGCTGGCGGCGGCGGCGGCGGCGGACGACGGAATTACGGCGTTGCAGGGCCCTGGCGTGGTCTCGGAGGGGGACCTTGACGGCTGCGACGGCGGCTTGTCATCGCTTCTGGCTGGGGCTGCGGTAATTGTGGCTGCACCTCAGGAGCTCCAAGCGATCGCTGCACCTCTTCTTTCACGGTGTCGGCGATCGAGGCCACTTAAGGCTGCGACTAAGGCAAGACCTTGCGTAGTTCTTCGCACACAATGGCCCTGATGGTCTCGCGCAGATCGCCCGTGGCCAGTGATTGAATTACTGCGTACTTGGTACAGTTCATGCGGCGGTTGAAATGCCAGTTCCGCATTTCGAGTGTCTTCTCGATGCTGGTGGCCTCGCGAAGGAACTCTCCCACGGTCTTCGGTGGGCTTTATATGATTGCGCCGAAAAGTTCTTCCTTCACACCACGCATAAGAAGGCGGACTCTCTTCTGCTCGGGCATATCCGCGTCGGTGTGGCGGAACAGACGGCTCATTTCTTCCGTAAAGATGGCCACGTTCTCATTAGGTAGCTGCACTCGGACGTCCAGCATGGCTTCGGCCCTTTCCTTGCGCACGACGCTCGTAGAGGTGCGCAGGACACCAGTTCTCAAACCACGCCCTGGCGCCGTCATCTAAGGCAAGGTATACATGCCGCAGCTTGTCGTTGGAGTCCCAGTTGTTGAAAGTCGCGATTCGTTCGTAGGTCTCCAGCCAGGATTCCGGGTCTTCAGTAGCTGCTCTATGGAAGGTCGGTGGGTCCCGAGGCTGCTGCAGCATAACGGGGGACGCTGGGGAAGTCATTGGGGTTGTCTTGGCCACGATCTTCTTTGTCGTCTCAGGTAGAAGTCCGTGCTCTGGGGCCGTTCTTGCAGCCTGCGGCTAGCACGCTGGTCTTGGGCGATGCTAGTTTTGTCCTCGAGCTTCGCGCTGGGATCACGGCTTTGCGGGAGCGTTCGGTACATGAACGCACAAGCATCTCCACGTGTAGATGTCACGTGGTAGTGATGGTGAAGGAAGCAGCCAAACTGGGAAAGATGAAACTAGCGTTTTATTGGGCGAACTTGTGCCCTCGAAAACAGGCTACAGTCAAAGAACGGCGACAGCGGCGAACACAGTCGGTGATCGTCGAAAATATGATCAGTGGGTCAAGCGCGTCGGCTTTTATACATGAGTCGTCGAATGTCTCAGAGTAATCGCTGGGACCCGCGTGCCTTCCACAAAGTTCTACATTAGTCGCGTCGCGCACACATGTGATCAGATTACACAAGGTTCGGTCACAGACAGCGGATGGAAGCATCGTTAGCATTCTAGAAACTTTCGATACATGTAGGCGCGTCCGGCGCTATGCGATAACATTGTTAGGCGGTGAAACGTGTCGCCCTATAAAGACAAACAAGTACACGTGTCAATATTCACTTTCTCCTCGCTCTTTATTTCTTCCCATACAACGCCAACGGTATTTTCTGCCTAAATCTCTCTCAAAATCTGTAGACAATCGTCGCCTGAGCGTTCCCCTTTTAGAATATCCTACAACGTCTTGCGTTCTACGTTGTTATACGCTCCTGTAATGTCTAAAAAGTCCTCCTATGATAATCTCCTTTCTACTCTGGTTATTTCAAGGCACAAGAAATTTATCATCCCAGACGCCTACCTATACCGAAGCCATTCTGAAGTTCTCCCAAATGCCATTACTCTCTGCCCGTGCTTGCAGCTTTAATTTGATTACATGTCCTCCCTGCCTTTCTATGCATCCTTTTGTCTTGATTACATGCATTTCTAACTTGTGTATTACTGATCTAATGGTCAACGGTCTATATAAATTAATCCTATCTTTCTCCCCCTTACCTGTATAAATTAAGTTAATTCTACGTTCTCGCCAACTGTCCGGTATTCGACTATCTTTTAAAGTTTTTTTTTCGACTCTTTTCAACAAAGCTTCCTTCCTATTAATCTTAGCTCATTAATCAGCCTAACAAAAACCTCGTGTTGCGTTTTGCCAGTGCGCTTAGTAATTTTCTATTCGACTTTCTTCGAACTGAAATTTGTCAGCACCAGCTCCTTTTCCATCTGATCCTTTTTCATGCTACATTATTCCTCAAATTATACTTCGTCATTGCCTTGGAAAAATGCAGCTGTTATTTTTCGGATGTAGTTTAGTGCCGCGTTTCCAGTTCGTTTCCATCTTTGCAAAGGATATATTTTGTATTGTGCCAGACTTCCAGTTTATGTGGTTCCAAAATATTCCTGATGCGGCCTTCTTTTTCTGAGATATTTGTGGCAACCAAAGTTCACTTTCGCCTTTTATCTTTCCTTGCACCAGTATTTGAACCATAAGTTTTTTTTCTCCCGGTCTGTTTCCAATTTTCTGGCTACTTCATCATGCGGCAACTGCTCGTTCTTTACCTACCTGTGCTCTCGGGAGGCTTTTTGTCGTTCCGCGATCGATTCTCGTATCTCCGTGTTCCACCAGCTTTTCGATTTCTTCTTCCCTTTCCGACGAGCGCGTTGCTTGTCTTTCCGTATGTCTGTCGCTATTAAATTTAGAAACTCACTCTTCTCCCACTCTTTGCTTGGCCATTTGCCAGATTCTTCCTCGAATCTTGTGACTATATTTATTTGTTCAGCGTTCAAATTTGCACCGGGCATTTTACGCTCCTTGTTCTCTTTCCCAACTACATATCCCTTTTTGAAAATGGTGCGTTTATGGTCATTCCCTACTCTGCTATACCCTTCCTCGTCAATAACCATTTCTCTCAGCTTATTCTGAATTCCTTCTCTCATCAGACAGTAATCAAGGGTCGGTTGCCGATTCTCCACCTCCCTTCCGCGCACGCGTCCGCGGCGATGCGTGGAGGCGAGCGCCACCTGGTGGTGTTGCAAGGAACTTAGCGGCGCACGCGGGGTGCGCCTACCGCTGTGAATGGTTGAGCTTTTGACCAGGGACACGATAAATGCACTGGGGCTGCGGGGAGGGGGGGGGGGGAGTTAGTGGTATACCACTTCACTGTAAGAAATACTCACTGTTTATTGGCGCCTCTTCAGTGCTCTTACTAGCTCCCTTTTCCCCAGAACCTGGTCTTGGTGAAGTATCCTACAGCCTTCCGTTCCACGGAAACTACATCATCGCCCGACGCGACGGTACCAAGCCTGACCGTTTCAGGCCAGACAAACACACATTTCTGACCTACTAACCCTACTCCCAGAAAGGGGTTGGTGACCCAGGCTTAATGTAATCTCGGCAAAAAATTTTCTGGCATTTTCCCGGCGGTCTTATGGATACTAGTTCTCGATATCGGACATAAAGTCCTAGCTCTCGCAAGGTAAACGGTGGCAGCCATTGGCTTCGATTGTCGTCGCTTCCAGCGAATAGGGGGACGGAGTTGTAGGTACTGTTTCGCTTTCAAACAATCCCGGCGCAGAATCCTAATGAACGCCAAGTGTTGTTGGAAATCATAGTGCGGCGAATGAACGCAAAGGAAGGCGAAGATAGCGGCACACCCGTTCGGTTTGCGTGGATGAGACCGCGACGTCAGCCATGTTTGTGCGCTGTCACGCTACTCACCGATAAAGCCTGCAGAAGGACTGGGAACAAAGCATGGCACCAAGCGAACATGACTTCCAACAGTCATTATTGGAGAGCAATTGTAATTATGTTCACTTGCGACTGCGTCTTCAAGGGCACCACGAAACACAGGGACAAGTGAAAAAGAAGGCATGCTCTTACTACCAATTGAATTTATGACATCAAAACAGCAAGTTATATACCCCACCACCATCCCTCCTGCAACCCCCGCGTGCGCTCACACCGCCTATAACCAGATATTAGCTGCTAGGACAGATGTTTACCAACTTGCCAATTTTGCAATGCTACTAACATTAGCGACACCACGTTGTACATAATCGCACAAGAAACATTCAATCCATTTAGAGAACGTGGGAACCGATATTGTGCTTCGGAGTTTAAAGAGCAGTATACTATAGAACTATGATATATGATGTTAGAGTTGAAAGCGAAGAACAAACAGAAAATTTGCAACGTGGGCAAGGTTTTATTGCATGAAGTATGTGCAATCGCCATGCACATCAAATGCAAGTTACAGAACGTGCGAAGCCATACGACGCAGAAACGTCACCGCAATGCATATAATGTAAAGTCCAGGTAATAAATAAGGGAGGCGCATTTTCACTGTGCGCAAACAATGGCATGCACATCTTATTCAACCGCTAATACTCATTCATTCTAATGCACAGCAGCACACGCAAAATACATCAGACGGGTTTTGCGCGAAACACCCTTTGCTTTAAAAGCCACAACTTTACGAAGCTGCCCAAAAGCCCAAAGTAGTCCTCTGCAGCCCAAATTGTTCGTGATTCTCGGAAGGAGCAAAGCAGGTTACCAGAGAGTCCACACTGTACCTTGCGTCACTACGATTGCGTATACCATCTGCCATTCTTGTGCATTAACTTTCACCCGACACTGATACCGTTGTTTCAGCGCTGGAGGACAGCAATTAACAAGAATAAAAATTGCATGAAGAAGGCTGCACGTGTTGAAGGTATTGCTGCGAAGCATAAGTTTCCCTAGATCTAGTGACTTCAGGCCTTATTTAGCGACCAACGAGAAATTTATGCAAATTGGAAAAAAAATGCACTCGGACGAGAAGGAAATACAAAACTCAGAGACACGAGAAACCACGGCTGCGAAATCGCAATGACCGGTACGTGGAACTACTGACGTGACGGCGTGTTTCGAGTTCAGCCAGCGCTAATTAGCTTTGTATTAGCCTTCTAAGCATAACATATATGACCATATTGCATCGCAATGACCGCATCTTGCCAAGTGAACGACAATGTGTGGATGTCCTGGGCTCGTAAACTTCGCACAACTACTGCGCTATTGCCGTTTGCACCTCTAGAATTGTGCTGTCGATTTAGCCGCCCTTTGAGCAAAATATTAATACGTAACCGGCAAAAACAACCTCCGCTGCAGTACCAAACAAAGCAGCGCTGGCAAACATCGGCATAAGCGAGCATATATCCAAGCACGGCAAGGCTGTCGTGGCGCTGCGCGTCTCCACGAAAATTTACCCGAAACCGCCCCCAGGCAGAGCGACTACGGGCAGAGTCCCATTCTAGGAACTAAGGGGCCACGAGATTCTGTGAGTTTTCGCATGAAGCAACACATAAAAGTGGCCTCGTAGCAGCGTGCTGCGCTACAAATGACAAACAAGAGCGTAAGTGTGGTGGTTGTACGCCAGCACGCCGCGGCATGCAATAAAACATTTATTGCACATATTTTACATTACTGTCGTGAAATGGCCCACTGTTTTCACACTGCTATATTCTATAAAGTGATCCGCCGCCAACCTGTCTTACACTTCGAATAACATTCCATGTTAAAGATAGCTGTTTTTTTGTCCTAACTTCTTTTGCATATAAAGTAAAGTAAAAACATGTGATGTCTTCTGTGAATATTACTTCAACCGGCAGGCTGTGTTGTTATCAAAACTTGCACTGCGACATCATTTAAAATTTAGTGAAGCAATTTCATTATTGAAATATTTTAACAGGCGGTTAGAAATAAATTTAAACAATTAATTTTCAGTTATTTCCATTAAAGAATGAAATCATCGCAGGAACCATACTGACAAACTGAAGAGCTGTATCCGACAGCAATGCACGGAAATAAAGGGAATTTCTGTAACCGAGTTATAACTGACTTCGGAGGTTACCAGCACTGCTTGAAGGTGACTTCCAGGGTTGAACGACGCCTCGCCGCTTTTTTGGCTCGCGTACTACTAGTAGCTCAAGCAGCGGGGCAAAGTTCACCCTTGCCATCGTAGCGTGCGAGGAAACCTAGCAGTTCTTTGTGAAGGTATATTCCGTTGGTGGTCGACACGAGGAAGTGAACGTGCGTGTAGAAGGGGTCGTCGATGTAGTAGCTCTTCTTCACATGTCGCTGCAGCGACGCCAGCAGTTCGCGCACGTCTTCCGGGGGAACAAACTCGTCGCCAGCGCTCCAGAAGATGCCCAGGTCGGTCTGAACGTTAGACAGCTCGTACTCCGGAACACTCCGCTGGAAGCGAACGAAAAATTATCACAAGACAGAAAAACGTTAAACATATATTTAAGGCGAAAACCTTACACGGCTCATGGGTTCAATAATGCGATGTACGGTGTTATGGCACAGAAATTCATAGGGACTCGAGTCCTCGCCCCTTGGTGTCAATTAAGGCAAATTTAAATAATAACAACAATCTTTGGTGGGAGTCGAACCCAGGACCTTTGGTTAGAATTGAGCCCAGTCCTTTGGTGACTAATAGGGCGAAGTGGGACATCAATTTTCTTATGACATAAAATGAAGCCAAGGCGAAGAAGCGTCCGCATGACTTGTGGTGTTAATCATGGCACAGCTAATTAAAATAGAGTTAGTTCTGGCACTCGAACCCACGAAATTTGGTGGAGAGTCGAACCTTCGAAATTTGGTAGGAGAATCCCCTTGGAGATAACGGCGAACCGGCCTCTCAAAGTTGGATTCCGATCAAGGACGTTAGAGAAAACAAGTAACCTCCTTGATTCCGATTTACGTCGTGAAGGTCGAGAGCCTAACCCACTACATTTGGTGTCAATTAAGGCGAAGTGAATTCAGGCACAGTTAATTAAGACAGAGTTAAATAAGGCACTCGACCCCACGACCTTTGGTGGGAGCCGAACACACTTGTAGATGTCGGTGAACCGGCGCCAAGTTCGATTCCAATTGACACCGTGAAGGTCGAGAGTCTAACCCGCGACGTTTGGTGCGAGTCGAACGGACAATCTTTGGTGTTAATTAAGGCGAAGGTAACTGAGGGGCTTGAACCCACGACACAGCAAGGAGACATGCACGAGAAGGCAATATCTCCAAGTTGGATTCCAATTGACGTCGTCAAGGTCGAGAGTCGAACCCACTACATGTGGTGTTATTTAGGGCGAACTGAAATAAGGCTCCGGACAAGCCGCCATTGGAACATGAACCTGGCAACGTTTAACGCTACAACGTCATCTAGTGAGGCTAGCCTAGCACTGCTATTGGAGGAACTAGAGGGCAGTAAATGGGCTATAATAGGGCTCAGTGAAGTTAGAAGGCCAAAAGAAGCATATACAGTGCTAAAAAGCGGGCACGTCCTATGCTACCGGGGCTTAGCGGAGAGACGAGAACTAGGAGTCGGATTCCTGGTTAATAAGAATATAGCTGGTAACATACAGGAATTCAATAACATTAACGAGAGGGTGGCAGGTCTTCTTGTGAAACTCAATAACAGGTAGAAAATGAAGGTTGTACAGGTCTACGCCCCTACATCCAGTCACAATGACCAGGAAGTCGAAAGCCTCTATGAAGACGTGGAATCGGCGATGGGTAAAGTCAAAGCAAAATACGCTATACTGATGGGCGACTTCAACGCCAAGGTAGGCAAGAAGCAGGCTGGAGACAAGGCAGTGGGGGAATATGGCATAGGCACTAGGAATAGCAGGGGAGAGTTATTAGTAGAGTTTGCGGAACAGAATAATATGCGGATAATTAATACCTTATTCCGCAAGCGGGATAGCCGAAACTCAACGTGGAGGAGCCCGAACGGCGAGACTAGAAATGAAATAGACTTCATACTCTGCGCTAACCCTGGCATCATACTAGATGTGGACGTGCTCAGCAAGGTGCGCTGCAGTGATCATAGGATGGTAAGAACTCGAATTAGCCCCGACCTGAGGAAGGAACGGAAGAAACTGGTACATAAGAAGCCGATCAATGAGTTAGCGGTAAGAGGGAACATAGAGGAATTCCAGATCAAGCTACAGAACAGGTATTCGGCTTTAACTTAGGAAGAGGACCTTAGTGTCGAAGCAATGAACGACAATCTTGTGGGCATCATTAAGCAGTGCGCAATAGAAGTCGGTGGTAACTCCATTAGACAGGATACCAGTAAGCTATCGCAAGAGACGAAAGATCTGATCAACAAACGCCAATGTATGAAAGCCTCTAACCCTACAGCTAGAATTGAACTGGCATAACTTTCGAAGTTAATCAACGAGTGTAAGACAGCTGACATAAGGAACTATAATAGGGATAGAATTGAACATGCTCTCAGGAACGGAGGAAGCCTAAAAGCAGTGAAGAAGAAACTAGGAATTGGCGAGAATCAGATGTATGCGTTAGGAGACAAAGCCGGCAATATCATTACTGATATGGATGAGATAGTTGAAGTGGCTGAGGAGTTCTATAGAGATTTATACAGTACCATTGGCACCCACGACGATAATGGAAGAGAGAATAATCTAGAGAAATTCGAAATCCCACAGGTAACGTCGGAAGAATTAAAGAAAGCCTTGCGAGCTATGCAAAGGGGGAAGGCAGCTGGGAAGGATCAGGTAACAGCAGATTCGTTTAAGGATGGTGCGCAAATTGTTCTGGAGAAACTGGCCACCCTGTATACGCAATGCCTCATGATCTCGAGCGTACCGGAATCTTCGAAAAACGCTAACATAATCCTAATCCATAAGAAAGCGGACTCCAACGACTTCAAAAATTATAGACCGATCAGCTTATTGTCAGTTGCCTACAAACTCTTTACTAAGGTAATCGCAAACAGAATCAGGAACACCTTAGACTTCCGTCAACCAAAGGACCAGGCAGCATTCCGTAAAGGCTAATCAACAATATACCATATTCACACTATTCACGCATTCTCAGATCATGAACAGCAGGTTGCCATTATCCCTCAAAAGAAAAGTTTATAACAGCTGTGTCTTAGCAGTACTCACGTACGGGGCAGAAACCTGGAGGCTTACGAAAAAGGTTCTACTTAAATTGAGGACGACGCAACGAGCTATGGAAAGAAGAATGATAGGTGTAACGTTAAGGGATAAGAAAAGAGCTGATTGGGTGAGGGAACAAACGCGAGTTAATGATATCTTAGTTGAAATCAAGAAAAAGGAATGGGCATAGGCAGGACACGTAATGAGGAGGGAAGATAACCGATGGTCATTAAGAGTTACGGAATGGATTCCAAGGGAAGGGAAGCGTAGCAGAGGGCAAAGTTAGGTGGGCGGATGAGATTAAGAAGTTTGCAGGGACAACATGGCACAATTAGTACAAGACAGGGGTAGTTGGAGAGGTATGGGAGAGGCCTTTGCCCTGCAGTTGGCGTAACCAGGCTGATGATGATGATGATGATGAAGATGATGATAATTAAACAAGGCACTCGAACTTTCGACCTTTGGTAGGAGTCGCACCCCCTCCCCTTGGTGTTAATGAAGGCGAACTTACTTAAGGCACATTTGATTAAGGTACAGTTAATTAAGGCACTCGAAAGCCACGACCTTTGGTGGGAGAAAGCAATAGGAAGTAATACATTCGAATGAAAATTTCAAGTAATGTACTGAATGTCTCGTGATCACGCAGTCTTTTGCCTTCATCATCTCTAGCGTATGCTGAAGTGACAGTCAACTTTTCCCTCCTCGTTCTACTGTACGATGTACCATGAAGCCTACATAGTGCTAGGTACTACGAAATTTGAAACGCGCGGCACGACAACGTCAGATTTAAATATTTATGCATAACTGTATCTCAAAGCACGTAAGGCATTGTGCGCAGAACTTCGGTCACTTATACATGTAGCCTCTGTTCACAGGTAGCGGCCGTCCTGTCTTATGTTCGCAGGTGTGCTTTTTGCTCCTAAAAACAGTTTCTATGCTCCGATCGCCGTTTTCGTGTTTGTTTTGCAATAATAATCGCGCAGTGCCTGCACTTGCGAGACCTTCTGCCGTGACTTGTGCGCGTTCCGGCACCTCACCGAACGTTCGTTGCGCTGTTTGTATGAGTGGTCATTGCAATACACATACTGTGAAGCCGGTAGACAATGCCACTAATGTGGCGCAGGGAATCCCACACCGAAGGATTCACACTATTTCAACCGTCTCGTCAGGCAAGGCCATGCTAGTTAGCGCGTTGTGGATTACGTGATCCAAGTTCCACCAACATCAAGCAAGGTAGAGTTGCGTGCCTGTTTGGCACCTTTCGCGCCACCAGTCGTCGAGAGCTGTCACTTCGAACATGGAAAACACCACTTAGCAGCGGCACTGCCTACGCTGGAATGGTTTCAGCATTTATGTCAGTGCTGAGAGCACAAACATGTGTTGAACAGCCCTTTTCCTTGTATTCACTTATGTCATAGTGAGTGTTGCCTTAGAGCTCACTGTACTTTAGAGACAGGTTTGTCTTTGTTGTTGTGCAGCGTCAAACTGAAGATATCTGTTCGTTGTGTTTCCATCAGGGGCAAGCATATAAATGTTCAAATGTGTATGCAAAAAAAACTGCAACAATAACATAACAAACTGTCACGTTTTTTGAGTTAACACTGATATCATCATAGCAACCACGCTTTAATGCGAATGGCATTCTTGGCCTACTTCAGTAGTTTTGGGTGAGTGAGTGAGTGAGTGAGTGAGTGAGTGAGTGAGTGAGTGAGTGAGTGAGTGAGTGAGTGAGTGAGTGAGTGAGTGAGTGAGTGAGTGAGTGAGTGAGTGAGTGAGTCTGTATGTCTGTCCTCTTATGCCAGCCCAGCGACCCAAGTTGTCTACCTGCTTGAGCCACTAGGTACGTGCTCCTGGTCGTGATGTGTCGTGGTCGTTCCATTTAGGTGATTCAAGCTTCGTGATATCATACCCTCGTCATGCCTTCTTCATCACGCCTTCTGTCCCGACAGAGCGGTCCAAGTTGTCTAACAGCTTCGGCCACTAGGTACAAGTTCGTGGTCGTGATGCCTTCATGATCGTTGCATCGCCGTCATTGTAGCTTTGTGCCACGGCGGCCGCATTTCGATGGGGGCGAAATGCGAAAACGCCCGTGTGCTTAGATTTAGGTGCACGTTAAAGAACCCCAGGTGGTCAAAATTTCCGGAGTCCTCCACTACGGCGTGCCTCATAATCAGAAGGTGGTTTTGGCACGTAAAACCCCAAATATTATTATTGTAGCTTTGTCACCTACACTCGTCATATGCAGTCGTTGTTACGCATTGTGATCATACAGTCGTCATGCATTCGTTGTCATACCGAGATAGTGGTGCCGTCGTGGTCGTTCAATCGATGTCTTTCTGGCTGCGTGATCTGACTGTCATGACGCAGCCGTTGTCACTTCTACTCCGACCCAGTGGTCCAAATTGTCCAATAGTTTGGGTGACTACGTGTGTGTTCGGGGTCATGATGCTGTAGTCGTCATTCTAGCTTTGTCATGCCGTCGTCATAACGACATCGTCATCACACAGTCGTCATCACGTTGTCGTTTTATCATTGTCATCACGTAAGTAACGCCATCCAACTGCCGTCATCCAGACATCGTCATACCACTTTCTCCGTTTCATCGACGTGAATTTTTCTTCGCCATCCCTAAACCGTGATTATACTACCATTGCCATGCCTCAAAATCATAGAGTCGCTGTTATGCTTCCGTTGTCAGACCATCGTCGTAATGCGTCGTGGTCGGCCATCATTTTCACTCCAGCTTCGTCCTCTGACTCTCGTCGTGCCATCGTCTTCATACAACCATCGTCATACAAGTTTCGTGATACAGTCATCTACACGCTATTGTCCTTATACACTCATTAACATTCCATTGTCCTCATGCCATTGTCATGCTATCGTCGTCACTGCAGCGCCCACGTACAGTCGTCGTCATGCATTCGTTGTCATACCGTCGTCGGGGTGCCGTCGCGGTCGTTTCATCGTGATCATTGTAACTTCGACGTGCAATTCTCGTCACACAAATGTCGTTATGTCATCGAAGTCACGTTGCCGTTTCACCATTGTCGTCACTTCAGAATCATAATTTCACACTCGTCATGCCGTCGTCATCACACCACCTGCGTCGATCCATCGACGTAATTCCTTCGTCTTCATTCTGTCGCAATAACGCTGCCGTCATTCAATCGTGATTATGCCGTCATTCTCATGTCATCGTCGTCATTTCGTCGTCGTCACGCAGAGGTTAATTCGCTGTCATACGTCGCCGTCATGCCGTCTTGATCGTGAGAATGTCGTCATTCCCCCTTCTTCATCCGGTTGTCGTCATACCATCGTAGTCATACAGTCATCATCTCGTTGCCCTTATGTTATCGTAGTCACGTTGTCGCTATACCATCACCATAATTTAAATAACGACATCACATTGTCGTCATGCCATTCTGGTTATACGTCTTTGTCGTTCAATCGATATCATTCATTTTTCGCATTTACATTGTTAATGCATCGGCATTAACAATGTATCATTAATGTTAACAACAGTTCTTATGCCTCCATGCTCATGTGCCACCTTGGAAAGCGAGTGTCATAGCAAAGTGGAAGGATATCGGAGTACGTGGCGTGAAGCCACAGCAACGAAAGTCTCATAATTACCACTACCTGTGTTAAATAAACATGACTTCAGGAATACTATCTGTCGCCCCATTCCTTGATTGCTATTCGCATTACCATCGACAGTCATCGTAAGATAAGTTCTGCCTTATTTTTTTTATTTATTTTACGTCTGTTTACGGTGTTTCCATTTCTTTTCAAAATAAAATAAAGTAAGCCGAATACAACAGATAGGTATAACCGACAAAAACATAAGCCCGAAGTGTAGTCACGTTTGTCTCTGATCAGGTGAAGAAACCATTGCTGCAGAAACACTTATCTGTAAAGAACATGTGATGCATTACAATTTCGTAAAGCACTGCCTTCAAGGAAACGAATTTCACGTTTGTAATCAACAAATGTTATCTCAGTCTCATCATATTCGTGGCAACGAAGATTAAAGCACTGACATTTTTTACAGTGAAGCTGTCTGTCTACCCTCCAGCAAAATCGTGGCGGCGAACATAAACTGCCTCGCAGCAAAGCCAACTTTCTCTTGAATGCTCTGTTGCTCTCAATCTAATGTAGCTATCTCGGAAAAAAATCTAACTGAAATTGGGCGTAGGATGACTATCATTACGCCGTAATTTACTTGTCATAATTAGTCAGTTTACAGTGAAGTTGTAAACGTCACAGGATTCCCGTCTTCTTTCGATACATGGGCATCTACGGAGGGAGTATGGTTACAGAAAACGGCTGTAACTCTTGTCTTATCGAAACTATCCCGAAACAAATTATATGAAAATTAGCCGGTAAGACGACTCTAACGTTATGCCGAGCTTCATTTAGTTTTCGCAGATTACGAAGTTCACAGTGAAGTTGTAAATATTGTACAATTCCGGTATGCTTACGGTTTCTACGGGAGGGAAACGGACAGCTCCTTGTTTGTCCTCTAAAATAACGCTTTACTCATTCCAAGTTTCAATCAGCTAATTAATTAGGAAATGTGCGCAATCGCAACAAGCGTATTTTGTTTCGTGCACTCCTTTGGACTGCACTCCGAGGCGGTCAACGCATATTGACGCCTGTACTTGTTTATCTTTCTCAGGTGACCGCTCTCCTCCGTTTAACAAATGTTACTGCTCAGCGCAGGATGCGCCTGCATCTATCAGCAGTATCTCGAACATCATCGATGGTTCTGTCCGTTCTCTCTTGTCAGCGAACCTTGTGTAATCTTGTTGTATGAGCAACGCGAATTGCGTAGTGCTTTCTGGAATGGGTGTAAACAACTTTATTGAAAATCCGGCAAAGTTTAACGACCCAGGCTCAGGTCTCCTACGAGGGGACTTCGGGGTCTTGCCTCGTCGTCGCCGCCTCTCGGGCCTGCTGAGCTGCCCACTCTTGTGTCTTGAGGTTGCAGCTGCGCAGAGCGGCGGCCCACTTCGACACCAGAGCTTCCGGAAGAACTGCCATTTTAGTTGGTTGCTATAACAGGACACTCCCACAAAATGTGCGAGAGCGTAGCTCTAATTGCCTGACATTATTTGCAAAGAGCAGTCGGGTATTGCGCGGGAAAAATGTGTCGCAATAGCATCGGACTGGGGACTTTCTGGAAGACACGCGGGCACCAGCGATTATTCTGGAACCTTCGATGACTGATGTATCAAAGCCAACGCACTTGCCCCGCAGACGAGATTTCGACGATCGCGACTATGTTCGCCGCTATCGTTGTGCTTTGAGTGTAACTTGCGTTTGCAGGCACAGGTTCGCCCAACAAAAAGGGAATTTCGCCATTCATAGTTTTTCGACTGTTTTCTTCATCATCATCACAATGTGACGTCAGGCGGGGGCGCTTTTGCATCCATGTACAGGACGCCTCCGTCAACCCCACACACCAAAAACAACACCAGCGTCGCCCCCGGCCATTGAGCAAGCCGCAGGCTGCAAACCCTGCATGCGCCCGGAGCATGGACTTCTACCTGAGCTGACCGAAAGGATCGTGGCCAATTAAACAACCAGAATGACAGCCACACTGTCGCCCATCGTGCTGCAACAGCGCAGGGAGCCATCGACCTTCCGCGGATTATCGTTTGAAGACCCAGAAAACTGGCTGGAAACGTATGAAAGGGTCGCTACATTTAATAACTGAAACAGCAAAGACAAGGTGCGCCATGTCTTCTTCTCAATGGAAACCGCGCCAGGACGTGGTCCGAGAATCGAGAAACCACTTTAACAAGCTTAAGAACGTGGGATGTATTTCGCCACGACTCCCTACAGACATTCACGAGCGTCGGGTGCAAAGAGCGAGCGCAAGTTCTTCTGGAAACCCGAGGGCAACTGCCCAATGAGACCATCGCCATCTTCAAGAAGAGATGACCCGTCTCTTCCGACACGCGGACCAGGAAATGTCCGAGAAAAAAAATGCGCTTCGCGATACGGGGCGTAAAGCAAAAACTTTTTGCCGGACTTCTCAACAACACCCCGAAGACCGTAGCTGAGTTTTTCACAAACGCAACGACCATTGAGAAGACGCTGAAAACGCGCACCCGCCAATACAACCGTCAGGTGTTTTCACCGAAAAGTGAAATTCAAGCACTAGGCTCCGACGTGCTCCAAGAGACCATCAGAACCGTCGTACGCAAAGGACTGAGCAGGATATTCTCTTCGACGCCACATCAAGTAGCAATCATAGTTGACATTGTCCGAGAGGAGGTTCAGCAGTCGCTTGGACTGCCCGAATCACCGCGGCCTCAGCCGGAAGTGCCTACCTACGCCCTCGTAGCCCACCGTCACGCTCTCCCTCCGCGCCCTCGCTAGGGACCAGTAACGCCGCAGTTGCGTCGTCCACCTCCGCAGCCGCCAGCTCGCCCTCCCGTCGCCCAGCGCAGCTACCTAAGGAAGGCAGGTGTATGGCGCGCTCCAGACTACCGCCCGCTCTGCTATAACTGTGGAGAAGCGGGTCACGTCTACCGTCGCTGCCCACAACGCGACTTGGGACTGCGAGGCTTCGCCGTCAACGCGACGCGACCGCAGCTTGCCGAACGGTGTTCGGCCACCACAACGTCGCCCGCGTCGAGTCTCGGTTTCACGGCCATCTGCGTCTAAAGGGCACTTCGTCGCAGCTGCGTCGACAACACCTGAGTCTTTAGAGCGGAGTCATAAAAGAGCCTTGGGTGGTGCATCACAGCCACCACAAGGCCATCATCACTTACGTCACAAAATAAAGGTAAAATAAAGAGAAAACAGACAACAAATGATTATGCATTTCTTTGTATTTCGTATACATGACACATACATAACTATATGTGTAGTGACATACCAACTAATCTCTATACCAACATAATTTATACCACCATGGCAGCTTCGCTTGTCAACCACCTTCACAGGATCGAATGGCTCCTCAATTTTTAGAACGCAGCACCCAGACACCCCTTCCTGTGGCGAGCGTTGGCATCGGCGGCGGCCTAGCCAAGCGAACGAGCACAGTGAAGGATGAAAGAGCAAACGCAGAGCGGGATATGAAAGACGCAGCCGGGAAGGGCGGAGACCAGTAAGAGCTAAAATCCCTGAAACCTCGTAAAGTAGCGACACTCCCCTCCTCCGCCTTCACTCCTCGTTTCAGCTCTCTTTCGCGCTCCCTCCTCGACCGTGGCGCCGCCTACACCGCTCGAGCGTAGAGACGACCTTTCGCAGAGTGAATACACGCTATTACGAACGGCCTGCAGAGGTGCCGACATGCAAAGTTTTCTCAGCCAGCTGCAGCTGCGAGCGTGGCGAGCTTCCCCGAAGCTACCATGGAAGCTTTCACTAGCTGCCGCAGTGACTCGTGTCGTAAGGACGACGATGTGCCGCGTCAACATCCCCTCGGCGCCGCTATACAAAACGCGGTCGGCGGACCAAGCATTGTTAGTGGAGTCGCCGTGTCAGTTGTTTGAAGCAGGGGATCCCCTGGAAGATTTTTGCGCGGCCGTCTCACGGGGCTTAGAAGTCATGGGCGGACGCGGTGGCCATTGTCTGCGGTGTCAACACTGGGATGAAGAGGCGCCTGCCCGGGCCAAGCCCCGTCTCTCCAAGAACCCACTCACCTTGGCGTGGTCAGTAAAACATGTGTGGAAGTGTGTGTGACCCTCCTCCTAAAAAGCGGGTTGACTTCGATGACGTTGGACGCTACGAATCGGCGGTGAACAGCCGTTTTTCTCTCCCCTAGGGATCTAGGGAGGACAGAGTGTTTATAAGCAGCTGTTGTGCGGCTGCTGAGTGTCCTTTCTCTCGCAGTAATGCTAGACTGATGAACTGCACCGTCCTTATGTAGATACTGAAAATAAACCCATATTCCTCGTTCTCGATGAGAAACAGTCCTTCCCTTCAACCACGTCCTCAGCGTAGATGAGTTGGACGACGGCATGGGCCAGCTACCATCTATTTCATGCCCGACTCCAAACATTACAACTGGTAGCAGCGGTGGGATGGACTTTGCGACGTGGTGCCGTATCTGCGGCGAGTGCTGGGTTCCTGCTTCGACTCTCTAGGCTTCATTTTGCGGTTGTTCTATTTAGAACAGTAGGGAAGCTAGATTTTTTATTGTTAGCTAGGTCGTGTTTTCCTGGGTAGGTTTAGCGAGCAGGAGCAAGGCCGTAAAACAGCAATGATGGAGTTAAGGACACTGCTGAGAGACGAATTGTTGATTGTTGGTGAGGAACTGGGCCTGGAGGTACGCAGGAAATGCTAAAATCGGAATTATTGCAGCTAATTTCCGAACAGGCCAGTGAGGAAGAAATTCAAATGGGGTTGGAACTTCTGAAGAAAAGAGAGAAAGGAGACAGAGAGAGAGAGCAACGCGACAAAGATCGCGAGTTAAGAAAAATGCAACTTGAACTTGAAAGCAAACGTTTGGAGTTGTCTCAAGGAGGTGACGGGGCTCTGGGACGACCACGTGAGGCAGAATCATACCGCATGGACAGGCTGTTAAAGCCATTTGAGGTCGGGAATGACATAGGCTTGTTCCTAGTAAATCTTAAACGACTTGCGAGAAGATGAAGTTCGGTCCGAGTACTTGGCCACAGCGGTTGCTGCCTATGTTACCGTGTGAGGCTGCGGAAGTAATCGCCAGACTCAGTGCGCAGGATGCATATGATTATGCGAAAGTTAAGGCTAGCCTTTTGAAAAAGTATCGCCATTAAACCGAAGCTTTTTGGCAGAGGTTTAGAAGCACAGGCAAGAAGGATAGCGAGGGATATCCGGAGTTTATATATGGCTTAAAGGCAAACCTAGTAGAGTGGCTGAAAAGCGCAGAAGCGTACGACAGCAGAGACATGATCATTGAATGCATGTGTCTAGAGAAGTTTTACAAAAGCGTCCCCCAAGCTGTGAACCTGTGGGTTCAAGACAGAGGGAATGTAAACACTCTGGAAAGGGCGGCTAAATTAGCCGAAGAGTACGCAACGTGTAGAAAGCTGAACGCCGAGAACGGAAATTGGCACGGTCGAAATAGACCGCGAAAATAATTTCCGTTCAAAAAGGTACGCAGACTAAACGACCCAAACCTGTGGACGTGGAGGAAACGCCCTCAGAAAAGAGCGAGGAAAAATCAAACAGGGAAACAGTAGCAAAAAAGCAGAAAATAAAATTCGAATCTTTCAGACCAATCCGTTGCTATAAGTCCCACAAACTGGGACATATCGCTGTAAACTGTGGGAAGCCTAGCGTAGTTTTTTCCTACGCAGATGAAAAACACGAGAATATGGAACTTTTAAGCCCATATCTTCACGACCTATAAGTTAATGGCAAACGATGCCGGGTGCTGCGACTCAGTGCCGCCACTATGGACATTGTCCAGCCGTCTTACGTGACGGTAGATGACTTCACGGGAGAAGTAGCATGGATCAAACAGGTTGTAGAGGAGCGCAGTGTGTGTCTGCCCATGGCCAAAGTGAAAATCAGTGGATCGTTCGGGGAGCCAGTGACCGAGGCTGCAGTTTCCAAATTTTTGTCGGTGCAGTAGCCCTACATTTTTTCGAATCGTTCGGATCAGTTACTATGTGATAAAGGGCTTAAACTGGGAGAGTGCGTAGTACAGGCGTTGACGCAAAGACTAGCTCGTAAAATCGCGTAACTTTCGACTGAAAATGCACAAGCTGCACCAGCGGAAGTAGCAAAAGAGGTAACTTCAGTAACAGAATCCGAGCTAGGCTCGAGGGACGAAAAAACGGTTGAGGAAAGCCTGCCAGTTGACCAGCTGAATGAGAGCGTACCACTAGGGTGTCAAAGTTCACGCCTGCAGGAAGAGCCAGCTGACGCAATCGCAAGCGAGACAGAGTCGTTACTATCACCGGCCTCAAAGAACTTTGATCAGCTCTTACGTGTGGACAGAGAGTCACTGGCAGCCGAGCAAAAGAACGATGACCGCTTAGCTAAACTACATTACACAGCTAAAGAAGGCATTGCTAGGCGCAACGTGACGATACAAGAGAGAGGAGAATTGTTGCATCAGCACTACAGGGATCGAAAGGGTAGGATTCTAGGTCAGTTAGTCGTACCTACTAAGTACAGGGAGGACCTTCTGAGTCTCTGTCATGGAAATGGGTGGTCTGGGCACCTAGGCATAAACAAATCAAAGGAAAGATTGCTTATGGAATACTACTGGCCTGGCCGTTTCAAAGACGTAGAAAACTTTGTAAGATCATGCAACGCCTGCCAGCGCTTGGGTAAATTAGGAGAAACATGCGAAGCTCCACTAAAGGTAGTGCCCTTAATAACAGAACCTTTCAGACGACTTGTGATAGACACGGTAGGGCGTCTACCAAAAACAAAATCGGGTTACAGGTACTTGTTTACCATGCGTCCGGCTACAAAGTTTCCAAAAGCAATCCCTCTGAAACAGCTCAGCTCCACCGAAGTAGTAGACGCGTTTTTGACAGTATTTTCACGAGTTGGGTTTCCAGCCGAAATTCAGGCGGATAAAGGGTCAGTATTCACCAGCGCACTGACTTCCACATTCTTGCAAACGCGCGGGGTAAAGTTGATACGCAGTTCCGTCTATCACCCTCAATCAAATAGTGTAAAGAGGTGGCATTCAGTGCTTAAGCGAGGTTTGCGGGCGCTCCGTTACGAACACAAGGAGGACTAAGAAAATTGTCTTCCAGCCACTTTGTTTGCTTTGCGAACGGTTCCTCATGAGGCTACAGGGTTCTCGCCAGCAGCACTAGTGCATAGGAGGGCACTCCGTTTTCCACTGAGAATGTTAAGCGAGATGTGGGAGGAAAGAGGAGAGAGTCCAGCAGTGGTAGAATACATGGTAAATCTGCTGGAACGGCTAAACGCAACCCAAGAACTAGTCGAAAAGGACATGGGAGTAGCTCAAAAGAACGCCAAATTCTATTACTACAAGAATGCGAGGCTTCTTACGTTTAACGCCGGAGACCAGGTAATCCTCCAACCTTCAAGAAAGAACAAGCTTGAAGTTCACTGGGATGGGCCCGTTAAAGTGTTGCACAAACTTTCAGATACTAACTATGCTCTGAAAATGCCCGGTGGCAGGAAGGAGGTGAGGATATACCACTGCAATTTGATGAAGCCGTACGTAGAACGGAGCGGAGTCGTTTACTGTACCATCAAGGAGCAGGATGACACTAGTACCCCGTTTGAGGAGTATAAGGCGACCTCCAACTCTGAAATCAGCCTGGAAGAAGTAGTAAAACATTCGGTAAGCTCGCACTCTCGTAGACCCGAGCAGCTAGATGAGCTAAGAGGGCTGTTAGGGAAATATCTCGACAGATTCAGCGATCGGTCAGGTAAAACCGAGCTAATAACGCATGAAATAGCCCTGACCTCAACCGAACCCGTAAGATCGAAGCCTTACAGGGTGACTCCATGACAGAAAGAAATTATGGAGGCAGAGATACAGCGCATGCTAGAGTTGGGAGTTATTGAGCCCGCTGAGAACGACTATACGCCACCGCTAACGCTTGTAGAAACCCCTAAGAACCCTCGTCCGTGTGTTGATTACAGGAAGTTAAATGCCATCACTAGGGATCAGCCGCACCCGATACCCAACATTGAGGAACGAATTCAAAGAGTTAACGCTGCTAAATATATTTCAACTATAGATCTCGTGCGGGGATACTGGCAAGTTCCCCTTTCAGAAAGTGCCAGCTGCATTTATCTCACCTGGTGGCACTTTTCACCCTCTCGCCCTCAGCTTCGGGCTGAAGAACGCGCCGTTTCGCTTCTCTAAGTTAATGGATATTGTCCTCAAAGATTTGCAGGAGTTCGTCTTGCCATATCTGGATGTAGCAATTTTTTCGGACAGCTGGGAACAGCACGTATCGCACCTCAAACAGGTGTTCTCACGGTTGAGAGAAGCCGGCTTAACGATGAAAGCAGAAAAGTGTAGGTTTGGCTGCTCGCAAGTTACTTATCTGGGCCATGTTGTCGGTCAGGGCACGAGACGGCCGGCCGAGCTGAAAACAGCTACGATTGGAGAATTTTTACAGCCGCGCACGAAGACAGACATTCGTTCCCTTTTCGGACTTGTGGGGTACTATCAACGGCACATTCCGAATTACTTGCAAATAGCAAGTCCTTTAACGGACGCTCTCCGAAAGGGATCACCGAATAGCGTGCACTGGGATAAGGACAAAGAGAACGCTTTCCGAAGTTTGAAAACGCTATTGGTTTCTCGTCCAGTGCTTCGCGCGCCAGACTACACAATTCATAGTTCAGCGCGACGCAAGCGACAGAGATATGGGCGTGGTACTTAGTCAGGTCGGTGACGATAATGAGGAACATCCTATCCTCTATGCCAGCCGTAAACTAACTGTAAGAGAGGAAGCCTACAGCGCTTCAGAGAAGGAATACGCTTGTTTGGTTTGGGCAGCCCAGAAATTGTGTTACTTGTACGGAGCGAGGTTCATATTCGAGACCAACCACTGTCCTGTGACGTGACTCAATCAAATGTCACACAAAAATGGCCGCTTGCTCCGATGGAGCCTCCCTCTCCAAGAGTACAACTTCTCCGTTAGATAAAAGAAGGGAAAGTTGCATATCAATGCGGATGGTTTGAGCAGGCTGATTTGAATTCTGCGTTTAAGGGTCCCGCCTAAATTTTAGGGTTGTTATTGCTAATTTTGTTAAGCCAAGAAGATGCCCTCTCATTTATCAGGATTCCCTCCATGATTGTTCAATTTGTCAGCAGGAAATTGCTTCAAAAATTGGAGTAGCGAAATGCAGCATTTTTTGTTTCTGCACTTATGTTTTCTTTGAAGCCTAGCGGCTCTAAAGTGAGATCCAAGATACGTCATCTCGGCGCAGAGCCGTGTTGTAGGGTTCGTTTTGCAGTTGCCGGTCCTTGTTGGATGTTTTGGGGCGGTGACATCATTGCACAAGTGGTCGCTGCAAGCCAAGGCATCACCCCCTTGCCACTAGCCGTTCTCTTCCTGCCCAGCGGTTGTCAGCGCTAGACAATCGAGATTTTCCGGGCCATGGAGGAGCTGTTAGAAACGGCCTGCAGAGGTGCCGACATGCAAAGTTTTCTCAGCCAGCTGCAGCAACGAGCGTAGCAAGCTTCCCGGAAGCGACCATGAAGGCGGTGACTCGTTTCGTAGGGACGAAGACGTGCCGCGTCAACACCCCCTCGGCGCCGCTATGACTAAACGCGATCGGCGGACCAAGCATTGTTCGTGGATTCGCCGTGGCCACTGTTTGAAGCAGGGGAGCCCCTGGAAGATATTTTGCGCGGCCGTCTCCCGGGGCTTAGAAGTCGTGGGCGGACGCGGTGACCATTGTCTGCGGGGTCAACACTGGGATGAAGAGGCGCCTGCCCGGGCCAAGCCCAGTGTCTCCAAGAACCTACTCACCTCGGCGTGGTCAGTAAAACCTGTGTGGAAGTGCGTGTAACCTTCCCCTAAAAGTCGGGTCAACTACGCTGACGTTGAACGCTACGAATTGGCGGTGAACTGCCGTTTTTTCCTCACCTAGAGATCTAGTGAGGACAGAGTGTTTATAAGCAGCTGTCATGCGGCTGCTGATTGTGCTTTCTCTCGCAGTTATGCTAAACTGATGAACTGCATCATCCTTATGAATATACTGTAAATAAACCCATATTGCTCGTTCTCGATGAGAAGCAGTCCTTCGCTTCAACAACATCCTCAGCGTGAATAAGTTGGACGACGGCATGGGCCAGCTACCATCTATTTCATGCCCGATTCCAAGCATTACAACGCATAATAAGGCGGTGCGCTTTAGGCGTTCGTGTTGGCCTCCTAGCTCCGAGTAACTTCGTGTAGAGCGTAGAATTTCTATACAGAGGGTTAGGCAAATTTAGTGACGGCAGCTCTTTTTTGTTTTGATAATTATTCTTTAAATCTGTATCTGAACGAGCGCTAACGATGTGTCATGACGACTCCGAATGTATCGCGTCCGCCAGAATTAGGTACGCAACATTTGTCAAGTGAGTGTGGCAAGATGCTGTTGCGAATGTTTGTAAATAACATATTTACGATCGAATTCCAACATCCTAACATCCAGCAAGCCCTCAGTAGCCTAAATAATGCGCGCTGTCCTTACCATGTGAATTCGCGGCGCCTATCAGCCATGACGTACAAAGGCCGACAGAGGGCACGAAGTATCGCTGCTGTGGAGGTTCAAAAGAGCACGTTTTCTTTGCGAGTGCTCCACCGCCGCATCTTAAGCTACATACACATTAAAGCTGACGCGAATTAACACGTACGTCTCAAAGACGTGATGCTGTCGTACGGCGACGAACGCGGTTTCGGGAGAGCACGCACACTTTTCCTTTGTATCGCTAATCCACCGAGCGACCGCCAATGACAAACACGAAGAAAATAGGCAAACAAAGCTAGTTGCTCTAAAGAAGGCTAGTTAGTAACCAGAAAATGCGGAGAGTTGCTTTCCTAAGATGACTTTTCAGTCTCAAATTTTGTCAAAAGGAAGCGCTCAAACCTAAAGGCTTCGTAATCACGTTTTCGCGCGCAGCCTCGTGCGCCCGCGAATTCAAGCCTGTTGGCGTACAATAGGATTAAGCGCACCAAATACGACCGTACAATCTATATAAACAAAGTACAAGTATCATGGGACTATACTATGAGAGACTCTCAACTATACCTCGTATATTCCTCTGGAGAATGCTGGTCTGAAGTCCTCTATCCCAATTCGATCAATCCATGTCTTTCTTCCTAACCAGTAGCGCTTACCGGACGGTATCGAGAAGAGCTTCTTGTTTTTCTGAAACTATTTTGGCATACGAAGGCCCAGCAGGTTATGCTGATAGAAAATGCTCTGAAGCGACGTCACACTTGCCACAAAAGTTCAAGGCGTTTGCAAACAAAAAAACACAGAAGAGCAACGGCGCCAACATGTGCTCCTCGCCACTCCGTAGACGCCTCTCAAGTGAAAATGGCGCTGAGACGCGACTGTAAACAAGCAAAGCCGGAGCGAAGGCCCACGTGATGCCATTAGGCCAATGCCGACGCGGCGTCAGCCTCGACCAGAGCACCCGAGGAGGGAGCGGCATTCTTCAAAGCGTGGCGCTACTATACGAAGTGTAAGGGGTTTTAGTAATAGCGGCCCCTTCAGTAACGCGCGCGGGAAGCTGGCGCCATGCGGACCCGCCCAGCCGCTCGATGCGTACTCATAAGTTGTCTCAGCCGGACCGCTCGTTTCGTACTGTCGTCTGCTCGCGTCAGCTCTCAGTCGCGCTTGTATTATTTGCTTGGTTTGTCTCGCTCATGATTGTTTCGATTATCATATTTTGCGATTGTTTAGCAATCTGATTGTATGCGCAACGCCAATTGTGTAGTGCTCTCTGGCCACGCGGTACCAGTGATCACAGTGGAATCTTCGACGAGTCATGTATAAAAGCCGACGTGCTTAATCCGCAGATTATATTTTCGACGATCGCCGACTCCGCTACATTTTTCACTCTCATTCTTTGCCTCAATATATAGCGATCTGAAAACACGTATACAGCTGCGCTCAAATTTCGAATTAGGCAGTATCGTAATCGTCGGTGAATTTTTTTAACACTTGTTAACATGTTCGTACACGCTCGAAGAATCGCTTCCGTGCATGAGAATTGATCGCAATATATGGTCAACTTTTGTGCAACTATGCTTCCTACAAGACAATATTCAAGGACACTGCAGCAAGCCATTCATGCAATGCCGCCTTGTGTCGTGATGGGGGCTGCATGATTACCATTACTAACCTGCATTACGTAGTTATGCGCAACACTAAACTTCATAAAAGGACCCAACTACTTCACTCATTTTTCCCAGTACTATAGTGATTAATCGTCCTTTATGCAAGGGTATATGGTGCACCTGATTTATTTTCTTCGAAATCGCCAGCGTAATTCAGATTACACCGGTAACCTTAAGGTCGTCGAAGCCAAACAACTTTTTGAATGGTAAATTCTTGCAAAGGAGACCAGATGAGAACGCCGACTCCAGATCGCTCAACTGGGGCTACGTAATAGTTCAGGTGTCCGCCCTTGACATACATTTACGGTGTCGTCAGTAGGAAGTGACACCCATTCCCTTCCACCATGTATGACAAATAAAAAAAAGCACTGCAAGAGGGACAAGCACACAATGAAGCAGTAAAGACCATTGTTTGTTTCTTTTACTTCTATGCTTGTCAGTGTATTACTTCGAAAAATTCATTAAATCCAGAGATTTAATGCGACTACACCACTATTTGATTATTAATCACGCCGCAGTAGAAGACTATGGATTCATTTCACCCGCCTAGAATTCCTTGACGTGCACCCACGTGCACGGTACCCGGGCGTTTTTCTTCCATCCTGCCCCCCATCGAAACGCGGCTGCCACGGCCGGGATCGAACCGCCGGCTTCGTGCTCAGGATCGAAAGGCCATTGTCCTTGCGCTAACGTAACATGTTATTCATAAATTATCAAAAACAAATATCTTAAGTGCCACGTGAGCCTGACATGTCACACAAATGGCACCAACTCCAGAAACATGAAAAAGCACTAGGGACACATTTTTACACAATTACTTGCTAATCTTTAAAGAACGCTTGCTGAACGCGCTGCAGTTCCCTATAACTGATGTTAGACCGCGGGCCTAATGGGTCGGTATTTAAAACTCCTACTTGTAACCGCGTGGGGCATAAATATTTTTCATTCAGTGAGGTGCCACAACAGACCAAGGATGACAGACCAGTCAATATGCAATTACGAAACTTGGTTATATTTCGATAAATCCAAATCAATTATAAATGATTCCGATAAAGGAGAGGTCTGCAGCAAGAGTAACCAAAATCGCAGTACTTACTTTTCCATAGTAATCTTTGTTGTAGAACGCTCCATAGTCAAACTTTTGGAACTTCTTAGATATCACAAGCTGTAATTGAAAGACAACGGGGTGTGGGAAAGCAGTCGTTTTAATAAGCAAAGCATTTCACGTTTTCATTGACATGCACGGTAATGCTTCGTGCACAATAAACCTTTCCGCTGACCCGAAGTTTGTATTAATAAAGGTGGCGAGGCTGGCTTCAACAAGACAACAGAAACGGAAAAGGTGCCAGGACAAACACTGGCCTTACCTCCAGCATTTGCTACAGCTCTTGTGACGGTAATGAGGCTCCATTTGAATCCTAACGGCTGAGGGCGTAATTCTACACCCTCAGCTGTGATCCCGATTCATTAGTATAATTGGCGATTTTTTTTAATTGCACATAGGTAAACAGTTGTTCCAATGTTTGCAGCCATACGGAATTCGTTGCCTTATTTAAATGCATCACCAAGACAAGCTCAAGTCACATTAACATCAGTAAAACAAAGTTCAACAACTATCTCCGAACAGGATTATCTGTGTTGCCAATGAAATTACATTGTCAGTGTTATTTACATTCAGTAAAAATAATATATGCCCCAAAGCGCTATTTTGGGGCACGCCTGGTTCTGAGAGCGCGAGAAATGGCGCGAGCAAATGGGAACCCTGAACTAAAGGTTGTGAAAATTACGAGCAAGATACCCAGACAGAACACAAATAAAACTTCATCGCTCTCTCTATTACTTATTATATATACCTTACGGGACCCAGGGGGGAGGGGGGCACTGAGTAAGGGGTAGCAATGAAAAGAACTAGCACTAGCAACATGTTGCTTCGTAACCTTAATTTTTACTTAACACAATTTTCGTAGCGGGCCACATTAAGAGGAAGCTTTAGCTCGGGCCCAACTCCGACGCGGCCTATTCAAATACATGTAAAACGCAAAAACGTTTTTATGAGATAACCCCTGGACCGATTTTGATGAAATTTGTCGCATTTCAAAGAGAAAGTTAAATTCTAGTGACTGTTGGAAGCGGAATTTCGATTTAGGGCTTGAATTTTCTTAAAACGATTTTCAGATATTTGACCGTTTGAAAAATATAGAAGCACGAAGTTTATAAATTCATAGCTCTGCATCAAGAACCGATATCGCGGTTCTGTAAACGGCATCCATTAGGTCATTCAAAGCGGACAAATTCAATATGTCATTTTACATCTTACGTGAATTTGTTACGTTGGTTACAACGGTTTTGCAAAAGTTGTATTTCTCTATGATTAAATTTTTTTTATATTCATGTGTAACATATCAATTTTGTCCGCTTTAGATGTACTATTAGCTGCGATTCACAGAATTGTATTATCATTTTTAGTGGTTAAGTTACAGAGTTGTAAACTTGATAGTTTCGTTTTTTGAAAATTTTCGATTTTTGCCAAATTTTTATAAAAAATTGACGATATAACTCAAAAATTCGAAACCAACAGTCACTAGATTTTAAGTTTGTCATTTAGATGCAACAAACCTCGTCAAATTTGGTGCAGTGGTTGCCGAGAAAAACGAATTCTCCTTTTACATGTATTTAGATAAGAGCACTTGAGCTAAAGCTTCCTCTTAAAGCAATAAAAATATAAAATCCGTTTTGTGAATAAACTTAAGCCGGAAGAGCACTGCTGACTGAAAAAAAAATCGCAGTTCCGCCCGAAAGGCGAAGAAGCAGGATTTCGAAAGCAAATTAGTCGATAGATGTACGAAGTAAAGATAGTAGTCTTACCGGCCATATAAACTGGTAAACGTTCGCTTATTAACTAAATTAAAAATGATAGAATTTGTAAGCGTGACTCAACGAGGACGTAGAAAGAAAACAGACACATGGAGACAGCGCTGCCTTTGTGTGTCTGCTTCTTTGTACGTCCTTGTTCAGTCGCGCTTACACATTCTATGATGGATTCAAACGAACTAGCCCGCGATCGTGCTATCAGCACGGTGTCACGCGCACGCACGTAAACATGAACACATCTCGCTCGATGAGTGCAGAAATTTGCTGTCAAAATTCTCAAGTGAGGAATCGCGGCAGCAGCAAGCGAATTGACCTTCATGCACCTGCCTATTCAACGCGAACGAAACATCAAAAGCAGTGTGCATACAAAGCTACCGGCACTACGCGCACTCTGCAAACATCGCAGATCGCTTTGAAGATGAGGCCCGCGCAGGCGCTCACTTTGGCCACGTCGCAGATCGCTTTCAGTGAATGAAGGAATAACTTTATTTGACAGGATTAAAACCCTGCATGACCTGGGGGGGGGGGGGGCGAGAGACACATCTACTTGCGGTAGAGCTCCATCACTTCCACGGCGCCGCGCAGAACGACGTCCTGCAGGCTATAGGCTCGGAGCTGCCTAGGGCAGCCCCCCACAGCTCCACGCTCTTAAGGTGGGGGTAGGGGCATTCTAAAAGTATGTCGTTATAGTTAGCATAAGGGGCTGCCCAACGACAATAGCCGGGATCGAGAAATCGGTCGGGGTATAGTTTATTCAGGAAGGACGGAGTAGTGATGGTGTGCGTCTGCAGCTGTATCCATAGGGTTTCCAACTCCTTCGAGGGGGCACGAATCAGAAGGGTGAAGTGCGTCGAGATGACTTGTAGTGTTGGCAGATGTCGTGGTACATAATGAGCCTGTCACGCAAGGTGCCGGCCTCACCCTGCTCTTGTGTTGTCTGCGTCCGGTTCGTGAAACCTCGGGCACAGGCATGGACGGCTTCATTGCCTGGACGGCTTCGTGCGCGGGAACCCAAACAATTGTGACTTATCACTGAACTGCGGATTTGCGCGCCATGATTCCAGCCAGTCTGCCTATAAAGCCAGCTCCATAGTTGTACACGACTGACTTAGAATCGCTGATGATAGTGGTCGCTGAGGGAATAGTGAGAGACGGCACTATCGCCTTCTGCCTGCTCCGAGACGGGAATGCATATAGAGGCCGCAGCCACGAGCTGGCCTGTGGAGTTACTGCCATAAGAGCAAGTTTGTGATGGTGCGAGAGGTATTCCACGACGTATACGTATAGTGTGCCCGATAATTTATCGTGTATAGTGTGCCCGATAATTTATCGTAGCGGCGGTGCAGCGCTCGCACCCGAGCCACTCTCCGCATATGGTTATACTGTGGGTGCATGTTCTGGGAAAGCGGTGGTACATAGGATTTTGCTCGGAGCTCACTCCGCAGAGGAACCTTGCTTGTAAGCTGTAAGGGCGGCTTAATGTCAAGCCAGCCAAGCATGCATCTTCCTGCAGTAGATTTTGCGAGTCGGTAGCACTGTGCATTGAGGTGGGCTTCAATTAACTCTGAGACTGTGTTATGTGCTCCGGTGGCAAGAAATCGTTCCGGGGATGTTGTTATGGGTAGGCTGAGGGCGAATTTATGAACCTTGCGATTAAATGTATTGATCTCCTCCTCCTCCTTCCGTTTAGTGAGAGTGAGGTAGGGCACCGTATATGTAATGTGAGGGATGTAATGTGAGGCTTGAACGAGTTCGAGAAGTTCTCATTCTCGCGACCCCGTCTTGTGTGATACTCTGCCAATTAGCCGAATTGTCTGATCAATGGATTGTCTGAGCCTATGAATTGTAGTTGTGTTTTGCCTATTTTTCTGTATGGTGAGTCCTAAGATCCGAATGTTATCAACGATAGGAATGGAACTGATAGAGGAATGGGATAGGAATGGGAGAGAATAGGAATGATATGAATAGGAGTCATATGTTTTTCGGCTAATTTTTGTGCGAGGACAAGCAGGAGCTCTTGGTTGGAGTGCACATCAGGTTGAGCTACTGTGCGCATTCGTTGACCTGGTCCGTCTGCAGGAGTTCCTGCAGCTCTGCGTCACAACCGCCTCCCCCGGTCCATATGGTGACGTCGACCGCATATAGGGTGATATAGGGAGATCCTTGAGATGGCCTGAAGTTCGCGCGCGATGTTTAGCATCGCGACGTTAAAGAGAAAGGGGGATACCCGACCCTTCGCGTGTTCCAAAGCTGCCAAGGTTGAATTCCGAAAAGTGCTCCGTGCCCGTGTGAATGGTGGCCTTTCTATCTTTGAGAAAGTTGAAGATGTACTTCAAAGTACCCTCTCCAATGCCTAGTCTATTAGGTTCCCTCAATATGGCTACATGGCTAACGTTATTAAACGACCCACGAAGGTCAGGTCCGAGCACACCTTTGGTGTCGAGACCTGAGCTTTCATTAATTATATCCTTCTGAAGTTCGAGCATGACATCATGGGCAGATAAATGCTTACGAAAGCCAATCATTTTCTTTGGAAAGATCCCTGCCTCTTCCACGTATGTCGTTAGTTGGTTGAGAATGACGTGTTCTAGGAATTTGTCAAGGCATGATGTAGGGGAGAAGGGGCGTAAGTTATCGGGGTCAATGAGTTTGCCTGGTTTTGGTATAAAGATAACCCTGGGGCTCCAAGCATTCGTTGAATTATTTTGTGAGCGCTGAAACCGCTTGGCCTGTTTACGTTACGGACCATTTTATTAGATGCCTCATCCAGCCCTAATGTCGACGTTGCTTTGAGGTTGGCCATAGCGTGTGCACCCGCAGCCTCCGTAATTGGGGCGTCCAGGTCCAGGTTGCTAGATCCTGGGTAATTTACGTGGGGAGATTTTGTCTTTAAGGGGAGGCGCTTATCGCGTAGCTCCTGGAAAAAGCTTGCAAGATTATCTTTTCGTTCGTGCAATAATTTATTGATCTGGTGATCATACGCAGTTTTGGATTCAGTCGGATCAAGAAGGTGCCTAAATTGGATGTCACGTCCGCTTATTGCTCCGTTGCCCAGTTAGGCTTTCACACTTTTGTCCTCATTGCTGTTTAGCCAGTCGCTCAGCATAGTCCTGGATTCAGCTCCAGGTCCAGCTTCGCTATCTGGCGTCTCAGCTTCATATTATGGTGCTGTCATCTCTACCTTCGTGAGAACGAGGTCTTAGCCGTCCACATGTGGAGGAGTCTCGCGTCAATTTCCTGCATGTGTGCCTCCTCGGGTAAGGTAGTGGTATGTCTGAGTGCATCATCCTTTAACTGTTCCACAAATTGTTCTATGTCAAAAATGTCGCCTCACATCTGCCCTCCCCTGTATTCTACGAATTTAGCCCAGTCTGTAATACTGAGTTAAGTGTTAAGAAATGGTTTGTGTTGGAAGCTAAAGGAAGGTTGAATAATATAATTATCGCTACCTAGATTCTCGCCTAATCGGAGTCAATCTACATTTTTGGCGCGACGGGAGAGCGTAAGGTCAGGCGTCGTATCTATGGCGACACTGTTACCGAGTCTCCTCGGTGTATCTATGTTATTATGTACCGTAAGGTACGAGTCTCGAATGAGTTCCCATAGTTCCCTACCCATGGGAGAGCTCGTTGTGTGCCCCTAGGCTTGATGCGGTGCATTAATAGCATCCACAATAATTAAAGGGTGGCGGCCAGCTTCTTTGTGGGCGGAAAGAAATAGAGTGTCGGAGTTTATCCTTCGGTTTGATGTAAATAATGAGAATCAATACGGTAGGAATTTCGTGAGATTCTGGAATAATGTTAATAAAGTCGTGTTCTATGTCAACCTCAGCAAATTTGGCGTAATGTTACTGTGAGGTGTCGTTGTGTAAAGAATGCCGTGTAAGACCCTGCAGCGGAGCGTTACAACTGGTGAGTATCATATCCTCGTAGTTTTACTGCACAGTGCACTTCTTCTAATGTTATTACCGTCGGTGGTGTCGGGCAATTGGCTACATATAGTGGAAATTTCTTTTTGCACTCCCTGCAGTTCCTCTGCCAGATAACTAAATCTTTATTTTTATTTGTTTTGGACATTATTCTGTGTTGAAATGAGGGGGATGATCGTAGCAATCATGTTTTTGAGTTCCTCAATTTTGCTTTCCATATTGGTCGTGCGAGCCTCGAAGTGTGTAATGCAGGCATCTCAGGCACGGCAGCAGCAGACACGGCGACATGCTGAGCAATCCTTTTTGCTTTGCGCTGCAGGTTTTTCTCGGAGCTCTGCTGGTGCCGCATGATTTTCATCAAATGACACGTGGCGACCATTTTCAAGAATTTCATGCTGTATCAGTGACACTGCTCTACGACGGTGCCATCTCAGGACCGAATCATCCAAGGCTATCAGCGACTATACCTCTGACGACATCGGTGACGTCATGTCACATGGCACTTCCAACGACTATAAGAGTACCGCCGGAGCCGTTCTTCGCCAGTGGGCACGGCAGCAGCAGACACGGCGACATGCTGAGCAATCCTTTTTGCTTTGCGCTGCAGGTTTTTCTCGGAGCTCTGCTGGTGCCGCATGATTTTCATCAAATGACACGTGGCGACCATTTTCAAGAATTTCATGCTGTATCAGTGACACTGCTCTACGACGGTGCCATCTCAGGACCGAATCATCCAAGGCTATCAGCGACTATACCTCTGACGACATCGGTGACGTCATGTCACATGGCACTTCCAACGACTATAAGAGTACCGCCGGAGCCGTTCTTCGCCAGTGGGCACGGCAGCAGCAGACACGGCGACATGCTGAGCAATCCTTTTTGCTTTGCGCTGCAGGTTAGTGATTTTAAATGCGAACATTGTTACCGAAGTGACGACCGTTTTTTAGTGCTGCTGCCCTGCCCACTGGGTGTTCAGAGCTTTTTGTCTTCTGTTTTTTCATTATCGAAAGATCTGTTGTCTTGCGGCGATATTGAATCAAATCCCGGTCCGACAGAAAAAGAGATGCTAGTGGAAATACTATCTGGCCAGACCAAGATGAATTCAACTATGGAATGCCTGCAGGTATCCCAGAATGAGATACAGGACAAACTTTCCTCTTTAACTAAGCGGATTGATGGTATTGAGAGGCAGTTATCCAGCCTGAAGGTCTTAGCCACGAAGGTACAAGATATGGAAGCCGCAATATCAGAACTTCAGGGGCAGCTTACTTCAGTTAGTAACCAGATGGACGACTTGGAAAACAGAGGCAGAAGAAATAACCTGATCATTTATGGTATAGAGGAAGATAGCATGGAGTCTGGTCAGGAACTGGAAATGAAATTAACCCATGATGTTTTTCAGAAAAAAATTGGTTTAACGGTGAGTGGCGTCGAACGATGCCATAGACTGGGGAAAAAGCAAGCAGGCCGAGTGCGACCAGTTATTCTGAAACTTCTCGACTTTCGTGAAAAAATGTCAATATTACGATCATGCCATAAGCTTAAAGGCTCAGGTATATCGATAGCCGAGGACTATTCAAAGCGAGTTCGGGAGACACGTAAACAACTGTGGAAAAGTTGCGAGAAAGAGAAAGCAGACGGAGCCAAGGTAAAACTAATTTTCGACAAACTAAGCATTGATAACGTCTTATTTGGTTGGGACGAATCAAAGGGTTCTCGCTACAGGCTTAAAAAGAATTCGAACTGACTTTTGACTAAGACATCTCGAACCCTGAAAGTATTAAATGTCAATTGTAGGAGTATACTCAACAAGATCACTCAGTTGGAGGCTCTTCTGGTCTTGCACAACCCAGATGTAGTGGTCTTGACTGAGACTTGGCTTAATGACACCATCTTTGACAGTGAGTTCGTTCCCACTGGCTACAGTTCGTATCGAAAAGACCGTGATGGTAGAGGTGGGGGTGTTTGCATACTTTTTAAATCATCCTTGCGAATTTTTTTAATGCCTGGAATACCCAATGTAGAGTGTATTTTTTGTACAGCTTACCATGCAAATGTTAAATATGTTATTGCAGCAATATACCGATCCCCTAATTCTACCACTGCCGTATTTGACGAGCTTAGGGAATTTTTGTATGCGAATGTAAAACCCGGTAATCGTATTATATTAGCAGGAGATTTTAATTTGCCTAATGTCGACTGGCAAACATTCTCACTTAAAAAGCATGACCCTCTAGGGGAAGCTATGCTGGACATTGCTTTTTCTTTTGACTTATTGCAAATTGTGGAACAAAACACACGAATTCAAGGCAGTTCTCAGTCAATGCTTGACCTTTTTTTTGTCAGCGGATCCATTAGTGCCAAAACGAATTGTGAGATAGTACCTGGCATATCGGATCACGAGGCTGTACTACTCATCGTTAAAGACACCGTGTTAGATAAAAAATCTGAATGTTCATCTTACCGAAATTTCTCTCGAGCCGATGATGTATCAATTATCGATGTACTTTCGCTAAATTTTGACGACTTTTCAAGTAGTATGGAAGACGTAGTGTCGTTGTGGTGCAGGTTTAAAAAAATAGTTAAAGAGTGCATTGATCGCTTTGTGCCGTTGTCGACTAAAAAGAAAAATCGCAATAATCCCTGGATCTCCCGCGAGACATTGAGGCTCCAAAGGAAACTGAAACGTGTAAAGAAACAATTTAAAATCGAAAACAAGCAGTCTGTAAAACAAAAGATCGACGACATTTCTTCTCAGCTCAAAAGTCAAGTGTACGCCGATAAACAACGCTACTATGGTGAATCGCTACCAAGTTTCATAACCACGGCTCCAGAGAAATTTTGGCGTTCTATTTCTCCGACCTCCCAGGAATGTGATTTATTTCATGTTGATGGTAAGGCAGTTCACGAAAGCAAAGAAATAGCAAATGCGTTTAACAAACACTTTAAGTCCGTCTATACAAATGATAATGATGTAATACCACCTTTCGAAATGTGTGTGCCGCCTATACCCGATGTTCAAATAAGCGAACCAGGTATACTCAACATGCTTTTACAATTGAACACTAAAAAATCTTCTGGCCCGGACAACATTCCAAACACATTTTTAAAACGGTATGCAGAATGGACATCAAAGTACTTGCACATTCTGTTCACAAGGTCATTGTGCGAGGGACAAGTACCGAGTGACTGGAGGACAGCCAGAGTGAAGCCAATACATAAAACAGGAAAAAAGCACTGCATTCAAAACTACCGTCCAATTTCTTTAACATCTACAGTATGTAAACTTTTGGAACACATAATCCATAATCATATCTCAGAATTCTTGGAAAACAATAATGTACTAACAAAGCATCAACACGGATTCAGAAAAGGCTACTCTACAATTACTCAACTAGTTTTAACAGTGCACGACTTTGCGAAAGCAATTAACAATGGGAAACAAATAGATGCTATTTTCATGGACTTTTCGAAGGCTTTCGACAGGGTCTCTCACAAAAAACTACTTTACAAATTGAGCAAGATACTGAAAAACTCCAGACTAATTAATTGGCTTACAGCATACCTCGATAGCAGAGAACAATTTGTTGTTTTTAATAATCATGCTTCTGAACGACTTCCGGTAGGCTCTGGTGTTCCGCAGGGCTCGGTCCTTGGACCTCTCTTGTTCCTTTTGTTCATTAATGATATGCTGCATGGTATTCCTGTTATGGCTAAGCTTTATGCAGATGACTGTGTATTGTACTCGGAGATAGACAATGTTACTGACCAGGAGTTGCTGAATGATGCTTTTCGACAAATTGTCGACTGGTGCGCTGCCTGGCAAATGTCAATTAATTTCGAGAAAACAGTTTTTATGTCCATCTCACATAAGAAACATAAACTAACGTTTCCATATGGTATTACTAACATAAATATTTCCGAAGTAACACATTATAAGTATCTAGGACTCTGGATCACAAATGACCTCACTTGGGCTAAGCACCTTGAATATGTAGTATCTAATGCTAACCGCAAGCTTTATTTTTTAAGAAGGGCTTTGAAACTTTCTACTCCCACTGTACGCCTACTCGCATATAAAGCTGTAGTTTTACCGATGCTAGACTATGCATGTGTAATTTGGGACCCTTTTACTAAAACTGGCACTAACAAGATAGAAATGGTGCAAAGAAAAGCAGCTCGTTTCATTTATAACAACTTCGGACGCACTTCAGTGACATACCTCTTAACAAAAGCAAACCTGCCACCATTAATGCAAAGAAATCGTGTATCACGACTAAAATTTCTTTTTCAACTTATTAACGGTCATTATAAGACAGATCTCACGGGAATAATTACTTTTTCATCTGGTTATGCTACTAGACAGCGACATAGCCGAACAATAACCCCATTTAGTACACGTAATAATTGTTTTAAGTATTCCTTCTTTCCTCGAGCAATCGTTGAATGGAATCATCTAACCAATGACCAAGTTTTAAAATCATCCCTTTCGGCGTTTGTTTCAAGTATTGAGTAACAATTTGTTTTCTTGCTGTGCCACTGCTATGTTTAAGCTCCGTTAACCTGACTTGTATTGTTTTCATTGCCTATACTATAGTATTCTTACATATGTATTGTTTCCCACCCTGCTAAAATCCCCAATGGGGATTGCAGTATTGATAAATAAATAAATAAATAAATAAATAAGAAATTTCTGATCACTTTTGGTTTCAAGGGCTGTGATTCTGTCGTTCAGATCCGTCTAGGCGTGGGCGTCTAAGAGTATTTCGGACTCATAGGGGCTCCTGCGCTTGGCGGGCGGAGGTTCTCCCGTATTTCGAGTGGGAGGCGCCACCACCGCGCTCGTCTGCATGTTGTTCGAGATGTCTATGTCCTCTGGTGTATTGCACGTACTACATGTAGGCAAGTTAAGCGATTTGATTTGATCTTCGAGCTGGACTGCGTTGACTCTTCATCATCATCATCATCATCAGCCTGGTTACGCCCACTGCAGGGCAAAGGCCTCTCCCATACTTCTCCAACAACCCTGGTCATGTACTAATTGTGGCCATGCCGTCCCTGCAAACTTCTCAATCTCATCCACCCACCTAACTTTCTGCCGCCCCCTGCTACGCTTCCCTTCCCTTGGGATTCAGTCCGTAACCCTTAATGACCATCGGTTATCTTCCCTCCTCATTACATGTCCTGCCCATGCCCATTTCTTTTTCTTGATTTCAACTAAGATGTCATTAACTCGCGTTTGTTCCCTCACCCAATCTGCTCTTTTCTTATCCCTTAACGTTACACCTATCATTCTTCTTTCCATAGCTCGTTGTGTCGTCCTCAATTTGAGTAGAACCCTTTTCGTAAGCCTCCAGGTTTCTGCCCCGTAGGTGAGTACTGGTAAGACACAGCTATTATATAGTGTTCTCTTGAGGGATAACGGCAACCTGCTGTTCATGATTTGGGACTGCCTGCCAAACGCACTCCAGCCCATTCTTATTCTTCTGATTATTTCCGTCTCATGATCCGGATCCGCCGTCACTACCTGCCCTAAGTAGATGTATTCCCTTACGACTTCCAGGGCCTCGCTGCCTATTGTAAATTGCTGTTCTCTCCCGAGACTGTTAAGCATTACTTTAGTTTTCTGCATATTAATTTTTTAGACCCACTCTTCTGCTTTGCCTCTCCAGGTCAGTGAGCATGCATTGCAATTGGTCCCCTGAGTTACTAAGCAAGGCAATATCATCAGCGAATCGCAAGTTACTAAGGTATTCTCCATTAACTTTTATCCCCAATTGTTCCCAATCCAGGTCTCTGAATACCTCCTGTAAACACGCTGTGAATAGCATTGGAGATATCGTATCTCCCTGCCTGACGCCTTTCTTTATTGGGATTTTGTTGCTTGCTTTATGTTGACTCTTAACAGTGCGTTTTTCTTGAGCTAGGGAGAACGACTGATTGGTGTTTGTCAGGTTGGGAGGGGAGTTGGGAAGTGAGGAGCAGCGAGAAGCTACCCCAGCCCAGCTCACCTGGCAATGCTGTGCTCCTGATGGTGAGGTCGATGGTTTCGATAGTGCCGGCCAATGTTTTCTTTTTTTTTCCTTTCAGGAGTGGCGGCCGCTCCTTGCCTGATCGTCTGCTTTCAGATGTCTTTTTCTTTGAAAGAGGAGGGGCCGTAGCGCTTGGGCCGTAGCTTGGGCTTGTAGCGCTGTGGACACTGCGCAGAGCCCGTGACGTGGTCTCCCGCACATACCACACATTTAGGGTTGCAGATATGGTTCGCGTCGGCACTAACATCGACGCACTTCTCACAAGTTGGAATGCACACAACCGGGCCCACATCCGGCTGGTCTCCGATTTGCTTGCACTTGACACAGGTTTCCACCTTCTGTCGAAAAGGGGTGCAGCGGAGCCATCAGTGGGCTTAGTTGACGTAGAACGAAACCTTCTTCCCGAGGAAAATAACTAGTATTGTTTCGCTCTCCCCTATTTAGTGGACGTGGAGCACTGGTGGTTACGGGTTAGCTTGCCGAAGTAGAGGCAAGATTTCGGCTTCCTGAATGTCGACGGGTAAGGCGAAAATGCTTTTAGAGGAGTCTTACGGAGAGGTAGGGTGCACCACCATTTCATGGGTCTTTCCAGCGATGGTGCGGCTTTTGACGCGAAGGTAGGCGCCAATGCCATCCATACTGCTAGAGGTGGTCAATAAAGCGTTATTTAGGGTATTTACCCGGGCGCTGTCGATGTCTTCTGCAAGCCGGGCAGCCTGTTTCATCAGACTCTAGATGTACATCGGGTGGTATTTTGAGCAGTCTACGCCCCCGCGTACCGTACGACGGCGGTGTGGGAATCCTCCGGCGGCAGTAGCTGCCTGGGCCACGCCATCCTCCCAGGTCGTCTTCGCTGCGACGATAGTGCGATTGCGGAGGAGGGCTTGTCGGCGCGGAATATGTGTTGTTCGCGCCAGCGTACTATCTCCTCCCGCCGTGAGCTCTTCTCCTTCAATTCCAGCTGGCATCGCCGCCTTGGCGTCGCGCACTGTCACCGACGGGGCTTATGCTGGGCGACGGAGAAAGTTGTGAATAAAACAATTTAGATACTTACGAATGGTCGGATGTCTTGCTCAGCGGGTTTCGATCAGCGTTTGGAATGTCCTTGCCAAAAATGGAAGGTCTTGCACCACATCAACTAGGATAAGATGAAACTTTTGCAGAGCTCAAAAGAGACGCATCCGCTCCATGTGAACGTCGAGCAGCGTTCCAGATCGCTTTCAAGACACCCGAGCGCCGAGAACGCGTCGGTAAGGCGTCCGCCAAAGGCATCTAATACGGCGTCCGCGATTCGCGTGGCCAACGCCGTAGTCGACGCCGCGGTTCTCTACACTCTGTATGGAGCGGCGGGCGAGGAGGACATCGAGGCACCCTAGCCGACACCACACAGGCAAGAGAAGGCCTGAGCGCTCGGCCAGTGACGTCACGGAGAAGAGGCCAGCGGGGTGCTCGGAGATACGGGTTGAATGAAGGGATCGCGCCCTTATGGACAACGTTAACCAGAGCGCAGTTATTGTTTTTTAGGCATAATTGAGCAGATGGCCCGCAGAGAACAGAGGGTGTTCCAAGATTATTTTATTTATGCAAAACTATTTACGCGCTGCATTATTGAAAAGCCCGTCCGTAAGAAATGAAATGGTTCAACCTCAGGATTGAGAACGAATTTCGTATAAATGATGACAGGGAGCATGACTTATATTGAAAATTCACAGTGCTGCCCACTTCCTCAGAGTAGCTTTTTTGCCTTGATTTATCGTAGGCATCAAAGAATTTGCCATTCATGCGACTACAAAAGTTCTTCAACAAAATGTTAGCACTACACCATACACATATCTCGACAACTTCACTAATGTGCCCTTGGCATTCGGGACATATGTATTCATTCCAGCCTGGATTCGGCTCTAAACGAATAATTTCGCTTTCGAAACGTTATTACATATAGTACCACAGTCCACACATAACCAAGCACTAGTTTTGTAAGCATTAGTTCGATCGTATAACTGGCGTTGGCAGGAGATGCGAATTAGTGCATGAAATTGAATCGCCTTAGTACACTCATTGGCTCAGGGTTGTGGAGCTTGTGCGATGTCTTACTCATCCTCGTAGATAGCCAAATCAGACAGGAATGTCAGAAACACTGAAATCATTGGTGCTCCCAGAGTACCATCGCGAGAAGCCATACTTAATTTTGTAAATTACACTAAGCCTAAGGAGAGTATTTGTAACATTATTGTTTTAAAAAGTTTGAACACCAAGTATCTTACCTGGTCGTAGTGAATAATATTCTTCATAGATGTGCCGGCCGGCATGTGGCACAGGTACACTGGAATCCTGGACTGTTAAAAAAACAATCACCATGAAAAATTTATTTGAACTTAGAAGAGCTTTGATGTTAATCCGTAAGGTAAGAGACAGCGTTCACGATTCAGGGGCTCATTAGCTTGCTTCTGGCGTGGTACGAAGCACTCTCAGATGTATTCGAATGTAATCAGGACTACACTTGACATCGATCAATCCAGAGGAAACCTTGGCTTTAGAAAGTTATATTCATCAATGAATCCCATCCTTATCGTTCATTAGGTAGTTGAGAACTGTGCGGAATATAACATCTCTGCATGAACTACACATCGTACGAAAACGCGTTCACTTATATACAGACGCCCGCAGTCATGCGGGCATTGCGTTGTCAAGGAGTACAGCAAGCATACAATAATACCATATCAAAGTGATCGAGTTGGTTAAGATTCACCGTACATTTTGTTACAGCCGAAGAGCAGCACGTACAAAAGGGGTGCTGCCATGTTTTTCTTTTTTTTTTCTGTTGTCCGTGATGCTTTTGCTTCGTATCGTCTTACAATGATGTCTTTGAAAATGACAGGTACCACGATTAGCACGATTCTTTAGATAAAAGCGGGAAAATATACATAAAGGAGTGTATTTCACAAACAGGCACAGTATTTTAATGCTTTGTTAGAAAGGCAGTAATTAGGTGCGAGGATCAACGGGGAACATCCCAGCAACACTGGAATATTATTTTATTTGGCAATGCCGGAGATAGTACTTTGTATTTATGTGAGCTGCTTTAAGGCATTGTAAAAAATTCATAAAAATTTATTGCAACAAATGATTAAGGACTTCAGCCGAGAAACTTTAAGAGTAGGTTTGAGGAATAATACGTTGAAGGCATACATTAGGCAATACAGCACGAATTTCATATTGGTGGTCAGCCTCTAGGCGCTGCGCAAACGTACGTTTAACGAGACCAATTTGTAAACAGCGACCCCAAACACAGGAAGCAAATTTGCAGAATAACATAGGCTGCAGCGAATGTACCAAGGTCACACAAGTGATGACCGGCAGCTTACAGCTATCCCCGAAAAGTGTGTAAACATTGTATTCGACTGGTACTAATGTATGTGGCAGACTTGGAGAATAACTAAGAATTGGAGAAAAGATAATCATATAGACAGCTGGAGAAGCTAATACTCTCGAGATTAAAAAGAAGGAATATAGCTTAGCAGCCCGCGTAATCCTCAGGGCTGATAGATAACCTGTGCTCTGTCAGAGTGACAGAATGTATGCTAAGGTGGAAAAAAAACACGGTAGAGAGCGGCAGCGGATGCGGTGGTGTGAAGTCGTTTGGAAATTTGCAGGCCTAGGATGGAGTCAGGCGGCAGCAGTGAATGTTACCACGCGATGTTGACGCGTGTACATTCCGAGTTTCCTTGCTGAAATAAATTCTTTATGACCTTGCTACGTGTCGTGCGTAATGTGTCTCTACGGTTTGCGGCAAAGCCTTCTGCGTTGGTGGTTCAGAAATCATCCTGTCATGTTCACTGATATTTCGGATCACCATATGTTAGGCCTCGCACTGCAGCACAGTATTTGAAAAAGAACAGTCGATGTCAGTGCTGACATCACAGTGTGCAGTGGAGGTCTTATATATCCTGCCTACTTTTTGAATTTAGAATTCAACCAAATTTGCAAAAGCCCGTCTGTCGAGAAAGGAAAAACAGGCAGTCGGAAATTCCTGGTAGCGGCACAGCAGTAGCACACGTCAAGCTCCAAGCGATGCTTGGAAAGGTCGTACAAGATGTCAGAAAAAAGACAATGTAATGACCGTTAAGGCTGACGTACTTTGTAGTCCATGTTTATTTAAGTGTAATCGTACAAGCGATGAGACTAGACTGGGTGAGAGCGAAAATTTAGGGTCGAAGATGCTTCCTAGTTCGTTATTTGGCACACTCGACATGAACTAAAGTAACGTGACTAACCGGACAGCGTTCCACGTACCTCGTTAACGTACCTACTCCCGAAATTGGCGAAGTTGTCGGCCAAGAGGGAGCAGATTCCGCGCGTGGCGTAGCCGCAGAACTGACGCACGAATCCCGCTATCGGCATTCCCTGCGGCAGCAGCTCGTAGCCGCCCGCGGCGTGGACCAGTCGCTGTCAAGGTCAGAAGGGAACCGCGATATTTGGAGCCACTGGAAACTTTCATTGACTGCCCCGTGAAAAAGAAAATGCGCACCTTTCACTAAGATAATTCGCCTTGTAACTCGCTATAGTGACGTTCTACGACTTAAGGAAAACAATACATATTATTTAAAATTTCATGAGCGCTCGGAGGCTTCTTTTGGATTACTTATCGTTTTTGCTAACAGCTATTCGAGGGCCTCATTTCTGCAGATCAGTAAACGAGATACGAAAGCCATCACTATATCGAGCTAAAAGAAATTCAAGAACCAGAAGGCCAACTAGAAGGCGAATGTTCCTCCTCACGTGCGCCGTCGTCTACGACCCTGCACGAGATTCAGGGTGACTGTTTTAGGGCGAGAGCGCTCTTAGCGCGTGGCTGTTAGACGATTAAAAATCTCATTTTCAAATAATAAGGCGCAGGAGATGTTCTTCGTTATTTCTTCGTGTTCGTGATTCATTTCAGCGTTTCATTGCTCCATTCAATCCAATTCATATGTTTGCGGAAGCGCCTATAAACAGCTCTAAACCTTAGCAATATTGCAATTATCATTACGCAAAAAGCGTAAAAGAAGAAAACGAACCAGGAAACCACAACAAACTACGGTAAAAGATAGCGTAAACATGTAAAATGTATGTAAGCGCCACTACTATCGGCCGTAGCGCCCGAGGACGAGCGAGACGAAGACGGGCGCTCGCACAGAACGCGGTCTAGGCAGCGGCCAAGAACAAGCGCTTCCAGTGAGTACGTGCCCTATTGATTATTATTATCATTATCAACAAGCAGCACGCCGTGTAACTCCACCGCTTATGCTTCCCTAATAAATGTACAGAATTCAGTCAAAGGGCAAAAGTGAGTGTTTGAAATGTCGATATTATAACGCAAAGCATTGTATACATCTAAACGCGTGTTATAGCATTATTTATTTATTCAATTATCTCTTTTTATTTTTTATGCATACTGCAGCCCAAACGCACTATCGCAGGAGCGGGGCTTGTACTTTGGATATAACATCAAAACATTTTTCTGCGCACATCAACTTCAACACCTTAAAAATCATGATTGTTTCAAAATCAAAGTTAAAATACGTAATAGTAAACACAGCATGAATCAAGCTAACTTAAACGAAAATTCCCCTAAATGCAACGACCTAGGTTCACTAAGTAGTAAGTTCCATTTTTGAATTGTACGGGGAAGGAAGCCGTACTCAAATATGTTAGTAGGCGGTTAAATTGGTTCAAGGTTAAGTTTGTGGCTATTCCTAGTAGGTTCCAATTTATAAGAAACGGATAGTTATTTATTAATCAGCAGCGTGGGGGTGTTAATCAGATTAGGCGGCAATTTAAGGCACTCACGATATGGCACCCCTTGAGCGCTGTTTATAGGCCTAGTGCAACAAGGTGAGATGAGGGTGGGAAGTTCCGGTCAAGTCGGTGGTACATGAAGAGGATTGCTTTCTTTTGAACTGATTCGAGGGTGTTAATGTCAGACGACGTACACATTCTTCGATATTGTTAGCGAAAAGGTCCAAAAATTTTGAGCCTAAAATAGACCCTTGCGGAACACCCGAAATTAATGCAAAGGAAAAGAGTGCTTAGTGCCAACGTGGACCTAATTTAACGGAGACAGAGGTAGACATTTATAAGCATGCACAGGCTAGAATTAACACCCTAAGTCAAAATTTTATGGATTATAAGACCATGTACAACGTCACCAAATGCCTCTGAGTAGTCAAAGTACATTTTGTCTGACTCCGTTTCACAGCAGCGGGTCGCCCACCATGAAGAATAGAAACAAGGTCTGTTTCCATAGGCCTGTCATGAACCAACTCACGTTCGAAAGTGCTAATCTTGTGCTTAAGGAAAAACGACAGATGCTTAAACATAGCTTTTTTCAAAAACTTTAAGAAAAAGAGACAACGGGGACATGGAACGAATATTTCTGATGTCACTGATACGCCACTCGTATCAACGGACAGAACTATTGTTTTCTTTTAACTGGAAGAAAAGACACATCTACACAAAGCAAGAATAAAATTTTGGTAAGGAATGGTACAAAAAGCAGAACCTTTAATAACAAAACTTACCATTCGATCATAGGCAAGAAAATGCTTAGGCTCAAACTTATGTACTGCTCTCACGATATCATGTTCTGGAAAGCGTGATATGGTAAAGTCGTCGATGACACTGTAATGACTGTCACTAGGACTTGGAGCCTGAGCTGCCCTGTTTTAGAAAGCCGGAGAAAACAGCTATTGTAATGCATCGGCGATATTGTAGCAGCTTCTGAGAATGCCGCGTGAAGAATTATTTGTAGCATTGCTCTCCTTCAGCTTAGTGCTGTACTCTTTTAGCTATAGATTCAGAAACGTTTGAGATCACACTTAACGCCATATTCGACAAACTTAGTATATGCATCATTGTCTTGATGCGCTGCGCGTTTCGCATGATTGCGCAAGACACAAATTTTTCGTATCATCAAGATGATTCAGCAACAGTAAATTCAGTTCTCATTCCTTAACAAAATTTACTGGGATGATCTTTGAACGATTGGTTGCTACACTACGTATGCTTTTCGGTGTACAATAACGTTAGATTGGCCTTGACATCAGCTGCGAGAGTGGTCATACTGGTGGTTTTATAGTAAATTAGACCATCCGCACTTCCTTAGCCTCCGAGGAAACCTCAACGCACCCGTGTTTCTTCGTGCCGCTTCTCACCGAACTTATCTCATCCGGGCACGAGTAAAATCTACTACCTCATGCTTGACAAAGCAACAACACAGTCACTCATTCACCTATGATAAAACTGCGCCGTTGTATACAGACTTCACTCCGCCTTGAACGTGATATGAAGCAGTGCTACTAATTGTGGATTTATGACAGAATCGTTTCAACACAAACCGAAATATCATGAAAAACAAATTAACGGACATTGTACGTACCAGCGGTGCTTCAGCATAGGGCGAGAAGACAGCTAATGGCGGTACCTTAAGGTGTGCCAGCTTGAAAAACGGTGCCAACCCAGCGAAGGCTTTAATCTGAAAAGCGAAATCAAGTCCTCGGGTCGGCAAAAAATCTGAACTGAGCTTGCAGGGTAGCAAACCAGAGGTGCGTCTTGTTAAACTTCCTGCCTTTCCTGCATTCTATTTCTCTATCTTTCTCTCTCCCAAAACTCAACTACTCCATGTCCCGTTCTTCTAAGATGGTAACACTCGTTTTCATTACTTTTCAGCTATGACAGAAAATTCTCATATCGCTGCGATATGGCCCCGATATGAAGACAGTACCAAAGATACATCATCTTTATTAATGAATGCACCTTCAGCCCCGGGAGGTCGCTCCGCGCATTATGAATGCATGCATGCAGTGTGCGCGAACTGCTATTTCAACACAAGTGCACTCGTCCGAATCTCATAGAATGCTGTACGCCAGTGTCGAGAAGATTTCGAAGCAAAGTAACGAAATGCAAAAATAAAAACATGTCGAAACACAGGGTCGACACTGTAGTCCAGCACAAGTTTCCAGCTCTTGGTAAACGGTCAATTTATTTCTGAAAAAGGGTCTGTAGATAAAACAGGGGACAGAGATGACAACATAATAGGAAGTTCACCCGCTACGCAAGGAGATGACTTGCGGTATTTTGCATATCATTAAGGACAAACATATCAGCGGTTCATTATGCTCTCACATAGTTCCATATGTGGCATCAACTGAATGTGCTGGGTTATGCGTGCGATGATTTCCACTCGCTTGACCAGTGTAAGTATCATGCCTTTCTGAAATAAAATTCATTTGATAGCGCCCGTCCTGTCGTCTTTCTTGTCCGAGTCAATCCAGTGCTATGACTGCAATTAACCAGCCCAAAAATCTACACTCCTGAATTCCATATGCGGAGTGACGGTATTTCTCTCAAGTCAAATCAGTTGCCCGAAGATGTCGGTATGTCTGATTTTGAAAAGCAATGTAAAGTTTATCATTTGCCCCGCTTGCTTCAGTCTTTGTCAGGGTTTAGCCGTACATGCATGTCTGTAAACAAGAGAGCTAATTGGTGGCGTCGTTTTTTCCCTTGAATGGTTGGAAACCATTTTTGAGCAGGCTCGTAAATCTTATTTGGTATGAAAAAATCCAAGCACTCCTGTGTATTGAATTGCACACGACTGCAGCAGCCTATCATAAAGGTTACGCACCCTAATATTGGAAAGCTTGTGGCCATGACAACCTCAAACCTGACGTATATAGAGCTCCTGCTCTTGAAGTGATAATAGAAATGACGCTAAGAAGTTCACGAAGGATTTCAATTCAGCAACGAATGTATTCCTTCTGCGTGACTGCTATAAGGAACTGTGCGTCTTTGTTCTCTTTTAAGCAGTGTTTCATCACTGTGTTGCTCATATAGTACGACATCTGTATGCTCATAGATTGTGCATGTTAGCCGTTTTGGGCAGCTCACCCTGTCGTTGTACCAAGGCTTCTCCGATAACATGGTGAAAAAAATGAGGGTGCCTTGAGAAACGCCGATGTAGAGCAGGTCCTTGTGTTTAGTTTCCTTGAGAACGTAGTCGACTTGAGCTGGGACGTCAAATATGGCGTGCTCGTGAAATCTGTAGATGCAGTGTTATTAGTTCCGACGTAATTACAGTGATAAAAACGAGGTTTTCGAATATTTACTGTTGCTTTTTTAATCTACAAAAAGCACGATTTCTAACGTAGTGTCACGTTCTAGTGACGGTGGAAAACAAAGTAGCAAAACTCTTAGTCGCGAAACTCGCTCTTTCTTGGCCGAACCTGTGCCCCAAGAAAGTAAGTGACACTCAAAACACACCAATAGCGGCGAGCACAGTTGGCAGTCGTCGATATCTGATCTACGGGTCAAACACGTTTGTTTTTATGCTTGACTAATGGACGGTTCCAGCGTCATCACTGGTGCACGCTCAAGTTCTAGAATGTACAACACTATACGCGCCACGCCTACAATTTGATTACAGAAGATGCGACCAGAACACAGACAACAGATAGAACCGGCTACAAGAATCAAGAATTTTCTAACACATGCAGAGTTGTCCTACGCCGAGCGATGACGTTAGAAATTTCTTAGCCGGTGAAAAGCGGTCACTGTAAACATGTCAACAAGTACGCTTGTCACTATTACAATTCATCCTTTAAGAATACCATGGCTGAGAAATGAAAAAAGTACATCAATATTCTACGCAAACATAAAAATAATAAAATGCCACTAAAATAGGCTGCCTGTTTCTATATCTTATCGACAGCAACGTTGCGGGGCCGATATGCAATCCATCGAAAGCTGAAGCTAGACATATACATAACCGAAAAGCCACCAAAAATCCAGCGGTAGGCAGTCAAACTCGAACAGAAATTCTTTATGTCAAGCCGCGAGCCTCCTAAGTTTCAGTAGAAACGAAAAACAAGTTTCGCTCATCGTTCACTGAAGAAGCAAAATGAAAACATTTGATTTTTGGCAGAAGTGTTCAAAACATGCCCCATTTGCCCAAACTCTGAAATCCAGGCATTGTACCCAATTAATTCTGATTCGAATTTTTACTGGTCCGCAATTATGAATGACCTACCCTCACCAGAGCAATATATCCAACCAAACTAATGCAGCTCCAGTGCTAAACTCTGCATGGGCCGGTTTCTCAATCCCGGGTCTGGCCCCAGCCTGAAAGTAGCATGCGTTGGCCCGCCCGAGCCCGGCCCGGTGATTTTAAACCTGGCCTGTGTCCAGCCAGGTTCTGTTCGACTCATCAGAACTTGAGCCTATACGAAGCTCAGTCGAACTGTCGGTTATTGTGAACATATTGCCGTATGATCAACGCACAACAAGCTCCATCAAAGTAGGTTTTTGCCTTGCGTCCCCTCTTGCTGGCTACTTTGACTGTGCGAGAAGTAAACAATTAATTTCATTTTATTGCTAGCCGAAATCGCACAGATTATGATTCGAATATTCGGTATGAAAACACACATATGCAATGGATAGTTAGGAAAATAGGGAGGGATCATGCTGGCAAAAGCCACCGGGAGTGGCACAACACCTGCTTACATTTAGAGAGGGAGATACAGAAAAGTACATTCTTGGTCACCACCTTCTTGCTTTAAAATGTGATATGAACAGCCACGCCATATTTTCAGATAGACCCGGCGATATGCTATAGCGAAGGCATTGTTGAAGACGAGTCCCGTACACACCGCCTTTCATGTCACTTTTCAGTATCGCATAATCATTGGTATGTACAGCGATGGAACCAATATATTTGGCGCGAACGTAAATTCAAGTACTCTGATCTACTGACTTTCAGGGATTCCGTAATACACAGCCACTAGAAGCTCTTTTCATTAAACCGAAGTGGATTATCCGTAAGGCTAACGCTCATGTGCAATATATTCACATGGAGTATGTCATTTGCATTGCTTTATTTGGCTTCATTATAACGGTGTCAGTTTTTCAGACGACAATTTAGACATCCTTGCTTTGCAATATGTGCAGATTCTGGCTCTGTATACTTTTGTTTCGGTACAGTGCATTTACAAGGTAGGCAACGCAGTGTTTTTTTTATATCAGATTGGAATATGATCCGTTTGTTTGTTCACGTAGGTTCGCAGGGAACCCACCTAGTGCTTGAAAAACATATACAAGGCAGCAAACACGAAGGTTGGGCCCCTTAACGTGTGAAAATATAATTGAAAAGAAAAATTCACTCGCACAATAACATTTTATGCGTTCTGTTCTCTTTTTCACATCCCTCTCATCCAATGTTCTAGAAGTGTGCAGCATCCGCATAAGTTTCAAGCATTTATCTAAGGGTAATGAACATTTGAAAGTCTAAATTTAATTAGTTGGGCTAATTCTGCGATAAAGTACGGCAGCCTATTTAACTCGCTTGAACAAATAATGCAGAAAAATAATGGAAACCAGTAGCGAGTCGCACTATACCTTAAACAAAAATTGTGAACGTTCCAGAATTTGTTTGCGACCTCTTTATTTAAGTACTCTAAGAGCTTGTTGCAAATTTCTTTTTATTTTTCCATGAACACGTACACACACAGGTAGGACAAAGTGGCCCATCAGTTATCGCTATCGACAATCTACATATTTTTGTGCAGCAACAAAAGATTACAGAGGACTCTGCCTCTAGGCACGTCTTCTGCTTTTGAAAAATGCAACCAGCTGCGCCGAAACACCTCTCATTAATTCCTCTCGTGGTTGCTATACGAAGGATACCCTGCATACCTGAAGACAGTCCAGTGAATTTTTGCAGCGAGTCTTGCGCCAGTCAAATAGTTTCCACTCTCTTCAGCGCAATTGTCATGCCAATATAGTTCCAACTCTTCGTCATTTTGATTCGACTCTGTGATGCCTAATAACTCTTCAAGTTTGCCTTTCGCCGCCACTACCAATCGCCCCAATGCGCGTGCCCTTGCTGACAGGTGGGCCCGCTGTTAAACTCCCAGCGCTACGTCCATCGAACGTCGTGTCGTCCGTTCAGCGCCTGAGCGCGATCACCTGTACGAATTCGAGATTCTAATAACCTAGGAACAATGTTGACCAGAGTTTTTTTACTGTCGCGAAGACTAAATACTTCCAGCAGGACCCATCTTAAGATTACTATCGAAGACAATGCTCTTACCATTCGCGCAGTCTGCGACCACGTAGCGACACACCGTACTGACTAAGACAACGTTATTTAGATCTGTAGTGGTCGTCCTGAGATTTTAAGTGCTTCGCCGATATGCGACATACACTGTCTCCATGTTGTCCCACTTTGTTATGACCATCACTCGACAAGGTTATCTCACGACGGTTGGACGAAGACTACGCCAACGGCGCATGCAGTGACGGCGATGGAATTACGAAGAAAGAATGACGTCAATAGAACGAGAAGGCAATATGAGGACGACGGCATGACGATGATTCTGAAGTGATAAAGATAAATAACCACGATGCAACTACAAGGTCATTACTACGTTGGCAACGTCACGATTGATTGACGATAGCCCAATTATATAGAGATGAAGGAGAAATTATGTTCATGGAAGGACAAAGATGGTATGACGACGACGGCATGGCAACAAGTGGATGACATTTCTAAAATGATGGCAACGGGGCGACAACTGCGTGACGACGGTGGCCTGGTGACAATGTAAGGATGACAGCTGTACGACGATGATGGTGTGACGACGAATGTATGACGAAAATGGCGGGACTATGACAGTATAACGAGAATCAGATGACCAATACGGAATGCCGATGATGGGAACAACCATGAAGGTATCACGACCAAAGCATGACAACAAATGCATGATGATGACCATCTGTCGATTACGCAATGATGACCATGGCATGACAACCGCGACATGTCACGATTGAATGACGACTACATGATTGCGATGGAATGACGTCGATGGAACTCTGAAGGCGGTAGGACGATGAGGCTGTGACGACAATTTTAAGACGTTTCTGAAATGATGACGTTAGTACAACAGAGTTAGAGAACAACGTGACTAGAACGGGACTATCATGACTGAATGACGACGATTGAACTACCATTACTTCGACGACATACGTAGTGGCTCAAGTTAGCAGATAATTTAATTGGGTCACTTAACGTAAGATTAGATAGATAGATAGATAGATAGATAGATAGATAGATAGATAGATAGATAGATAGATAGATAGATAGATAGACAGACAGACAGACAGACAGACAGACAGACAGACAGACAGACAGACAGACAGACAGACAGACAGACAGACAGACAGACAGACAGACAGACAGACAGACAGACAGACAGACAGACAGACAGACAGACAGATAGATAGATAGATAGATAGATAGATAGATAGATAGATAGATAGATAGATAGATAGATAGATAGATAGATAGATAGATAGATAGATAGATAGATAGATAGATAGATAGATAGATAGATAGATAGATAGATAGATAGATCTTAAATTTGGCAAGGAATGCTGATTGCATTAAAAATCGGGGCGTACAGTAGGCGCGGTTGATCACTGGTACCGTTTTATCCGTGGCCGAAGGACCTCGCCAATGTACACTAATCTATGCCGCGTATAGATGCTCCATCGTGACTTGCCTGCCTCGAATTTCCATTAAACCGACTGACACCACTGACCTAGAATTTGCATAGGTCTGCAGTTTCTATTGTTTACAGCTTTGCGGAGTTGCAAATAACATATCCAGGCCTAATGAAGTCCCCACTAGACCACGGCATGACCCGACGCAGAAGCTCTTAGGCCTGACCCGAGCGTGGCTCGAGCGTGGCCAGAGCGTGGCCCGAGCCTGGCCCGCGGACCCACGCACTGCTCTAAGCTCCAGTGCGGCAGAGCCTGTGCAGTACACAGAACCTCATCAAAAATGCCTTTCTAGCTGCAGCAAATGCCGCATCATATATTTATAGCGAGTTCCCTTTATGGAAAGGTGGCACCTGTCACTATTCCAATACACATAGGCAGCCACGACCTGCCAATCGATCGATCTATTTGTTCATTTGTGGACTGATGAATTTTAATCTTCCAAAGTGGTAATGGCGCTTTGAAAGACGCCGTTGTGGCGATCTTCAGATTTAATCTTCACCAACTGGCGCGTTTTAATGAGCACCTTGAGTGAAGTACACGAGCGCATTACCATTCCGTCATAGCGGCATGCGGCCGTGGACGAGAAGCCACCGGCGGCGGCGGAGGCTCAGCTCGGAGACTATGATGGAGACCGTAGAAGGTACGGAGATCGATCCGGAAGAATTGAACGTGCCGGGGCAATGGTACGTTAGAAAGAAGAAAGGAAAAGCGGCCGCCCTAGTGAACAACGAGGCACGCCATATGGAACGGCAGCGAGCTGCCGAGAAGCTCGCAGGTAGGAAGATGGCGGCTAAGTCGGTTGAAAGACAATTTGCCCGACTTCTGGACGGCGCCAAGAAAGTAGTCTTGAGGCCGCACGGCGGTCTCGCACGTCTAATGAAATATGGAACTGCGTATTTGGCAGACGTAATTCTTAGGGCGGCTGGCGTCAGTCCAGACGCCGCCGGAGAGGACGTCATCTTGAAGAATGTGAAACAACATTCCATTCTCGTCGCTACCTTCACCGCGGAAAGGACGCGAAAATACGCCGACTTGAAGCTCCTCGTGTTCGAAGGGGAAAAAATTGAAATGACTACGTACGTCGCTATGCCGGAGGACTGCGGGAAAGGTGTCGTGCACCAAGTCCCTTTATCCTTCTCGGACGCAAATATCTTGAAAAGGCTGCAAATCTACGGGAATCCTCCGGTCCTGGGAGTACGACGACTCAGAAGAATGTCGAGGACAATTTTAATACTGTTCGAAGACAAAGAGGTGCCGCGGTGGGTGAGACTTACGCCCGTGGCGCAACGCTGCGTAATCTACCACAACAAGTGCGAAGTTTGTAACGCCTGCGGGCGGCTCCGACACCGCGAGGACGTCGGCCCGGACCCCGCGAATGTGAAGTGTCGTAGCTGTGGCATGGAGCAACCACCACAAGACCATTTATGTGAACCGAAGTGCCAAGTGTGCGGGAAAGGACACCCGCTCGGTGACAGAAAATGTAGAGAACTCTACCGTGTTCCTTACGAGGTGCAGATGAGGCAGTGGGAACGAAAGATCAGCATGCTACAGCAGCAACTTCAGAAGCAGCAGCAGCAAGCCGGAGCGACTGCCGAGATGAATTCCGGGGGTCGTTCCAAGGTCAGGCGCGGAAACGAGGACTTTCGCGTCAGAACCGACTCCTTTCCGAGGCTGGAGGAAAGGAGTCGTAGCCGTTCCGAGCGTGGCCTTTCGCAGTCCCGCACCAGGGGGCGCTCCGGACCCAGACAAAGGGGGAGATCGAGCTCCAGGGTCCCGGCGCACCCATGGACTAAGAAGCGGAAGCAGAGCAGGGAACAAAACAATGTAAGCTTTGGCAGTGGGGTTTCTAAGGCAAAAGATAAGAAAGATGAGGAGATCGATAAATTACGGAAAGAGGTTGGGGAGCTTAAAGAGGTCATTAATAAGCTCACTCAAGAGTGGCATAGACCAAAATTACAGGCGTGTACGGGGTCCCCCTCCACCCACAACGCGCAACTAAAATTGGTATCGAAACCAACCCGCGCGGTCCCTACGGCTGCGACTCCCATGCAGCCTGCGGCACCGGACGAGGAAAATATGATTATCGAATCGGCTAGACCACCTCCAATGAAACGCAAAGGAGAAGACGTTGATCCGTTGGTGGCACTAGAGAAAAGATTAGAAGCCAAAATGGAAGCAAATTTTGATTCTTTCATGGCCCAAATTATGGGAGCAATACAGCAGACTCAAAGCCAGATCCAAGCCCTTACGGGTGAAATACAAAAGCAAAGGGCAGAATTAGTAGTCATCGGAGAATGGCAACTAAAAGCGAAGGAACAACTCGACCAGCTTCAACATGGCCAGAGGCGCGCATAGTGAGTCTTTAATCTGGCAGTGGAACTGTCGCGGCTTCCAACGCAAGCGAGCGTTAGTACAACAGTACTTGACGCTGTTATATGAGAAACCGCTAGCTATAGCCCTGCAGGAGACGGGCAAAGCAGCACAACTCTCGGGATACCAAGCTTTTTCAAGTGACATGGGTGAGAAATCTCGCGGCACTAGTTGATTAAGAGGAATATTCAGATAGTCGTGCACGAAATCAGCTCGAGAGACATTGAGGCAGTGCTTCTGGAAATTATTACGGGACGAAAAGAGGAACCGAGCGTGTTCCTGTTAAACTTGTACAGTACTCCACAGCAGAGAAAGGTGCGATTCAGGGCCATCTTTCACAAAGCTATTCAGGCAGCCAGGACTAATCCCCTGCTAATAGTCGGTGACTTTAATGCAGCGCATTCGGAATGGGGTTACGCTAAACAAGATCCAAAAGGTAGGCAGGTATGGGAGGACACGAATGAGTTAAGACTAACCCTACACACGGACCCTAGCAGTCCGACCAGGGTGGATAACAGCGTGTGCGCAGACACCTCCCCTGACCTGACCTTCTCCAAAAATATGACAGATCTGAATTGGAAAAACTTGGAGCTCAATTTCGGAAGTGATCATTTCATCCTGGCCTCGAACCTTAAAGAAGGGGTGAGGACGCGTCGTGCGCGTCAACCGAGGATCAAGGAATGGGGATTATTTAGGGAGAAGCGAGAGAAAGCTGCCATAGGGAAAACCACAAACATAGAGAAATGGACGGAGGTCATCGCGCGTAACGTTGAAGAGGCAACCAAGATGCTTGAAGGGGACGATGCCCCGGAAATAGTCGATAGCAAACTGCTTCACATGTGGGAGGCAAAACGTGGTATGGAGCGCAGACTAAAGAAGCGAAAATGGAACCGTAATCTTAGAAGGCGGATTGGTAGACATAACAAAGAAATTTAAAATTACACGATCAAATTATGCGAACAGAATCGGTACAGCAGATGCGACGAGATGGAGAGGGGCATGAGCCTTTCCAAAACGTAGGGTCTGCTGAGACAACTATTAGAACCGACCAATTCGAAAACCCTATCGGGAATTAGATTATCAAAAGCCAGGCACGCGTATGAGGGTACAGACGCAGAGTTTATGGACAAACTAATCACCATGTACATTGGCGATACGCATAGCACCCCCCTCCCGGAGTACGACGTAGCTCCCAATGAGGAGCTCGACGCACCCATCACGGAGGCGGAGGTCAGGTCATTAATATTGGGACTAAAAACCAAATCAGCCCCGGGCCCTGACGGGATAACTAAAAAAATTCTAAGAAATCTGGACGATGCCTCTATCAGCGCTCTGACGGAGTACATGCAATAAATTTGGACTAAAAGCCACCTGCCACGCCAGTGGAAGATGGAAAACGTGATCCTAATTCCAAAGCCGGGCAAACCCCCTAAACTAGAAAATCTAAGACCCATTTCCCTAACCTCATACGTGGGGAAATTGATGGAGCGCGTAATCCAGACCAGACTGACGCACTTTATGGAGCAGAACGACCTGTGGCCGCACGAGATCATCGGTTTCCGACCGGGCTTGTGCACTCAGGACGTGATGCTCCGACTAAAACATGACATAATCGACTCACGTTCTAGAGACGCCAAGGTAATCCTCGGCCTGGACTTGACAAAGGCTTTTGATAATGTTAAACACGAAGCGATATTCCACGGTCTCCAAGAAATCGGTGTAGGCGCGCGAACATTCGACTATATCAAGGCCTTTTTGTCCGACAGAACTGCTTGCATGAAGTTCCAAGATATTGAATCCCCAACACTGAAATTAGGAAGCAGGGCCACGCAGCAGGGCTCGGTTCTTTCCCCGTTCCTCTTCAACGAGGCGACGAGGGGCCACCCCAAGCTCTGAGAAGTATACAGGGGCTAAATTTCAGTATGTATGCGGATGACATCACCCTCTGGACCAACCAGGGGAGCGATGTGAGCATCGAGGAGCGTCTGCAGGCGGCGGCGGACACAGTCGTGGACTATGCTGCCAGTAGGGTTCTCTCATGCTCTCCGCAAAAATCGGAGTTATTCGTCTACAACCCAAAGTCGCTCCGGTGCAAACGTAGCTGGGAATTTGACATTAAAGCAGAGGGGAAACCAGACCCAAAGTTAAACCAAATCAGAACCTTAATCAGAATCAGAATCTTGTCACACAGAAAAACGGATATAATGATGGGACAATCCAAAATCTAGAGGGATTTGCCACGCATGCACTTGGCATATTTAAAAGGGTCCCTCTGAAAGGACGAGGCCTGAAGGAAAGAAGCTTGCTTAAACTAACCCAAGCATACGTAATAAACCGCGTGTGCTATGCCACGCCTTTCTTAAACCTCAGATCAGAGGAGAGGAGGAAACTCGACTCGCTCATTCGACGGTGCATAAAGAGGGCCTTAGGCACCAATTACCACCTCCACAGAGAAGCTCCTCTCTATGGGAGTGCACAATACCTGGGACGAAATAGCGGAGGCTGTCAGAATTTCGCAGCTCGAAAGATTAAGCCGAGCGACCACGGGCAGAGCTATCCTCGAAATGGAAGGCCTGCAAAGACATAGGGGACTACGAGGCAAGACAAACATCCCGCTGGACTGCCAAGAAAATATAATCATTCCCCCCTCCCTCGTAACATGCATCTCATATTCAACACGGAGAGGAGGGAAAAGAGAGCAGAAGCACTAATCAAACGCTTTGATTCAATGGACAGCAAGTCGGTTGCGTTCGTGGACGCGGCAAGTCGACCACCGGTAGCCTCGGTGGTCGACGACCGAAGTGCCCCCGTATCGGCCGCCACCATTAGAAGCCGCAACTCGGAAACGGCTGAAGAAGTTGCGATAGCGCTCGCTTCCGTAGGAACGGAAGCAAATTTCATAATTAGCGATAGCAAAACGGCCATCTGGAATTTTCGAAAGGGTAGGATCTCGCCGGAAGCGGCAAGGGTTCTGGCCAGTAGATGGCTGAACAGAAAAATTAGCCTACTTTGGACCCCTGCACACACGTCCGTTCCTGGCGACGAGGCGGCCCACGAGTTAGCCCGAGCTCTCTACTTCCGGGTGGCTGTGGAACCGCCCGACTGCCGGAACATGGACGAGCGTCTGCAAAATTTTACGGAGATTGTCGAAAATTATTGTCTACGCAGGAGACTGGTGCCACCACCGGATAAACATCTAAACAATAGAGAGGCAGTCGCATGGCAGCGCCTGCAAACTGGGAACTTTGTAAACCCTGTCTGGGCATACCATGTTATGCATGAAAGAGAAAACGATGATAGCAAACACTGTGGGGCGAGAGGGACCCTCGATCACATAATCTGGGAATGTGCTAGCTCACCAGGGGCTAAAGCAAACATAAATTGTAGAGAGGCCTGAGAAGCCCTGCTGCGGAGGGAGGACCCTACTCCACAGCAGCACGCCATCCGCCTGGCGGAAGAAGTCGCGAAGAGTCAAGACCTCTTTGCTTGCTTCTAATCGCGGAGGTTCTGGCCCCCGTCCCCAAGGCCTGTGTGCCGGGAACGGGGAGTAGGGGCCTCCTTATCCGGCGGTACAATAATGTTGCTATCATCATCATCATCATCGGCCGTGGTGGCAGGAAACGAGTCTTCGTGCTTGCGCTTAATCAGCACCACCATGCCCGTAACGTTGAAATTTCAGCAGCGCCTAGCCATCACATAAACTTTAACTACTTCTGGTTAAGGTTAGGTAAATGTCTCATAATAAACAACGTTATGAAGATCCAACACGCATGTTGGAATCTTTGTGAAGTGAAGCTATTGTGAATGTTTAATTATATCATGTATAACTAGACCCCATGCATGAAATTATCTTTATTTTCATTTCCCGTAACGCGTAAAATCCAATTTCTTATTTATGCACGGCACGTGTCAGCACATTATCATCATCCAGTGTTCGTGCTTTTAAGCATTTACACGTTCACAAGCTCTCCTGTATGCAAACACTAGTCCATGCCGATGCACACTGTGTGACACCGACGCAGCGACGTCACATAAAGGAAGGCGCTCTTCAACGTTTATCGATGAAAGAATGTCCCGCAGAGGTGTATGTAGAGAGATGGACGACATATGCGTTATAGACCCCTCGTGATACAGCACAGGTACAGTCGAATGCCTATATAAAGAAATGCTTAAGGCCTCTCAAATCATGCGTTGTACAGGTTACTTCGCTGTAAAAGTCGATTAGCGCCCCGCTCGCAATTGAACCAGGACAGAATTATTCCTTTGTTATACAAGTCATTTTGCTGTAGAGACGCTCATTGCAGAGACGGCCGACTGCCTGCATAAAGTAAATTTGGGGCTTCTGTAATCCATTTGTCACCATGGCAGATGCACACTCCGAGGATTCGCCGAAAACGGGAGTATACATACTGGCTACTATGCAACGGCCCCGAAAGTGGGCGTAGGCCAAGTTTAAAAAATTTCGAAGTTCTAAGAAAGTGTTGAATATCGGGCGCTATTTCATTCAGAGGTTCATTGTTTCATGGACACAACATAGTTCGCTCAGTGGCGCTACTTTGGAGGTCAACATCATCATCATCAGCCTGGTTACGCCCGCTGCAGGGCAAAGGCCTCTCCCAAACTTCTCCAACTAACCCGGTCATGTACTAATTGTGGCCATGTTGTCCCTGCAAACTTCTTAATCTCATCCACCGACCTAACTTTCTGCCGTCCCCTGCGACGCTTCCCTTCCCTTGGAATAAAGTCCGTAACCCTTAATGACCATCGGTTATCTTCCCTCCTCATTACATGTCCTGCGCATGCCCATTTCATTTTCTTGATTTCAACTAAGATGTCATTAACTTGCCTTTGTTCCCTCACCCAATCTGTTCTTTTCTTATCCCTTAACGTTACACCTATCATTCTTATTTGCGTAGCTCGTTGCGTCGTCCTCAGTTTAAGCAGAACCCTTTTCGTAAGCCTCCAGGTTTCTGCCCCGTACGTGAGTACTAGTAAGGCACAGCTGTTATACACTTTTCTCTTGAGGGATAATGGCAACCTCATGATTCATGATCTGAGAATGCCTGCCAAACGCAACCCAGCCCATTCTTATTCTTCTAATTATTTCGGTCTCATGATCCGAATCTGCGGCCACTACCTGTGCTATGTAGACGTATCCCTTACCGCTTCCAGTGCCTCGTTACCTATCGTAAACTGCTGTTCTCTTCCCAGACTGATAAACAGTACTTTAGTTTTCTGCAGACTAATTTTTAGACCCACCCTTCTGCTTTGCCCGCCAGGTCAGTGAGCATGGATTGCAATTGGTCCCCTAAGTTACTAATCAAGGCAATATCATCAGCGAATCGCAAGTCAACATGCAGGTCAACATGCAGTGCTTATGCAGACCGCTTTGCTGGAGCTTGTATCTGGTGCGCGTATAGCTTGAATATCCATAGGTCCACAACTACGCGCACTTATTGGGTGTTGGGTTATGTATAGAGTCTGTACTTGCGATTTCTGTGTGAGCTTGCTCCCGTACGCATCCGACTTCTTTTACTTAGTACTGTTGCGCAGAGCGACGAAGGGACAGGACTTGAGGGAGAAAACAACGCACGACACCTGAGCGCAAGGTGTCGTGTGTTGTTTTCTCGCTCAAGTCCTGCCCTTCGTCGCTCCACGCAACAGTGTTAAAGGGAAGCTGTAACGGTTTTCAATTTCAATGAATTGCTGGGATTGGGAAGAACAGACCTAATAATTTACGGTTCCAAAATTTTTTTCTTCGTTTTGTTAAAATAATGGGCGGAAATCGCTTTCTAAATCATCCCCGCGGACACGCCCCCATCGCTTCCCGGAGCGCCGGGTGAGGTGGTTGCCAGAGGAGAGAACCGGCGAGAGTGACGTCATTCGCGGGGACCGAGCTGCCGGACCGGCGTGCTGGCATGCCTCTTTCCGTCCTTCGCTTTACTGAACGACGCTACGAGAGCTTTGCCGCCGCCGCCGCTCACATTTGTTTTCTTTTGCGATTTTCGTAAACTGTTCTTTCCTTCTGTGCTGCGTGAGTGCCCACAGCCAAGGGCGCCCAACATGCCCTCGTTCTGTGCAGCATTCGGCTGCGCGAACACAGGCAGGCGAGACGATGTGGTGTTTCACAGGTTCCCGAAGGACAAGAAGCTTGCAGCGCAGTGGATCCATGCGGTGAGGAGAGATAAGTTCGTGCCGACGAAATCAACTGTGCTGTGCTCGGACAATTTCCGCGATAGCCGGATAGCCTTACGACAAATGCGGAAACGCGTTATTGCTAGCGTTGCTACACTCCGTTTCATACATCAGGTGCAACGCTGTGGAAGCTTGAGATACTTCTTGCAGTGGCTGCGTTCGCACTTAAAAAAAGTTCGGTGTTTCTTGACCCGATGTTTTAGAAAATTTTCCATATATAAGCTCAGTTCTGAATGAAAAGAAAGAATTTACCCATAGAAACAATCAATGTACTTATACGGCTGCTAACACGCTCTTTTAAATCAATTTTCTCTTCGGCATTGTTTAATTGCAGCCCGTCGCGGCAGCTTCACGTGCATGCTCGCGCGAGCAAACGCCACTGGCACGCTGCGAAGCATAGACGGAAACGCGCGCAGTAATAAATTTTGGTGACCGGACTTCGTGCGTAGCTTCCACAGCGTTGCACCTGAGGTATGAAATGGAGTATAGGCTTGCCTGTGACATTAATAATAATAATATTTGGGGTTTTACGTGCGAAAACCACTTTCTGATTATGAGGCACGCCGTAGTGGAGGACTCCGGTAATTTTGACCACCTGGGGTTCTTTAACGTGCACCTAAATCTAAGCACACGGGTGTTTTCGCATTTCGCCCCCATCGAAATGCGGCCGCCGTGGCCGGGATTCGATCCCGCGACCTCGTGCTCAGCAGCCCAACACCATAGCCACTGAGCAACCACGGCGGGTGCCTAGTGACATTCGACGTACGGTTGCAGTTATCGTGTTTACCACACGGCGGTGCTAAAACTTCCCAATATCTTTATGTCAACACTAGCATGGAGCACACATACCGATTCTTGATCGAGCCACAATCGCAAAGTCGTCGAACCATAGTATGAATATTGCACATATAATACCTCTGGCCATCTCTGGATGTGTATGATAAGCAACTTCCATTACTGTACCTCGCAGCACTGCATGTGCGCGCTTTGAAACGCGGCACTGATGTTCGCGATCGTGTATCAACACTCAAAAAACCACGGGACTTTAGACAAGCAGCGGCAAGGTGCTTGACATCGCGGAATTGTACCCGTGTTTACAATCTAATAAGAAGTTAGTGCTTCGGCATCCTTCCAGCAGAAAGTTCCCAGTGACACTTAAGCGCATTTTTTCTCCCGTCATTGGAACGTGCAGCTACATGAAAAAAAAACATACGTACCAGCTAAGATTTCCAACGCGCGAGAAGGTGCACACATCCCTCTCGCTGTTGGCATACGCAACATCGTCGTTGCCGCCGTTGCCGCCATCGTTTTCCGTATCGGCTGTCGGTTCGAACACGTACGGCGAAAATACAAGCTGTCCGAGACAACGAGAACGTTCCACAATGCTTACAACTCGCCTACGAAGCCAGAACAGAACAGCGTGCTACACTGAAACGGCGGCGCCGACCGGCGACTGCCGCGAATGACGTCACAGCGGCCCCGACCAATCACGGGCAACAGCGGCGTTCGCGCGATGCCCTGAGGCGCTGGTGCGCGTTTTCATAAAAAAACAGCCGCTTGCGTTTGTTTCCGCACTTTTTGAACCAGATATTCGTCTCCAGGGGACTCAAAACTGTAGAATGCCGCAGGGAACTCATTTTTTTCGAAAAGTGTTTCAGCTTCCCTTTAAGTACGTCCAACTAACTAGTCCACTGCGGAATTTTCCTGACTTTTTTCTATAAGCATATTTCATGCCATCACCACTAGTTATGGAAACTGACTCTGGCAAATTGTCAACTGCACAAAGCGTTCATGCACTTGTTATACCTTCGACATCAAGTATTTAACGTCACCATTCGTGTATGTGCTACCGTGTGTTCTATTGGTTCGAATAGTAATATGATGCGAGATCGTGCGGACTCGGACATTTCGGTGAAAACGTGATGTATATGTAAATGCTCCGTTATTTGTATGTGATCACCCTGGTGTTATAGCGCCGTCATCGCAATTTACAATGTTCTTACCTTCGTTAATTGGAACAAACATTCCCTAAACAGAAACACACGTATATAGTGCGAGATACTAAGCAACCGACCCACTGACTGACGTAAGTGAAATGGTGCTGGCCTAGCATACGAAGCATCGCGTTAACGAGAGGTGATATTGAACTTGAAAGTACCTGAACTTTGAGCTTGAGAACTTTTGGGAAAGTTTCATGCACACAGCAAACTAAAGCGCACGGAAATGCCATACAATCCGTGCTTTCGCTTCGCAACGCCCCACCGCCACTGCTGTTTTATCTTTAATGGAGCTCGAGATGCTGTAATATTATCACAGGCGCTTATTCTGGGGACGTACTTAAACGTTGCAGAATGTCAAAAATTGTTCCCCTAGTGAGATTTCTATCCTCATCACTGTTCATGTAACTGCAAAATATGAAGCTGTACTCAAGCTACAGCCGCTCTTCAGCACGATGGTAGAACGTGCTATATCTGTTATTCACTGAAACTACGCTAAATGTAGCCGCCCTTTTAACCTAAATATTTTTTTCAAGCTCGTATACAATGAGATGAGGGACCACCTCGGCATATTACGACCTCTTCAGAAAATGAAATTTCTGAACACGTCCCCCGGGCATTAGACGAAATTGTATGCCATCGATAGGGATATTTCCTAGCAGTCTTCAACCCAGCGAGATATAATAACGGACTATCTGTAATGTGTCACCTGTTTCTAGTGTCCTTGTGTCTATCCCCGTTATTTGTCCCCTTGTATGTTTCTGCGCTCCACTACTAGGTTTCAACCCAGTGTCACCTTGGGAGATTTTACGGTTTTCACCGAATCTTAAATATTTTTGTTTCTAAAGAATTAACTCCGCTCTTGTCTTTCTGCCGTGATAGAAATACGACTGCTCTAAGGCGATCTTGCATCTGTTATCGAATCTTCATGAGTTCTTACAAGATGCTCAATCTTTCTTGCCCCAATCGTTCCCGCACTTTGATCCCAATTTCTACTGCCCCAGGTACCTTGCCGTACCGCACTCAGTTCATAGATACCATGTCCCCTCCGCTCACAACATCCCGTAAAGCTGTTTATTACGCGAGACATACTCGTACAGTATTAGTTCGTTCTCCACACGAAGCCCGAAATGAATCAAAATGTTTGTTGGTTAGTGCGCTGAAAGAACTATGCAGGGGCTCGGCTACTATTTAAGTATTTATACTTTAATTTGTAATGCCTATGTCACTGCAAATTTATATTGAAATATCGACGTAGTATGCTCCCTGGTGGGCGCTTTGCGATTTCTGTGATGCAATAAAACTTAGTGATAACTTGATGCGTAAGCCCAAGTGATAACTTGGGCTTACGTGATGCCCTCGAACTTCAACGCAAAAATGTAGCTGCATTTGCCTTTTAAATTGCACGCACTTTCACCATTGTTGACATCCGCTTAAGACACGGGTAGCGTAATTCGTGCACACTCTTGAGCAAGAGTGCAGGGACCAGGGATGGCAGCAATAAAAGTGATTTTCTCTTCTGCCTGCAAATGTGACATCAAAATGAGGACTGCAGTCCAAACTTCACATTGTGCACTCGTTAACTGCACCCACTAATTGGATTCGTAGCCACTGCAGTCGCCAAGTTCAGGTTATGCATAGTAATTACAAAGAAACTGTTTTTTTTCGGCGCGACTCCTTGCTGTGTATACTTTTCCTCACGGCTACACATAGAGAAGGCTGTTAGAAAACGATAACATTGTGCTTACGAGAAATTCCAAAACTTCTTTGATTTCACGTCCAAATTCTTGTGTTTTTTTCCGTAGGTGTTACCACGGACGTTTCCCAACCAAACGTCGTATCCGTTGTCGGCCAACACGTATCCTGAAATATTGCAATAAGAACGGAACAAACGTAAGCATGAACATAAAAAGTAATGATTACATCATTTTCTACAATAAAAAGCTGCATTATTAACCCAAATTTACGCTGTACTGCGGAACTGTCGTTTCTCCGTTTCTGAAAATTCGTGATGAGATGATTTCCTTCACATTTCTTCGGCGATAACTGCAGTTTATCTCCTAGTCTTTTTAATCATGCTTTCCAGTGCGAAAAACATGCGGGCATGTGAACAATAAATTAATAGAGAAAGCTACATACAGATTCTAGGACAAACACGTAGTCGAGTAGGCGAAGATGATGCATATAGTGTACCTCCCACTGCAATTGCTCAACAAACGCAGCTCCAGACTATAATTCTGGCGTCCGTTTGATGTTAAATTCCGATTGCCTGCAAAATACGCGCTTTCCTATTGTCCACAGACGGGAATCCTCCAAACATTCACACATATTTCGAAGCTATCCCCAATCTGGCACCCCATTATGCAAAAGATAGAGTGGGAAAAAGATTACAGGGTACAGCGACTCGACTCACCCAGCGACTGCTTGGGGAAGTCGAGCACAATGGAGGCAGAGTCTGCCAGGAGGCCCGTCATGACGAACACGGGTTTACGCCCGCAGCACGCACCGCCTGTCACGTTGGCGCCGCAGTGTCCATCCCTGCCGTGACGTACCCGGTGCAGTTGCAGCAGGTAGCCGTCCTCCGTCGCCACTTCGTGCGCCTCGAAAGGGTAGCCCTTGCTGCGCACCAACGTCTCCTGCGCTCGTGACAGGCCGCAACACCGTGTATTTTTTAATGTGGTTCTGAACGTTTGAACGCGGCGAATATTGATATGCGTCGAGGAATGGCCTACTGCTTGTCTGGCTGGGGGGGGGGGGGGGGGGGGGTGAGATTATGCGACGCAGGTGCGACAAGCAACACAGAATTAGGCGGCCAATAAACCTAAGAGGCAAAGCGGCACTTAAAAATTGGGCAGAACCCATCTCACGACGAATGTCCACAGTAATGCGTTCGCATTGAATCAGCATAGCCACACAATGTAATGCCACCGCCAAAACGAGTTATACATGAGGTGTGTGCTGCAGCGGGACTCCTCTCTCGCGCTTCTATCTGGACACGCTGCGCCATCTAGTGGCGCTACCCGGAAGTCCGCGCGCGGCTTTCAAGACGAGAAGCGTGGCGTGCCGGTGCCTGCAAACGTTGAGAAATGTTCCCTGGCTTGCCGCTCACTTAATGGCAGATGAACAGTCATGCAAGTTGGTGAATTGTTCGTTGAGGAACAGCACATACCCAGCGAATTCATGGCGCAGCTCGTTAAACCATTGACGTCAAAGGCGTCTATTGAAAAGTGGAACATACGAAGTGCATTTGTGGCGCAGCCTGCTATAGTACATCGGGTTGCTCTCCTTGAGGATTCGATTCCGCTCAGCATCGCATAATTTTAAGGGATCATTCTCGTCATTGTAGAGGCGGCGCATTCCTAGTGGTACATACTTAGTTACCCAAGTTGGCATAAGAGACTTTCATTGAAGAACAGCACACACCTACTGGCCCATACCTGCAGTGACTCCAGTTGGCATCTAATCGGTTTATTGAAGACCAGCACAGACTGAGTGGCACATACTCATTGCTACAGGTCGGCGTGAAAGAGTTTCGTTAAAGAGTTTCGTGCACGTGTTAATGTGCACGATGTGCACATTAGCACGTGCTCCGTCACCCAAGTTATTCCAATGGTTGTTTTCAAACTTTGTTACCTCACCACATCATCGCGATGCCCCAACCATTCGAGCACGAACTACCCATTGACCAGACAGGCGGGAAAACGGTTAGATATAAACATGTATAGATAGAAACACACTTACAAGGAAAGATAGATAGCCCCCCGAAAATTGCGTGAATACCATAAGAATGCTAACGGATAAAAAAAATGGCTTCTTCTTCAAACATACACAGAGACAAAAGGCATTCTATGGAGCTGGGCCCCATACACAATCATCTATCCAGACACGTGCACTACTGCGCCAACTTTTTCACTGTCCGTAAAGCAACCGACAAACAAATGTATCCACATCTGTGCGCGTCACGACGTTCCAATTTCACGTTTTTCCCTTCGTCTGCGTCGTACCCCGCACGTTGCAATTTCTCCCATTGTTTCCACAGCCTCTTTCTCGAGCATTCTGCAATAAAAAAAAAAAAGTAAGCATAAGACAGCACTGAAGAGGTTGCGTTGTGTTCTGCTTTCCTTCGGCCTTCACTTTCTATGTCCTGCTTCACTTCTCTCGAGAGCGTACTGAATGTCAGGCACGAGCAACCTTGCGTTGCGATGCAAATGAGCGGATTTGCATTTATTTGTTACATGCGATGCCACCGCAACCAGGCGTATGCGATTCGCTGAAGCATGACGCCGTGCCTTTGTCACAGTAGCGTTCTCGCTCATCCGCGAATGCCACGGGCAGTGCGATACGTGTCAACATGCTACCATTATGGAGGCACTCCTTCCCGCGAAAGTCATTCCGAGCGTACACCGTCGCTCGCCCTTTCTCTCGTCCTCTTCGACGAAGACATTTGAAAGTTTTAACGCGTTGCATTAAGCAATGCTTCCAACAGTTGCAGCTCATACACCGCTCTCCGACGTAAATGTGCGTTATTCTGCCCTGTTATTTATTTCTGGTTGAAATGTTTTCAATAATATGAAAACTTTACATTGCTTCCATCTGAACGACAAAAAATTACATGAAAATTACGAAAAAATTATCACTATAGGTCTTGGAGATGAAGGTCTTTCCAACGAAATGCCAAGGCCTCAAGCTGTTGTAAGCAGCACTTGGTTCTTCAGATTTTCTTGTTTCCCGATCATAATGGTGCGAAATATAGGCACCATGTTTGTGCCACCCAAGGCAAGTTGTGCGGCTTGGGCAGCGTGTTCCGCAGATACAGCGCAGAGCGCAGATACCGCGGAGTGATGCGACGCGTGGGCATTTGCGAAACGTCAAGGTGAGCCATATTTATCTCTCGCACAATTCGGTAAATTATGCTATTGCTTCAAGTGGTGCTGCTTTGTCAATATTACGTTATTACCATTTATGAAACACGCGTTTTTTTGCACGCGAAGCTGTGTATGGCCAGGCCATTTCCATCGTCCGCAAACAACCCGCGAACTAGCTCGTTGGCGCGCCTCGGCGCAACCGTGTGAACGCGCTCGTGCCACTACTCACGTCTTCTTCCACAGCTGACCCCGTTGCCGCTCATCATTCCAGCGTAGAACAGGCACGTACCCAGGATATCTTTTTCGGGGGGGGGGGGGACCCAACCGAAGGTAACGTTTCTATGCAAATGAGGGGGGGGGGGTACCTTTACTAGTACAAATGTGAATAACGCCCACCATTCACCATAAAAACATGTAAACCCACAAAAGAGAAATGAAACAAGGTGTATTTTATAGGTACGATAGGTGCGACGTGCGATACACCTCTCATTTACTTGGCAAGCAAAGAACCACGTCGAATGGACCCGCGCAGGAAAGAAGCGCAGGAAGAGCACTACCAAGAACAAGTAAAGAAGCAAAAGTGTAAAATAAAGATTACTTTAGTAGAACAGAACTTAAAAGAACAGCAGTTGGCAACAAAGGCACACGGACCGCGCAGAGTTCTACTACTCCACCAGCCAATCACAGAAGCATACAAAATCGTCGTCATGCGGCCTTTTCAAAATGGCGTCGTACTTGAAACCTCCGAAGCGTCTGCTGTTCTTGAGTCTTTTCATCGGCGGAAGCAATGAGGTGTGCAACAGACAGGGACAAAATGTACGGAGTCTGAGTATTTCACTTTTGAAAAGACTGCGGGGCAGTCCATTTCACTGCTGAACCCGTTTTACTCATGAAACTTCACTGCGAACTGAAGTGAAACTTCACAACAAATAGTTGTAGTGAAGCAAGCAGTGTTATTTCATTTCAATTAAGGATTAGGCATTCGCCATTCCACTATGATAGGCGAGGGAAAAGGTATAAAATTTCGCGCTAATGATTTTATTTTTGTATTTACCGCCTTATTTGGGTAACACAAAAAGTTTGAAGTAAGAATTATTTGCAGCCTCGGGGGGCGGAGGAGCAGTGACTGGCGGTTATGAGGGCGTGGGTGCTAAGTTGCAGACTTAAGTTGTGTCCGACTATAGAAGCGTTTTTTTTTTAATTAGCTCTGGAAGAATGATACAGAAATACATATTTGCGGAACAATCAATGTTATTTTACATCCCTCGTTTACTGTTCTAGCAAGTGCCACAACCGACTCGTATTGTTATTTGGGAATTTACGTAACGATACGTGGCCGCCAGTCGCATACAACCGCGTATGGCGCAGAAAGCTACGATTCTACACGTATGCGCCCACCGCGGAAGGCTGGAAAGGCACCTACATAAGCACAGCAGGGATGTGGCTACGTTAGGTGGCTCGAATGATAACTGTAGAAGCGTAATTCAGAACACACGGAATTGTCCTCCACTTCCGGCGGCGTTTTCTCTACTTCCTTTTTAAATAAAAACATGTTGATCCATAAATATTTTCATACACAAGGGTTAAATTTATTAATTTTCCCTTTTCCTACCTGTTTGGCTGCTCCCTTGGCCCACTCCCTTAGTGGATCGCTTAATTTCTCAAATGCTTCCGACTCTTGTTTCCAATTCGCAATTTTGCGCGAAAAGAGCTGTACAATTAGGGAAAAACCAGACGAGTTAACGGGTGACAGTAATATCGCCCATGAGTTGAAGGTTTATTGCAGGGCTTGATGATGGACGCTCTCTCGCATTATTTTATTTTCCATCTTAACCAGTCCATATCGTTGCCACATGGTTCCAAGGACCTGTCAGCGTCGCGGCGAGCCGTCATTCGAAGAAATAATGAAACAAAAAGAAAAGTTAAACGCAATTGGCATTTTCTCTGGCGGCAACTCGTTCCAAGTGCATACAAACTGCAGCTGACCACGAACTGAATCCCTTTCGCGGTCCCTGGGTTAGTCTAAACGAAGAAGGTTGAAGTAACGAAGCAACAACGATGCGCGTGACCGTTGAATAGACGGTGACAACTGAATGCACCTCGAGTTAATCGCGCGAGCACCGAATTGATGGGGAAACTGGCCTTCACACCCCAGGAGACGCCGATAACTACCGCCATCCAAAAGGAGTGAAAAAGGCAGCAAAGTGTTGACCGCGAAATAGCTGCCAAGTCTCAACATTGATTTGGCGGCACTTTAGGAATGTGTGTGAGAAGAGGTGGCGTGGGCGGGGAGTGGGGGGGAGGGGGGGGGGGGTGTGCGTCTTAATTTCGGGCAGGGGAGGGGGGGGAGGCGGGGCCCCCCTTGGGTACGTGCCTCGCGTAGAATTTAATTTCTGTTCTGTTATCGTAATGGGAAGCCCGCGCTAATTTTTTGTATTATTTACGGTGATATAAATCATTGATTAAGGAGCTATGAGTCATTCATTGTCTTACGCGACGGACGCATTCTATACAAGAGGTGATGCGAGAATTGCTCACACCTATCGTCACGATGCCCACCGATCGGGGACAATAAATATGTTCGCACATTTGTTCAAATTTCTATGTCATCGCTTTGCCGCGTGCTAAACAGCTTCTCTGGTCATCCCGCTTCACAGAGTGCAATGGCTCAATTTTTTTTTAGTTTTGATTTTCTTTTCTTCCTATTCTTGTATGGTATCAGCTATTTTGTGTAAGGCATCACAATTTCTACGAGAATCATTTGTCGAGAAATGTCTAACAGCGTTATCGACTTCGGTTTCTGTTCGAGATAACCTCGCTGCATTTATTCTGACGCAGCTAGTGGTGGAATTCATTCCGCAATGACGGGATTTATCAAACCCAAGCTCTGTACACATATACATGTGTACCACTTTGTCAAATTCTCGTTAAGCCCACCTTCTCAAGCTGCATTTGCGAACGATGCAATTCATTTCGCCCTTCGTCGTCGTTGGCTTCGAGGAAACGGTGGCGCCGTCATTGCCGTCATGCATGCCGCGGCAAAAAAAGAAAAGTAAGTTGAAAATTAAATGTATGGTTAGCTGAGGCTTGTCTAGAGTATGATAAAGCCCGATTGATGATAATTTATTGAAAACTGCTCGGTTGCCGAGTTATATCACCATTTAGTGGACGCAAGTTTGCATAAATAAAAGGTCTTGCTTTTCGAAATTTGTCGACCTTAAAGCCTGTCGAATGACGTGCCTCAGACTGCGTGTGACATGTAGCTGTGGCGGCGGGATGTCGCGTTCTGCTGCTGATGGAGAGTTCAGTTACGAGCTGCACGGACCTCATTCAGATAGAAATGGACTGCAAGGACGCCCGCACGTGCGCTTTAAATAACACAAAGCGGCCAAAGATTAGTTGAGAGTCATTCGTTGCACCGTCTCTGCGAACCCTCCAGTAGCTTCGCACTGCAGCGAACTGTTTGACCAGCGATCATGTCGACAAATGCTGCAGGTCAATGTGAGTACATGCTAGCAAGCGGGGAGCACAGAAACTGGTGAATTATTGTTTTTGTTAATTACGCCCGCAAGCAATGCCTCCCCTAGGAAAGACAGTGCAGTGGGACATCATTTATTGTATTTCAGCAGTCGCTGTTTCTTTTTCTTTGGGGGGGGGGGGGGGGGGGGACTGGCACGTGAGCCTATGTACGTGCGCATATTTCGCGCGTTTATTCCTTTGCATTTTCTTTTATAAATCCTCTTCCTCCTAAATTAATTCTAACAGTCTCCAAACGAAGCCGCGACCTCATGCTCGTCATCAGAACGTCGTTTCCTCTTTTAGCAAGGTCCGGGCACTGGGACCCTCCGTTTCTTTCTTTAATTATAATGACTTTTTTGTCATACTACCATTTATGGGACTTTTGGCAGACAGCTGCGCTTTCTAGAGAAATTTCTAGAGAATCGAAGGACCTCCATTTTTCAAACCGACCCTAATAAAATTTCCAACTGGTGTGATGCATCTTTTATGGCTCTTAATGTAAAGAAATGCAATGCGGTCATAATCACTCGGAAGACTACCCTGTCGGACCCTTCGCGTTACTGATTCCATAGCTAGGCTATCTCTTTCATTGTTAAATACAAGCATCTAAGTGATAACATTGCTAATGACCTGCCCTGAAATTACCACACCGGGTACGTGTCCGATAATGCGAACCGCACAATAGGTTGCCTTCGTGAAAACTTCTCTATTTTCCCTGCTCCAGGACCAACGCAGTCTCGTCGCCCGGGCCAAGGAGGCACCCAAGGCAGAGAGCGGGTTCCTGGTGTAAGGAATCCTCCCACCTAGGGGGTCGGCACGTTGAGCTACTGGGGCTAACGTCCCTTGAAAGCCCATGCCGCTGCCTTCCCATACATTGCACCCCAGGCTCCTTGTCGTCATTTTAACTACTTCAATATTACTCGACGCAGTAGTGCTATGCTACTCGAGTCACTCTAACTCGTATTTTTTGGGTGTTTTGTGTTACTCGCGCACTGACCGCCTGACCGGCTCTTCTAATGCTACAAAAACATGCCGCCGACGACACCTCTGAATGCTCCCAAACCTCTCGCTTCCCCCACGCCCTCCCATGCACCCCTTCCTTCTTTTTCTTGTTCTTTCTCTCCTTCCTTTTTTCCTCTTGGTGTCCCCCCCCCCGTTTTTTTCTCTCTCCTTTTCTTTCTTTTCTCCAAGCCTTCCCACTCTCCCGCTCTTGTCCCCTCGTCTTGGGAACGACGCTCACAGACGTCAGGCGACAGCGCTCATTACCTCTGAAGTCTCTCCCTTTATAACCAGCCGCCACCGACAACAAACGCACGTGGCGTAATTGCACTAACCCCTTAAAACTAACCTGCCGAGGATGACGAGGCCGCCTTTGACAAAGATAGGTCCTCCTATCGAAACGTTGGCCAGCCTTTCTGAGGCACCTTATCCCTGTTTACGAACTTTATACCACAGTGTGCTATTCCATCTGTCAGCCCCGTTCTTGAAGTTAGGTTGAGTTAGATGCGGCGATCGCCTAAACAGGCATCAGCCCTGGTGGCTATGCCACGCTCCACCATCCCCAATGCCATGTCCCACCGACCTGTCCACATCCCAAACCTGAGTGCCGCCACCACGGTTTAGGGACAATAATATCTGCTTACGGCAGCAGGCCTGGACTGAGGCTATCTACTCATTAAGCGCTTCGAAACAACAAAATTATATCTCTTTTTCTTCGTTTGTGTGTCCCCCTGTCACAAAGTGCGTGCCTGCGTCCATGTCGACATGGCCGCCATTGCCGACGCAGCCGCAGCGCCGCTTAGATGGTGGCAGGGAGGCAAGCTCCCTATTGTTCCTGAGCTCGCCGGACCGGTGGTCACGGGCGTCGCAAAAGTGTGACAAGGGACGGTCCAGCCACGGCGAGCGGGCAGAGTAGTTTGGAAGACCGAGCAGCGGGTTCGTGCTCCGAGAGGCAGCTGGAGAGGTGATCGGCAGCCTGAAACGCCCAGGCCGGAGTTTTTGCCGGTAGATCGATAGACGGTACAAGTATGTCAAGAACTTCGGCAGCGAGGTACCAGCAGCCCGACGCTTCTTCAGATGGGGATCTCGGCGACCACGCCACAGATAGGCCTCGTGTTACAACCTGCTCTAAAAACTTTCCGCCGGATTCTTCTTTTTTTTTAATCGCGTTCCATCTTTCATTTATGTATTCATCGCGTGTTCATTTTTGTATGTTCTGTTAATGTAGTGTTTGCCACGTTTATTGTCGCGTGTATTTTTCATTTGTGTTGCGCAATTGCATTTTTTTATTGCGCGAGTGTTAGTAATTCCCCTGTGGTGGGCTTTGTGTCGCGCGTCGCGTCAGAGTTCGTGCTGTGTGTGACCCGCCGGCTTTCCGCGAGGCTTTGCAACATCTACTTTCAGTTTGCGTATTCTTGTTTTCATCATGTCTCTGGCCTACTTTTATTTTATTAAATTGGGCGTGTGCTTTTTACTTCGCCTCCCGTCTCATACATCTGATCCACGGCGTGGATCTTATCAACAGTCAGCAGTCGAACCATCCCTAAATGCACGCCGGGTGGATTTGTTGTCACGCCATCGCCTCCGGCTCGGAGTGTGCGAATGCATTACCCCCAATTTTTGACAAACCCTCATACTGAATCATTTCCTGACGCTATTGAAGTTATTCATATTCAGTCTGTTAGCTTTATCAAAGCTAAATATTTCAACCTTGTCGGTGTCGTCTTGTAAGTCGACAAAAAAACCTGTAAGTTTTTTTTGCTCGTCTTGTAAGTCGTTTACGTGTTTCCCGCAAGATTTAATTGAGTAAGGAGTACCTAAGGCAAATACTTTTTACGACTCCTAACTGTAATTTACTCGTACCAATCACCACATGAAAGTTGGTGTCCCAAGCTGCCGGAATAACCAGTCTATCTTGCTCATTCCAAAGCCTATTCAAAACAGGGACCACCTTTCCACCGTCATTGTCTTCATGGCGGACCAAAGAAAGATTCGAAGTCCACCATCAACATTAGTATCACATACCGGTTTTCCCCTGTATCTGAATTTTGCATTCTTGTAGTATTTTCCCACCCCATTCTGAAAAGCCTGGCGGCCCCGGAAGTAAATAAATTTTAAAAATTCGCAGTTCAGCCCGAAAGGAGCACCGATTGTGATAGCAAATTAGTACATAGCTGTACGAAGTAAGGATAGTAGTTTTAACGGCACTATAAGCTTGTAAACATTCACTTACTAACTAAATAAAGAATGATAGAATATGTAAGCGTGACTCAAAGCGGACGTAGAAAGAAACAGACACACCGAGGCAACGCCGTCTTTGTGTGTCGGCTTCCTTGTACGTCCTTTTTTCAGTTGCGCTTACACCATTATGTGATGGATTCAAACTAACTAGCTCACAACGTGTTTTAACTAAATTAACCAGCACGGTGTCAAGCGCACACAGGTAAACATCAGCACACATCGCTCGACGACAGCGGAAACTCTCTGTGAAAACGCTGGAGTTAGAAATCTCGGCAGCAGCCGCGAGCCAATTGACTTTCGTTCATCTGTCGCTTCAACACGTACGAAACGTCGCAAGCACAGCGCATAAGAAGCTACCGGTACTACACGCACCCTGCGAACATCACAGATCGCTTTGAAGATGAGCCCCGCGCGCAGATTAGTCACGTCGCAAACCGCTTTCAAGACACACGAGCGCCGGCAACGCGTCCTATACGGCGTCCGCGATTCGCGTGGCCAACGCCGTCGTGGACGCCGCGGTTGTGTCCAATCTGTACGGAGCGGTGGGCGAGAGGGACGTCGAGGCACCGTAGCAGCCGCCGGAGGACAACGCTCCTCCTCCCTCGCCTCAGCCCCTCGCCTTGCGCGCCACAGGAGGGCACGCATCCGGGCCGCGTTCCTCACTGGCGCGTGCGAGATTGAACCGCGTTCGCCGGCTCACCCTCCCACGCTTTCACTCATACGGAACCTCATGGCGACGGCAGAAATGCGCCTGGAGTGTTCATATAACGGCTATAGCAATAAAATTATCTACTCAGCCGCCACGTCAGGTGTGCGTCGTATATGTTAATAAACAAGCAAGCACGGCGTAAAAAGTTCTCTGTGCTCAAAAAAATACTTTAATCGCTTTAACCACACGTTTCAAAAGGCAAATGTTTACACAATACGAAAATGGGACCGAGAAGTTCACATGCTTCGAGGCATATACGCCGACGGTCCCACAGACTGAAATGAAAAAAAAATTAAATTATGCGGTTTTACGTGCCAAAACCCTTTCTGATTATGAGGCACGCCGTAGTGGAGGACTCCGGAAATTTGACCACCTGGGGTTCTTTGACGTGCAGCTAAATGCAAGTACACGGGTGTTTTCGCATTTCGACTCCATCGAAATGCGGCCGGGATTCGATCCCGAGACTTCGTGCTCAGCAACCCAACACCAGAGCCACTGAGAAACCACGGCGGGTCCTGGAGTGAAGTATATGTGTACATTCGCGCACAAGGTATCGCAGGGAACGCCAGCGCAAGGCCGGACTTCGCAAAGCGCCAGTACAGCTTCCAAGGCCGTGCACTGGAGCGAACCTGCGCAGCTACAGTGGAGGCGTGGCTTCCTGCAATCTTGCGCAATGTTTTCGCGCCGACGGAAATGTTCACTGGAGTCAAAAGCGCAGTGCAGTAAGCTCGACGTGGTGAAACCGTCTCCCTTACGTGTGCGGTATGCATACACGCTAGGGCTGGCTTGCCGCTACGCGAACATGCTACTGAAAGCTAATTTTGGTTCACCGCACCGAAACGCAGGCTTGATTCAAGCAACGTACAGAACACGAAGCCACGCATTTAGGCATCGCTGCGTCTGTGCAGGTCTGCTTCGATGTGCGGCCGTACGGTGCGCAGTGGCGCTCCGCGGAGCGTGGCCGCGGGCGCGCGTGCCAGCGGTATTTTCGTGGGCGAGTGTAGCGAGCAGGCGTCACGCTAAAGTGCACCATGCAGTCATCCGGCAGCGCGCAAATATTTTCTGCACCAGAAGCGGTCGCACAGAGGTCAAAGCTATCGAAAGGAAACGAAGCAACGATCTGCAACCGTTGGAGGCCGCGAAGGATGTTCTCGAATGCGATGTGTCACTTTCAAGTAAGTGCGCTCAGTTTCAGCACTCATGTTTGCTAACCAATAAACGATAACTTTATTCCGCGTGCACACGTGTCATTGCATTTTATTGTCTTAACGACCACTAATTAGCGCGGTTTTACACTTAAGGTTTCAATAGGTAAGCTATACACATGCATTAAAAATTTGCGAAGTTTAACGTCCTAAAACCCGTGAGAATAGCGGGTTATAGGGGACGCTGTAGGTGATGCGGATAAGGTTGTACTTTCTGCGGTTCTTTAATGCGCACCCGAAACCGGGCGCAAGGGCGTTTTTTGCATGCCGGCGACATCTAGATGCGGCTGCCGTGGCAGGAATTGAAGCGGAGATCTTGTGGTCAACAGCGCAGCGCCATGACTACACATCCAATGCGGCGGCAACAGATGCATTAGCAAAAATATACGCAAGCGATGCAGGTATAATGCAGTTAAATTAGGAAGATGAGTAGTGCGGGATGCAAACAAGATATCCACGTATATACAGCAATAAAATAAACAAATAATTCATTACAGATTAATACTTAAAGCATGAAAGAATCATCTTGAGCAGCTGATAGTAGCAATGTCATTGGGACGACGTTACAGCCTGTGGCTGCTGTGTAAAAAAAAAAAAAAGATACTGCTTTGTTGCCGCCCGGGGTAGCGTTGAGGCCAGGAATCCTTCCAAGCACAGGGTTGAGTACGTCCGGGAGCAGGTTTATTTACGTTATTAACACTGTCTCCAAATACGGAAGCTCACTCCATGCGGGAGCATTTTAAATGTCTGAGCTCACATTAGGCCACGTCACTACTACCCCCTCCCCCTCCCCCCCTCCCCCCCCCGCGCCAGAGGTGCCCGTTTTAAAACAGTCGTCTTCCCTAGACGACTAGACTATGGAATCTGGTGGCTGTATCTCGGCCAAGCGTAATCGTCCAACCGCTCGCAAGATCCCTCCCGTGACGTCACACCGTTCCGCCGGACTCCGCCTCCAATGTTGCACAATCGCCCCCGCATTACGAGGCAACCACGTGGCAATTCGGGTCGGCGCGGTTACCACGGTAGTCTTCGACGTTGGCCCCTTTCATCAAATAGTGGGCTCTCAGTGACGGTCAGCTTGCAACGACCGTTCACGGTTGTTACCGCGTCTACAGAATCAGCTGGTCGTTGCCGCATTGAGGGAAGATTCTTTGTTGACGGTCAGAGTCGCGTCGACGTGTGGATGGGGGCTGACGAAGGGGCGGGGTGCCTCGTCGGAAACACGCAAGGAATGACCTTTGCCGTGTTGAGACGCAACAGCTTCGAGTGTTCGTGCATTTACAAGCGTGCATGTCTATTCCAAAAAGAGACACTAGTTGTGCTCATCAATCTACGCATCTACTTATTCAGCGCGTCGTGCTCGTCCTTACTTATTCGTAATTAATACCTGCAATTTAGTTCTGGTCGCGGGCTTTGGGCGCTAGGAGATTCTTCTATGTGTCCAAGAGCGTGCATTGCTAGAAAAACTCCAGAATGTAAAGTAGTGACGCTCTGATAGTAGGACAGACGCCTGCGCATTTGCGCTGTGCGCACTGTTTCTTTTTTTTTTACATATGCGTGACTAGCATAACAAAAATTGAGCTCATAAAATGCGCGTGTTGGAATATGTATGAACCGAAAGTTTCGTGAACCGCTTACTAAGATCCTATAAAACTGTTTATCCCATCCACCTCGTTTTCCAGCACAGTGATTACGTGTCCACCCTGCATGGCATGGAGACCCCCACCACGCGACCCACGTGACCGCGGATTACAGTTGTCTACACGATCGGCCTGCTTTATTCGGCGATAAAGTGGCCAAGATGATGCGCCAAATCCCGGAGAAGATGGCACAGAAAGCACCGCTTTAATGAAGGAATTATGCGCTTGAAGGTGTGTGTCTGTTGCAGTCAATTTATTCCGTAAGAGGCCACCTAGTGGACATGTCCATCACGTTTGCTGCTGAAGTGCTGACTGGCTGGGCTGGGGTATGCGTCAGAAGGAGGCAGGCACTCCAGCCAATCAGCACTTCAGCAGCAGACTAAATGGGCATGTCCACTAGGTGAACTGCCAGACTCGGCACATCAGTAGGCGTAGTACAGATGGGCATATGTATAAATGCGAGGTGGTATCAAAAATGTTTGAGACCACCTCTGTTTTCGAGGAAGTACTTTATCTATGTAGATTCTAACACCGTCACAAGTGGAATAGTTTCCTTGCGTAGCAGCGCAGCTCTCTAAGTGCGTGTCGTCACCTTGCGAACGTGTTCTGGAAATCCTAATTGTACGCGTCGAGCAGCTTGCGCCATTTGCGCTTGATTTCAACAATCGTGTCCAAACGGCCACATTTGAGCTATGTTACACAGCGAAGCTGTATATGGCTAGGGTTACATCTATTATCCGTGTTCGTGCGTCAACAATAAGTTAGCGTGGGTCGATCCTGGAGATCGGGCCGACCCGCGGTGGAGGTGAAGCAGGCTCCAAGCACTCCGCCGCTAATAATAATAATAATAATAATAATAATAATAATAATAATAATAATAATAATAATAATAATAATAATAATAAATTCAAGAAACAAATAAATATATCCATGTATATTTCGTATTTGCGCGTCAACAATAAAAAGGCGTGCCTGGGCCGATGCCATAGATAGTGCAATACCGGGCTGACCCCGAGGATGAGGTAAAGCGGGCTTCAATCAGACCACCTCTAACAATAATAAAAGATAGTAATAAATGTAATAAATAAATCAACATCCATTGTTTCAAGTCGATGGGCAGACTGTAATGGTTTGTGAACAACAACATATGGACTCATGAGCCGGAGGCGTTGCCAACTACGCAAAGGACCAAATGTATCTACAGTCACACACCCTTGACTCGCAAGAAGACAATGCCACCGACTGTGGGGATGTCTGTGTCGTACAAATTAAAGACGGAATAGTGATACACACGGATGATATATATATATATATATATATATATATATATATATGTACACATGTGTGTGTGTGTTATGACGTCTCTGTTGGAGTGACGTTAATTTGGCCCGAGTACTCGGCGTCTAACTAGCAAAGGCACACACCCGAGGATGATGATCAGACACGGAACTGAAGATAAGGATCGTTCAACGTAGGACGATGATGATAATATACAGACGAAGAAAGAAGACGAGCGTAATAAACGCCCAATATATATATATATATATATATATATATATATATATATATATATATATATATATATATATATATATAAACGAGAAGAGAGGGGGTTAACGGAGGGTCCCGATTTTTATTAGTCATATCATGAGAAGCCAACAAACGTTGGCTTCTCATGATATATATATATATATATATATATATATATATATATCTGTCTGCACACCCAAGTGCGACATTCAGAAGTTCATGACCACGCACCTTGCATGGGTTGCCGTGATGACACTAAGCTTGTGATCATCGTTGGAGATCTCAATGTGGACAGTTCAAAACCATAAAAGAAATGGTTCACTCAGTTTCTGCTAGAACCGTTTCGTTTGAAATACAACACCAATTCAACTCACTCAACTATTGAACAATGGTCGTGTATAAATTTAACTTTGGCCAAGCTTCTAAGTTTGTAACCGAACCAAAGGGTGTATATCACAGTAGTGCCGTCACTACCATAAATACACGCACCGTCGTCTAGCCCTGTGTGAATTGCTACAGCTTCGCTGGTAATCCACCTTCATAGAGTGCAATGAATCCTCAATGTTTTTTTTTTTAATTTGGTATGATAGTTACATCAGTCGCATCCAACTCTGCGGAACGTCTTTCACGTCAGCAATAATCACTGGCGACGAAACTCCGGTGTACGAGTATGATGCTAAGACAGAGGTTAGTCTGAGGTTAGTCTTCGCTGTGGAAAAGCCCAACGTCACTACGGCTGAAAGTTCAACGCTAGACAAAGTGCATGCTCATAGTCTTTCCCGACATTTACACCATTCGCCATCAGAGATTTGGCCCGTATGACAAGAGGATCAAAAGTGAGTTTTATACTGATGTTTTATTGGCTCTGAGGGAGGTTGCTCTGCGAAAACAGCCTAATTTGTGGCGCACAAAAACCTGGGTGCTGCATAACGACAAGCCACCCAGCCACAAAGCACTCTATACCTGCGAGTTTCTCGCCTGAAACAAAATTGTTTCTCTTTCACAAGCGCCATCCTATGGCGTTGTACTCCTAAGTTTGCGAGAGCGTAACACTGCGAGTTCTATTAATTCCACTAGACTGAGAATTAGATCCACTCGCTACTACGGCGACCTACCAAGCATGAGGTTATGTTGTTACACAGTGCCATTACACGGTCCATGACATTTTATCGTCAATTAGTGGTTAATATGTCGTTAGAGCGTGCCAAAACCGAAAGGACTCATGCAAAAAAACAGTGGATGCAAAATCGCACGTTAACGCTTTCGCCTCAAGAAAAAGTAGCCCAAGATCACAGGTGTGTCAATAGCTTCCTGGAGTGATACATCTACGGTGTATTTGCACAGGAAACTGGTCTTCCACTCATCAATAACCTTGCAGTAACGCAGAGCGCGAACATCGCCTGCAATTAGCGTCTCTCCGTATTTTTTTTTGCATTGTTCGGCAGCCGTAACGTGCCCCAAAGTTACAAACGTTGACAAACAAACAGTTCAAAAAAGTTATGCACGATAACGTTCTCGCGAACAGCAGACATTTGCAAGAGAACGTTAACGCTCACAGAAGCATTCGAACCCAAAGGCTAGTTTTGAAGATACCGCATTGTCCAAAATTCATTTTTCCTGCAAGACGTTTGGTCACAGTGACGTTTGGTCACAGCCGTAAACAATTTCAGACGTAAAGGTTTTCGCCCGCGTGCATTGGCTGCGAGGTAAAGCTAGTGGGGGAAAAAAACTTCCTAGTTACGCAATCTCTCCCGCTCGTTAGTACAATCATGGCTATTGCAAGCTCTTGCAGGAGATTATGTGTACAGTGAGGCGAACACCTCTGGTGAAAACGTTGCCAAATGATAACTGATAGTTTGTCAGGCACAAAATCTGCATTTCAACTGAACTGTGAGGTCGACAAATTGAGGGCTCCTACATGTGATCTGCTTAGCTCAAATTTCTCGCCGTGATACAAGTGAGCTTATCTGCGTGGAGAACTCAGCACCCAGGTGTTCTGGCTTTTTGAAACTTTCGCAACACGACCACCGTGACTGGGAGCAGAGGCCAAGTGATCGAATTTCTTAGCAGGCGAACTTCGCAGTCGCAGTAACAGCACGAAGGCAAAAAAAACCTATTTTGTTGCAGCCGCTTTACGGCCTAACCCGCCCCATCCTAACCAGCAAAATGTGTTTCAGTTCCCGAACCAACGAGCAAGATCACATGTAGGAGTTACCTGAAAATTATGAAAGCAACAGAGGTACAGCATTTGTGGGAAACTTGCGTAAGCAACAGCACCTCCTCCTCACCCCCCCCCCCTATTTCATGCCACTTTGACAAAAAGGAATTCATAACCGGCGGTATGGTTCACATGAGGCTTCTTCACCACACATGGTGTTTCTTGTTATACAAATTAGGTTGTTTCTTTTCGTGCCTTCACTTTCTCGTCCAAAGATGACTTGCGCTACCACTAACATTTGTGGAATACCACTACGTCCTGTAGTGGTATTGAAGTTTGTGTCAATGTTATAGTAGTATCAATTGGAAGTTATCGCGTGTGTTCGTCGTAATGGCCAATTCTGTCCCTCATGCCGTTTTCTGCGCTACGAGTAGAAATTATTGCGCAAACGATTTATACACAACAAAATATATATAAAAACAAAATAAAAACAATATATATACACAAACATATAAAGAAGTGAACTTACGATGGTTGTGCACACGTCGGGGTCTTTAGCGTTGTTGCTCATGAGCCTCGCGGTGAAATTGAGAGCCAGGCCGATGCTGCTCACAATCAACCCTGGAACGACCTGTGCCACGGCCACCATTCCCGAGCCGGAGCCGCGGGTGCAGTTGCGCGAATGTTGAGCGTGCACCGCCGTGGTGCGTTCGCGTCTCGGCCGCCGACACTGATCCGCGACATCGCAAGAGCGCCGATGCAGGCTGTGTGTCCTTGCGCTTGCGGAGAAGCTTCGCTGACTCCATCGCGCGCACGGCTGTTTCTACAGCAGATATGCGACGACGTCGTCGCTTCTCGCGCTGCTACACACGTTCTTCTTGTGGCGCGGAAGGCACTAATGATACAACGGCGCATTAGGGAAATGTTGCCGGTCTATTTGCATACGAAAACTCTCACTCGGGAACGGCACTCAATACAACTTTGTCCTTGCTATTTTAAATCAAGTATAGAGCGAAATAATATATATGCGTATACGAGATATCGCTTGGCGTTTCGTTCTTTTTTAAGGGTGCGTTGTTCCCTATGACGAATGGGATTTAACGTTATGAAGGCGGTGCAGCGTTACTTTGGTTCCTATAAAGCGCCCCTGAAGCTAAGCGCATCTTCAATTCTGCCCTTAGCAGAATGCTGCCACGGCAGCGAGTCGAGCCCACGACTTCGTTCACAGCAACAGAACGCAAAACAACTGAGTAACCGCGGCTGGTTATTTGCCAGGATAGCCGTGCGTGTTTTGAAATTAATGTATTTATTACTTCGGTATTGATTAAGAGACTAAATAACGTGCAGTCTCCCATTTGTTTTATTGCTCCTTTGCCAGATTGCTTGCACAATAATTACAGCTTCGAAAGATATCCGTTGTACTTCCGCCCATATACGAGGTTTGTCCAAAACAATGCAGTGAGTCGGCAAAAAATGCGTGAGAAAGTCTCGGATCACGATGATGTCGAATTTCTCAAGTTTGAGATTTCACCGTACGACGCAGCTTTAAAATTTGCCAGTCAACAGAATGCGTGGTATTAGCTTGCGACTTTGAAGCACCTGCCACCGTCGTAAGGGCAAAACTTAGCTTTAGCTCTATTAATGGCAAGACGCTCTTTCTGCGCCGTAGAATAATTGGCTTCCGCTTTCGACAGCGACCCCTTAGCGTAGCAATGAGCTTTCGAAGTCCGTCTTTCCTCTGAACCTACACAGCCCCAAAGTTTAAGCTACATGCATCGGTGTGTGTTTCGGAGTCGGTTCTTTCGTCGAAGTGTGCAAGTGTCGTGCGTCATTTCAGTTCTTCAAATCCTCTGACTCGCGGTGCTCCCCGCTTGAACTCGTCGTCACGTTTCATTCTATGTGTCAGTATCTCAACGATATATGAAAAGTTCTGGACAAAGCACCTGTAATATGCACACAGGCCAAGGAATCTGCACCCTGCCTTCTAATTGATGCTCTGCTGGAGCTTTGCAATGGCAGCGGTCTTCTGCGGGTCAGGACGGACTTTAGGCTTACCTTTGATGTGGCTAGAAACAGGAGCCCTTCGTAAGCGAAGCGGCAGTTTTCCGGGTTCAGGGTGAGTCCGCTTGACTTGACGGCCTCTAGTAATATTCCAAAGCACCTCAGGTGATTGTAAAATTTTGTAGAAAAGACGATTACATTATACAAGTAGACGAGACATGCCTGCCACTTCAAGCCTGCCAACGCCATATCCATCCCGCGCAATGTTACAGGTGACGAGCAATTTCCGAACGGCATCACCTTGAACTCACATAGGCCATCCGTGGGATAAAAAAAGATACATCGGCCAAAACTACTTTACAGTTCAGAGTCGGTTCAGTGCGTAGTCTGTCCCTAATATTGACGAGGGGTGTTGATTATACGTCTTTTGTTATGCCTTTGTTGAGGCGACGATATTTGACGCAAAAACGCAGAGTTCTATCCTTTTTCTTCACCAACACCGAAGGAGACGCCCGTGGGCTATTCGACCTCTGGATGATTTCGTCGTCCTGCGTTTCGTCGACTTGTTCTTTTATGCCCTTTCGCAGTCTTGTCTGATCTTAGACGACAACGAAAAGCAGCCTTTATATTGTTGGGCAATTTTGAGCTGTCGTTGTATATACCCGGGAAGAGTCGGCGGATATCGAAAGCGGGTTCAGGAACTTGGACTGTCGACTTAGGTAGGTAGAATCCGAGACCACAAAGACATTGCTTGCTACAGTAACTTCCTCCGCGTATGCGATCTTCGTGCCGTTGTTCGTGTTTGTATTCCTGGGCCGAGTTTGTACCATTACCTTCGCTTTTCCCCCCTGTAATTGTATCATTCCCCTTGGACGCCGATACTGTGGTCGAGCAGCAGGGGTTCGTCCTTACTGGTGACGGCTTCCAATCATGATGATGGCGCGAGACGGGACGCTGATTTGATGGTCAAGTGCATTCGATGCACGGTGACTGAGAGCCCTGTTCAGAGGTATCGTTTGGTCTGCAGACAACGCTATGGAATTGCACTTTAGGTATACGACTGCGCCATGTTCGCTCAGAAAGTGAATGCCTGACATTGCATTGTTGCAGTAAAACGAAGGCTACAGATTAAGCCTGGCCATTCAGATTCCAGTCAGCATTATTAGGTGACCTCCTGCTATACGGGTTTAAGGGCCTGTCCCATGCAGTCTTAATTTTCTTCAACGTGGCGGCGAGAAATCCACTGCCGGCGGAGTAGTCGGCTCCTTTTTCTGCTACAGTGGCGATTTGTGGGCCTCAAGAAGTACGTCAAGGTCTTGCATTCCAGTAAGGTCTCAGCGTCGGGTCGCGGCTGCGTCGCATCCCGCCGGTCCTGTTACGTCGCGTCATGAGGCAGTCTTAAAGCGGCGTTTATTTTGCTTCGAGGTTTCGTCTGACTTGGCGGTATGTCATTGCTACGCCGTATCTAGCGCGCTTTGGTCGGTGGCGGAGGATCTTCGGCATTTCGACGAAGATCCTTTTAGACGGCGAACGTGATGGTTGTCGAGGTTTCCGCCGTGCTGCTGCGAGGCAGTCGTGTTCACGCGGCGTGTTCACGGCGAACCCGCGTAGTCCCATCGCGTGGCACGGGCACTGTCCGTAGACGTGTCCCGTTTCTCTGGGCGGCGATGGCAAAGCGGGTTGTAGTGGGCGGCGCGCCATACGTCTGCCTTCTTGAGGACGCTGCGCGAGCCAACGGCTGGCTGTGCTGGCGGCGGCAGCAGCTGCTAGCGACGAAATTGCGGCATTGGGCACCGACGTGTGCGCGGAGGAAGCACGTGACGGCGGACGACGGCGGCGTAGGTTTCTGGCTGAGGTTGCGGTGGCTCAGGCTGCAGTCGTTGATGATGGATCGCTTGGCGGGCGATGTCAGGAATCGATGGAGCATTGACGATGAAAACGTGTTTCGTAGTTTGTCACGCACAACAGTTCTTATCGTGTGCCGCAGGTCATTGCAGCAGTATTCTTCAACTTGCGCGCACTTTGGCATCGAGCGGCGACTGTAATGTCTAATCCGCATTTCCAGTGCCTTCGAGGATTTGTGGTCGCCTCTGTCAGAAATGCTGCTGCGGTCTTGGTCGCGTTGTGCATCAGTCGGGCGAAGAGCGCGCCCAGCTGTTCCGTCAGACGGACAGCCCAGTGACGAATCTTGCGACGGAGTATGAACGATGGCTTATGGGGGGCAAACACGGACACGGAAACTCGCTGCAGCTGCTTGCCAGTCGTAACGTACCGTAACAGTATATGCTACGACTGAATACTAGGTTCAGTATCGCACTTCGTCTTAATATTTGTCAAATAGCGTTTCCGTCTGATAAAATTCTGCGCTGGCCTTTTTTGCACTGCTGGCACGCTCGTTTTCGATATTTCCAAATTTAAACTTGAAATTCGATTATGAATACTTCGAAATAAGTGCGATTTTTAACTTCTATAAAAAGTCGGGTTGCGTTAAAATTTAATTGCTCCCAAATTTGCTATATTGACTACTCTCAAAACTCGTATAACGAAGGAAATCAGTATTTTTTTTTTTGTCATCTGAACCACATGCAGGCCATTAACGCCAAAGCATACCCGCCGCACTTAAGAACCTATCTGAAAGAATGCTGCGCTCACAGCTTTTCGTAAAAGACCGCTACAGTCTAAGGGGAAAGAAGCAACCGTCATATAAAACGTTATAAGGATCAGGATTCCTAATGTGCCCGCAACCGATAGAGGAACCAGGCTGATTTCTTCAGTTATTGTAGAGATAGCAATTATACGCACACAACACTCAGGTGTTCGCAAAGCAGTCTGCAAGTGGGTTACAACTAACATAATAATATGCCGGAATTCGGTCCATTTCAGCACGTGCTTCAAGATTTGCTGACGTTCAATGAGCTGCAGCGACGCGTTAACTACAACAAAGAACAACAGGGTCATCATTTTCAAGTTTCACGGAATTTTTAATGATCGGCTCGGGCAGGTAGCAAAATTCTCGTCCTTGAGCTGGATTATTCGCAGAGGCGGAGATTACCAACCCAAGAAATCTAAACACGCCTTCAACTAATTAAGAAAAAGTCATTAATTATTTCCTTAGTCACTTAACGTCACATATCGCAATTTACGAAATGTAGCCGGTGAGCTTGCAAAATGTATCCACTTGAAATGAATTTACAGGATGACACCATGCAGTTTTCAGGTTGTGTTTCCCAAAGTGTAGAACGAAATACGTGAGGACTTTGGTGTTGCGCTGATAAGCACGAGGTTGCGAGATCCAATCCCGGCCACGGTGGCCACATTTCGATGCAGCCGAAATGTTAAACCGCCCGACTATTTAATTTAGGTGCGCGTTGAAGAACCCCAGGTGGTCGAAATTAATCCTGAGTCGCCTCCTACGGCGTGCCTCATAATCGGTCGTCGGTTTGGCACATAAAACCACATAATTTGATTAACTTTAGTTTTTAGATCCTTGTGCAATCCAGTTACTTCTGTGTTTCAATGCATAGAGGACCGCTTTGTTAAAAAAGTACGCGGAACAACGGTGCATTTTTACGGCAAGTTTGATGGCGCGCATTTCCAAAATGGAAATGCGCGCGACGCGTGATGCGGTCCCTAGGCTAAGCTATCGGGGGCGAGGAGCGTAAGTCACTTGCGGAGGCTAGTCGAGCCAGAAGGAGATGGCCTACGTCGGCAGTGAAGGTCGACTCCTGACAGCAAGGCAACGCAACATTTCGATGTCTTTTATCGCCTCCAATAGTGAACCAATCTGATGAACAACTGCAGTAAGGAGGTGCCCTACAGCTTCCAATATTTCAGGTCGGAGCAGTGAACACCAAAATTAGTTTTGGAGAAAGGCTCAGGAACATTGATGAAAAGGAACAGGCAGCTAAAGCGCGAAAATCTGCTTGGTCCTTCTACAAAGGCTTGTAAACCCCCCCCCCAAAAAAAAAAGAAAGGAAAAGTCATTTTCAAATGCAGTAACGGCTCCTTCAGAGACGTGCTGTCCGCGGTGTGCCCATGGGCTTAAAGGCAATAGGTGGTGATTAGTCGCTAATGAACACATGCACATGAATTACTCTAATCTTATTTTTTTTCTAATTTTAGCGGGGTCGCTGCAATTGGGAAATTCAAGCGAGTTCCGCGTGCAAGCAATATAAACTCATGTATCTGGCCAAATGCAAGTAAACTGTGGCAGAAAAAACTGCGCCCGCCTTTCACATTGCGCGATACGAAACTCAGAGGCTGACGCGAGAGCGTGGCAGTACCCCTCGAGGTGACGTTACTGCTTACGTCACCGAGCGGCGGTCAGCCAACGCGCTGCGCCTTCATCGGGTGCGTAGAGTGCCGTTGCTGCCAGGTGGCGCTTGTTTTTCGGCCGCGGATGCATGCCCTGACAGTGCGGATCAAGAGCACGAATGATACGTGAAGAATGAGAAGAAGGGAAACCAATGGAGCCGATGTTTGTTGACCACAATCGTACGAAATCAATAAACAATGAACCCAAGGAAAGCAGAGGGCAAATACTTGTTTTCAGTGAAATATGGAAATGAGCAAGTGAGATGTTATAAGCAACGCGCGTCACAGTGATGCCTCTGCATCGGCGTATAATTCAGAAATAACATATACTGGTGCCTGGCTGCCACAAAGTTTCAAAGTGCGTTTGAGATACCTTGGTGCATTGCCTAGTATGATAGATCTGTGCGTGATATAGTCAGTCCCTTTGAAGGCGAAGAAAAAGAAAAGTCAAGTAAATGAGAAAGAAATATTACGCAGTCGCAACCCACATGTTGGAATTTATGTGCTGCGAAGATTTCGTGAAAAGATTAATTGAATGCTACAAAACTTAGCGTGAGGTGCGCAAAATATTTCTTTGACGTCGTCCTATGCAATGCGTCATGTCATGAAATGTTTTTGTTTATGCGCCGCGCAGGTCACAACTTTAATGTCATGCAATATTTATGCTCTACACCGTCGCAAGCTGTGCCGGAAGGCAAACAGCAGTTCGTGGGAGGAAAAGACCTTAATGAAGAGAAAGCGTGTATCTATAGTTTGTTCCTCTTCACTGGAACAAAGCCAAGTGCAAGACACCGGGAAAGAGAGAGGTAGAAGGAAGGTGACTATGATGCAGTACAAAGATCTACTATATACGCGTATTTAATTCGCGTACGTGCATTTTAGACGCACTGCGTGCAACCGTAATCGTGCCCACACAAAACGTACGAAGTTAAATCATAAAGTCTTTTCCTCTATTTTTTATTAGCCAAAATAGGATACATATAGGTAATTACAAATATAAACGTACTTTTCTATGTACCTTGCACTATCTTTCCACATAGTCCCCACACCGGTTGAGACCATCTGTCCCATCGCTACACTAAATTTCAAATACGCATGTGGCACAATTCGTCCGGCTCACTGTGGAACCACCATCGGACTGCTGTCTTGGTTTCACCGTTACACGTGAATCGCTGTCCTGCCAGGAACTTCTTCAGCGGACCGAAAACGTAGAAATCGCTAGGAGCCAGGTCCGTACTGCATGGTCGACGGTCCACACTCTCCCAGTGAAATAACCGGAGCTTGTCGGCGATTCTGATTAGCACATATGCCCTCGCATTGTCGTAGAGGATAACCGCGTTGTCCACATCGAGAATCCATCGGTGTTTTCGCCTGATGGCAGCCAGCCGACGCGACAGTGTGTAACAATAACTGTCGGCATCGATGGCTGTACCTTGCGGCATAAAATCCAGAAGGAGCGGTCCTCGGCGAGGACCGCTAACACCACTTTCTTAACAGATGGCACTGAACAGATTTTTTTGACACAGGCGAACCCGGACGTCTCCACACCGTGCTCTGCTGCTTCGATTCCTACGTGAAATGCAGTATCCACGTTTCATCGCCAGTAACATGCGGTCCAGGAAACTTTCACCCTCCTCAGCATACCATTGTAAATGTTTCAGTGAACCCTTCATTCGCTTGCCTTTTATCATGTCATCCAACTGCTTAGGCACCCACCAACATGAAATTTTCCTGTACCTTAAGGACCCGTGAAGGATGTCGTAAACGCTTCCATACGAAATGCCAAGCTCCTGGGAAATGTCACTGAGGTTCACACGCCTATCGACTTTCAACATTGCATCCACAATTGAAATGTTGTTCAGCGACGTACGCGGCCTCCCTGAATGCTCATTACCATGCAAGTCTTCACGGCCTTTTTGCGAACTCACAACACCACCACCTCACACTCCTCAAAGCGAGGCACCTTTCTCCATACGTCGGCTGCATTTCCCTGTGGATTTCGATGGGGATTCGTCCTTTGCTCCATAGAAAACGAATCACACTTCGTTGCTCGTACGCCGTGGAGGTGTTAAGCAATACCGCCATCTTCAACAACAGATAGCAGAGCCGTTCCGCGGAGCGACCGGCAGTTAAGACCGGGCCGCTCCACGAAAGGTCCACCGCTGGCAATGAATATGTTGCCTTCGCATTTACAGCAGTAATTTGGCTAAAAAAATAGGGCAAGGACTTTCTGATTCGCCCTCGTATAAGGCAATGTTTCACCATTGCATGAATCAGACATGCACCGAAGGCATTCTAAACGGATTCACCACCTTTTAGCCTTCATGGTTACCGAAACCAACTGGTTGCTCTCTACTACAAGAGTGCATCACACATCTGAGCTGTGCAGTTAAAATTATTAGGCAGCTATTAGAATTATTTTGATTAAAGCTGTACAAATACAGTTTATTTAGGCATAAAAACATTGCACAGCGCCCTCAAATTGTCAAACGCAGCTCGTGACTCTTTGTTGGCATTGGATAAGTGACGAAGGGGACACATTAGAAATGAAGGATGGCTCAGTGGAGGGCTCTGGAATATTCTCTACCACCTAGGGTTCTTTAGCGTGCACTCACATCGCGCAGTATGCAGGCGTCTTGCGTTTCGCCTCCATCGAAACACAGCCGCCGCGTCTGAAACTCAACCCATCCTCGACCTCAGACGCCGAGTCAGTCCGCAACGATTGCGTTCACCGTTGCACAGCGCCCAGAAATCATGAAACCGAGCTGAAGACTAAGTGCCTTTGGATAATGCTTGGCAATTGCGCTATCTCAAAAGGATGCGGGAAGTACTGGCGGCCATTTCAGACAGCATGCCAGCAAGCCGACATCGGCTCTTGAGGGGATAGACCAACCAGGAAAATTAGAAGGAAATGCACACAGATTGTTAAAGGTATGAATTTTTGCGATGCCATAAACGCACGGGTTATGTTAACTTAAGTTAAGACCTCTATCAATAGAATTTCTCGCTATAAAAATATTTACGAACGGCTGATAAAACACGCTCACCAGAGCAGGATTGGCCACCCTGGTGCAGTACTTGGCCACAACCTCCTATATGAATACAACAATAAAACCCCGGCCCTCAGTCCCCAGCAGCCGCAAAGCAACTGACCACGGCGGCGGTCATATCTGTGACGCCTCAGAGGGTGCTAAAAATCCCTGGTTCCGGACAGGCCGTCATTGGAATCTGAACCTGGCAACGTTTAACGTTAAAACGTTATCTAGTGAGGCGAGTCTAGCAGTGTTATTAGAGGAATTAGAGGGTAGTAAATGGGATATAATAGGGCTCAGTGAGGTTAGGAGGACAAAAGAAGCATATACAGAGCTAAAAAGCGGGCACGTCCTCTGCTACCGGGGCTTAGCGGAGAGACGAGAACTAGGAGTCGGATTCCTGATTAATAAGGATATAGCTGGTAACATACAACGAGAGGGTGGCAGGTCTTGTTGTGAAACTTAATAAGAGGTACAAATTGAAGGTCCTACAGGTCTACGCCCCTACATCCAGTCATGATGACCAGGAAGTCGAAAGCTTCTATGAAGACGTGGAATCGGCGATGGGTAAAGTCGAAGCAAAATACGCTATACTGATGGGCGACTTCAATGCCAAGGTAGGCAAGAAGCAGGCTGGAGACAAGGCAGTGGGGGAATATGGCATAGGCACTAGGAATAGCAGGGGAGAGTTATTATTAGAGTTTGCGGAACAGAATAATATGCGCATAATGGAATACCTTCTTCCGCAAGCGGGATAGCCGAAAGTCAACGTGGAGGAGCCCGAATGGCGAGACTAGAAATCAAATAGACTTCATACTCTGCGCTAACCCTGGCATCATACAAGATGTGGACGTGCTCAGCAAGGTGGGATGCAGTGACCATAGGATGGTAAGAACTCGAATTAGCCTAGACTTGAGGAGGGAACGAAAGAAACTGGTACATAAGAAGCCAATCAATGCGTTAGCGGTAAGAGGGAAACTAGAGGAATTCCGGATCAAGCTACAGAACAGGTATTCAGCTTTAACTCAAGAAGAGGACCTTAGTGTTGAAGCAATGAACGACAATCTTATCGGCATCATTAAGCAGTGTGCAACAGAAGTCGGTGGTAACTCTGTTATACAGGAGACCAGTAAGCTATCGCAGGAGACGAAAGATCTGATCAAGAAACGCCAATGTATGAAAGCCTCTAACCCTACAGCTAGAATAGAACTGGTAGAACTTCCGAAGTTAATCAACAAGCGTAAGACAGCTGTCATAAGGAGCTATAATATGGATAGAATTGAATATGCTCTCAGGAACGGAGGAAGCCTAGAAGCAGTGATGAAGAAACTAGGAATAGGCAAGAATCAGATGTATGTGTTAAGAGACAAAGCCGGCAATATCATTATTAATATGTATGAGATAGTTCAAGTGGCTGAGGAGTTCTATAACGATTTATACAGTACCAGTAGCACCCACGACGATAATGTGCGAGAGAATAGTCTAGAGAAATTTGAAATCCCACAAATAATGCCGGAAGAAGTAAAGAACGCCTTGGGAGCTATGCAAAGGGGGAAGGCAGCTGGGGAGGATCATGTAACAGCATACTATTTGTTGAAGGATGGTGGGAACATTGTTCTAGAAAGACTGGCCCCCCTATATACACAATGCCTCATGACCTTCAGCGTACCGGAATCTTGGAAGAACGCTAACATAATCCTAATCCATAAGAAAGGGGACGCCAAAGACTTGAAAAATTATAGACCGATCAGCTTGCTGCCCGTTGCCTACAAAGTATTTACTAAGATAAGCGCAAATAGAATCAGGAACACCTTAGACTTCTGTCAACCAAAGGACCAGACAGCATTCCATAAAGGCTAATCAACAATAGACCATATTCACATTATCAATCAGGTGATAGAGAAATGTGCGGAATATAACCATCCCTTATATATAGCCTTCATTGATTACGAAAAAGCGTTTGATTCAGTCGAAAGCTCAGCAGTCATGGAGGCATTACGGAATCAGGGTGTAGACGAGCCATATGTATAAATACCGAAAGATATATATAGCGGTTCCACAGCCACCGTAGTCCTCCATAAAGAAAGCAACAACATCCTATTAAAGAAAGGCGTCAGACATGGAGATACGATCTCTCCAATGCTATTCACAGCGTGCTTACAAGAGGTATTCAGAGACCTGGAGTGGGAAAAATTGGGGATAACACTTGATGGAGAATACCTTAGTAACTTGCGATTCGCTGATGATATTGCCTTGCTTAGTAACTCAGGGGACCAATTGCAATGCATGCTCACTGACCTGGAGAGGCAAACCAGAAGGGTGGGTCTATTAAATTGATCTGCAGAAAACTAAAGTAATGTTTAACAGTCTCGGAATAGAACAGCAGTTTACGATAGGTAGCGAGGTACTGGAAGTGGTAAGGGAATATATCTGCTTAGGGCAGGTAGTGAGCACAGATCCGCATCATGAGACTGAAATAATCAGATGAATAAGAATGGGCTGCGCTGCGTTTGGCAGGCATTCTAAAATCATGAACAGCAGGTTGCCACTATCCCTCAAGAGAAAAGTGTATAACAGCTGTGTCTGACCAGTACTCACATATGGGGGCACAAACCTGGAGGCTTACGAAAAGGGTTCTACTTAAATTGAGGACGACGCAACGAGCTATGGAAAGAAGATTGAAAGGTGTAACGTTAAGGGATAAGGAAAGAGCTGATTGGGTGAGGGAACAAACGCGAGGTAATGAAATCTTAGTTTAAATCAAGAAAAAGAAATGGGGGCATGGCAGGACGCGTAATGAGGAGGGAAGATAACCGATGGTCATTAAGAGTTACGGAATGGATTCCAAGGGAAGGGAAGCGTAGCAAAGGGCGGCAGAAAGTTAGGTGGGCGGATGACATTAAGAAGTTCGCACCACAAGTAGTACATGACCGGAGTATTTGGAGAAGTATGGGAGAGGCCTTTGCCCTGCAGTGGGCGTAACCAGGCGGCGGCGGAGGCGGCCGCGGCGGCGGCGCTGCTGCTGCTGCTGCTGCCGCCATAGAGTTAGTAGAACAACTTTAGAGGAAAAGCTGGGCCAGAAAAGTGGGAACCTCTAGGGCGCCGCCCTGTTGCTACTGGTCAATGTGGCCAGCGCAATTACTATTGAAAGAGCTGAAAGCAAGTACAGGTCACCTTATGCTTTGTCATCTAAAAACGCATACCTGATGGCTTTATGAAGGTGGTGAGTTAATATCATGTTTACAGAAAGCGATCGCTAAGTCCGTGACTTATGTATATCACGATTTACGCATTCATGCAAAAAAGAATGACGCGAATTTCGGTTTCGAATCTGTTTTTTGGATGCGTAGTAGTTTCGTACAGTTTAGGTTTGACATGCGATCGAGCGTCGACATCGGACGCTATGGCACACTCGTGCCTTATGTGCCACCGAAGCCCCGAAGTGCTCTGCCATATCCCTTCACATGTAAGCAAACGAATGTATCTCTTTGTTGAGAATATCACGCGAGTAGGCAGCTCTTGTGGTGCATCACAGTCGTTTGAGAAGCGTCACAGGAGAGCATTTTTCTACATGCGGAGCGGTGTTTTTATTTGCAGGTTTCCCTTCAGTAGGAAATTGCTGGACAGGCGGACCAGCGCACCGGAATTCTACTGGCGAAGCCGCAAGCAACTCAAAGAATCTGTTTAATTGTTGCACTTTGCACAATCATGCTTCTACAAAGGCCACAGCAGAAAAACAGCCTGATGCCGAGTATTTCTGTGCCACAAAGTAATCAAGAGGCGAGTGCCTAATGCGGACGAAATTGAGTGCATCGATACTTAGAACGACAGAAAGCTGAGCTAGTTGGTAAGGATTCATTATGCAAAACAGAGGTGAGGCGTGCAGGCAGGACACAAGAGTAGAGAAGTGGGCAGCGCTCGTGTTGTTTGCTCGTAAATACTCTACTCTTGTGTCCTGTCTGCACGCCTCACCTCCGTTTTGCATAACGAGTGCATCAACCCACATAATAATAGCGTAGGTGTTTTATTAACTGTGCAATATTTTCAACACTTCCTTGCATGCAATTTCATGTGGAATATTTTTTCCGGTCGCAAATTTGTGCCGCGAATCTATTTGCATGATCGACTCCGGGCCTGTGGGACCGTTCACTTGCACTTGATGCTGAGTCTTTTACATGTATCCATAAACTGCAGATATGCACATCAGATCCCTGCGAGCATTTTCAAAATTAATTATTTTAGACAACAGGCACCATATGCAATACTGACATAATCTCAAATACCACTAAGCAGCTGGGACACACTTTTGTTGAGTATACTCGCAGGTAAAATAAATAGATCATGTGGACAGCTCCAGCTCATTTTCCTTAAATCAGTGTGTACAAGGGGTATGCAAAGATAATGTTTTTTCTCGTGCACCGATTATTTTGCTGTATAAGCAAGAGAACCCACCACGTTAGTGTAACGTATCTTGTACATCACACTAATATGTGCTTTCATTTACCAAGTGAAATGAGTTACTTTTATGGCTCATTCAGTCACATCACACTTTAAGCTGCATTCATCAATCTTCAGTTGGATTTTGCAAATGTTTAATGAAACATGTTTCCCTTTTATGCATCTATGCAATGGCAAGCCCTTCCGCGTGTTCCAAAGGTAAAGTTTAAGCTCTAAAATATAGAAAACATTTCTAGTCAGGAACAAGCAAAAATGGTGAATGCATAGTATCAGAAGCCCAAGTAGAGAAATTACGAGAAGTGTCAAATGATTTTAAGGAAAGAGTCGTATTTGAAAATGCAAGACTCTTTAGTGGAGGTCAAGCAAGTCAATATAGGTAGAATACTCTGCAAAATTATGCGAGTGAGGGGATGTCAAACAATGGGTCAGGAAATGCGTTGTTCTTCTGCAAAACAAAAGCTGATTGCCATTACATAAGTCACTTTAGCATCATGAGACTGCTGGTTGATAAATTCAGAAATAAACCAAAAAACAAGACACTCAAAAATAAAAAACAATTTAATGATGCTCTCTCCACACTGGGATAAATAAAAACAAACACATCACATCTAATGTGGACATATCAGACGCCTTGTGAAACACTAAAGAAAAAATTCAGTTTCGAGCTATGGCACTTGTCGCATAGATGTGGGTGGCCTTGAACTAATAGTGATAGTTACCACTGCATTTAGAAATTGAAAGCATTTATGCAGACAAGGAGGATTCTTTATATTTTTGGTTACCACTTCAAATGCCTCCACCAAGTGTTACAATGCTGCACGCAGCCATACTAAGGATCTCGCAGCAACACCTGCAGGTAAAAAGCAGAAGTAGTCAGAGTGCTGGTGTGTACTGGACACTATGTTTGAAAACTTTTAGGCAAGAAGAGTGCAAGAAGCAGACATAACAACTGCATTTATTTCCATAATTCCCCATTTGAATGGCCTTTTCTTTTCGCTTAGACAATGACTACGCCTAGCCACAGCAGCTCCCTCATACAGACTCCGCAAGCCAATAGGCCGTGGAGGCAAATGCAGGTAAGAGGCAAGAAGCAACAGCACTCGTATCGACATTCATCTAATTTCTTTCTTTTAGGCGGCCAGCACACCTCGAACAGCCACTTCGACTGCGGGTGTGTCACCCTAGTCGCCAAGGAAACATTTGAGGGAAAGCGACAGGCAATGTGAACAGCCACTTCTCCATGTAAACGATACTCTTTCTCTCGGATGACTCCTACGCCTCGCCACGCCAGCACACTTGCGCACAAAGATGCCGCGGAGGCACGTGCAGGTCAGAGGCAAGAAGCAGCGGCACTGGTGTCGACATTCACCCAATTTCTTTTTCTTACACTGAGGCAGCCAGCACACCTCGAACAGCCACCTTGACTGCGTGTGTGTCAGTAGATTCCTGTTGCACATATGCTCACAATAAACTTCAGTAAACTTGAAGGCAAATGGGACATTGATGCATTGTTTTTTTTTTTGAACATTTATTGTACACATACAATATATGTTATACTTTGCAGTGCTACAGAGGGTATTTTGAAGCTTCCTCCTATATTTTGCACCTTTAATTACGTATGTGTTGTGTGGCCCTCAATGCAGTTCATGTTGTAGCAGCTGCTTTGTCTGTGTATCGCACATTGGCTTAAGCTCGTGATATCCACATGCTTCTCTCACATATACAAAATAACGTTCTATGCAGTGCTCAGTGTTACAACAAAAAATGAGAGTAAACAATCCGATCGTGGAATTGTGTTTACTACAGCAATTTCTATGACAGTAATTGACAAGTTGACAACTTGAACTGTTCAAGCCGTCCATAGCCTCCTCTATTTTTTAAAAGTAAAAGAGGCTATGATCCGTCATGGCAAGGAATTGTATGTAACACCGTCCTCTAGACCCATTCCGTTAAGGTACCGTAACAAAGCGTATCACGTATAAAGTTCATACAACCAACTCTGGTGTTACTACACACGCCAGGCGACGCGAGCTACATTTGCCATGACGCATTCGCGACTGCACCGGATGCCCTCCATATTATTCTCGTTAATCGTGCTCACTGCACCAAAGCAAACGATAGATCATGGGCGCAGGTGCCTTTAAAGTATCTCGACCTTGCGAAGCACTGCTGCGCGTGCCAGGGGAGCTGTCCGTGCGAACACTCCCTGGCACACATTTACGTCGGCGGCCCCAACCTATGTACCGTTCTGCTTCGAGCTTTGATCCCCCTACTGTCCCTTGGGTGCCCTGGAGTTCCTGCGCCGCCTGCTTTATTATAATCTCGGGTGCTCTCCTTAGACTTCCGTTTGTCGGTTACATGTGCCCTACAGCTGGATCAGTACTTATAATAATAAAAAAACCCGATCTATCGTCGCGACGATAGATCGCGAAAGCGGCTTTTGCAACATACCGCGTCCGTGCGAAGAGAATTACGGAACGCCAACGAGGCATCTGACCACAGCTTCAAGCTCGTAACCTCGTCGAGTGACACTCCTGCCACAGGCGTGACCGCTGAAAACCGCATACCGCCGGAAACTTCAACAGGATGATCCCTCGGTTGCATAACTGCCACCTGTACGGCCAACATGGACCACACCCACACCGTCCCGCAACATAGAATAAAGAACCTACTTATAAAGCCCAAACACACGGCTGCACGCATACATCACGACACCTCAAGCGAGACGCCATGCTGCTACGCTGCTACGGTTGCCGGATTAAAACTGACTACTGTCACCAAGTCTAGCAAGCGTCTCAGGAGCTGGCAACCTCAGCGCGTAGCAACATGGCGGCGCTCTTGCGGTTCCCGATTTCAATGCATGGGCCCTATGGGTAGCTTGTCCTCTAGAGTCAGTATAGTAACTCTATGGCTGACGCTGCTGCTGCTGCTGCTGCTGCCGCCGCCGCCGCCGCCGCCACCGCCGCTGCTGCTGCTGAAGAAGAAGAAGAAGAAGATGGTGATGATGACGATGAAGATGATGATGCAACACACGCGATTCATACGAAGAGACCTGGCCTTGGGATGGCAAATAAGGAACTGCCAAAGATGTCGAAAATACTGTCTTGCTTCTCTGTAACTATTTATAGTCAAGTTTCCCTTTAGTTGGCAGTGAACTTTCATGAGTAAAACGCGCTGGGCAGTGAAATGAGCTGTACCGCGGATTTTTGAAGAATGAAATGCTCAGACTCCCTAGCTTCCGCGATGAAAATGCTCTTCAAGAACAGCAGACGCTCCGGAAGTATCAAGTACGACGCCATTTTGAAAACATCGCATGACGACGATTTTGTTTGCTTCTGTGATTGGCTGGTGGAATAACACAGCCCAGCGTGGTCGTGTGCCGTTGTTGCCATGATATCATCGGCGACCGGGTGGTGGCGCACGCTTCTGTGGCGCAGTCACGCAGCTGGTCGCCGCCGTGAAGCACGTTCCGTGCGGCACTCCGGTTTCCTCCTCACGCTTTCGCATTACTCTACTGTTACGCTGTCCTTCTGACCCTGTCGTCATACGCTCATTTTCCGCTTTCCTTTTTGCGCTCTGTACGCTGCCTCCGTGTTTAATAATCCGCATAAATGTAACTCACGGTTACATGCATGTGAGGCCGAATGTTAGAAAACCTAAAAACATGCGAAGTTTAGTTAAAAATAAAATAAATAGGGTTGTTCGAATAGTGAAACTTCCCAATCGAATCGAATACGAATATTCGAGAGAAAAAAATATTGAAATATCCATCGAATATTTTTTTTCGTGTCTAACGAAGTTAAAAGTAAAGTTCGTGTGGAGTTTGCTTCGTAAATAAAACTCTGGAGGACGCTTCAGCTTCGTCTTTAAGAGTGGAACGCGATAGCGTTCAAAGATCCCTGACTGCTTCTCGCGGTTCTCTGCAACTGTAGCTTATATAGCCGTAATGTTTACTGGGAAACGAAGGCGGCGAACGCTATGCACGAATGCGAGGTTTCTGGTAGAAGTGCCGCCTCTTGCGTGGGCCGAGATGGATCGATGGATGGATGTTATGAGCGTACCCTTTGTAACGGGGCTGTGGGTAGCGCCACCAAGGTCTTGCTATTATACCGTATAAAGCCCCTAGCTAGGTTAAAAAAGAAAAAAAGGGGGATAAACACGATGAATTCCCATAACCACATTTTCTGATACCCTATTGTGAACCTTGTTTTTGTATGTATTCGTTTTTGTCGTTTCCCTACTTTTCATCCACCAATCTACCAATTGGGATCGCCTCTTACTAAACTCTATTTCGCAGATGTTTAGTTTCACCTTGCTCTCGCTGAACCCAAGGGCAAGGAGGCCAGGGAAGCCTAAATCGGTCGCTGGGCAGTTATCTTCACATTCTTATAAAACATGCTCCATCGTTTCCCTTGCTTTGCGACAGCAAGCACAAGCGTCTTCTTCCTTCTTATATCTCGCTTTATAGTGCGTGTTGTAAGGCATCCTTATCTCGCTTCGAAAAGTAATGAGCTTTCCTTTGAGTTGTCATAAATTGTTTCTTTGCTGATTAAGTTTTTTCCTCTTAAGTAGTTACTCATGGCAGGTTTCTTTTCCGTTACCGCCACCCACGAGATCATTTCAGCCTCTCTGAGTTTCCGCTTGACGTTTTTTTTTTTTTTTGTTGCTGTGTTGTTCAACCTACAGACCGCATACTTCCTGGTAAGCTTCCTAGTTCTTTTCCTCCACTGTTAATCAATATTTTTTCCTGTACAAATACCTCAACACTCTCCCAGTCCATTTACTTTCTTCCATATTGTTCAGTCATTCATGATAATCGATTTCACTGTGAGCTTCCCTCACTTCAAAACCTGTCCAGCCCATATCATCCTGCCCAGCTTCGTTTGTAGTCTTCCCGTGAGCGCCCAATGCGAGGCGTCCCACAGATCGTTGGCTGCCATCGAGTCCCGATTGTACCCCTGATTTCAAGCAAACAACGGCATTACCAAAAGTAAGTCCTCGAACCATTACACCTTTCCACATACCCCGGAGCACCTCGTACCTATTGTATTCCCATAGCGTCTTGTGTTTCATTATGGCTGCATTTTTCTTCCCCTTTACAGTTATTGTTTTTTCCTGTGTTTCCATATATGTACAGCCTTCGTTTATCCAGATACCAAGGTATTTATATTCTGTTACCCGAGGTATTTCATGGCCCTGTGTTGCCATGCCTGTTCACTGTTTTCCGAAAAAATCCAGCCGGAAAAATACCAGCCGAATATTTTCAAGGCAATGACGAGGTTGTATTTGAAGAAAAAAAAGAGCATGAAAGAGAACCAGATAGAAAAGGAGCTGGTGCTGACAAATTTCAACTGAAAGAAAGCCGAAGAGAAAATTCCTAAGCGAATAGCCACAGGGCTAGACGGGGTTACCGTTAGGCTGATGGATGAACTAGGACCAAAAAGTAAGGAAGCTCTGGTGAAAACGGAGTAAAAATTAACTTTACAAGAAATACGAATACCGGACAGTTGGCGACAAAGTAGAATGAATTTAATTTATAAAGGTAAGGAGAAGAACGAGAATTCACTCGTATAGACCTTTGACCATTACGTCGGTAATATACAGGCTAGCAATGCAGGCAATCAAATTAAAGCTTCAAGCATGGGCAGAGAATAATGACATTTTGGGAATGCTTCAGAATGGCTTCAGATTAGGTAGGCGTTTGATGATAACTTATTTGTTCTTACTCAGTGTATTGAAATATTAAGTCCCTCCCCATTCTTTGACTATGGCACCTCCTGGATTTACGTTTTCCGCACACAATTTCAATCGCATCAATAAACTGAAACAGAGTAAGCAGACCGTTATATGTGGCCTTTTATAGACATTACAGGAGACTATGGCAACGTAGACCGCAAAATATTGTCGGCTATTCTGGAAGAGGAAGGCTTAGGTGACGATTGTCTACAGTTTTGAGATAAATCTACCTAGAAAATACTGTTTGCGTTGAATGGCAAGGATGAGGAGCCAGGAGAAAGTTTATATCAACAAGCAACTTAGGGAATGGATGCCCTTTATCCCCACTGCTGTTTATGATGTACATGCTGAGGATGCAGAGGGCGCTGGAAGGAAGTAATATCGGATTTAATCTCTCATACAAACAGGTGGGTACAGTAGTAGAGCAGCAGCTTTCAGGTTTATTTTATGCGGACGACATTGCGTTGTTAGCTAATAAGCAAAGTGATTGGTAACGTCTGGCTAATATCTGTCGACAGAAAGGCGGGAATTTAGGTTTGAAGTTTAGTGTTAGAATATCAAGTGTTAATGACATTCAATGAAAACAGTGAACAGACAGTGGCAACACAGGGCCATGAAATACCTCGGGTAACAGAATTTAAATACCTTGGTATATGGATAAACGAAGGCAATAGATATATGGAAACACAGGGGAAAACAATAAGAGTGAAGGGGAAGAGAAGTGCAGCCATAATGAAGCACAGAGCGCTATGGGGATACAATAGGTACTAGGTGCTCCGGGGTATGTGGAAAGGTGTAATGGTTCCAGGACTGAATTTTGGAAATGCGGTTGCTTGCTTGAAATCAGGGGTACAATCAGGACTCGATGGCAACCAAAGGTCAGTGGGAAGTATCGCATTGGGCGCTCATGGGAAGACTACAAATGAAGCTGTGCAGGGTGATATGGGCTGTATAAGTTTTGAAGTGACGGAAGCTCGCAGTAAAATTGAGTATGAAGAACGACTGAGGAATATGGAAGAAAGTAAATGTACTTGGAGAGTGTTGAAGTATCTGTACTGGAAAATCATTGATTCACAGTAGAGGAAAGGAACTAGGAAGCTTACCAGCAAATATGCGGCCTGTAGGGTGGGCAACCCAGCAACAAAGAACATCAAGCGGAAAGTCAGAGAGGCTGAAATAATCTCATGGGTGGCGGCAATGGAAAAAAAAACCTGCCATGAGTAACTACCTAATAGGAAAAACGAAATCAGGAAAGAAAGAATTTATGATAAATCAAACGGAGAGAGAGAGAGAGAAATAAACTTTATTGCTAGACCAGGCTTCTTGAGCCCAAAGGTGGGTGGCCTCCTCAGCCTGGGTAGCCATGGCTCGCTGCCGCCGCCCGAGCCCTGTTCACCAACCGTAGCTGGTTGTCAGGGTCTTGCGTCACCAGCAGAGCCTCCCACTGGTTTTCCGATTCTTCCTCTATATCGGCTTCTTCCTGCATGTTATCGCCTGGTGGTGATGATGACGGTGGTACTTCGCGGTTATTTCTGCACTCCAACACCATATGACGCAAGGTGTTGGGTGTGTCCGGCGGGCAGGACTTGCAGTATCGCCCGTAGGCGCCCGGATACATGGCGTGCAGCAGTGTTCCATGCGAGTAGGTTCCAGACTGGAGCCTTCTCCAGGTTAGCGCTTGCTCCCAACTCATCGTCTTATGCGCGGGAGGGTAGCGACGCCTCTGCTTCTTTTAGTGCGCTAGGATATCCGAGTACTTCTTGGATATCCGTTCATCATCCTCGTCGCAGTCGTTGGTCCGTGTTCTCTGCGTGTCGGAGATGGCTCGGCGTGCATGATCTCGAGCCGCGGCGTGCGCCGCCTGGTTCCCCGCGAGAGACTCGTGTCCCGGCGTCCAGAGGAAGGAAGCTCATTACTTTTCGAAGCGAGATCGGGATGCCTTAGAGCGCGCACCTATAAAGCGAGATATAAGAAGGAAGAAGACGCATGTGCTTGCTGCGGTGAAGCTAGGGAAACTATGGCGCATGTTTTATTAGAACGTGAAGGCGTCAACCCAGCGGTCGATTTAGGCACCACTGGCCTCCTTGAAGCCCTTGGATTCAGCGAGGGCAGGGGAAAAGTAAACATGTCCGCAATAGAGATTAGTAAGGGGCGATTGGAAAATTGGTGGAAGAAAAGTAGGGAAACGACAAAAAACTGAGACGTACAAAAGCAAAGTTCGCAATTGGGGGTCAGAAAATGTGCTTGCGAGAGTTCATAGTGGTTTCTTTTTCTTTCTTTTTCTCTTTTACATTGGGTAGGACATTAGGCAGTATAATAGCAAGGGCTTGGTGGCGCAGCCCACCGCCCCGTTTCAAAGGGGACGCTCATAACATCCATCCATCCATCGATCCACTACGCGAATAGGCTGCCTCAAAGCGAATGATTCCTATTGAATCGCTGAAAGTTCCGTTCATTCAGGAACTGGTCCGTCTGCGCAGCAACTGCGGTTCTCGTGCAGCAGAATGGTTTTTGCGTCGGCTTGTCGACTATCTTGGCACTGAAAGGTGCTGTTATTCCTTACGTTCGACTAGGAACGAGTGTTCGACAATATCTAACAGTTAATCCTCGAATTTAAACGAGCCGAATAGGAATATTGAATATTAAAAATAAAAATCGAATAGGGAATTCGTATATCAGGTGTCTCATTGCGCAGCATTCAACCGAAACTTTTCGAGAATGCTTTGCTTAATGTACATTAAACAGGTGCGTTTTAGAGCTGTCTTTCGTTTTCTTTCTTTTTTGTCGTTTCAGTGGATGTTGGCCCCTTCGCCCCTTTTTTTCTGCTTTGTGGACGTCGCCCGGAAACCCTATTGCTTCCATGCTATCAGCTCGATTGTTCAAAGTACCTGCTGCGCCATTACAGAAGGTATATGGGACGCGTCCTACCCGGACCTTCTGAGAGGGTGAAGCACATCACAAGAAGGAGTTGTCGAATAGCATGCAGTGACACATTCAACGGTGCGCGATCAAGCGGCGGGTGCGCACTCCACGTGACCGGAAAGCCTAGCAGCATTCGCGCTTCGCGCATTTCTCGGAACATCGTGTATGATGTATAAAAATACTGACCACCTGCCTTGGGTAAAAACATGGTGGCGGCCTTCAAAGCAAACAGCATCTCCATGCGCCTGACCAATCGAGTCAACATCGCTTTAATTTGCGATTTCAGTGCTTGCTTAGCTTCTGAAATTCTTTTACTCATTCCGAAAGATACTGTCAACGTCAGTTCTTCAGTCCTTCGTCCTCAATAATCGGTAGCACTGCTTATCGCGTTGCGTCCTCTTTCTCAAGGAAAAAGGTGCAATCAAATAAAAGTTTATTACTTCAAATCGGAAATATTTCGGATCTACAGCAAGGGGTCCCATGGTCTCCGTCGTCGCTCCAGACTCTTGGCAAAAATAACAAACTATGTGTGGAACGAAACAGACAGAACTACGATATAAAGTTGCGAAAATCATCGAGGCACTGAAGCTGAAGATCTGCAAGAAATCTATAACTTATCACTCTTCTATGTTTAGTTTAACCCGCGTTTTTTAGATGCAGACTAGACAGGACGCCAAAGCATAAAGCGTAATTGTGCTTTACAGCCTTTGCGAGGGGCTCGGAACATATTGAAATCGAATACACTTATTCGAGTCAAGGTATTCAATTCGGAAACGTAAAGTTCCATTTCTTCTTTATAGTGATTTGTGGTTCTTGCGCTTCCAAGAATGAAGCGCCTTACCACTCGTTTCTGTAATACCAGCAATGACCATCCACCGTGGTTGCTCAGTGGCTATGGTGTTGGGCTGCTGTACTAGAGGTCGCGGGATCGAATCCTGGCCACGGCGGCAGCATTTAGGTGGGGGTGGGAACGTGATTTAGGCGCACGTTAAATAACCCCAGGTGGCCGAAATTTCCGGAGTCCCCCACTACGGCGTGGCTCATAATGAGAAAGTAGTTTTGGCACGTAAAACCCCCAAAAAAAATTTTTACCCGCAATGACCTTGAAATTTGTACGGCTGAGTGCAAAGGCTACTGCTATTGCTGGAGCATCGCAGCAAGTAAAACAGCTTCACACACGTATAAGATCCCTCCGGGTAAGCGTTGTGAGAGTGTAAGGAACAACATTGATCCGTCGCTGGTTGCTTATTATGACTTTTTTAGGCTTGTATCGCAGCTCAGAAAGAGCAAAAAGGAAGGTGGAAGGAGTAATGAAATGGAACGGAGAACAGAGTGAGCGCTAACTCCCAACTGATGGTTTCTCTCATGTCACAGAAGGCTACTTATACGCTCAGAAAACCGTGTGACATCAAGAGATTACACAGCTGCCGCCACAGGCTGTCTGAATATGTTTTCACGTTGTTACTTTCGGTTTAGTTGTTTGGTTTTGTGTAATCGCTTGATGTCACATGGTTCGCTGAGTGTATAAGTAGCCTTCTGCGACACGAAATAAACCATCAGTTGGAAGTTAGCGCTCACTCTATTCTCCGTTCCCTTTCATTACCCCTTCCACCTTCCTTTTTGCTCTTTCTGAGCTGCGCTACAAGCCTAAAAAAGTCATGATATACCAACTCGCCCTAACTGCCACGGTTTTGCTTATAATAAATCCGCCAATTTTAAGGGACTAGGCAGAAGCACCGGTGTATTCAGGATTATAAGCAAAATGAGTGATGTTTTATTATTAATAGACAAGATAAAGTACAAGGGAATATTATACAGGAGGAGGTCCCGAGGTCAACCACTGTAATGGGACCTCGTGTGCAGCGTACAAGTAAAAATGTAAAAAGTTCGAACAAATAATGTAAAAAATTATAAGAATAGCAAGCATAGTATTGGTTTATGTTTAGCAGTACTAATACAAATAAGCTACAGACATGCTAGTAAAAAAGTATAATAATCTTACTACATTCGACTAATTACAGAAGTAAGTATAACGCCATTATGAAAGTAACTGGGTAATGAGACATAACCAAACGAACTTTTGTTTGTGCAGCGTAACCAAATGTACATTTGGAAGGGAGAAAAGGATACCCTTGTATTGTCTTCCCTCTCCATGTCATACTGATTTTTACGTCTAAAGGCACATAAATTTAATATTCCAAGCTCTTACTTCGAATGTTCCTATTGAACTAGATTTTTTTTTAAGTTGCGAATATTCAAAATTGCGAGTACGAATGGAATAGTCTCATATTCGATACGTATTCGATCCGAGAGTTCACTATTCCATATTGTCGAATATTCGTTTCTTTCGTGTACGTAATGCATAAAATCATTATTCGAGTCTCCAGGGAGACAAAAAAGATAGAAAGCGGGGATATTTCGGGTTGACTCGGCTGCATGGGAGCTTTGTTTGGTGCGCGAATGCATCCGTTTATTAGCAAACACGGGAAAAATCACTTCTGTTCAACAATTTGCAGTTATTCAATACGAATTCTTCACTTTAGACAGCCTGTATACAAACTTATGGTCTTGATCAAGAGCAAAACAATTTATTATTTGGCCACTTGCACCACTATTCAATCTATTGAAAACAATGTGCGGTGTTGGAATATCCCACTTCTGCCCTTGAACGTACTCAAAATTCTACGTGCAGGTGTTGATGCACTGTTGCTTCTTTATTTTCATTACTGAATTTGTCCTGTGCAACGCATAAACGAAAGAAGTTTTTTTCTCATTTACAAGCTCCTCGATTGACCGGACATCCTGTCGTGAACGTCATTACACGCATAATCCGTGTAAATAATCCATGCGTGTAATGTCATAAAGCCCAGTTCATTCCTTTTTTTTCACAGGGGAAATTACACGCAAACTTTATATTTCGTTGTGTTTAGAAATAAAATATTCAATATTCGATATCAGCAGATTACCCTTCTCGAATATTCGTACTCGACTGAGTTTGAATATTTCAGAATATAACCAATTCGAATTTAAATATTTGAGTATTTGAACACGCCAGCAGTTATGTCAGTTGTAGACTATTAACATGAATCATATTTTTTGACGTAAATCTGCGGAAAACCGTAAGGTGGAGAGAGGTAAATAATAAAGGGAAAATGAGATGTCCACCCAATCGTAGCAGTTGCTCCAAAGGAAACCCATACGGGTTCCTCGAAAGAAAAGCCTCACAGTTGAATAATTCGTCCTGGTTGGGGACTCGAACCAGAGACCTCCGCCTTTCCGGGACAACCGCTCTACCAACTGAACTAACCAGGTGTCTAGCAGATGACAGGGCGAAGTCGAACTTGTTAACAAGTCCGGGAAAAGGCAAGAGTTTGACGTAATGGTTCTGCGGAAGCCCTCAAGGTGGGTTTCGCGTATGGGTTTCCTTTGTAAAAATTGCTACGACTGGATGAACGTCTCATTTTCCCGTTATTATTTACTCTCTGCACCTTGCGGTTTTCCGCAGATTTACGTCAAAAAATATGATTCATGTTAATAGTCTAAATTGACATAACTGCGCGCTAAACATGGCTGGCCTCTTATGATTGAACTAAACGTGGTTATATAGTTATCAAGCTACGAAAGAAGTTAATTGGTCCATGCATTACGTGATATTTGGGCGAGATTCACTTCTCATTACTCTTTTCCTGATCCATTCTCCCGCCTCACGGAGGAGCCATGCTGCGCGATCCGTCGTTCATGCGCTTTTCAGACATGAGTAGTATTTGACAGGGTTCGCACGGGTGTCGCTGACCCAGTGCAGGGGGCGACTCTGTACGCCTTCGCGTGCACAATTATCCTAAAGCACTGACGGTCAGCTTCATCATCACCATCATCAGCCTGGTTACGCCCACTTCAGGGCAAAGGCCTCTCCCATACTTCTCCAACAACCCCGGTCATGTACTAAATGTGGCCATGTCGTCCCTGCAAACTTCTAAATCTCATCCGCCCACTTTCTGCCGCCCCCTGCTACGCTTCCCTTCCCTTGGAATCCAGTCCGTAACCCTTAATGACCATCGGTTATCTTCCCTCCTCATTACATGTCCGGCCCATGCCTATTTCTTTTTCTTGATTTCAACTAAGATGTCATTAACTCACGTTTGTTCCCTCACCCAATCTGCTTTTTTCTTATTCCTTAACGTTACACCCATCATTCTTCTTTCCATGCGGGGCCAATCTTCTGCAATATACGTGACCGGCAAAAAGACGAGGAAGAGGCCTTGGGGGGAACACACTTTACGTAACTATATAAAGGCCCAATGTTCTGAAGTCGGCACGACTTAAGGCACGTATTTAAGACGGCGGCAGCGCAAAAAAAAGAAAAACACGGGCGGAGACAGGACAATGACGACAAGTTTACGTTAGGTAAGCCACATCTCTTTAACTGATCGATGCAATATTCATGTTCCTAGTCAGATGACAAATAGGAACAGAGAATATAACCACCCTATCTACTTTGATTTTGTTAACAAGGAAACAGTGCTCAATGACGTAGTAATATCAGAAGTCATCAGGAGAGGAATACGTCATAGAGATGAAAAAGCAAATATTCACAACTGATATTCTATGAAATATATAAGAGAACGCAGTAAAGGTAGAGTTGTGTAGGTTCTTTAGTAGGGGGCGGAATCGATAATGAGTGGTCTCGCACAGTAATACGTGACCGTGTATCGTCACCATTCATTCATTAGCAATTGATTCGTCATTGGCTGTGATGCCACTGCAACGGCGTTATCGCCCGGATCGATCACTCGGCACCACATATCGCAAGAAAATTGCGAAAATGAAACGGGTCGCTAAAGAACACGGTTCGAGCATGAGTGCTAGTGAAGAGCGAACGCACCTAAGGAATCGGGAGCAATGCGACGGGCTTTGAAAGCATAGAAGGCTGACGCAGGACGAATGCAAAGCAGAGCATTTCGCTATTGAGCCGAGTAAAAAATGTGAAGAGGCTGATGGTAGAGAAAGTTGGTTTACGGTTTACATTTAGATACTCCTTGTAGATGGGCACATACCAGGATTTAGCGGCCTTCCTCCTTCGCCTGAAAAAAAAAAGACTTTATTGTTTGACAATCCGGGGCACTCGACGAGAGCCATCCTCTGGCTGGACCTGAAGAAGACTTTCGATAACGTTCGCCGCGATGCCATATTACGACAAATAGACAAGCTGAAATTCGGACTGCGAACGTACAACTACGTCCGAGACTTCCTCACGGGAAGAACCGCTCGCATGCGAGTGGGACAACTAGAGTCAGATCAAATCAACATCGGGAGCTCGGGCACCCCGCAGGGCTCGGAGATCTCGCCGATGCTCTTCAACCTCGTCCGGCTGGGGTTACCCGACCGATTGCTTCAAATCGAAGGGCTGCATCACACGCTATACGCGGATGATATTACGATCTGGACGACAATGGACAGCGACGGAGCGATCGAGCAACGTTTACAGTAGACCATCCAATGCGTGGAAAACTACCTCGTGGGCACGCGACTCGCCTACTCGGCCGAAAAATCCAAACTGCTGCTGTATAGGCCGGTCAGAAAGGGGCGCCCACCTAATGGCTACAGCCCCCAGAAAAGGAAGAGATCCAATTAACGGCATCAAACGACCTACCCATCCTGATGGCAGACAAGATCCGGATACTAGGAATGATGATAGAGCCCAAAGGCGGCAAGGGCGAAGCACTTCGCAAGATAACGGCAAAGGCCACGAGCACGATGCAGCTCATTCGACGCATCACCAACAAATACGCGGGTATGCGCGAAGGCAGCGTCATACGACTCATACAAGCCTTCGTGATTTCTCAAATAAAGTAGAAGGCAGCGTTTCACAACTGGACGGTAGCGGAAAGAGACAAGCTCAACGCCCTCATACGCAAGGCGTACAAATGTGCGTTGGGCCTTGCGCCCGGAGTCAGTACCGCCAAGCTCTTAGAACTGGGCTTACACAATACGCTCGAGGAACTCGTGGAGGCGCAACAAGTGTCCCAACTCGAGTGCCTATCCAAGACCCGCCCGGGCAGAAACCTGCTCGAAAAGCTCGTCATCACATACCACACGCAGCACGGCATTAAAACAGAAATTCCAAGAACCATACGCGAGCAACTATACGTACCCCAAATGCCTCGCAACATGCACCCTCAACAACACAGATTGAGACGTAAAGTCAGGGCACAACACATGGCCCAAAGTTACTCCAACAAGGAGGCGGTCTTCACCGACGCAGCCCATTATCGAGACAGAAATAGTTTCGTGGCGGCAGTTACTAGCCACCGAGGCAACCACTTCGCGAGCGTCCCCGTGAACACGGCACATGCCGAAGTGGCAGAGGAAGCGGCCATAGCACTGGCCCTCACGCAAACCAAAGCGAGATACGTGATCTCTGATTCGCAAACGGCAATTCGCAATATTGCAAATGGGCGCATCTCGCAAGAGGCGTGTCACATACTCCAGCGACATCCCATACACTAGTGAGAGGCCGACTTCGATAACCGAAGGCACTTGCTATAGATCCCGGCACACACCGGATTGAGCACCCCTAACGGAGCGGCTCACCGCGTTGCTCGAGGCCTCACTCACCGAGCATCATCGGAGGAAGAGCCCCCGCGGAGTACTGCAAACGTCTGGGCGTGGGAGGATCATATGACCCGGTTCCACGACATCACGACACGTTACCAGTTACCAAGACGCGTATGCCCATTCCTGTGGCAGAGCTGCCAGCGACGCGGCATCGCGACCTGTGACGTCACGCTCCTATTCCTATATATACCAGCGTCCCACCGGCAATAAACGTTGTTCTTCACCGACAACCGGCTCGCTTATATGGTGGCAGTGGTCCCTAGTCGGCATGTCGACGCCAGCGTCCCTTCTTCCACCGCCGAAGCCCTTGGACACATCAGGCAACGCTTGGCGTGGATGGCAAACTTGGAAGATTGAGTTTACCTTGTTTTCTACTGCCACTCATCTGAACAAGCAGAGCAAAGATGTGCAGGCAGCCACGTTGCTAGTAACGATTGGTGAGGAGGCTAGGAAGGCGTACAGCACGATCAAGTTTGAAGCAGGGGAAGACAAAAACGACGTCGACATCTTGTTACAGAAATTTTAAGATTCCTACAATCCTTAAACGAATCTAAGCTTTCTCCGTTTCGGATCAAGAAACCAAAAGGAAGGTGAGAGCTTCAGTGAATGGTTGACAGAACTGCGTATACTAGCTAAAAAAGCGCGGCAGGCGGAACCATTTTGCACAAGTATGCAAGACGCCGCCGCCATCACGAGACGCGGTGCAGAGACGCAGAAATTTGCGTGAGCTGCGTCTAGAAGCAGACGCGGACTGTTTCTTAGAAACTTTAACGGTTCATGCCATAACAACAGACAACTGGAATGCGACGGTTCATATTGAAGGCACACCAATGAGGTGCAAATTAGACACGGGCGGAAACTGTTGCGTTATATCGAAACGAGGCATTGAGACGCTACCAGATAAGCCAACAGAATCCTGCCGGGTCACACTTACGGCACAAAACTGCATCGCATGAAAAAGTACGGCTGTTACTTTCAATGAACAACAAATCTCACGAAGAAACATTTTTTTCATTGTAGAGCAGAACGTGCCGGTAACACTAGTGGCTCAGCGGCGGAACGTTTGGGGTTGATCAGACGCTTGCACAGCATTAAATACGAACACATTTACCCCCCAGCACGGCCTTTTGCAGAAGTCTTCAAAGGAGTCCGCCAGCTAAGGGACTTGGAGTACAAAATGAAGTTCAAGCCCAGTGCCTCAGGTATCGTCGTGCCAGCTAGAAGAGTCACTGCGGCCCTCCAAGACAAAGTGAAGGCCGAACTACAGCGCATGGAAGACCAAGGAGTAATAACAAAGGTAACCGAACCTACGAAATTGTCCAGTCCCATGATCACAGCAGTGAAAAAGGACAAAGTACGCATTTGCCTGGATCCAAAAGAGCTAAACAAGTCCCTGTTACGCGAGCACTATCCTATGCCAACAATAGAGGACATAGTTCCGCGACTTTCCGAGGTAGCTTTTTTTCAACTTTAGATGCGGCATTTGGATTTCGGCAGATTAAACTACACGAGTCAAGCTCAAAACTCTGCAGTATGAGCACGCCGTATGGTCGTTATCGGTTTCTTCGAATGACATTTGACATCGCCTCGGCCACAGATATTTTCCAAGCAGCAATGCAGCGCCTATTGGAAGGGCTACCGTGAATAGCGGTATTCATGGACGACATACTGTTCTCGGGAAGAACTAAAGAAGAGCACGCTCACCAGTTGAAACTCTTGTTGACACGCTGTAAAGAACACGATCTTAGATTGAATCTCAAGAAATGCGCATTCTTGCAGCCCCATGTGCGTTACCTGGGCCACATATTCAGTGGAGAGGGCCTGCGCGTAGACCCGCAACAAGCGCAAGACATACTACAAATGCCGGTGCCCAAGAACACTAAGGAGCTACAAGTGTTTCTTTGTATGGTTAATTTCGTACAGCGATTCATTCCAAGGATGTCTGAAATTACTGTCCCGCTGCGAACCTTACTATGCAAAGACATTGCATAGGTATGGATCGAACAGCAGGAAAAAAAGTTTCGAAAAGTTGCGGCAGTCCTTGGCGCAAGCACCTGTGCTATCTTACTTCGACCCGAAAAAAAATGTTACCCTCTCAGTCGACGCGAGCCAATTCGGTGTTGGTGCGGTGCTTCTTCAAGAAGGCCGCCCTGTCGCTTTTTCGTCTTTGTCACTCACGGACACACAACAACGCCATGCGCAAATTGAAAAATAAACGCTCGCAAGTTTGCACGGTTGTACGAAATTCCACGATTACATTTACGGTCAGCCAGAAGTAACGGTTGAAACCGATCATCGACCTTTGGCGTCGATTTTCAAGAAACAGCTGCACCAGTGCCCCCTTCGTTTGCAACGCTTGAGGCTCACCTTGCAGCGCTATCCCGTCAATGTTATCTACAAACCGAGCAAGGAGCTATTTCTGTTATGAATTCAGCAGGAAGAACAACATTACTCGGTGCGGTCAAAAGCCGTTTGGTTATAAAACCATTACCCAAGAACATGCTCTCTGGGAGACACGACAAGAGGCGGTCTGCCAGAGCCAAGGCCCTTCAGGAAAGGTACCAAAACAACAAGCACACCGCTTATGTCGATGCAGCAAAGCAAAATCACCAAACTTACGTAGTGAGCGTCGTGACCGGAGAGGGAAGTATCCTCAACGCCGCGACCATAAAAACAGCGTCCACCGTGGAAGCGGAAGAGACTGCCATTGCTTTGGCCATCATGAATCCCTCCGTGCAAACTATCATAAGCGACTCCAAAAGGGCAATAGTCAACTTTTCGAGAGGCAGCATAGGCGTATGTGCAGCGCGAGTCCTACGGGACTTTAATAATGAAAACACTGTTGAACTCGTATGGGTCCCTGCCCATTCGGGGAATCAAGGGAATGAGGAGGCGCACTGGGTAGCCCGAGGTCTAATCAACCGGGAGATGTGCCCCTCAGACTCGGATCCCATGGATGAGGCACCGACGACATACCAGGAAATAACAAACTATTACAAGCAAAAAAGGCGAATTTACCCGCCTCCAAACGCAAGCCTCACGCGAGCGCAAGCCTCGATCCTGCATCGAATCCAAACTAAATCGTTCCCCAACCCACATTGGCTATCCATAATTACCAACGGGCAATGGAACCCAATATGTCAAAATTGCAGAAATCAAACATTGGCTACCCAAAATCACATTCTTTGGGGGTGCGAGGGCTTACCCCCTCCCAGGTCGCTCCTGCCAGCTCCCTCACAACAGACGTTGGAAGAGCTGCTCAGAACGCCGGAAGAAAAAGTACAAAAAGCCCTCGTTGCCTGGGCCGAAAGGGTCGCTCCTCGTGAGGGGCCATTCTAGGACTCGGGCCTGCCAGGTCATAACTGAGCAGAGTGTCAATAAAGTTGTTACCACCACCACCTTGCGGATGCTTTGTCACGATTTCCGAGCAAAGTGTGCATGGCTGAAGAGACCGAACAGTTTCAAGTAAATGTGCTCGATTTTGTTTCTGCTTCTAAAACGAGCATCGAAGACCTCCTTGCAGCAACCAATAGCGATCCAACCCTGCTCAAGCTGGCTCGCTTACAATTCCCTCACACTAGGTTAGACAGGACGCAAGCAGTACACTTCAGACAATTGCAAACGGATTCCTACAGAAACCCCAACCTCATACACGCCATATATCCAGACATGTACACTACAAACAGATGCACATCGTGTGGCGAGGTTGCCACACTTAATCACATGATATGGGAGTATCAGGAATTAACAAACAAGTCCGGCAGTGCCGACCCCTCCGTCTCTTCCACCGCGAGCCCCAGCTCGCGCTGGAGTGAGTGAGTGAGAAAACTTTTATTGTCCGTAATGGGTGACACCGGAGCTCCGGTACCGCTCGTAGGCGTCCAGGGAGCCCGGTGTTAGTAGACGAAGCGGTTTGCCGCTTCGGTTGCCAGACGGACAATGTTGGCCTGTGCCGCCGGGTCTTCGCTATAGACCGTTTTTTCGTAGGCGCCGCCATATTGCCAACGCAGTGGCGCCGCCTATGAGCAGCGCCATACTGGCTTGGGTGAAAGCGGTCTTTTGCATGGCAGGTACACGCTTGGCGGCAGTTTCTGGCGTTTGTTTTCGCGCTCGTGCGGTCTGTTTAGTATGACGTGCGTCTTCGACGTAGTAACCGGTTCTGTGAGACGTGCTGAAGTGGTTTAAGGAATCATGGCCGGAATTTCTGCTGGCGTTGAGGTGGACAGAACACGCAACGCGATGTGTGCGCGCATATTCGAGTCTGCAATCAGCCTCGGAGATGAACTGTGTATTTCTGAATGTTCCAGTCACTAATGTGACCTTAGTGCAGTATTATCCTCTATTTCTAAGCTGCGGAAACATACGCGACGATCATAACAGCGTGATCGTGGGTACCGTTCTGCTACGATAGGAGCTGTGATGTTATACTTTGGCAAGCGTTCAAACTGTTCGCTGCAGGTTACATTGCGTGACTACTTGGTTCGATGGGTGAGGTTTCCGCACCTGAATAAAATAGTTTTGGCAAGTGATAGCAGCATACCTTACAGTCTGAATTACGCTTGTCCAGCAAAGGGTCGACTGTTTACGAACTGCGCGAGCGTCCTAAGCAGTGGTAAGTGCTGGATTACATATATCTTTGTTCTATATACCGCATGGTCCAAGCATACCGCATCAGCGGTTATATATTTATAAACGTTGTGCGGCGTGACTATGCGAGGCCCTATTGTGGCGTTAGCCCGTTTTCTCTTGCTTTTTCGAGAAAGAGGATTATAACCGAATTTCTTTTTCGGTTGTGTTTGTTCCGTTCACTACGACGCACTCACACGCATTACGGAAATTTTGTCCTCAGAAATAGGCATCGCATTCTTTTTATGCGATCCTTCATATATTATGGCTGTCTGCAGGCAAAAAAGGCAATGCCGAAGCGCACAGCTTACATATGTACCGTGCTCGTTCACAAACCGCAGTGATCGCTGCGTTGAGCAGCGCCATCGGCCTCATGCAGGAAGGCTAGCGTAGACCTATGGTAATTTGAAGCCTACTAGACTTGAAATGCGCGAGAACGATGCCGGTGCATCACAAATATTTGATTGCGCCTGCCGCTTAGATGTTTCGTGGTTGCCTTAGGTTGGCCGTGCACGAGCACGCGCTCTTATGTTTATGCTTTGCCCCCTACGCCAAGCGATCAGATATTGAGCAGATTTACCATTTCATGCTGCTAATACAGAGACACCGGGTTTCTTTGTTGAGTTAAAACCGATATAAGTAAAATAGTTCACAACACATACACACACCGCGACTGATAATGTGCGTACACCGCGGCTTATAAAACGCGTCACATTTCTGCGCTCCCAAAAGATATTTCCGCCTACTGTAGTTACCGATGCACCGAAAGGCTTCCCTGACGACCTTATATGAACGGACACGGCGTAAATTTCACAAAATACCATCTAAAACATCTCAAAATCGCTCCGCAGCACGCGACAGCAATACTTTCAAGCAGCGCCGCGCCGGATCGCCCAAGCCAGAGAGGAGGAAAGGCTCTCCGCGCGCCCTATCCTCCTCGCCCGATGAAACGGTCTATAAAGCGCGGTCTCCCCCCCCCCCCCCCCCCAATGCTTCTTAGTCCTTAAATAAATTAAATCCCGGGGAGTAGCTGCACTACCATAGGATATGTCTTAGAGTTCCTATTTTATTGCAGAATCTGCAGAATTGGTCCTCCGGATTTCCCGTTTGCGTGAGGTATTTCCATCTGGGAGACATGTGGTTCTTGGCTTGCAAGCGGCGCCAGGTGACTGCCTCTGCGGACGTGAGGGACCTATCCGGGAGTGGATATTTCCGACGTCCTAATCTGTAGTGCTCTGTGACCTCGTGGTAGGTTGCGAGCGTCTCGACCTTAAAGTTAGGTTGAGGCTGCCGTCCCCCCCCGGATAATGAGCGCTCGGGCGAGGGCGTTGGCGGCTTCGTTTCCTGGTGTGTTGGAGTGAGCGGGGGCCCAGGTTATGGTGATCCCTCTATGTTACCTTTCGATATTATGCTGTACGCGTAGTCTGATATTTTACCTTTGCAGAAATTTCTTACTGCCGATTTGCTGTCGCTAACGATCACCCTCGCGTCCGTACTAACGCACGCTAGGGCGATCGCCGCTTCCTCCGCTGCCGTGGCGTCTACTCCGCTTGTATATATCGCGCCCTGTTCTGCTCCGGTCCCCTCGACTACCACTGAGACGGAACTTCCATCTCCGCCGAGGGCGGCGTCTGTGAAGGCAACCGTCTCGGGTGGCATTCTGGTTAGCTTTGTTGCCAAGTGTTTGGCTCTGTGCTGGCGTTTTTCCTGATCGTTTGGTGCGTGCATGTTCTTAGGTATCGGTGGACCGTGAGGGCTTTCCTAATTTTCGACTCAATGTGGACCGTCTGGTATTTGGTTCCTCTGTTGGCTTGTAGTCCTACCCAGTTTGGAATCTGCTGTCCTGTCTGGGTTAGACTCAGGCGTTCGAGTTGTGCCGTTCTCGTAGCTTCCACTAACTCCTGCCATGCTTTTATGCACCCCCATTCCCTCTAGTGCTTCAGTTGAGGTCGCGCTCGCGCTGGAAGACCGCACTGCTCAGCGCAGCTCTAGGCCATCCAGTGAGCCGAGGAAGCCGCTTCGAGACAAGGTCTTGGAACCGCGTCCGCGGCGGGTGCCCAGAACCACTAAAATGACGCCGGACTCAAATCTTATTGATTTGAAAGTAAAGTTTACATTCTCTCGCTTGGGAACTCCTCCACACATTACTACTGTACTTTAAATTCTATTTACCTTTAGTTTTTCACTATGCTCCCCAACACGCAATTCTTAAGGTTTCCGGTGATGTAGGTCCCGGGTTTCTTGTACGTATGAGCTTTAGAGCTCTGGGCGGTCTCGGGGAACCAGCCCACAAAATTTAGAAATTCTCATAATTATTTTCATGTTGGCGCTTTTCTTCTTTGCTCGATATATGTTTCCCACAACGGTCATATATTTATGAAGATTATTTACAAGTATTTGCACATTATTTCCTATTTTGCCCGTTAAGGGCTACATTGGGGAAAGATTTCACAAATGGTTGTCGCATATATGCGCGCACAGAGAAAAAATAAACTTTTGAGAAAATAGAGCGCTTTCAAAGAGCTCGCGCTCATTACATTTAACCTATATCACAACGGCGTCGCTGCTGTAGGGGGTGAGCTCCTCCAGCGATGTCCAATTGCTCATGTTTCGCGCCAGCCGACCTCTTCATATGCCCGCAAATCTTCAAGTAATTTTCCTGGAACATCTTTTGTTATTCTGTAGGCTGCAGTTGTCTGCTCTGCATGGCCTGCTCAACTCCATTCCTTTACCCTCGTCTCAACCAGTTCGCTCTGTACGTCATACGCCCTGCTTCTGTCTCATCATTACGCCTATAATCTTTTTTTTTTTTCGTTTTACAGTCTGATTTCGGGGCCGTCGTGACTGTCGTCGTCGACGTTGTTCTTGGTTCAAAACACGGCTCATGCTTATGGGCCACACTGGAGGCGATGAAAAGCAGATTGAAAAAAAAATGAATAAAAAAAACTCAAAAAGGAAATATTGCGCAACGTACGGACAGCAGAATTTTGATACAGCATACATTAATGAAATACATGTACACCATGCTTGGCACTCTTAGGAGCGTAACTTCCCAGCTGTTTCAGTAAACTTTTGCCAAGCTGCTATATTGGAATTATGGTTAGTACCCAACTGACAATAGATTTTAATTCGGTAAACTTAAGCCTTGATCGCCAGTTGGAAGTACGCAAGGATGAAGAAAATTAGAATATAAAAGCTTCATTCTAGTCTTCTTAAGCAGATTTAAAATTTTCTCGCTAACCCCTAACCCCTAACCCCTAACCCCTAACCCCTCGCTAAGTTCGTTTAGGCTAACAACGCAAATTCAGAATTAAGCGAAGTGCAATATGCCGTAACACGGGTCTCGGTACTGGTCCGTCTCCTTTTTTTTTCTCATTCTAAAATTAATAATTTGCCGTCTCGAGTTTCTTCTTGTATTAATTTGACACGGACTGTAACTCTTCTGATAAACAAAATGCCTTAACACAACATCCTTCAATCACGCATTAACGCTGTCTCAGAATGGTGAGGCGTTTAGAATCAAAGTAACAAATCTAAATGCCCTAACACAACATCCTTCAATCACGCATTAACGCTGTCTCAGAATGGTGAGGCGTTTAGAATCAAAGTAACAAATCTAAATTTATGCGTCTGTCTAAATCAGCTGCTAATTTACATGCCTGTAACTTCAATACCATATTACTAGACACTGTGCAGTCTTATAAACACCTTGGCGCTGACATAGGTAATAATTCAACATAAAATATCCCCATAACGTACATTGCTAACAACGCTGATTGTTCGGATACCTTCGCCATAGCTTTGCCAAGTCACCTTCTGTCGTTAAATTGATGTTGCACAAAACACTCGTTCATAAAAAAGTAGAATATACTAAATACTATACTTATACTTATACTAAATCAGCGTGTCACGCTGATTTAGTATAATCTCGCGAACTGTCCCGAAATATATCGGTCCGTTCCATAATCTCTAAATATAACCGAACCGTGGGCGTCAAATACATGAAAAGGTGTCTTGAACTGCATTGTCTTGCTTGTAGACGTAACATCTTCCAACTAATCGTATTTCACAAAGTTTTTCATCATCCTTACCTGCACAATCATCTAGTCCTTTCTGCCCAATACACTTCACACCACTTGGATTATATATATATATATATATACACACACTTACCGTGCGCATCCATACTCCATCTCAGAAGTTGTCGACGGCACTATGGAAGCTGCAAGGTTCTTAGCCAATGAGAAGGCCGAATTCTATGTGTTCATCCGCGCCGCGTCGTCTGATCACCGCCAGAATAATTGGTGGTACACGACGTGCACGCGCAAAGGTCACAACATGTCACGTGTCGCGTACGTGTCGCGTACGTATTGCGTTCCATTGCAAGCAAAAATACAACTGTTTAATCGCGAGAACAATCAGACAGTTACACCCGGAACTACGCAAGGACATTACCTATGTACGCCTCGTGCCATCGGTTTTGCTGCAAACGACTAGTGAGACGGAGCATAAAGATTGTGTGTGTTTTCCTGAACTTATAGTAACCATTTATATTACTGTAACAATTTAATGACCGCACATTTCATGTCAAGTGCAGCTCTCATTATCATGCTTTTACTTTGTCCGGTGTCTTTAGTTTCAGCTAACATGTTAAAAATCGGAACAATTTTGTAACCTCCTGTTCACCCTTCGTTTTTGTACTGTATAACTCTCGCCTCCCCTCTGTCTTTTGATCCTAATTGGCATGTCTTGACCTGACCATAAATAAATAAATATACGGCTTGCGAGCAAGCAGTTAAGCCCAGAAACGAAGACTCGTGTTTAAGAAACTGCTCTCGCGGAAAAGCCTTCCTTCGTTGACAGGCACACGCAAGCCAGGAATGACAATTAGCCTCGTGGCACGCCGGTCGCCACCGGCGCTTGCGTAAGAGGATCTTTGAGACCGCGGGCCTAATTTGGGCTCCCAGTGTAGCAAGTTCAAAAGCGCATCAGCGCCGGCGTACGCGGTTCGCCAGAGCGGCTCTTCGGTGCCGTTTCGTAAGCGCTCTCCCTCAGCCGGATGTACTTGCGCGACCCCCAACCCCTCTTTCTCTGAACGTGTGTGTCACTTAGAGAAACAAGTTATATGAACAACCGCTTCGCTTTTTTCTTTTTCTAATTGTTTATAGCGAGCGCCTACAACCGCATGCCCGTAGGCGCGCGGAGACCTTTACTCTCCCACGTTGGTGTCTGCACGGGCAAAAAAAAAACAAAATAAGAAGAAAAACACAAATGCTGAATGACGTGCGTAAGGCCTGTCGGCAGACAAGCATCGGCCACCGAGCGACAGCCACGTCCAGGCATCGGCACCAGGCGCCTTGCGGGCCGACCGCTCTTGGAACGCAGCGAATACGTAAGTGACGATACCGCATCCTTCTTTCTCCAATGATTAAGCAGGAAAGATGCTCCAAGTTTGTAAAGGCACAAAAGAAGCCGGAAACAACCAGAAAATGTATCAAATAAGTAAACAGGAAGCGCGCCGGCTAGCAATACATTACTGCCTTCGACACAATTAACAGGTAGCTGAGTAAGAAGCAAAACGCTGTATAATCATCTAAAACACTCGACGCGTGTTTTGTTATATTTTTTTTCATCTACCATTATTTTTGCCTTTAATCATTGGCTCGCCCGAAGCCGTGCCCCTGCTGTCGCCAGGATAGGCTACTCGGCTGATAAGAAATTAGCAGAATAGGAGGAAATTTTCTTATGAAATTGCAGCTTTGGATCTCACACTATATTGCATCAACCATTATTTATCTAGTCAGGTAACAGGCGCACTGAGAATTACTTGTGATAACGCTATCAACACCACCTAGGTAACAATTCGTTTGCAAATAATTACGCATACTCAAATGGCGGTGGCATAAGAGCCGACCTGGGCGGGCTCATAGCCATTGTGGAACCAAATGTTCTAACGTTTCTATTCAGTTTACATCCTTTCCGGCCTTCCTCATTGGTTTGTATACGACACTCCGTAGTTGTTATCGCTGGAATCGGGCACTCGGTGTGGCGCACGATAAGAGAAATAAATAAAATGGTCTATTATAAAATACCACCCCTGACACTCAGCAAACCACGCTTTATAGTCGAAATGTCCGCCCTGCTACGTGACCTGTCTGCACTAGGCGCTCATGGCTGCGTGAATGGTTAAATACACGGATAAACCATTAAAACTAAGTGCTTCCGTTTGGCTATATGGATCATGTTCCGCCAAAATGAATCGCCTTTGCCTTTCACGCAGTATTAGGCAAATACGTGGCGTTAAAACGCTGCGACGGCAGCTTTTATCTGCCGTCAGGATGTCTTGACCTGACCAATGCCAACTAATGTTACTACGCGCTGATCACACCGCTTTCCGTAATTTTCTGTCCTGTTCCCTAAGTCAGCTCGTGGGATCAAGTCGCTGATTTTCTAATAAAGATTTACTCATTCATACACGCACGAACGCCGATGGGCTCCGTTGCACTTTGCAGTTCTACAGTGCTGTCGCGGACATCCCAGCAAAGGCCACCACCACGTAATTAAGTTCCAATAACACACACAGAACACAAAATGCATCAGGCCAGGGCCTCTTGCCTTCCACTGTGGACAATAGGGATGCGATCCAAAGCCAGAGGGAGCAACCTTTGTTAGCGGTAGACCAGAGAAAAACGAGCGGAAAATTTTAGACGCTGATGAGGCTCCAAGACACGTCTACACCGGTATCCCGAAATACACTTAATATTTCGTGTAAGAAATTGCAATGTTTACAGATCAGTGCGCTTGCTGCACTTGTGATAGCCGATGAGAGTCAAGAGAGATCCATGTGTCTTTCCTTCCTGCATCACTGATTATTTTGTCTGTTATTTATGTTCCGGAATGCCTGGTCAGTATGCCTTGTCGATTATTGAGTTATAAAATCAAACTTTATAACAGCACTCACATCGTAAAGTTTTTCCGTCCTTTTTTCATTCTCTTTTCACACTGCCGACGAAGTAAGGTGCAAACTTCTCTCAGACAAGGTTTCTGAGGTGGCCAATCGGTTTACACTAATTATGGCTAAATAGCGCAGACGACGTCACAGTCTATAGAGGACACAGAGGACACTACGCTCTCTATAAGTGACTCGAGCCGCCGGAACGAAAAGACGGTGAAGAACAGACAATAAACAGGTCATACTTGATGCCAAAGACTAATCAACAGGAGTTAAGGCTAGAAACAAATCAAAAGCACGGTTAAAGTAAACGACTATGACCGGAACCAACAAAACAGATTTGTAAACCGGATTTTGACAAATGAAAATCAGAAATGAAAACAACATACATATTAAAAACATGCCGTCAAGGTGAGTCTGATCTAGACAGAGTCGAGGTTACTTAATCTCTTTGTCAAAAAAATTCAACAACGATTCCGATACTGCCCATAGCTATAATGCGAAATATGATAGCGCAGCTCTCTACGTGTTTTCATTTCGCGATGCATTTCCTGACGCGAGCAATCTGTCTGGTGCGGCACGTTGCTAACGGGGCGAAGATGGGCGCGACTGCCTCGCTAAGAGGCAGCGCGTGGGCACGGTGTAAGATACGCACATGCGTTTTAGGTGAGGACACTCGTGAGGCACGATCTGCCAGATAAGCTGGCAACGGCGCGCGCCCGTCGCCCCGGCGACGGCAGCGGATATCTATCGGTGCGACGACGCAAGACAGAAAAGGTTTGATCCACCGTTGCGATAACAACTGGCGCGTCGCGGGAAATCTCAATTCAACGATAGATTCAGCTCTTTCTGCGGTGTCACCTCACAGATGTGTGTAGCCGCTGTTGTCGGGAGCGCGTGACAGGCGGCTTTCTTTCGCCGCGTCACTCAATCGTTTCGGATTTCCCGCGAAGTGACGGTTGCTATGCCAACGGGACACAAAACCTTTCTTCAAGTTGCGTCTTGAAGTTGCGTGAAGTTGCCAGATAGGCAGCCAGCGCCATCTGTGGAACGACGGACGACGCGCGAGGTTGTTACTCTATCTGGTCGATCGCGCTTCGCAAGCAAGCCTACAGGGTGTCCCAGCCAACTTTAGCCAGAGTTTAAAAATATGCGAACATCACGTAGCTGGAGAGGACAAAGGGAATGTTGTCTGCCGTCGCTTGGAGATACTCAAATTATTATTATTATTTTCATTCTGCCTATTTAGACAATTAGTCTTTATTAATTACTCAACTTCTCGAATATTATAATTACATTAAAAGTGTAAATGAGAAAATTGAAGAGCGACATGACAAACTGCCGACACAGCTTTCTGTTTCTCAATACGTGCTATATAAAAGTGTCCGAGCGTGAAAGAAGCCTGCAAATTCACACAAAATTGCCGCGCGACCGGCCGCTCGAGGCACTTTGTTCAGGTATATTGCGCACTTTGCACACTTTTGTAAGCGCTCTAGATCACGACTTTTTTCCCCTCTCCTACTGTACTTGTTGTCCTGTGCTTGATTTCTGCCAAGCTCTGCCATCCCCGCCAAAGTTGAAACGGCACTGTAGCCTCTACCGCACCACGAAAATCACTCGGGTAACTTTTGATTGGCTGGTCACAAATAATATTTCTATTTCAAGATCAATCTATCAACCAGTCATTCAATGAAATCAATTTTATTTTCTTTGAATCGTGCGTTCAAGACACTCAAGCTTCTCTCGGCCGACGACGGTTAGGAAGCATATTTGCGTAACCGCATTTCCCACTTTCCGACTTACGCATTTTCATTCCGAAAAAAAAACAGTATCGGAAACGCAATAGTCGTGCGACTAATATAAAATCAAACATCCGTCGGCGCTGCGCAGACCATGCCCTGCTCTTATAGTGTCAGAGGAAACACAACTGTGAGCAGCCGGCTATAGTCAGCCTTCACTTGAACCAACCAGTAGGTCGGCCGGCTGAAAAACCAGGGCCGTTACAAAGTATAACCCTTCTATTCCAATGCTAATCTTTTTTTTTCTTTTTTTTTTCACTCTTCGTCAGTGTTCCTATACTGGAGGAGTGGCAATGAAGGGAAAGCTAAGGAGGGGAAATATGGGCAAGTAAGAGCGCTTTTCGAAAATTTCCTGCATTCTCATCCGCCTTAGTCTAAGATGGGAAAGAGAAAACATCTGATTTACAATAGCAATAGCAAAATGAGACAAATTATGACGCTGCGAGTTAAATTAGTCTTATTTTTCTTCTCTTCCGCGTTTGACTCAAATGTGCACGTGGCAGCTAAGCTGATGTAGCATCTGTTTCAAGAAACCAAAGCCACTGTCGAAATCTGTCGGACTACTTGGCGCCGTAACACAGTGAAGAAACTCCACACTCCGTTGCCATAAAAAGTGATCCGCGAGTGGCAAAGTTCCGCCCATGTGACCAGCGGCATGGTTCAGCCGGCCGTGGTTCAAAAGGAAGGAGTAAGTAGAGCGAAAGGAATCCGACCACTACTTAATACCAACCCAGCTTCATCTATCCGTCCAATTTTAGTTTTCATTTATTTTCTCCATAATGCAATTGTATTACACTCTTCGAAGAATACTCTTCATTCGTAAATTCAGTTACTATTATAGCCACCCCAGTCATCATGCAGTGATATATAGGGTGAGCAACACCGACGAATATAGCGAATTTTTCTCTTTATATGAGCGCTGACATGGAAATTCTGAGTTGTCATTACTTTTTCTGAGGTAAATAAAAAGCAAAGTCCTCTAAGCTCCGCATGAAGTACTGGCAAGTATCACAGCACCTAAGTAATTCGCTACCCCACTTGTTTCTATGAGCTACGCTTAGTTTCGGTACCCAGTGCGTAGGTGTGGGGGTCATGACGTCACTGGCTTGCTCCTTTCCTGCGATAACTGCGGCTGTCACGTGCGACTGCAGGAAGTAAAGCGAACGGCACTTTTGAAGAATGACTTTATTTCGGCTTACAAACCGACATGGGAAACCAAAAGGCCTCAGTAAGGCCTGCCCTGAAGAAAAAATGAATAAATTAAAACTTGGCCAATAGACATATTTATTTCCACGCTTGGGCGGCCACGGGGCACAACGTCAGTATGAATTTAAATGTAAGCGCGCAGGCCCACTTTATACACACACATCTCGCAACAATGACTCCTGCTGCAACTTGAAAATTGCAGCTGAGCCCAGTGCAGTATACGAAAACGACACAGAGCTAATAAACTGACCATATGTTATATTGAAAGGAAATACGTGAAAGTAAGGCGTGAACATATCAAGAAAGAAGAAAGACATACACAATCCAGGTTAGAAAATAAGGCACTTCAACGCAAAGTCATGAACAAACTTCTTAAAACGATGTGGAGTGCTTCTTATGCGCGAGTTAAAGAATTTAACATCACCGGTATTTAAAATGTTAGCTTTTGGATACCACAATTCGTCCATGGTCTGTCAGGTTGATAATATGTACATCGAAAGTTTCAGGCATTGTGCACGGCATATAATTATGTTCACACTGTTTTATTTCGTTCACACTTTTTTAATTAGCAATGTCACCGTGCCTCGCCTTAGTGCTACACGGTGCCAGCAAATTTTGCTTTGCTTCCCGACGTCAAATTGACATCGATGACTCAGGTCTGCATTTACACGCCCAAATATAGTATCGCGTTAAAATATCTTAAATGTGTTTTCAAGCCTTCATCTTTGCCAGATATAATCATTTCGCGTGCGATATACCTGTGGTCAGCTACATGAAACTTAGATGTGCGAAAACCTGTCCTCGCCTGTCTGATCGTCACCTGTCTGCAGTTTCGCCGCATACACTTGGCACGTAGCAGCAGGGCAAGTTAGCTGACACTGATTTTGCTTGAAGTGCGAAAAAAAAAGGCACACGAGATAAGCAAATGAGATAGAAGCGCAGAGAAGGGCTATCTAACAACTGATAACTTCATCAAGACAATAAAATAAACCCAAACGGCCAACCTACCGACGCATGCACTTAATTCACACCATGTTGACGCACACGTATGCCTAGCATTGAAAAAAAGAGACAATGGAAGTAATTTCATTACCAGTGCGTCATGCATCGTGTCCACTTGTGTGCACACGACACACTTGTGGATTAACATTGAGCGCACAAGTAGCTGTTTGAATAAAAGGTCGCGAGAACTTAACTGAAAGACGTGCATCCTGATCACCCAATTCAAGTCGTGTGCCAACAAAGCTTTCTTTGATCGCGCGTGCGTGGTAGCATGCCCTAATATAGGCTTGCGGGGCACCCCAGCACCACGTGTACGACTCGCGGGGCCAAATAATTACTCTAAAAAAATGACGCTTTTTCCCGAAAGTAAAAAAAAAAAACAATGTCATGCGCGAGTTGTCGCGAAAAGGAAACGTTTTGTGTTCCGGGCTCGTTACCAGAAGTCGCTATCTGGCGTTAATGATTACGGCGAACCTGTTCATGCCCATCGAATACTCAAATAATTCCTTACAAATAACGGTATGAAAGGGAGAAATTAGCAGCCGCCCGAATTGTAGCACGAAGTTCCGAAGGAAATGCATGCCGATTTCTCAGAAAGAAGGCCTCGCAGTTCTAAAGGTATTCAGGTACCTCAGACTCCACTTCCCTCATAATTTCTCTTGCAACAAGCATACCCTCTCACGCACACTAAAAAACACGCAACAAATGAATAACAAGAGCTTGGCTTTTTCCGACAAACCCTTCGTGCGGTTCCTATAAAACCAAAGCAGCAAACATACAAAATGATAATCCACCCAATCTTCCACTATGAGTCTAATGCTCGGAATCCTATTCAAAAATTATATGAAATATATTAAGTTTACGCAGAAGAAAGCTGGAGGAAAGCCGGAAAGATGACCAAGTTAAAGGAAATTTGAAAATGCGTCATGCCTGCCCATATTATAATAATCCATAACAAGAGATTGCTAAAAGAAATGAAGGATTATAGGCCCATTGTCTCGCTTTCAATAGTGTATAAAATATTCACCAAAATAATTTCCTTTAGAATCAGAGCAACAGTTGAGTTACGTCAATCCAGAAAACGAGCTGGCTATATGAAGCGTTATGGCGACTCGGCGAGAAGGGTCGTTGATTCAGTCCTCTGACGAGCATGACATGGATCAGTGCCGCTGAATCCCGCCACGCACAAGGACTCTGCGGACGAGCTGCTGCGAGCGGGGCGATTCGTTGCCGCCCAGCCTGATCACGCTCGTCAGCGGTCTGAACAAGCGAACAACCGCCCTGTCGTGCTAATCCAGCTTTACAGAATGGATGTCGAGAACTCCCAAATGCATAACATACGCGTCATGGCGCAAAATGTTTCCTCCGCTGCAGCTACTGAATGCGCAGTGGCGCTGCTGCTACGAACAAAGCTGCCGCGCACAGCTGCCCCTTAGAGGCCCAGCCACTGGCTTCGGCGAGGGCTCTAATCACTCGCGCGGTGGCTTCTGATTCAAAAGTTCTGGAAGAGCGACGGAACGAAAAATGTTAGGCGTAACGCTGAGAGACGGGAAGATAGCTGTCTCGATTAGAGAGCAAACGAGAGCAGCCGACATTCTAGTTGACGTTAGATGAAATGCAGTTGGACAAGGGTGTGCAAACGTCAGGTAGATAACCGGTGGTGTATTAGAGTTATAGAATGGGTGCCAAGAGATGCAAGCGTAGTCAGGGACAGCAGGAAGACAGGTCGCGTAATAAAATTAGTAAATTTGTAGGCATAACACTGTGTCAGCTGGCACAGGACGCATATATAATTGGAGATCGTTGCGACAGGCTTTCGTCCCGCAGTAGACATAAATGTCAATTTGCCGTGACCGCACGGAGTAATACACTGTCAAAAGCGTGAGTGAAAACGGTAAATATACCCGCTTTGGTGGCGTAGTGGCTATGGCGCCGCGCTGCTAAGCGCGAGGGCGCGGGATCGAATCCAGACCGCGACGGCCGCATTTCCATGGGGGTGAAACGAAAAAAAAACGGCTGCGTACCTTGGTATATGTGACGGGTGTATACGTATGATTCTGCTGGGAAAGGCATAAAATGGCCGGGGAATATCAAATAAACTTCCAGTTGGCAGTCAGCGCTTCTCTGTGGTATTTGTTTCTTCGCGTCCTTCTTTTATTTGCGCTTTTCAACCTTAGCTCTAAACGGATATAACTATCGCTAACATTCCAGGAACTTAAGTATACGTGCAGGCGCCTCCTGCGCCGAGCAATAATGTTCAACATTTGTTAGCCGGTGAAACACAGTCGCAGGAGGAAGATAAAGAAGTGTGTCAATATGAGGATGACGATGTTACGGCCCCCACATGGGAGCTTCGTGTTTTCTTCATGCTGATTCCTTCCAAACAAAGGAGTTCATCAGACTGTCGACTGGACAAAGCTATCCGTCTAGTCTACCGCAAATATGACAGGGATTTTGCACGTCCCGTTAACCTATCTTGTTTAACCTAATTTATCACTTATTGTCTTCACAGTGATACCTTCAACTTCTTTTTCCTACCTTAATTTGCTCCGACATGCTCTTGCATTCCCGAAATCTTACTCATTTCGCACTGGAATGGCCGACAACGCTCTCTGCAACGCCTGTCTTTGCGAGGAGACGCCAGAACGCATTCTGCGCGACTGTCCTGAATATAACGTTCAGAGACAGTCCCTGGCGTCCGTTCTACCGCACCTTGACTATAGACCATTGTCAGTTGAAACGATTTTCACATGTCGCCGACAGAAGATATCGCAGCTGAAGGCAACGAAGGGACTACTTCGTTTTATGCGAAGCATATTACTAGAGCTCAACCCAGCTCCTCAGGCGCGGCGGTGTCGCCTTCAAGGCTGACCACGTGACACCGTGACGTCACGACAGAGGAGAAACGGGGCTCCAACTCGCGCCGTCGCTCGCGGCGTCGCGGCGGTATATAAGCAGCTGCGCTTGTTTCTAGGTGGCTTTGGCTCAACTCTTGCAAGATGGGCTGGGTGGGAATCGAACCAGGGTCTCCGGAGTGTGAGACGGAGACGCTACCACTGAGCCACGAGTACGATGCTTCAAAGCGGTACAAAAGCGCCTCTAGTGAATGCGGTGTTGCTTTAGAAACGAGCTGTTTCTAAGGCTCAGGCGTGCGTCGCTTGCTCAGGCGCACATTTCGTTGCCGCGCCGATCGCTGCGTTGCTCGACGCTCACCGCGTCCAATGCGGGGCGCGTAGTCGCTGCGCCGTAGCCCATTGTCTTACACCCCTTGGCGGGTCGACGGGAACGCTGTCGCGTTCCACTCTTGAAGGCGAAGCAGAGTAACGCATGAGTTGTTTCTTCGTCTAGCCGAACCAAATATAGCCAAGCAACAGCAGTTCACCAGGCTAAACAGTGGTTCAACAACTAAAATAAAGGCTAGTATGCTTCGCATCCTGGGCTTAACCTTAGCTAAGCCACAGCCATTTTTTGAAAGAGACGGACTTTGACAAGCGGCTGTGAAAGTGATGTCACGTACCACGCAAGAGTGACGGACTGTAACTAAGGATGTGTGTGCTGTGCTACGTGCTCTGTCTCTCTTTCCTCCCCATCTTTCTACCCCCCTAACCGCTCCCATGCGTAGGGTAGCAAACCGGTACACCTAAAATGGTTAACCTCCGTTTTTCCTTCTCCACTTTTTCCTTTTCCTTGCCCCTCACATAAATACTTAATCACTAAACATATACGTTTCCGTAGCCGTCGCAGCTTAAACCTTTGCCTAGAACCGACATGCCTAACAGCGTACCTGCCCTCACAATTTTTTTCGTACAGTTCAAGATCCTTTTACGATTTCACGAATGTTGCACCAAGTTTTCAGAAACATAAATTCTGTGCGAAAAAGTTCACTCATCGGTCTTGTGACTTGCCGTTTGAAGTCTTCTCAAGGTGAAGTTTCCAGAGGGGTACGTTATTCGAGTATGTTTATACAGAAAATTTCCTGAAGAAGCCGAAATTAACGACAGCAAATGCGCTGAAGAAGTCATTGCTACCTGTTTTGTTGCTTGTCAGTCTCCAGTGTTCCAAGTTTGCTGCATCTAAAGGTTCGGAAAGTCTAAAGGGTCGTCAGTAAAGTATATGTCAGTTGTCGAAGCTAATGTTACCCGAAACTGTTCAACAACAAAAAAAGTACAAAATGTGGTGCATGATACAATTATAAGACCTACGGTGCTCGGTCGACAGACCTGTGACGATAGGGCGCATAACTATAATTATATCTTGCACTGCGTTTTGTTAATTTTTTTTCGTTGAACAGCTTGGGTGACGTTACCAGAGACGTTGCGTATGCATCCCACAAAAGCAGTACGTAAGTTTTTAAAGGAGTGTGCAAGTAAAGTTTAAAGTAAGCTTTAAAAAAGAAGGAAACTTCATGCACCCCTCCTCTCCCCCTTTTGTGTGTGCGCGCGCATGTGTGTGTGTGTGTGTGTGTGTGTGTGTGTGTGTGTGTGTGTGTGTGTGTGTGTGTGTGTGTGTGTGTGTTTGTGTGTGTGTGTGTGTGTGTGTGTGTGTGTGTGTGTGTGTGTGTGTGTGTGTGTGTGTGTGTGTGTGTGTGTGTGTGTGTGTGTGTGTGTGTGTGTGTGTGTGTGTGTGTGTGTGTGTGTGTGTGTGTGTGTGTGTGTGATTTTCCGAATTTAAAGTTGACCAAGTTGGCAGCAAAATAAAAGCTTTCTTTCTTAATTTCACTGCAGAACGTAGGGGTGTTCTACATGAGGTGCTCGTTCATTGCCCTTAAGTGATTTTTGCTACTCCATTTCATGCGTGATCTCCCTTCTCCTGAAATGGCCCCTGCGAGTATGCAGGATAAATAATTAAGTCAATCAATAAATAAATAAACCTTTACCTGCAGCTTTCCTATCCATCGCCAGAATGGTTGGCAAGGCCACCTTGGCAGGCGTCACAGTCCTTACTATCGTGATGATGGTGGCAACCGTGGCCCGGGCCTGCGACCCTTCGGAGTGCTACTCTCGGTGCATTGGCGACGGCGGACGCTCGGGAAGGTGTATCGGGCGCGTCTGCCAGTGCAGGCAACACGGCAAACGCAGCGTCGAGAGTCACCTGGACATGTGGCCAAAGTACAGGATTGCGTCATGAAGTGTGCGGACACTTTTGTGGTGTTGCCAGCGTTCAATAAATACGTGTTTCAAACATTGTACATGCTCTTGTGAAGTGCTCGCAGCCTTTTCCGAAACGTTTGAATCAAAAGCCGCTGCGCGAGTGACTGGAACCCTCGCCGAAGCCAGTGGTTGGGCCTCTAAGAGCCAGCTACGCGGAATCTTTGTCCGTAGCAGCAGCGCCACTGCGCATTCAGTAGCCGCTGGAGGAAGCATTTCGCGGCATGACGCGGATGTTATGCATCTGGGACTACTCGTCATCCGTTCCGTAAAGCTGGATTCACACGACAGGGCGGTTGTTCGCTGATCCAGACCGCTGACGAGCATGATCAGGCTGGGCTGCAACGAATCGCGCCGCTCGCAGTTCGTCCGCAGAGTCCTTGTGCGTGGCGGGATTCAGTGGCACTGATCCATGTCATGCTTGTCAGAGGACTAAATCAACGACCCTTCTAGCCAAGTCACCCTGTAAACCCAAATTAACGGTTTGAAAAAAAAAAAGTCATTCAGTGACACTGACTGTCCCGGTTTTCATCTTAAGCAAGAAATGATTTTGCTCCCGTGGTCGGCGACCTTCAAGTGACCTTGAGCCAAACGCCAGAGCCGTTATCCGGGCACTAAAATGAGTACATTCGGGCTAGTTGACAAGAAAATTTGTTCACCCCTGGGCAGACGTACAACTGTGGTATGAACATAAAGTACAATATAACGTATAGCACACATCTTACACGCCATATAGCACATGTCATACACGTCATACTTTATATAAACAAAACAGGTTAGCAAATGAAATAGTAAATGGTGCCTGCTTGACACTGGCTTTGCCACACACGCAAAGAAACACCATTACAACGTCCATGCAAAAACATTATTCTCAGCCTAGAATTCATGAATGACACCCGGGGCACATACAAGTACAAAGTCTCTACTCAGACAAACAGAATTTGGGCATCATTTTGGCTGTAGGAAGACTATGCCTCGGGAGACGGTTAGGCACCGCGTAGACTAGCGGCGAAGAATCTCGGTACTCGGCTTCACCGAGTTTGAACAACTGTTCTTCAAGATTACCCCATACTAGAGTCCGTAGTTTGCGCATTCTGGGGTACATTTCTCTATTTGACTGCCCAGATCGTTCTGAAGTTTTGCGGAAGCACCACAAAACGTAGCTAGCGCTGTAGTAGACGAGACTTGCAAACCCATCTCGGCGCTGTGGTGGTCGCACGACGGATGTTCCAAATATTCTTGCAACTAGCTTCCAGAAAGCGCGTGCTAGAACTCACTCCTTTACTGCATGCACGTTGGTCTGTTTGTGCGCAATGTATACATTTATCATTCGCTATCATATGCCAGCGTTCAGGCCTGTCTCGTGTAGTTAGAATGCCCCTCTGATATTGCCAATGAAAATCTTTCATTTAAGAGGGCAAATCAGGTGAAAGCACGGCTGTCCATGTTTGTGCTGTCTCTTGATGTACAGCTGTCTCACACATTTCACAAAGTCTTCAAACTAGTGTCACACGCCACTTTGTATTTCCTAGTTGTACAAGCTGGCTTTGCATGCACGCAGCCTCCGCATACTGCGGTGCTGGCGTTACCGCTGTTGGAAACAAGGAGGAGGAATAAACTTTATTAGTTGAAATGAGCCGACGGTAAAATCGTCCGAGGTGGGCGGCGTCCCTAGTCCAGGATGCCGTGGGCCTGAGCTGATAGCTTGGCCCTGCTCACCAGGCGATGATGGTCTTCAGGGATCGAGCTTGTCAGCTGTGCCTCCCACTGATCGACGGTTGGTCCGGTGATGGGCGGTGTCGATGGGTTTTGTTGACATTCCCACACCATGTGGTAGAGGGTATTGGGCGTAGAGCAGAAGGCGCATTTATGAGTTCATTTATGTAGGATACATGGCGTGTAGCAGGGTGCCGTGCGGGAATGTGCCGGTCTGTAGTCTTCGGAAGATCACCGCCTCTTCTCTTGTCAGCTGGGGATGCGGGGGTGGATAGATCCTTCTACCCAGGCTGAAGTGGCTCAGGATATCGGCGTATCTTTTGGGGACACTATTTTGTTGGTCTACCGGTGCTCGTGAACCTGGTGGGATACCCCGGAGAATGTGATCTCGGGCAGCGGCATTAGCCGCCACTTTACCCGCCAGGGACTCATGTCCCGGGGCCCAGACAATGTACACTTCTGGAAAATTGTCTCGTTTTTCGAGGATGCTCAGGGTTTGTTTGGAAATGCGACCCTTTTGGTTATTTCTACATGCTGTTTGTGAGTCGGTGATGATTGTGATTAGATCTTCCTCTCGCTGGCCCGTAGTTCGATGGTAATTGCCCAGCCAATAAAGGAACAGTGGCCTACCTGGGTACTCATCATCATCAAGTAGACCACACGTACTCTTAGTGCACAACAGCGTATCAAATGTAACTATGCACGGCAAGCTCCATCCTCCGCTAGATTTCGGCAGACGCAAAAGCTGCTGCGCTACATATTGCGTCTTGTTTAGCCGGAACCATGAAAAAGTAAGTGAGTTTACTACGCGTACTGTTGGTGACGGCGGAAGAGCTACCCTTGCAGCATACCACAGTTTACTGCACAATACGCCCCTAATAAAGAAAGCCTTTTCTGCCAGCGGTAGTGGTGACGAGGTCACTGCTTCGGACTGTTCTTGCATGAAGCTGACAGTGTCTCGCCACGCGTGAGGTGAAACACCACTTGTACAAAATTTGATGTTTAGTATACGCATATGCTCGGTCTGTTTAATGTGTCTATCCTGCGAGAACAAAACGAGGTTATCCAGTCACCCACTAAAAAAAACGCGGTCTCTGGCCCTTACCTATAGTACAGGACCGCATTACATTCGGTAGTTACTGCCCGAACAAGTTACAAAAATATTGCATCCGAGTTCCTCCTAATGTTTCTTCACAACGTCCCTCTAGCTGTAACTTCTAGAACGCTGAAGTTTTAGTTGTCATTTCCAGTAACGACGTTCAAAAGGCAGATACAGGGCACCATACATATCATTGTCTTTTGGCGCTGAGCGCTCTTTGAACGCCAGCGGTCCATGAGTTCCGCGGCGCGGGTTTCGCGTCACCTCGAGAGATGGCGTCTCGTTGCGTGGCGCCTCCTCCAGGTCCTTCTACCCACCGCGCTGGCTTAGCGGTTATGGTGTTGCGCTGATAATCACAAGGTCGCGAGATCAAATTCCGGCCGCGGCGACCACATTTCGATGGAGGCTAAATACAAAAACGTCCGTGTCCCGTGCATTGGGGGCACGTTAAAGATCTCTTGGCGGTCAAAATTAATCCGGAGTCCCCCAATACTGCGTGCCTCGTAATCAAATCATGGTTTTGGCACGTAAAACCCCAGAATTCAATTCCGTCTTCTTCTAGCTGGGCAGTGCGCTCGGTCTCCCTGGCGTCTTTCGCTGCCTGTCATGCGGCCTTCAGCCGGTTTTATTGCGATAGCAACTACATGGACACTCCAGGCGCATTTCTTCCGTCGCCGTCGGCGTCACCTTAAGGTTCAGTATGAGTGAAAGCGTGTGAGGGTGAGCCAGCGAACGCTGTTCAATGTCGCGTGCGCTAGCGGGGAACGCGGCCCGGATGCGTGCCTTCCGTGTTGCGCGAGGCAGGCGGTCAGGCGACGGAGAATGGGCGTTCTTCTCCGCCGGCTGCTACGGTGCCTCGATGCCCTCCTCGCCCGCCGCTCCGTACAGAGTGGAGACAACCGCGGCGTCCACTACGTAGCAGACGCCGAGATCATACGGGCAACCAGTTAAGACCGCATTACATGCGCTAGTTACTTCCCCCTAAAAAAGTTACAAAAATATTGCTTCCGAGTTCTTCCAAATGTTTGTTCACAATATCACTCAAGCTGAAACTTATAGTACGCTGAGGTTTTATTCATCATTTCCAATAGCAACGTTCAAAATGCAGATACAGTGCGATATGCACTTGATTGTCATCTTCTGACGCTGAGACGGAGTTGCCTGTGCTCTTTTCCACGTCAGTGGTCCGTGAGGTCCCCCCGGCGCGTCCGGCACGCCAGCAGCGTCCAAGCCGGTAGCGTCCGGTGCACCGCGGATGGCTGTTTGACCGCGAACAGATTTGCAATGAGGTTCTGTCTACGACAAGAAACTATTGCGTCCATATGGACTAGTGCACAGTATGGCGTGGTGCCGTGTGGTGGGGTATGCCGTTGCGAACATGCACTACACCCATTTTAAGATACAAGCTAGTATCATCTCCAACCAATTTGCTTTGCCGGTAGCCAGTTCGTGCTTACGTCTACTCTCCTTTACGGGAGAGCCAGCATTTTATCCTTCTAGCAGGGAAGCGTACATGTGGACCAGTGCACAGCATCGTGTGGTGCAGTGTGGTGTGGTGAGGTGTGCCGCTGCGAACATGCACTACATTCATTTTAAGATTGTGACTAGTATCATCAACTCATCTACTTTGCCGGTTGCCATAATCATTCTGGCATCCTACTCTCGACCACGGAAGAGCAAGCAATTCTTTTTTTCTTTTTGTGGGGCGAGGGGGGACACTGCTAGCCCGGCGTCTCCTGTGTGTTCATTTGCTGATAACGGCGTTCTCGAATATGGCACATCGAATTGCTTTCGCGCTTCTAGAACGCCCCGATCACGCGTGGCAGGCTGCACATGTTCGGCTCGCGATGCCGCCGAGTCTGACGGCACAGGAACTGCCCGCAGGCGCCCTCGCGGCAATGGGGGGCAGTCTATGCCCAGTCACAATATTATTGCATATTCACAGTGCTTCTTATCACACGGCATTGCCAAATGTATGCCAAAGCAACACAGTGCAGTCCTTGCGCATCTAAGCAAAGTGTGGCAAGTGGGAGTGGCGTGGTACAAGGCAGACATGATCGCAGAACGAGGAGTTGTGGAACGTAAGAGCAGGACAACAGAAAATAGGGAAGAAGGTCGTCTATGGGCAAGACAATCTGTCAGTTGAGTACTAAAGCGGCGGTATTGATTTTATTAACATATAACAAAGCGCACGCGGCGCTATCTCGAACGCTCTCGTCACAACGCAAGCGTTGACGTATACGTGCCCGAGAGAAGTCGTCGGTTTATTAGCTCGGCCATAAAACTGATTTTATTCGTAATCCAGATGCACACACTGGAATGGACGAGTGCATTTATACGTTCGCAATGCTAAGCTTGGACTGTGGTCCTCAATTTCAGATAACAATCGTATATATAGGTGCACAAAATGCCGCAGTTTCGCCCGAAAGGCGAACCATCGATTATGATAGCAAATTGGTAAGCAGCTATAAGTAAGGATAGCAGTTTTATTGGCCACATAAGCTTGCAAACATCCACTTACTAAATAAATTAAAAAGCACGGTGTAGCGCGCGCACAACCAAACATGAACATATCTCACTCGATGACCGCAGAAACTGGCTGTCAAAACGCTGAAGTGAGGAAGTACGGCAGCAACAAGCGAGGGAATTGACATTCGTGCTGCCTCTCGCTTCAGCTAAGCGGTGAAAACAGCGCACACGAAGCTATCAGCACTCCCTGCATTCTGACCCCATCGCAGATCGCTTTCAAGATAGGACTCACGCGGCCGCGCCATACGCAGCAGTCACCGGAGTGGAACGCCTCCCCGCCTCCCTTCCCTTCAACCGGTGCCTTGCGCGCGACGGAAGACGGTGCGCTTCCTCCCGCTTTCCCCCCTTGCGCGCAAATATTCAGCCGCAATCTTCGGCTCCCCCGAAGCTTTCACTTGCACGTACTATAATGTCCCTATATAACAAGGTAGCGACATCTGCCGCCCTCGCCACCTAGGAAGTTCCTGTAGCAGACGGCGCCCACGCTAAACCGCGGCGCCGCGGCATTCGTGAGGTGAAAAAATATCTGCACACGCGCGGAAATAATAAAGCCCCTCAATCTCCCAAAGTAGCGCCATTCGCTTCCCTCCTCCTCCGCTCGGCGCGGCCTCGACGGTGGCGCCGCCGGTGGTGGGCCTGCCGTAGCAGACGACGGCTAACACGCTACGGGAGGAAATCCGCAAAAAAGTTCGTTCGAGCCCTGCGGAGCAGTTTTTTCAATCGAGATCTTTCTTCGTCAGTCGCTAACTGGCCTTTAGAATTTCGTGTTGGAATGGCGGAAGAAATTGTGAAAAGGACCATTATTCAAGGCGTATTTAAGGCGTAAAGCGCGCGACGTTGAGAGTTCGTGTTGCTGAAACACGACGCAAGCACGCGGTGTACTCAAACACGCGCGTAATTACCAAAGTTTCAGGTGCTGACAGCGTGAAAGTGTGTGTGCGTGGTTTCGTAGGTTCATTTACGTACCTTCAGGATACTTTTGTTCGGCCGGCGCGTGAGAGATTCCGGCTGTGTGCGGTCAGCAATGCCGGGCAACAGGGCCGTTTTTTTCATTGCGGGGTGCTTTGGTAACCGTTACGATATGTTGTTTTTTTCAAGTACTGCTCCACGAGGGCGCATGTAATGGCTAACGGTGGCCTCTAAAGAGGACGCGACGTTAAATAATGCAGGCGTCGCAGGGAGGGTTCGCATGCAAAATTGGCTGTCCGCGATCTTATACCCCCTTGGCATGCACAGGCTTCGACGAGCCCCATCCAGCCCAGGTTCTAGCTTTGGTGTTCCCGTTGCCGCTTTGGTGTCCTGGAGGCGCCGTCAATAATACGGAATAATGACAAGTTGTTACAACTAGTAAATAAAATTTATTGAAGAAATACAATCGCGCCGAGGCGCCAACTTCTAAAGCAGCGCTAGCACGCGAGTATTATGAAACGCCAACGAGGAATTTATCGGCCCACGTACGACTCTACGATCAAAGTGCACGTTAAACATCCCCAGGCGAGCTATATAAAGTTATCCGGAGCCATCCACTACGACCTCCATTCTAGCCTTAGTCGCTTTGGAACGTTAAAAACGTTAATCACCACAAACCAAATCAATACATGCGGGCGTACATTCGAGGCTAAAAGACTGCATCGTAAGTCATAGTGAGCATTGCAAAAGCGTCGAGAATGTGCTAACTTCTGGTGGAGCTCAAAACACACCCTGAATAAAGTCTCTTTTATGTCACAGGCCAGCTGCAGATGCGTGCATTTTACCGCAAACGAAACTACATGAAACAAAGAATTCGAAAAAAAAATTCGAAAAAAAAGTCAAACAACGCGCTAAAATCCACGCAGACCATGAACACACACTTTTTCGAAGCGGAAGGCGTGAACTAGGCTCAAAGTAAGAGGTTGTGAGTAGCCGTGGCCCTTACTTCACTCAGCCGTGCGTTCTTTGCCACTTCCTTGAAGTCAGCCCGCCCGATCCTGCGAATCCACACTTCTTTATGCGTTGCCCCCGCCGGACGGCAAAGCAAAAAGCTTTCTGCCCTCGCTGTGTCTGTTGCGGCAACCGAAGGCGCAGCAGCATGGCATCGCAATTAAGTTCTCGGCCCTACACATTCTATTACGCTAACGCACTCCGTCAGTCCGCCTGCCGTACTTTCGTCGCGCAGGCCCAACAATGGAGGTCGACGCGCGCTGGAAAGAAAAAATGTACAAAAGCGCGGCGACTGCTCCGCGCTGGAAAGAAAAAATATATAAAAGCGCGGCACTTGCTTCCACGTGACACAGATTGGCCAATGGGGGAGCGGAGGAGGCTGGGGCGGCAGGAGGCGTGGAGGAGGACGCGCTAGGGTGAGCGGGGTGGCGGAAAGATCTAAGAATGGCGCTACTTTTGAAAAATTGAGGGGCTTTAGGAAATAAAACCTACTGGCGCCTGACTGTGGTGAAAAATGAAAGAAGGGCCGTACTGCTAAATCTAGTCCTGTAATTTCATATGATCGCTGAAAAAAAAGCGCTCAAGAGCGCGGAATGAGGGCTTGGTCGCCTCGATTCCGCATGTTTACCTTTCGTTCGTTTGCCCTCAGTCACCGCGCGAGCCTTGGTGATTGCTTGCGCTTAATCCCGTTTGCTCTGTGAATTCCTTTGCTTGTAAGTGTGCTGCGTACACATAGCGATTACTTTGAACAAATTATTCGTGTAAAAAAGAAGGCTGACAGTCGCTTGGACCGAAAAACTTTCGACATAACGTCGCTGAAACGTGCGACCTTCACGGCAACTAAACAGCATCCTGTGTCTGTGTGGAAACGAGTGCGCCAACAGACTTCTTGTCGCTGAGTGTGTCTGTCGTGTAGCGATTACACGACGACTGTTGTGTTTTGTGGCTCAGTGCTACGAGCCAGTCCAACTGTCATGGCATTCTAAAGCGGCGGTATGAATTGTGTCAGCGAGTCTCCTAGACCGTGTTCGGACTGCAGAGCGATCTCGCGGCGCACCAGCATCGGGCGTAGTGTGTGCGCGTGTGTGAATGCGGATGACTCTTCTCGTGAACCGTGCGACGTCGCCACGTAAACTTGAATCATGACGCGCATTGTTGTGTTTATGCCTTTTCGCCTCCGTGCACCGCTAAAGCCCCGTAAAAATTAGAGGGCCCTTATACGAAACGCACGCGGATTGGCCTAGCTATTATTGCACTGTGTTTTGCTGGCGATCCGTGTATCGCTTCTGGCGTTTTTCTTGTGTTAATTTGCAGTTGAGCTTCTTTCATCAGTAAAATGTCGCCACAGATTACTGAAACATCTTCGAGTGTAAGGGAAACTTGGAAGGAATGAGCTCGCAGCTGTATGTAATGTACTTTTATATATTGTATTATACTTTATTATTTGATTGCCAATAGCAGTGGCTATGCAGCATTTGTTTTTTAAAAGCAGAGTAATGCAGGCGCTTAGGAATATATTTATTCAGATATGCAATTCACAACATACAATTAGGATATGCAGAGTTGGAAATGACTTTTTGGACATATTGTAAAGCACAGTTAACAACGCGCGCACAAACACAGGAAAGTGTAAAAGTAGAATTCGCTGCTGAAATTTGTTATTTTTTATCGAACGTAACGCAATGCGGATATTTCTCAGCGAGTTAATGCGCTTCTGCCCCACTGTTTACTTGCATGCTAGGTCATACTGCGCTTGCTAAGTCAACGGGCTCATAATGCACTAAAATCAATAATCTCCACAAACTCCGGCTATCGACATTCATGCGCTCAAATGAAATACTATCGCAGCTCTGCACACACACGTGTATACTTTCTCTCGCACCTTCGTATCGCTCTACGTTAATTTCCTCGCTTAGTCGTGCAGTTACCGATGGATCAGCCATCCCCCCCCCCCCCCAATTCTGCGCAAACATACTTTTCTTCTGGGTAGGTTCTGGTTGCCGCGCGGGATGCAAAATAACTTTTTCCCGTCCTTCGTCCGGTTTCGGCACCCAACGGCGCAGCAACGAGGCATTTCGGCTCTCCCGGAACGAAATTATCGCAGTAATGTGCATAGCACAACAGGCGAAACGCGCGCACTTCGCCCGGCGCGCAGGAACTTTCATGGCGGCACAGGGGCGGAGCAAGGTCACATGTCACCGATCAGCCTATCGCTAGCGTCGTCGGCTGGATCAAAGGCTTTCTCTACTTTGAAATCATTGAGGGACTTTAGCACGCACAACATACACCCTTAAAAAAATTTTCACGCTTTGGGTCGTATCTTGTGCCACAACAATAATCTTAATGTCTTGCCCGCATTTACTTTTCTTAACCCTAAGGGCCCGGTACTTCCACGCGACGAACGGCTTGCGCGTTATCAGCGTCACACAGCATTTTTAACAGGGAAGTAGCAAGCGCCGAGTTTTCAAGAAAGGAACCGCTAGCGAGGCAGATGATAATTATTGCTGGGAGACAAGATAAGCCTCAAAGGGCGTCAACATTTTTAAAGAGTGTATGGCGCGCAGCAATGTTATCGTCCTTAGACTTCATAAAGAACTTCAAGGCTACGGCGACGACAGAAATGCATCTGGAGTGTCCATATTATTGCTATCGCCACAAAAATATTCGTCTTTATTTGCGGAAGGCCTGGTCCGTATTGTTGCGTTTCGCCTGCGACACGTGGTTTTGCCGGCGCGACTGCGGCGGGGCGGCAGACATTTTGGCCCGATCGTCGTCGCCGCAACACTCATCGGCAGGTGTTTCCAGGCGCGACTGCGGCGATGCGACCGCAAAGGATCACCCTCTCATTCCAGTCATTGTGCCCGAAACAGGCGATGCCAAAGCAGGGATCATCCTCTCATTCCAGTCATTGTGCCCGAAACAGGCGATGCCAAAGCAGGGATCATCCTCTCATTCCAGTCATTGTGCCCGAAACAGGCGATGCCAAAGCAGGGATCACCCTCGCATTCCAGTCATTGTGCCCGAAACAGGCGATGCCAAAGCAGGGATCGTCCCCTCATTACAGCCATTGTGCCCGACCGGCAGCGCTACAACAGGGTGCTACGAGATCGTGCTCGACATGGTGCTACGGCATCGCTACAACAGGGTGCTACGAGATCGTGCTCGTCATGGTGCTACGGCAGCGCTACGACAGTGTGCGTCACCATTAGCCCATTGTACATTCACGTGCTCGTCTTTTGAGGGGTTCCTTCTTGCCCTCAACTGCGAGAGTATAAAAACAGCTGCCCCGGACGCCAAAAGGAGGGCTCCGATTTCTTCTGTTGAGTGAAGTGCTCTCCCGTCTCTCTACTTCGGTCAAACCTGACCGCCAACTCTTTGCGATGTTAAAATAAACAAGTTGTTTCGTTGTTACCAGTCGACTCATGCTTTGCCGGGACCTTCGGATGCTTCCAGTTGTACCCCAGGCCGCCAGGCCAACGCTACCCTTGGGGCTTGCGACCCAGGTACAACCACGGGCGTCAGCGCCGAGTTCCCAACAGATCGTACCAGCAGTCCGATCCAAACAGTATACTTGTTTTGCTCAGGGGAGTACGTGGCTACGTGTCTGGAGGCACTCAGAGTCGCTAAAAAGAAACATAAAATCCTATTAGACAGATAAAGTTCCCTTACAAACTAAGCTTTACTTTCATCTTATTCTAAGTAATATGTAGAATTACTAGAGGAAAGAAATGAAGTCTACAGCTCCATCCTTCTAATTTCGCTTAGAAATCCCAACGCCGGTAAGTTAGTGTCACGTCACGGATCTCAAAGTATGTTTTAGCGTTTCGGTCGAAATTAACTGTGTATAAGTCCTTACAACTTGCCAATTTGTGTCTTGGCTCTTTTACAATACAATGTAGTCCTCCTCTGCCGATAGAAAAATAACTAAGCCCGCTAGCACGCCCGCCCACGGCAATGCTAGTGGGGGAGCTTTAGGGCAGCTTCGCCATCTGTCTTTATAGTTTTCGCGCCTTTTCTGGCTGACGACGCCTCTTGTCAAGGTAAGAGTGTCTTTTGTTACGGCTGCAAATTCGTCAGTTACTAATAACTTTTATTTTTATTTTTGATTAGTCTTTGTCCCTCTAAAGCCAACTTTCCCACAGTGGCGCTCACGCGGGACCCTCCGTAATAGGAATCGACCTTCGACGTGCGAACGTTTTCCGACCATAAGCTAAAAAAGCAGGTGGCTTCCCCACACTGGCGCTGAAAGTGAGCCCACAGCGATAGATATTCTTTGATTAACCCATGAAGTGAGGGAAGGCAACAATAAGCGCTGTTCCTTCCCGCATGCCAAGGATCGATCTAGAATTATTTCTGGGCTCCCGAGTTGAAATGCAGTGTGGGGAACTCGCGGTCCCCAAGCCCTCAGTCATAATTCGTCCTACGTTGAGCGGAAAATGCTTCACATTAAGATAGTTTGCCACAATGCACGGTATATCTGCTTAGCTTTATTTTATTTTTTTAATCTTTAAGCCTCTTGTGACACCTTTTAAGCACCCTATATGCAGGAATGTTATGCACAGATATGTAAGTTTATGAACCAACAGACACAATCACAGCACACAGCAGTGGTTTATAAAGCACTGGTGTCTTACGAATTAAAACATCTTCATAATGGAAAAGCACTTATTTTAATATTATTCGCTTAAATAACATTCTCATTATCAAATAATTTTTTGTAAATACATTTTGTCTATGGTGCCTCTTGTTTTCTGGTTTCACTATCACATCAAATTGGTTGGTCACCTTGCTGTTGTAACATTGCCACAAATTGTAAGTCATAATGATTTGTCTCTGGTATGATATCAAGTGCTTCGTAGCGTACTCTAGTAAGAGTGATTTAATTAAGCTAGCCTAGAAACGCCGCGCAATTATGTGCTATGATGTACCATAAGTGAATCTGTGGATAAAGTGCTTCATAAAATTGGAGGACGCTTAAGCTTCGCCTTCAAGAGTGGAACGCGATACAGTTATCGCACCCCGTTCGCACCGCCCGCTCCTTCGCTCGGCATGCTCTTGAGTCGGCCCCAATGCGCTCAAACGAGACGAAAGGGAGAAGCAGGCGAGTGGCGCGCCACCTGACGGGGCAGCGCCGCACCTTGCGAGGAGGGGGCCTCTGTCTTTGCCGCAATATGGCTCTGCGTGTGCGCCAAGCGCAGAAACGTAGCGGAAACCTACTTCGCTACTCGTTTAACTGCGACTTCTGTAATTTACATGGTCATAATTACCGATATACACCGCAGTATAACGTTCTACGGCACGTTCCTAAGGCAACACTGCATCCACTAGAAGCGTTTTCGTCCCGCTTTGGCCCATCAAACTCATGGCTCAGTGGTAGCGTCTCCGTCTCACACTCCAGAGACCCTGGTTCGATTCCCGCCCAGCCCATCTTGAAAGTTGTTTTTATTTATGAATTGCCTTCCGGGACTTATCGCTCATGGCCAACGCCGCCGACGACACCGGCTTTTCTGCGACACGAGCTCCTTAACGCTCTCGCGTTAAAATACTTGCTGTTTGAGATGGTAAGAAAGGTACAGGAAGCTTCAGTGAAATTCGCTTTCCTGAATACACATGGAGAGGGTATGTATTCTTGTGTTGTACTCTACGTAAGGCATGATCATGTATAGGCTGGGCAGCACGCTAGTATACTAACGAAAGTATACCTGTGTGATAAATAAAAAACTACCAAATAGCTACCACGACGTGGCACCGCGTGGTTGGCACATGTTGCATTGGTAACAGACATGCTGCAATTCTAATCCATGCATGGTTCGGCCTCCTGCGCATTGATGTGCGCCACAGCGGCCGAAACAGACACCGCTCTCCGGGCGTAATCTTCTGCATGCATCGCGCTTCCGACAGTGAATGGGCAGGCCTATGGAAGGATGCGCAATGCCCAGTTTTTGAGAGAAAGTGCATGCTTGCTTCGTGAAAGGGTGCAAGAATGTTGTTTGCCCTCGTATCATTACAGCAAAGCTGTTAGCCTTTCCTTTATCCGCATTTTTCGTGACCGCGTCCGTGGACAATGTTGTCGACCGATCCCGGAGGCAGTGCAATATCGGGCAGACCCGCGGCGAAGGTGAAGCACGCTTCAAGCACTCGCAAAAGTGAAAGGAATAGTGCATACATTATTATTTGGAATCACGCAAACAGCATACAGAACAGCATTCGTTTCAATAAACAACAAGCACAAACTAAGCATCGAAGCCGCATAATTGATTATAAGGCGCTTCTTATAACAATGCAAAGCACGTAGTGCTCCAGCAGCGCATACGTTCTTGGTAAAGATTACTGTTGCGCAAGATGCCGCGGCGACAGCAGCGTGCGACGTGGGAAGTGATGTCACTAGCCTTTCGTATATAAAAGAACCAGTGCCCGATATGATTGCTTATATAGTCGCTATGGTCTTGGGCTACTAGTGGTGACGGTATTGCGTCGCAGCCACAGCAGCCGCATTTCGATGGGGCGAAATGCGAAAACACTCGTATACTTAGATTTAGGTGAACGTTAAAGAACCCCAGGTAGTCCAAATTTTCGGAGTCCCCCACTACGGTGTGCCTCATAATCCGATCGGGATTTAGGCACGTAAAACCCCATAATTTCGAAAAAGAAGTACTAATTTCATCGTTGCAGAACCACTATTTGTAGGGAACGCTCAGTTAGGACTGCCGAGGAGCAGCGTGAATACGAGGAGCGGCAAAGGAAAAGAAAACGGCAATACGACCAGCGGGGACCATACTGTGAAAATTACCATTACTGCCATTATTCAAAATTAACATTGCCACCATTACTCTAAAGCAATAAAGCATTGCATAGCCACCTCAGCTCCAAGACCCTACAGCCTCGCATTTATTAAGGGTGATCTAACTTTAGACACAGCACAGAAGAAGCGACAAAGTTGGAACAGCAGGGAGTGATAAGCAACGCGTTATCTTTAGCTCCTCCCTCAGCACAGTTGTAGCGGTGGTTTTCAGCAGCTTCGCTGGACATCGTTTCGCAGGGCCGCGATGGCGAGAAGAAAATAAACTTTATTAAAAAGAATGGTCCGGCAGTTTTCGTTGTGGGGATGGCGAATTATATATATTTTTAATCCCCGTGTGTACAGCGCAAGCCTGAGGTAACATAAACAGACTGATACATAAAAGCATAGCTGTATATGGCTAGGGTTCCTGTATTTTTCATGTCCCTACGTCATCAATAAAGAAAGGTGAGCGTGGGCCAAACCCGGAGATAGTGCAATACCGGGCCGGCCAACGGCGGATGTGAAGCAGGATTTAAGCCCTCCACCCACAACAACAACAACAACAATAATAGTAATAATAGTAATAATTTAAAATAAATAAATATCCATTGTTGCAAATGTATATGTCCAACCATACACCCTTGACTCGCAGAAGGACAATGCCAACGACTGTGTGGAAGTCGGCGCCGTACAAATGAAAGACGGAATTGCGATATCCGCTGCGTGTATATCTCCAGGCACACCCAAGTGAGATATCGAAAAGTTAATTCATGACTACACACTTTGCATGAGTTAACCACGATGACAATGCCCCGGTGATCATCGTTGGAGACTTCAATGAGGGCATTTAAAAACCAAACAAGACATGGTTCTCTTAGTTTGTGCTGGAAGAATTTGGTTTGAAGTGCCACCCTAACCCAAGTCACTCAACTGCTCAACAACGGTTGTGTAGAGATCTTACTTTGATCAAGATTCTCTATAAGGTTGTAACCGAACCAATCAGTGTATATCACAGTAATCACAAAGCTATATCGTCACTAGCATTACCAAATGTTGAAAATAAATAGATGTACCCCTGTCTAACCCTGCGCGATGTGCTACAGCTTCACTGGTTATCCATCTTCACAGAGTGAAACAGCTCCTCAGTTTGGTAATGACAGTGCAAACAATCACCATGAGCTTCAGGAACTTGATGCTGATTTCCTGTATGCCAGCATCAATGCTTTACAATAGAGTGTAACAAATGTTAGGCTAACATGAGTCTGCACGAAGGAGTAATGTTTACCGGTCACTCACCAGGGTATGCATATCAGTGTCATCATCATCGTCAGCAGCAGCAGCAGCAGCCGCAGCATCCTATTTTTATGTCCACTGGGGGGATAACGAAGGCTTCTCTCTGCAATCTCCAATTAATCTTGTCTTGCACTAGCTGATTCCAACTTGTGCCTGCAAATTTTCTAATTTCATCATCCCACCTAATTTTCTGCTGTCCTCGACTGTGCTTCCCTTCCCTTGGCACCCATTTTGTAACTCTAATGGTCCTAATACAGAATACATACCGCAGTATGAACAAAGGACAGGTCGAGACAGGACAAGCACTGTCTATACCTGTCCTTGTTCTTACTGCGCTATGCATAGGCGGAAAGCTTTCATTATTCCGGGAGAGAGGGGGAGGGGAGGTATGGTTCTGGGGCGCGACCTGCCTTCCGGACTCCACCTACACAAAATACGTATATATATATATATATATATATATATATATATATATATATATATATATATATATATATATATATATTATGGGAACTCCGGCATCGGAGCCAGCAGTCGAAGACGTGGAGGACAAAGTCACTCGTGAGCGCAAGCGGTGGTTCGAGGCTCGGCTGGGCGCTCTTAGTTCGAGGCCGGCCAAGACTGGGGCCTGCTGGCGTGAACTGAGGGACCGCGCCGCTCCTACATTGGCGCCCGTACTGATACTGCTTCGCCTTTCCGGCGAGACTGCAGCGAAGTCGCTCGTTGGTCGGCATTTTGTTGCGATAGCAATTATATGGACACTCCAAGCCCATTTCTGCCGTCGGTGTCCCCGTCACCGTCAGGGCCTGGTTAAGAAAAATGGGGGCCCTGGGCTAATGCGCATGCAGGCCCCCTTTCCCTACACTGACCCCCCCCCCCTATCGCCTGCTACGCTACTGTAAATATGCCACGTTTCATTTCAATACCACCAAATTCAAAACAACAAAGTGCGACCAACGGGATTATTATTATTGCTATTATAAAAAAGAAAACAACAAAACTTGCTTGAAACGCGTGCTGTTGTAAAAACCAACACATATGTTCCCTTTGTGATTAATGTGCATTCTGTTTTCAGCAAAAGCTAGGCTTTAAGGAAAAGTTTAGTGCACTCAGGACGAACAAGAACGTAGAAAAGACAACAAAGCTCACATGTAGATCCTTCTGAAGCTAGGCTTTGCTTGCATCACTAAGTTTAATCCCATGAGGAGATGCATGGTTGTATCCAAAACATTCTTTATTAAAATTCAAGCATCAGACTGCAGTAATCGTTATACACGTTACTCTATAAATATGCAGTAGATATACACAATACTTAAGGCAATACGAACCCCATAAAATACACTAGAATACAGATGAAAATTACCAACTGTAATTACAAAACATTATTTGAAAATATTTTCGTTAAAGATAAGACAAGCAAGGATGACACTAAATAAGCGTGGCACTATCAAAAGCAACAAACGTACAGTCCTTTATACATAAGCACGCTAAATATCACAAGAAGAACAAACAAGAGACGAACAAAGATTTGCATATCTTGAATTACACTGCTCAGCGTTTTATTGGCAACGTGGAGGCTGGGAGGCGACACAACGAACTTATTGGAACTATTCATGTATAGCACGAACAGTCTTCTCTTAAAATGGCTTCTTTCGCGGCTTCGCTTTGGCGAAATCAAATATAGTCTGTTCGAAAGATAGATCGCGGAGGAGGTCACTTAAGTTGGACGTAATAGCAAGCGAGTTCACCTTGTCGTCAAGGGGGCTCAAACGAAGGCGATTCTTTATCAGCAACAACTTGGAAAACGATCGTTCATTCTCACAGTTTGCCACGGGTATGCTTACGTAGATTCGCAAAGCAATAGAAAGATTCAGAAACACATCAATAAGCTTTCTTTCGTGCAACAAGTTCATTATTCCCAGGGGACTCGTGTCCTGGCACATAGAGTTGTGCAGAAAGCTCGCAAACTGAACGATTTCAGCGGAAAATGCTGGCTCCAAATCATTTTTGTAGGTTTTCACCAACTTCTGAGCCTGCTGTGCCAGAGAGGCCTCACTCCCAACTTCTGTCAGCAATTTTAAGAATCCGAACCTTTCGCAGAGTTCAGTGTAGGCAGCCTTTCGCACTCGCAAAGCAGAGCCTATAATGTCAAGTACAACATTGTAGGTATCTACAGTAAACTTTTTTCTACCTTAGAGCGCACTATCGCTTTTTCCGTCCGGGTGCTTACTCAAAACGATGCGTTTGCTCTCATCCCGATAACATTGATTGGCACTTAGCGTGCGTGGTCTCTCTTCGAAGGTATCAAAGTGAGGTCGCAAATAATTAACAAAGCCTTCTAGAGAGCTCAGCAGGTGTACAGCGGTTGAAATGTCTAGGCCATGGTTTCTGAAGTGCTAAGCTCGTTTTGTCAAAGCGCTCCAAGATATCACTCCTGAAAATCGCCATGAATGCAATCTCTAGTTTTGTCATTTTCTTGAAGAGAAAGTGCGCTTCGTTCCTAGTGTCACCGTTTTCTTCCTAGTTCTTTGATATAGCTTCAAGGCAACACAAGACTGCATTGAAATTTTTCAGAATGGCCTTACATGATTCAGCGTGTCTTGACCACCTGGTCTCAGAGAGACTTTTCAAAACAAGCTGCTGGCCAGTTCCGCCCATGCTTTGACTGCCTCAAGGCAACTGTCAACGCTACACGCGTCAACTAAGTTCAGTGAATGACCAGCACACGGGACGTACACTGCCAATTCGTTCAGGTGTTAGATTGGAGCTTGCAGTCCTTTGTATTTTCCGGACATATTACTCGCATTATCATAAGCTTGGCCCCTACAATCATCAATTGAGATGCCACAGGGACATCACGGTATCGAAAAGATACAAGCCGGTATGCGATTCAATTGGAACAAATCCAAGAAAGCGTTCGTACACTTTCCCATTTATATAGTATCGTAATACAACTGACAGCTGATCAACGTAAGGTGTGGGGTTGAATCAACAATTAAAGAGAAGTATTTTGCGCGTTTCACTTCAAAGAGACGTTCCTTGACAGCCTTTGCCATGTGCTCGATAAGTTCATCACAAATGGTTTTTAACAGATACGATGGGTGACCTTTGTTCCCGTAGCGTTTGATGTGCTCCTCTAGAAAGGGATCACTCGGGAATGGCCTCAAGCACTCGCATATAATTGTCATTTCTTGGTTAACCTAAAAATCTCCTCACTGCCCTTAAACGCTAGGTTGCGCTCAGCTAGAAGCTTAACAACGACTAGTACGCGCTTCAACACCTCTGTCCAGTAAGCGGTCTCACTGACAAGATGCTTAATCAGCTCCTTGTCAATTGTGCTGCTCGAGTTAGAGCGGGCGAGCCATGCTGCCACGTAGTTCCGGTGCTCAACGCTATTTTCCTGTGCGCAAACCTTTTCTTCTGCTCTTTTCCAATCAGAAAAGCCGTGCGTGGTGAAAGCACTGGGGTTGCTTGAAATCGAAAATAGTTTGCACATCAGACAGTAAACGAAACCTTTGGACTCCGAGTACATTAACCAGTGTCGCTCGTACGCCTCCCCATTTACAGCCTTTCGCACGAAAAGATGAAGTGACATTTAGCGTTTCTGAGTTTTGTATTGCCTTTCGGAAGGCGGAAAATTTTCTGCCCGATTTTGAAAATACCATGGCCTTTTCTCAAGGCGTACACTCCGAAAGCTGTCAGTAATAACGTCCGGCCACTTAGCAGGGTCAATTCGGAGACTCTCGCAACGTACCTCTTGCTACGGGGGTGTCTGTACTTCTCTGTTGCCGCAACGAGAAGCCGTCTCATTCGTCCTCTCGAGGAACACTTTATGGGTGGGAACATGATTATTTGAAGCCAAACTAACAGAAAACAAGTGAGTCGGTTCTTAGAGTGTTTTCTGGCGCTCGTCAGTAGAAGGAGGCTCATCGGGGAGGTTTGGCACCTGTTGATCAGCAGTAGTAGAAATCGGGCGTGGCGGACCGGACAGCTGGAGCTCTGTGGCAGGCGCCCGGCCGAGTAGCATAGACGTTGCTGACTCAGGAACAGGACAGGGCTTGGTTAGCGTCGGTTGCTCAGAAATATGGACGACCGAGGTTGGCACTGTTTTCACAGGATCCAGACAACCAAGATGAGCCAAACCTTGCTTCTTGCCAGGGAACCGTAGTGATGGAGTTGGCAGGTCCTCCACAGAAGCACAGTCGGTACTATTGGGAGTTTGATACGGACTCTGGCTAGAGCGATCATACTGCTCCGCGGAAGCTGCATTCAGTAGGTACTTTATCATCTTTGGTAGCTTCTTTTCATGCTCTTCTCTTTCTAACGTCGCCTTTTGTTTAGACGCACCACTTTGATGCTTCCGAACAAGCATTTTCGCATGAATGGATACTAATTGTTCACCGGGGACTTCGTCAGTCCGACGCGACCACAGGTGTCCAACGGTGGCCGTCCCGATGACTGGCGCACGCTGCCTGGATGGTTCGTGGCTAGCCGAGAGTGGTGCGTTCCCCGGGAGCTCCTCAGCAGGTCGGCTTATGCAAGCTTAACCGTTGGATCGGGGCTGAATGGCAGCCCGCAATCAACTTCCTTTTATAGACGCGCGCCGCGTCTGTCTGTTACTAGCGCCAAAGCAGGCGTTCACATACGCATAGAGTTCCTTGTACAAATTCTCTCCTCCGTCATCATCATCTGCTATCGGACTCATCCTCCCCCGCCCAAATTACCATTACGGTAAAGAAAAGTCGAATGGTAGGCACTGTTGGGTACTGCAGCACATCCTTTCTATGAGAACAACAGCGGCAGAACTATTTGAGAGGTGGAGGGTGGCGTGATGGTGACGAGGGGCAAGGAAGATTTAGGTCCTCATCCCACATTACATGTTTTAGGTGTTTCCTCCTTGCCCCTCCTCTCCAGACAGCACTGGACAGACAGACTGACAGGAAACCACGAAAACTCTTCCAACAAACGCACCTCACTTTGTAAGAAAGAGGGCCCCGCCGGGGTAACAGGGGATTCCTGTTTTTGCAGCTTGACAAGCTCTCCCCAAATGATCCGGCTAGACGCATGCTGTTACATTAGGCTGGGGACCCCGTCTGCTCGTTCTGGTTTTCTCGCTTGATACATGTCGCTCGAACTTCCGTTGCCCATCGTTCCACATACTAAGCAGGTTAGAATAAATGGGCCCCCTTCTCCTACTGTCCGACATGAGGGCCTGGGCTGCAGCCCCCTCAGCCCGCCCCCTTAATCCAGCGCTGTATGTCCTCATCATTCATGCTTTTTTGGAGGTCTTTTTGCTGCTTCACCAAAATCTACGCAGTTGTGCCAAAATTTGTCAAGGACGAGATTAAACTTGGAACTAACACCTTTTCGTGGCAGTCACTCTACCATCCAAGCTTTGAACCTCTGTGCTGCATTTGGGTGAACGACAATTTTTGCTTACCCGAGACTCCCTCAGCCTTATGGATATCCACAGAACTGATCTACTATAATCAGTGTACCTGCGCTTCGAGTGGTCTATTCATTTGGCCTTGCTAAGCGATCTGCCATTCTGGTTACTCCAATTGGTAGAGCAACCGCCCCAGAAAGGTTTTGATCCCAGGGTGCCTTCATAGCTCTGTGCTGCTGTAAGACAGATGACAATCTTTTCCCTTTTGTTAAACTTCTTCCACAGTGTGGATTTCTGCAAAACTAATTTGCTGTGCAGATGTAGGTGTCATTTGATTTTAGCCAGCAGTCACACACAGTGAATGAGGCTGCAGGCATAGTGGAGGTGACAAGCTTTTATTCTGTAAATCACACATGTCCAAAAGGTATCACAAGCCTAGGGAGAAAGCGGCCAACCTATTTCCCTACCATGAAATGAGCGTGATTAACGTGAGCAGGTTCATGAGAAAGGGCCATACAAATAGGGATTGGGAACCTATTTCACACATTGTGAAACGAGGACCAACAATGATGACCAACAAACTGCTCTGAGTGATATGAGCCAAGGTGACAGCCTTTGTGTAGTTGCTACCACACCAGAGTTGTGCTGCAAAATGCCACAAGATCAAGATAAGCTTACACGTTGCTTACACAGTAAAGTGCAATACAGCATGGCAGATGAGCAGCACTCCATGGCATCTCATGCTAGCTACTGGTATGATATTTGCCTTCATTAGTTTTGAATCATTATTGGTCCTTGTATACAGGCATCAAAAGGCAGTTCACAGTGCAACACATGGCTCTCAAGTGTCTATCCAAGCTCATCATATTGCAAACAAGGTTTTATACAAGACTCTCATTTTTACCTTTTGCAACCTTTCGTAAAGCAATCTTTCGTGCATGTTACTTGTTATAACATCATAAGAGAGAGCAGGGAATGGCATGGCTGTTCCGACTTGAAGTGAGCATCTGCTACAAGTGAGCATTTGGCATACATACTGCACGTACTGTTTATACTGTTCACAATAATTTTGAATGCACAAGCATGTAGAAGTCACAAAAGCATAGTTTTACAGTGATGAGTCATTCTATTCTGTTCACAGGGCAGTGGCACCACTAACCATCCACTTATCTTTGTTTTGCCCGAAGAGCAAGAAATTATCTGCATGACACCACGTTCTGCTTTGATTTGCTTGCATCATGCCCTCGCATATGCCAACACTGTCACACTGGACAACTCAATCACCTGTGATTAGGTTACCATAACATTGTTTCCACATCATGTGTAGTGACTCACAGAAGTGATGAAAGTTCTTGAAGAAAATTTTCTGACATAATCAGCACGCAGACGAGAATTGAAAAGTGCACTTTAGAAGTAAAAGATAGATTCTGATTGCATGAGGTGGATCCAAGCATTGTACAATGCTTGCTCAGGACAATGGTGAGAATGCTCATTTTCTCTAATTTCTTTTGCTGCTACCATGGTGCATCAAATCGTTTCCAGGGTATATGCATTATGCAATTTTTTTCAAATTTGTTCAGCATATAGGTAAACAAGCACACAAAACAATAAAGAATGCAATAAAAGACAAGCAGCAAAAGTTCTCTATAGCCTTTGCACGGCACACAATCTTGAAACTGTGCTATCAGTTTCAAAATTGTGTGCTTGTGCACAGGCTATAGAGAACTTATGCTGCTTGTCTTTTATTGCATGAAAGAGATCTATGTGCTACCTTATGACAGCTGCACAGATCAGCATGCGTGATAGGCACTAACATGACACATGAAAGACATGATGACGCAGCCAAGGTTTATTCCAGGGAGCAGCGCCAAAAGACATATACCATCAGACCCCACTCATAACAACACCGACTGAATATAGCAATGGGCAGTTGTTGCAACTTTTAGCTTTTTCGTGTCCTGTGTAATAAAATAAACCGCCTATAACTGCTTTGAAACAGCATTAATATGTAAGGACAAAATTGATGCGCTTGTTATGGTGTGGTATGAAAGGGAATAAAGAGCTCACAAAAATCTTGAGACAGGAGTGAAATACTCTGTGCACATTTAATAGCGCACATTTTGAGGCCGTGTGGGAAGCACCGTAGGTTGCCATGCTACGTGGGACCCCGAAGTTTCACATCATTCTGTCTTCTTTCATGCTGGGATGTGCACAGCAGATGTGGCATAGTCAGGTACAGCCATCGGCATAAAGTTTCACGAAAGGCCTTTTTAAAAGGACACAATTGTTCTAGGTATGAGAGAGAAGGGCAAAGCTGGTAGACTAAGGATTTTGCACTGTGAATAAACAGATTACTCTATTCTGCTTCAGTATCTTAAGAATGTTAAGTACCTTCAAGTTAATTGAACACCTGCACTAGGCGTGACACTTTGTAAGCTCACTATTGTGAAGTTCCCCTGCCATGGCAGCGTGCAGTCTACACCTGAAAAATTCTGACCTACTTTCAATAGCATATTTGAACTTATAATCCCGTGACAACCTGGCATATTCCACCAAATTGTCTTAAAACAGTCTGCTTTTTGACTATGCATTTTCCTTGTTCCAGCCCACTAAAGGCCAACTGCATAGAAATTTCACTTTGGCTAAATTAGTTATAAATGATTATCATTCAGAAGTAATCTTCGAAAAGTTGTAGCAATGAAAATAGTCAGAATTTCAAATTAACAGCCTTAAGGTATCACCTAGGTAGATACGATGCACATCCTACAACATGGCTTCCGAGAGGTTAAGTGCTTTATACAGACATCACCGTGATCGCAGAGGTTGATTGATTAATGGGCTTTAACGGCGCAAAGGACAGTTCTGGCCAAAGAGTGCCTATCTCAGAGGTCATTCTCAGGCTAGTTGTGAATGTTCCAGATACTGCATCATTTCTGCTGAGTAGTAATGACAGCATTATACTTTTGGTGTAAAAAAAACGATATTTTCATGAGGTTTTCATGGTGCATCTACTTGTATATTTCTAACCTAGAAAACTGTTCTATGAATGCCCTATAGAAAACTAAGCCTTTTATGCAGTAAGAAATTTCACTGCGGCTGGCCTTTAAGCAACAACTTGCAGTCGCTGTCAGTGGCATCAGTGGTGTGGTAATGGCATCACAAGTGCTAGCGTATTCTATTGAATGCATAAAGTGGTATAAAGATCCTTGAAAGGAGAACCTCAGGAATACCATTGATAGCGTTGGCTTTTTTCCTATGCAGTCAAACCTTGCTGTAATGAAATCAAGTATAACGAAACAATGCATACAACAAAGTAATGTTACCCTTTAAATCCGCATAGAGATTTATAGCGCAGTGCGAGGCTTTACGGCAAATTTTTCGCCAGTCTAGACTTAGAGACAGTCTTTGACCTTTTGGCATCTGGACTTAACTTGTTTGCTTATTCATAGCTTTTTATTACTTTTCAACTGTTGCTTATTTTCGAGTCTACTACATGTCTATTCAAATGCCTCGCATGAAGTAGAAAGCTTACTTTAAAGTTTCTCTGCATTGCCCCAACAGGTTTTAGCAACAACTTGCTATTATGGCTCGTTGCTATGGCTTGCTGCTATGATTACCTTGTTGTTAACGTGACCTTGCACATCACTTGAAACCAAGGTGGGAAACAGCTTTTGCTATTAACGGTGAGGTGGGCTTGATGGCCCTTCACAATTTTTTTTTTTAGTTTCTCAAACTGGCTTGAAACAATGTGTGTAGGGCGGATAGTTTTACTTCCTTCTAGTTTTTTGTAGTACAGTCCCATTCTTTACAAGGTGAACGCATACATTTGTCTAAGTTAATATAGCCTCTTGGTGCCATTACCTGCGTGCCTCCTTGGAATGACTTTTGATATTCTGTATGCAATGTCAAACACAGGCACTGCCTTTGCAGTGCCCATTATTATTAGATCAGGGTAAATATCATTTCACTAGAAATCTTTAACCCTACTGTTAGTGCTTTACAATTGTTACAAGTTGAGAAGAAACATTTAGACACCCCACGTGCAGACACCCAAAGAATCTACACAGGTTGTCAAATGCAGCATGCTTTATGGCGTAGAAATATCTAGGATATATAGAAACATTAATTGAAAGAATGCATAACAGCTACCTCCGTAATATTGTAGAAGTGGAAGGCAGCAGCAAGGCAATGCACACCTGGCTGCCCAGACGAATGTCCCCTGACAATAAGCCTGTCATGGCTCACGAGAGCTTGCGCTCGGCAACAGGTGTGACGGTAAACAGGGTGAGGCATGTAATTGCTACTGGTAACTACAGCAGTTGCTTGAGCTTTTCAGAAAAACTTAGGCAGGTGATTCACTGCATGGTACATTATAACACGAGCAAACAGACAAATTGTGGCTGTCAAGCAGACAGCCTTTTTAGAGCAAGCACAAATTAGCAGTATGGCTCATCTAAGAACAGCCCAAAACAAGCACGAGATTTCACCTAAAGGTTGAGCTCATGGGATGATGTGATCAGAGTTAAAATTATATACTACTGCGTGAGGTATACCTCCCTACATGAGTTGGAAACAAAGGTCGCCGATATACCTAAAGTGACCAAGAACTGGCCACTCTTATTGCCTGCAATGCTATGTTGCATTAAGCAATGAAAGCAATGAAAGCCTTTAGGTTGTTCCCCTCATTTAAAACAAAAGTACCATGTTTCAGTGAATGTATAACTAGAAGCCACTTAACGATCGGACCGTGAGGAAGAAGTTGGAAAGGTAAGAAAATGAATCAAGTTCGCATTTTCAGGTATGGCCAGAAAAATAATAAGTGTCAACAAGTCCAACAGACTGATACAAAAAACTGTGCACCTTTAGAGGTAATGCGGCAAAAGGTTATACAAGATCTTCACATCAGGAGGAAAGCTTGAGTTCACGTGAAAACACGAGCTGCAGCATGACTTAGTTGACCCTCATTTTGAAGCAGCGGAAGCTACATGGTTGCGAACATCTTGCGGATGAGCATGGCACTTACTACAGCAGTCAAAACATACGGCAAATAAAAAAAAAACAGTGGAAGACATCAAGTTCTCGTTGACAGCTTCATGTTGGTAAGTATGCTGGTGATGGATCATGTACCGCAGTTCACCACCTGTTTCAGCGACCGCAAAACCTCGTTACGAGCAGCACTTGACGGAAATGTTGCCAATCCTACTACGGACCCATGTTGGCACATTGGCACACGGTATCATACACAATTTACCTGGATGCATGCTGGCAGTGGTGTCACCACTACAGGAATGATGCTCAATAGGTTGACACTAGTTCACTTGGCTGAGAATGAACTTGAATGTACTTTTGGGCACCATCATAGGTGCCGACTACGGGTGGGGGTGGGGGGGGGAGGGTGCTTTGGGGCCTGAGCCCCTTCCAGACTTGAAATTTTATTTGTGCTAATAGCTTACTGCATCATTCTTGGCGCAAATGTGCACAGCTTTTAATTCATACTTTTGCTTTATTTCTGCAAATCCTGACAATAGGAAGACAAGCGCATTAGAAGCACTAGCAATGGCTGCCTCACCCGTATTTTCTAACTTCAACATTGTTTTCAATTTCCACTATAAAAACCATGCAAAAACACCATGCACATATACAATATATTTAAATATACACAAAGGACAGTTTATTATATTTTTGAAAGAGATGAAGGTAGCCCATTAAAAAATATTTCTAAAGATATGAATAGCCTATGCCTAGGAAATGAATATGTTGCTGTATGTTCACCTTGCTTAAAATTGCTTTGCATGCTTTTTTGGCCATGAAAAAAACTAGACTTTAGTGACCCCTTCGACAGAGCCTTTTATCAATGGTGTGTGAAATGCATGTGAATGATGTGTGTCTCAGTAATGCTTTCTCTTTACAGTAATCAATGCTAATGACTCATGAAAAAGAAACCATTTCTAATAATTTACCACATTTATTAGGGATGGAAACATCATCACTTGCACGCAGAGGTCATAAATATATACAGGGTGTCCCATTAACTATCAGGCACCAAAATAAAAAGAAGAACAATGTGTTGCGCAAAGAAAACCTAGTGCATATTGTTTCCAGTAGAGCGGAGTAGCTGCCAGTAATTTTTTCGTTACTGAGATTTAATGAGGTAATTGGAATTAATTATCTCACTCGAGACATACTATCCTAATTATTGAAGTGTCAATGAGGCGTTTGTAGGTGCAGCCAAGGGACATTTAACTGCAGTATTTTCAGTGACGTACTAATTACATACTAATTTTTTCCAACTGATACACAAACCCCATGAAATATGGAGAATGCCACGTGACTGTGCTCCCACCCGAATTTTAAGCAGCGCCCTCGAACAGGCTCCCTCAGAGTTATCCGGAATGAAATAAAAGAAATAAAGAAATACAATGTGATCGAGCTAGTGCCTTATCTGCTGCGCCCCGGCCGATATAACACATTGCGTTTGGTGTTAGAAACAAGCTGTGATAGCTGTTGTCTTAGCCTAGATAAAGTGCATTGATGCATTTTTAAAATTTTTTTTTTTTGCCACAAAACCTACCACTATAAAAGCGAATTGACAACGTCAGCGCAAAGGTTTAAAGGCCTGTTTTGGTTCATCCCAGTCACCATGTCTTTCTCTAATGAGCAGAAGGTAAACATGATCCTTGCCTTGGGAGCTGCAAATGGCAACAAGAGGAAGGTCGCAAATATATATCAGTCATGGAAGTGTGGCGGTATACCAAACACATCGACTATCATGAGAAATTATGAAAACCTGAGACAAACCGGCAGCTTCAAGAAACAGTGGCAGAGGACTCCATCTTTTAGTACTAGGCTACGCACAGATGTACTAGCATTTATGTCCTCAAACCCTCATGCTAGCGTGCGGGACGTCGCCGCCCAGGTACCATTTCCAAGTCATCAGTTTGGAGGATTCTAAATGACGGGCTTTCACCCTTACCACCTTAACCAGCACCAATGCTTGGAGGATAGGGACCTGTAGAATCGTCTAGATTTCTCTAATTGGGTCCTCACAAAAGTTGATGAGTCACCGGACTTTTGAGCAACATTATGTGCACATATGAAGCCAATTTTCGCAGAAACGCCTAGATAAATTTGCATAATGCACACTACTGGAGGCACCAATACGGTCGCTCAATGTGTGGTTCGGAATAATGTCGGTGCTATAATCGGTCCCATCTTCTGTGATCACACACTGACAGGAGAGCGTTACGTGGACAAAATCCTTGAAAGAGTGGTCGATGAGTTTCTCAGCGAAGTCCTGCTGTCATGTCTTCCACTTCTGTGGTATCAGCAAGATGGAGCACCAGCACACAGCCGCAGCCGAGCACGAAACTGGCTGGATGCGACTTTGTATGCGCAATAGATTGGAAGGCACGGGCCGGTAAATTGGCCGGCTAGGTCACTTGACCTCTCCCCTACATTTCTTTCTTTGAGGTTAGGTGAAAGACTGTGCTTACATGATCGAGATGGACGTCAGGTTAGTTCAAGGCAAGGATAATGGATGTCTGCCATAGAATTGGTCATCAAGAAAGCCGCTAAAGATGTGATAAGGCGTACTCAGTACTGCGTAGCTGAAAAAGGAGACCTACCTGAACACATTCTCTTTGCAGCAGCTGGTGTTCAATAGAATTACGAATTCGTAGATAATAAAGGCACAACTGAAATCTAACTTCTTTTTGTGTGTGTGCAGACATCCTGATTGCCAATTCGGCTCATTTAGAAGTGGTACATTTAATTTCTTGAACGCATTGGTTTTGCCCTTTTTTTACATGTTGGTCGCTTCCCAGTCGCATCATTTCGCTTTTATTTTTTGACATGAACCTGTTTTTGCAGCACATATACAATTTCATGAAAAATAAAATGGTCACTTTAATTTGGCTTTGGTCCGAAACAAGTTTCTGGCACAAAATATGGCTTTGCATGCACTCTTTCGATGCGGCGCGAGCAAAGTGAGGATTCTGAAACGTTCTGTGCCTATCACATTGCTTTTCGCATTTTGTGCGGGGTCAGAGTGGCTCTTCAGCCGCGTTAGCAAGTGGCTTTTGTTATCAATGTGATCAGTTGGCCTTGAGAGACGGATAGTAAGTGTTACGTAGAAATAAGAGGAAGGAATAGCTGGGAAGCTGCAAAAACTGCTGTTGGTGCCTCTTCAGGTTTACGACAGGCAATGCAGTTGCTTTTAATAAGCTTATATGGAGGCACTGCTTTATGATCAAGGGTGGGAGTGCACTCACATGGTATTTCTCATATTTTGTGAGGTTTCTCTGCCAGTTGGAAAAATTTGTATGCTATTATTACATTGTTGAAAACACTGCAGTTAGATGTGATTTGTTGGTGCCTACATATGCCTCATTGAGACTTTGATAATTAGGACAGTTCTTCTCAAGTTAGATAATCACCTGCAATTACCGAATTAGATCTCACTAATGAAAGAATTACTGGCGGCTACTCCACTGTACTGGAAACAATATGCACTAGGTTTCCATCGAGTAACGCAACTGCTTTTTTTTTTTAATCTTAGTGCATGACAGTTGGGGAACACTGTACAATTCACTCTGTGACTGAAATGAGGCCAAGCCAATTCACTCGAAATCAGAATCAACAGCAGACATGCGCAGGTGGACTTATACTCGGACTCACAGAAAAAGAAAGAGAGAGAGGCTGCAGTTTTGCTGGAAAGGTGAAGCAGTATTAGTGATAGCGAAGTATACAACAACTACACGGAGGAAGATTACACCATCAAGAGGACTCAGACTGTGAAATTGAACTTTCTCCTACTATGAGGTCTTGTATATACTCATATAAGGCCGTCACCTCAGCGATCAATTCTTCAAGGTCACGCAAAGTTTCTTCAAATGCAATATATATATATGTGGTTCGATTCAAAATGCTGGTAGGGCCCTCCCCCCTCCCTCCCCCTCCCCCCCCCGGAAAAATAAATACTCTCCGCCTATGGGCACCAATGTCCTGGGCTCCTTTACAGCAACTAATCATAAGCCCTGGAAAATAATTTAATTCCCTTGGGAAATTTCACTGCTTGACGTAGCCAACGATTGCTTAGTCCATTCGCACTAGCAAATCTGGGCTAGATCTTCATTGTGACAGGCATTTTGTCTGATCTTTTATTAAACAATTAACGCCATGAAATGCCTTGAACATACTGAACGGTACAAAACTTAGAAATGCTCCAAAATCACAACTGACGTCATGAAAAGCTGTTCACAGTTTACAAAATATGAAGCAAATGCAGCAGTGCATCAGCCATGCGCGCATTGCTGATGCATGTGCATGGCACCCAACACACACGGTTGGGGGAGAATGTGAAAAGTTGACGGAACTTACAAAGTGGTAATGTTTGTTGCCATGACGTCCATAGCACATGACTAGAAGTGCACTAGCACTGCCTGCCATTGCACCACATTGCAAAGTCAACCCGGCAACTCAATGACAATTAGTCGATCTTCAAACTGAGATATGCTTTCCAACTCCAAAAAGAGCAGTCATGAAAGCAAGAGGCCACAAGCCGAGCTGAGAAGGCAATACACCCTTAAAACACAGCCTTCAATCCACATGGATTATAAGCAAAGTGAAGGAAAGCATCAGAAAATTACCTGTTTCTAAGTGAAGTGCAGAATCCTTTCCTTGGCTTCATATTATTGTGTTCAAAGAAATGAGCTTCTCGGCAGACCTGATTCTCCTGCCTTCCCTGCTTCTCCCACTTGATCAATAAAGGGAGAAGATACATTGAGATCATAATGTAGATCATATGATCAGTATCAGTATATGACCGATACTGGGAGATTGTATGCCCCTCCTATAAAGCAAATCACTTGTATATCAAACATGGCATCAATGCCAAGGAACAAAACTTGCAGAAAGCTTCTGTGCAGGTTAGGCCATTTGCACATTGCAAGAACATCACATGAGCACAATAACCTTTTTGTCTCACTGTCCTTGCAAAAGGAAAGAGAAAGCTCCTATTTTACTGTAGTCTTGAATTCTTAATTTAGTGAATTTTGGTGGAAAGGCTGTTGAATCACTATTATTTCAATGCCTTGCTGTTGAGACATTATCTGTGAAGAAGACGTTGAGCTTTGCACGTGAGGAAACTGCCGATTCACTAACACACCGCCACGGTGTCCTCATTGCCTGGAAATGACCACTTTCTCCGATATAGTCTGGTCCAAATATACTGTAGATCAGAACATTTTCTTAGTGTATTCTTCTGAACACTGAAAACTTGGTCATTTGCAAGTGTAGCTTGTGGACTTGCTGGCACGCAGCAAGACAAGACCACGAGAATTAAGCCAAGTTGCAGCACAGAGCATATAGTCAAATGTTGGACCCACAGCACACGTGCTGAGAAGGCTTATAAACAAATATGACACCATTTTTCTAAGCTATAAATACTTTGTTCATCCTGCCACCAACTGTAGGTACAGAATTACAATGGCTTATCGCTGAGGCATCATACGCAGCTACAGCAATAGCGAATGCATGTTGCTGATCAGGATTGCCAGGTTTGGATAGTTTGTGGTAAAGTACTAGCTATACTTTAGGCACTCTTAGCTACATAAATTTCAGTTTCCCTAGTGCTCTGCTACTTTCTGGCACACCTTTATAAATTCTGGAGTTTTATATGATAAAGCTACAATCTGATTACAGGTGTGTAGTAGTGGAGAACTCCAGATTAATTTTGACCACCTTGGGTTTTTTTAATGCGCACCTAGATCTAAGTACACAAGCGTTTTACCATTTGGCCCCCGTTGAGGCTGGGATTCCACCCACGACCTCGAGCTCAGCAGCGCAACACCAGTCAGTGAGGCAGGTCTTTCTGGCTACCGTAGCTATAAGAATATAGGTCAGCATTTCTTTTCTTTTAAAAAAATATTACCCAAAATGAGCTACTGACCGAAATTTGCGAACAAAGAATCTCGACCTATATTCGTAAACAAAGCTAGCAATAGTACGAGCTAGTGGTGCTTCTCTGTTGCACCCGCCGCAAAGCCGGCCTCGAGATTATCCGCACTGGGTTTAGGAGGTACTGCATATGAAATGCACTCGGCAGCACCGAGGCGGACTTTGGGGTGCTGAGGATGCCAGCAAAGCATCCGACGAGGACGCAGCTTCGGGCACTGACTAGCAAGACTTAGTAGCCAAGTTTAGGGTAAAGAAAGGCATGTCATGTTAGTTTCTCTTATTTTTTTTATTATTTATGGGTAGACTTTTAGATTTATGGGTATGGGTAAATATGGGTAGACTAATATTCGTATTATATTCTTTTATTTTTCGGTGAGTTTATTACACAGGGGTCGACAATATTTGTGCTTTACGTATCTTCAAGTAAAAATGGTACTTTTTAAATACTAGTACAACAGTATCATAAATATCAAACATTGCCTCTGGTCTACGTTTGTGCCTTTACAGTAGCATTCTCGTATGCCTATCCCTATCCCTGAAATGCTGGCTGCTGTCCATTTAAATCATTTTTAAATGCTAAGCACGTTTGTGATTTGTTCTCTGTCACCCACTGATTATCACCACAGCAACTAAAAGCTTCTAACACACTTTACTTTCTTATTGAATTTTCTGTAAATACAAAGGCTCTCAAAGGTGGATTAAATCTGATGCCAGAAAGAACTGCGATTGACTGACAGAAGACACTCTGCACTTTCTTCCACTGCGTTCTTCCACCAGCAAGGAAACAATCCTAGTGCCACATTATCAAGCTAAAGCAGCTGACTAATTGTTTAGATGCCAGTTAACATTTCAAGGCGATGCAGAAACAGCAAGGACCACTGTAATGGAGGGCTCCATAAAATTTTGAATAAATGGGTTGCTCAAACGTACAACTTCAGCTAGATGCAAGAGCATTTTCCCACTCTTCGCCTGCTCAAAAGCAGTCACCACCGCTGGGAAGTGAACCTGGTAATGCTAAGGTAATAAATCATGTCTTCAAGAGATACAGCACAGCAAAGCAGTCATTTCAATTGTACCATGTCACAAACAGGGCAGTCGGAGTAAGGGTAATATGTAAGGGCACACACATGGAGCAAAGAGGCTCCATAACTATTCTGTGATTCTGTAATTAATACTTACTGTTACCATGCACACAACACTCAAAGGCAGTGCCAACATTCGAATAAATATGACTGCTATGCATAGAAAAAAATGGCACGCAGCTCTCCAAGCACCTGTCTGCTAGCACGTGTGGCACAAAGGGCACTGCTACCGCTACTGTCTTTCCATGTGGGGTAAAATGACCTCGATTGACACACATCCAGTTTTAGAGCAATGTCTTGCTCAGGGACCTTTGTGGCAGTTTCATGCTTCGTCCACATGACAATGCTTGTACCATAAAGTTATGTTCATTCCTTAGTTCTTCCTTCAGCGTAATTCCAAGCGTAATACAATCATGAACAGAGGAAGCCTAGGAAAACTTCTGTTCTTGGAGTGACTTAGCAGAGTGTCAAAAAGTGGGAAAGCAGTTTTAAAAGCAGGATATGTTTGTACCATAGTGGATAAAACTTCGGAGGCAATAGTGACGGCCAAAAATTAATGTTTTCTTTTGGTGCAGCTCTGCAGCCTCAAATTCAGACATACACCGCACTGATGGAACACACACACACATGTTGTGCCGGCTGATTTGATGTGCCACAAATCAAGGATCCATGACGCAAAGTTTTTTCTTTCTTTCTTTTTTTTTTCTTTCCTTCACAGCACCCGTGGTCTCTACACTTTTGCTTGCAACTGCCCGTCACTACCTGAGGCAGGCACGTACCCAAGGGGGGGCCCGGGGGAGCCCGGGGGGGCCTGGGGGAGCCCGGGGGGGCCCGGGCCCCCCCCCCTCTAAATTCAGACGCATACCCCCCCCACTCCCCGCTCACGCCACCATTTCTCACACACATTCCTAAGGCGCCGCCAAATCAATGTTGCGACTTGACAGTTATTCGGCGGTCAACATTTTGCTGCCTTTTTCACTCCTTTTGGATGGCAGTAGTTATCGGCGTCTCCTGGGATGTGATGGCCAGTTTCCTCATCAATTCGGTGCCTGCGCGATTAACTCGAGATGCATTCAGTTGTTACCGTCTATTCAACGGTCACACCCATCGTTGTTGCTTCGTAAGTTCAACCTTCTTCGTGTAGACTGATCCAGGGACCAGGAAAGGGATTCAGTTCGTGGTCAGCTGGTCTGTATGCACGTGGAACGAGTTGCGGCCAGAGAAAACGCCAATTGCGTTTAACTTTTCTTTTTGTTTCAATATTTCCTCGAGTGACGGCTTGCCGCGACGCTGACAGATTCTCAGAACTATATACCCGTGATATGGGTTAGATAAAGTGGAAAATAAAATAATGCAGGATAGCATTCATCATCAAGCCCTGTAATAATCTTGAAACTTATGGGCAAATTAGTGTAACTGTCACCTGTTAACTCGTCTGGTTTTTCCCTAATTGTACAGCTCTTTTCGTGCAAAATTGCCAACTGGAAACGAGAGTCGCAAGGACTTGAGAAATTAAGTGATGTACTAAGGGAGATATAGCCAAGGCAACAGCCAAACAGGAAGGAAAAGCGAAAATTAACAAATGCAACCGTTGTTTATGAAAATATTCATGGATCAGCATCTTCTTATTTAAAAAGGCAGTAGAGAAAACGCCACCGGAAGTGGAGGAGAATTCCGTGTGTTCTGAATGACGCTTCTACAGTTATCATTCGAGCCGCTTAACGTTGCCACTTCTCTGCTGTGCTTGTGCAGGTGTTTTTCCATCCTTCGGCGGTGGGCGCAGTACGTGCAGAGTCGCAGCTTCCTGTGCCATACGCGGTTGTACGCGATTGGCGGCCACGCATCGTTACGTAACTTCCCAAATAACCATAAAAGTCGGTTGTGGCTCTTAACTTATCAGAGCAGTAAACGAGGGATCAAAAAGAACTGTGACTGTTCTGCAAATATATATTCCTGTATATTTCTTCCAGAGATAATTCAAAAAACGCTGCCATGGTGGGGTACAATTTAAGAGGAAGCTTTAGCTCGGGCCCAACTCTGAGGCGGCCTATTCAAATACACGTAAAACGCAAAAACGTTTTTCTGAGATAACCCCTGGACCGATTTTAATGAAATTTGTTGCATTTGAGAGACACAGTTAAATTCAAGTGACTGCTTGAAAAGGAATTTCGAATTAGTGCCTGAATTTTGTTAAAAAGATTTTCAAATATTCGACAGTTTGATAAAATATAGAAGCACTAAGTTTACAAATCCATAGCTCTGCGTCAAGAACAGATGTCGCGGTTCTGTAAACAGCATCGATTAGACCATTCAAAGCGGACAAATTCGATATATCATTTTACATCTTATGTGAATTTGTTACGTTGTTTACAAGGGTTCTGCAAAAGGTGTATAGATTCATATGTAACATATCACTTTTGTCCGCTTTAAATGTACTACTAGATGCAATTCACAGAATTGCGATATCATTTTTCGTTGCCGAAAGACGGAGTTGTAAACTTGATAGTCTCGTTTTCTAAAAATTTTTGATTTTGACAATTTTTAATGAAAATTGACAATATAAAGCGAACATTCGAAACCAACAGTCACTAGAGTTTTAAGTTTTTTTTTTAAATGCAACAAACCTCATCACATTTGGTGCAGCTGTTGCTGAGAAAAACGAATTCTCCTTTTACATGTAGTTAGATAGGAGCACCCGAGCTAAAGCTTCCTCTTAAGCCTGCAATGAAGCCCTGGGCCGCTATTTTGTAGGGATGCCTTATGCCTTATTCTATGCTATTCTTATCATCCACCACACACAGCCGCCTGATCCCGTTGATAATGTGGGTAGACCGTCGCTCTGACCACTGGCCAAGCACGAAAAGCCTGAAAAAGCATAGAATCGGAAAAGGCATCGCTACAAAACACCGGCCCTGCCCTCGCCCTCATAACCGCCAGCCACAGTTCCTCCGCCCCCCGAGGCTGTAAATAATTCTTACTTCAAACTTTTTCTGTTACCCAAATAAGGCGGTAACTACAAAAATAAAATTATTAGCGTGTAATTTTATACCTTTCGCCTCGCCTATTATAGTTGAATGGCGAATGCCTAATTCATTATTGAACTGAAATAACATGCTTGCTTCCCTACAACTATTTGTTGTGAAGTTTCACTTCAGTTGGCAGTGGAGTTTCATGAGTAAAACGGGTTCAGCAGTGACATGAACTGCACAGCAGACTTTTGAATAGTGAAATGCTCAGAGTCGATACATTTTGTCCATGTCTGTTGCACACCTCATTGTTTCCGCCGATGAAAAGACTTTTGAAGAACAGCAGACGCTCCGGAGGTATCAAGTACAACGTCATGTTGAAAAGGCCGCATGACGATTTTTTTTTGCTTCTGTCATTGGCTGGCGGAGTAACACAACTCCGCGCGGTCCGTGTGCCTTTGTTTCCAACTACTGTTTTTAAAGTCATATTCTACTAAAGCAATCTTTATTTTACAGTTTCTCTTTACTTGTTCTTGGCAGTGTTGTTCCTGCGCTTCTTTCCTGCGCAAGTCCATTTGGCGTGGTTCTTTGTTTGCCAAGTAAAGGAGAGGCGTATCGCACAGGCGTACCTGTAAAATACACCTTATTTCATTTCTTTTTTGTGGGTTTACGCATTTTTATGGCGAATGGTGGGCATTATTCACATTTGTACTAGTAAAGGTACCCCCCCCCCCTCATTTGCATAGAAAAGTTACCTTGGGTTGGGGCCCCCCTCCGAAAAAAAATCCTGGGTACGTGCCTGACCTGAGGTGCTGTACTACTGTAAGCATGCCACACCATAACTCACTGCACCCCAACTGTCATAGCTTTGTATTAATTGCACGAGCAATTTGCTCCATGCAGTACGAAGAACACCTATTTACAGGCGTACAGTGCAAGATAGAAAGCCAACTTTACAAGGTAACCACATTGCTAGATGAATGAAGCCAGGGTGATGTAGAAGTCTCCTCTGCCAGTGAGCACCCTAACCACTGTGTTAATAACCCCTTCAGTGTCTGCTGTCTCCCTGAATAGCCGTGGCCTGATATGTTAGCACGGTGTCAAACATGCACTTGAAAGGTGATACGGCTTGCGCAAAAGCGGATTATTTCCCCACTACAAGGGGAAGGAATTTGTGGCAAGAGACGAAGATGATGGAAGCACGTAATGGTAAATTCCGCGAATGTGCTAACCTCCTCCTGGTTTTTGTGCCATCTAGGTTCTTACTTTTCCTATTCTTATTCTGGATTGGGAAAATGGCCCGTGAACAGAATTACTCCCATTTCTTAAGGGATCGTCAAATGAAAAATTTACAACGAGGGGCATTACAAACAACCATGGCCAAGGCAGTGGTGATGTCCTTCGAAGCAGTGACCAGCATAACACTCTGGCCAAATGGTCCTTACACATGAAAATTTCGCTACAGAAATACACCTTCATGACACCCTGCATTTCCCCTTCCATTTCTGGCTGCTTTGATAAACCTAAAGAACCAGACTGCAAACTCTTTTTCTCAGATAAGCTGAAACCACACATAGCAGGTAAATAACTGGCACAGGCTATCCATTACCTGTGATTCGAAGCTGTATTGATGTGCAACCTGTGTATCATTGTTTCGCGCAGTGGCTCTGCTCAGCGACCCAGAATTAGTGACCCACAACACGGCAACAACAGTGTGACCTGCCATGAGTGATGGGTGCCTAAGCAGATGGTAAAATCAAGGTGGAAGACCCCTCAAAGCCTGGTTGAGTGTAATACACAGAGAAAGAAAAGGCAGTTTTATATGACTGTGTGACTACAGCAGAACCTCGTTCATACGTTTTGGAGAATAATGCAAGAAAGAATGCACTATGATGAGATATACGATCCAAAATCACTAAAAAATTTGGCAAGCTCAAGTGTGGCGTACATCGACGTGCTGCGAAGCATTGCAGCAGGAAATTCCAACGCATGGAAAGCCGGTGGGGCCTGAGCAATTCAAGATGAGCATTGCTGTTCTTCTGGCTTTGGCAAGCTTGTGCCTGCGCTCTTCGAATTCGGCCTGGGAAGTTTTGGCGTGCCCACTCGGCGCGAATTGTTGTGACACGAGAGGCCGATGCGCATCGAGCTGATGAGGCCCAAGTGATGCGAGATGCACATTCTCGATTTCCTAAATCAACGGGGAACCGAAACGAAATCGAGCTGGTGGGAGACATCGGAATGTGATGTCTATGATGCCACCACAGTGAAACATGATGCTCACTTTGCTCTGCAGCAGGTAATGACAGCACGTATTAGGTTTATCCCCTATTAAAAGAGGGTAGTCAACTCGCAACAGCACTATGCCCAATGCACTGTGACACAGATAGGTGAAAATGCTTATTGCAGTCGAGTTGACGACGATAGCAATACTAGCAGGGCCGAAAGCCTCACGGACTTCCTTTGTAGTGTAGCTACGGTGTGAGATTTGCGTCACTCGAGTAGACATCGCTCCTCCTAGGTGGCAGCCCAGGAGTAGATTTGCTGCTACCATAACAGGAAACTCAGGGCCAGCCGGCATATTCACATGAGACAGGCAGACAAGTATTGTGAGAAAGCTGCTGCGGCTGGCAGCTACCGTTTTCGATACCTTTTGCCTCGCACTTTTTCTTGTTTACATGGGATCTAGCGACTGTAAAACATATACAATTGCAGTTTGGTGCTGAAAGAATATATTTTTCCAGGAACGCATTTAAGTGGAAAAAAAGCAAGCGCCCTGTGTTGGGCAACTTTTTGTGTTCTCGACTGTGAGCGTTGGTGCTGAGAAACTGTACGTAAGTGGATTGTATCAACGAGGGTCTACTGTTTCCATGAATTCGCCCTCTCAAAACAATGCAAGCATCAGATTTACAAGCAAAATTATTTTCAAAGAAAGCACTCTGTTCCTGGGCAACATTTGCTGACATACCAATAATATAACTTTTAATGCCAAGGCACCAAAATATGTGACGCAGTTATTTTTGGCACCTCTTGTGATTCCAACAGTGCAACTCCGACAGCAGTGCATTCTAACATTTCAGCCACGACAAGCGGGTTTTCCTACGACAATGCGATGTCTCTTATCGCCGCTACAATAGTTTTGGGAAGTACAGATGACCAGTGACCTGCAGAACCCTAAGTAGGTACAAAATAACAGAAGCCCCTGTATTCTCCCAGCCCCACACCCGTACTCTTGAGATTGCACAGTAAAATAGAAAAATGCCAGACAACAGATACGTAAGCACATGGCCTGCCTACAAAACCAGTTGTACAGACATGCAAAAAAAAAAAAAAAGGAGTTCGGATACGATGTCACATATAACAAACCCACAGTACCACTAACAATGTCTAACTATATTACAGTCTCAGTCATCGGCAGCAAATGAGAAATAAGAAGTGGAGAGTATAATTCGCACGATTAGCCTCAAGCAGTAATTGCCGCTCTTGGGCAAATGCACCTAGTAAAACTTCTAAGCTTTGAGGAGAACCACTCATTTTAGTAAGCTCCTCAATTTCCTTTATATCGGACAGATCAAACGCTTAACTGGAGAATAACTTTTTTATTCATGTCACCGCTTTCGGAACTTAAATGCGAGTGTTTTCTGGGTGTACTTTTGTTTGTGCTATAACATCAAATGGTGGGTGTAATTACAGCTAGACTTAGTTATCATCATCTGCAATAAGTAGTAGTATAAACTGAACTTGTTATCACCAGCACAAGCATGTGCCCAGCTTTTTCTGCACGTCCCATCGAATTTATGGCTTATCCTATGGTGCATTCAGTATCTCGCTTTTGCAACAGACACATGCACCTAAAGTTTCATGCCACATTTAGGAGATTCTTAAAAGAAGAGATTGAGAATCACTTCAAGTACTCCACAAGCAAGGTGGAGAGCCAATTTATCTACAGCCAACCGCTACGAACACCCCAGACGTGGCAAGGCAGCATCTGACATGCAGTGGCTGGTGTGCAGAGTGCCACAGCTCTTCAATCATGCCAGTTGCAAAATTCTCCATAGCTCTCATGTCCAGACTAGGTGATTGGCAGAAAGCATGGAGGTCTGCCGATTCTTGCATCCCTATGGACGACAAGACTAAATGGGCACAGTAACAAGAAGAATAAAAACAGATCTATGAGCCCCACTCTAAGCAAAATCAAATAAACAAACCGCACTTTCTTTCTGCTTTCCTTTTTTTTTTATCGCAACGGAGATATGCCTTAAGGCATAATTTTTGGCATTTCCCACCAGCCAGATTTGCCATTTTCAGCACTCTAAAGCCCTTCATAGGCTAGCTACAGCACACCAAAGCAGTTTCATTTTGTCACTGACTGATGGCATGTAGGTCAACAGATTCTGCGAAGGATCAACAGTACGAAGCACATTTACAAAAGTGGTATGATTAAAGACCTCGACCTGGCACAGCTATCAGGGCTCCTAATCAAAACAGCAGGCCTGGCAGTTGCTACAACTGTAGTAGGCCACAGACACACTTGGCTGCTCACGATGAAAGCCCCTGCAGAGCTCCCCGCCTGTAAAGGGCAGAGCTTGGCTCGCGTCCATATGGAGTGAAGCTAGGCAAGGCTCAAACATGACATTGATTTCACGAGAGAAGAGGGCTTACATTCGGCTATCTATATTGCTTGCGAAAAAAGAAAGGTCAGTCACCTTCCATGCTAGCTGACTGCGTGAGCTGTCACATTGTCTTTGCACATTCATAAGTAGCGAGGCGAATATCCTTTGTCATCAAGAATGTACAGCCCTATGCAGCCCATAGACACATCAATTAATTGTCCTTACATTTAGAAAGGGTAGTCAGAAATGGGCATAGAAAGGTTAACTTTGTGGCGACAGCCACTGCAATAATGCAGGTTCGGGTATAAAGACACGTCATTACCAATTACATACATTCACCATACCAACAGAAGTGTTCCCTTATGGGTGCTTGCAGTGGGCTTTTGCATTTTTTATGTTCTGACTCTGCCTACAGTCAAATTCTAAATAAAAGTGTCATTTAATCTCGCACAATGTTTATCACAGTTACTGAAAAAAAGTAAAGGTGTTAATATCTATGCACAACCACACATTAAGAGACACTGCAGCGAAGTATAAAGATAATCTACATTGCCAGATTAACATGCAGCAATAGCAGATAGGTCAGCCTTATCATCAGTAAAGGCTTGAAAAGCCAGTGCAAAAGATTAATAAATAAACAAAGGACAATTGGTGACGCAGCTTTGAAATCCTAGAGCCACCTTCCCAAGAAACCATAGATTTTGATGGCCTATTCATGGCTAGTTCATTTTAATCAATAAAGAGAATAGATTGCACTCGAAGGTAAGTAAAGGCTCAAATTGGCCATTTTCATCTCATTTTCCTGCACAGAGTGGTGCCACATAAAATAAGAAATCTTACGACCATAACCCTACAGTGACTGCAGTCTGGGCTCGAAATTCAGAAATAAATATTTCGGCCAAGATTTTTTCCCATTCGAAAAAATCAACATCCCTGGCAAAATTTGGAAGAATGTTGCACCGATATAAAGCTGATCCAATATTCTACTTAAGTGTCTTTTTAGTACCAGTCAAAAAGCAAGTACCACTGAGTTTGCCTCCAAATGCAGAATTCTCCCAACTTTCTATCCCTATGAGTCACCCAAATACACAGAGGCAGCAGAGAACACCAACTGCACTGAAAACTGTGCACGCACTGTGCGTGGCAGCTGAGATTCAGACACGGTTTGAACACGCAATAAACAAACATATTCAGTGCAAAGTTTCTCATAACGCCTCACAAAGGCGAAGAAGGGTGTCATCACAAAGAATGTCCACGTAATCACATGCAGCGCACCGGTATGTTTTGTCACGGGATCGCTCACATACTCTGACAGAGACTCTGCATGGTGGCTGCTAAGACTCGGTGCGTCAGTGGGCACCCACCAGGCGGAAGTCCCAGTGGTGCACCACCTTCGAGTCATTGCACATCTCGAGCGTGACATGCTGTCCAGCGCTGGCCTTCTTGGCGCCCAGGCAGAGGCCAGCCGCCAGGTTGTACAGGGCAGTGCTTTTCTGCAAGGGCACGCACAACAATGTCACAGCATTAGTGCGAGCACTCTTGAACACTTATCCTCTGTTGCAGGTCAGAAAGCATAAATAAGTGGGCAAACACGGGTAAGTGACACTGTCATGCGGTGTAGCAGTGAGTTGATGACAAAGGAATTAACTGAATAATTAAGGACAGACATTTAGTGGGCAAACTTGTGCCCGCAAGAAAAAGGAATAACTCGGCGGCAACGACTGTGAGAAGCACAGCAGATGTCACTGAACCAAATGAAGAAGCAGCTCTTGTTTAGCCATCATGTATATGTGACGTAGAAGTTTCTGAATGACAATGAACTCTCGGAGCTAGGTGAGCAAGGAGCGCCACAAAACCGCAAAAATGGTGCCATCATACAACTGAAACAAAGTGGGCGGGTCTCCATCACCATAGTCATCAGCGGGAATAGTATGTGAATGACCGCAGCACCGGAACAATTTGTGCTTATTGGTGCCTTTAAAGCCTTAATTCTTGTATTCATCGCCGCACATAACACTGCATTGGTTGCATGCCATCATAGCTGCATAGTCACCACCTGTGATTGCGTTGATAGTTGCCACGGTTTCATCTACAATGGTTGCGGTAAACAGTAGTTTTGTTTTGACTTGGTATGTGCATCGTCCATCTGCCTTCGGAACCGCAATATTGCCATCCATGATCATGCCGATAGTGTCCGCGATTTTGTCCGCAGCTGTTGCAACAAATGGTTGTTTCATTTTGACTCATTGCAAATCTATCGAGGACGAAGAACACCGGCTACATTGCGATGTAAGGACCACCTGTTGGCGACCTGCTCACTGGCGAAAAAATAATCGGGATATGCGCATGGTAGTGAAAAGTGTCTCAGATGAAGGCACGCACCACGACCGCACTGTGACAAAAGTTGCGAGGCCTTTGCCACTGAGAGTGTTAATCAGTCACAAGACGACAAGAATTGCAGCTTCTGCACCATTTCTCTGCAGAATAGAAACAAAATTCGCTCATTCATTCAGTAAATAAAAGCGTGTTCAGCTTAGTAAGCACTTGTTTATTGTTTTCTAGATTCCCTCAATAATTTGACATTAAGTTAAGCTGAAAGTATTTTTTTTTCGGTCCCATGAAATATGAATTAACAACGTTTGCTCTAGTACAAGCACCGAATAGAATGCTCGCACCGTTTGGACAGGGCGTTGTGAGCTCCGAAAGCGCTTACATGTGCTCTGAAGCTGTGGCCAAAGATTCGTGTCGTCCACCCAGTCCCCGTCTACTATATGCGCCAAAAATCAGTGTCACACACATCCATTATGTGCACAGAGGATACTGAGACAAGCAACGGACACGTCACCACCTGATAAAACGTGGCGGTGTCCACGGGATCGCCGTAAAAACGGTCTATAATATGATAAGACATTGCTACAGCAAAAAAAAAATAGTAATAATAATAAAAAATGAAGTGAAGTTGACGCCTTATGCAGCAATATTCTAGTCGAGATCAAGAGCAAAAAGTGGATTTGAGATTGGAGCAGAACATACAATGGTGCACAGCAGATAAAGCAGTGGCCTATTGGAGAAATGCAGTCAAGAAATTTGCAGGCACAGAATGTTTGTTTTGTTTTGTTTATTAACTACACACCAATATGAATGACATATAGGATGGTTTCGGCTGAGGCAAGACATGGGTACCTAATTTAAGGTCGCTGTGAGATTTCACAGTCTAACAGTCGATGTATATGCTGATGACAATCTTGTAGAAACTGTTTTGCTTGAGATGACATCCCTGAACTTGCCAGCTGAGGGGGCGGAGTAGGCACACCTTTCGCACTACATCAACACCTTTGTGTTGAGTATTAGCTGCAGATTGACAGGCACATCAGGAGGTGCCATTCCACTGGCAAGCTCGGGAGCTTGATTACCAACAGCTGTGAAGCTTCATCAAAAAGCATGCAATCCGAGCCAAGCAAGCAGGAATGTGAATTTGAAAGCATTGTTTTACACGATCTAGTGGGAATGCGCACGAACGTTTTGTTAAGGAAAACCACGAAGGCATGTGATATGGTGTAAGGCAGCAAAATAACACACAAGAACGGTGCAAAAAAGTACAGAGAGAACAGTAGTAATAATGAGATATAAATCTGAGGTCTCTCTTATGTATCTGCAGCTTTCTTCCCCTAGTCTTTGAAAGTACAACACATGGTGCATGTGTAGCATAGCGTTCATTGCAGGCATGTGCAAACTGTGTAGAAAAGCACAGTGACAGTGATGCTGCATCATCAGCTACAGGATGCTCAGCCTCTCTTTCTTTTTCTTACTTGTGGATATTATTATGTCATGCTATTATTGCTATGCTTTCTATCACAGAGGTGCTGTCAAATCTGAATAACTCCATTCAAAGGGACTTGAAAATTTATTTGAAGTTCCACTTAAAGGAAGCTCACTGAATGTAGGACTTGCATGCAGCACTGCGTTAGGAGTTGCTTGTGCACTGCAATAACACATGAGTGATAAGTTCCATGGCAGCATGTGTCGTGTGCTGCCATGAAGATCCCACAAAACTTAGTGGGCAGTACAGCAAAACATTGTTAATTCAAACATTGTTGATTCAGAAAATTAGATAATTCATACTCGCACTTTGGTAATGGCGACTGTGTGCATTACTTAATGTCATCAAACTTCTGTTCATTCAAACCTATCTGGTCTCGTACCAGTGTGAATTCAGACGACCCTCGCCGTGCGCCAAGCACCGTTTGCCGCAAACGTGCCATGCAAAAGGGGCGAAAGAGGCACTAGTGCCGAACCAAAATGAAGTGGCAGAGTCTACGTTGCCATTGACATCTGCGGCACCGTATGGGAACAACGAGGTACGATTTGTGCCTTTAAATTGTTGCGTTCACCACTGCGCGTGACACCGGGTTGGCCGCATGCCTTCGGGAGTGTCTGGGGTCCCCTCTGGTCCCACTGACAGAAACCACGTATTCTTCTGCAGTGGCTGCAGCGAGCAGTTGTCTCCTTTTGACTCAGCGGAAGGTGCGTGCAACGTGCAATGTCACATACACCGTGGAAGCCGTCGAGAATGAAAAGTATCTCTACCGCGGCTTGCGCCGCTGGTGTCAAACCCACCGGCTACACTGTGATGAACAATCCGTTGCTGACCAAATTTTTGGCGAAATATACACCCGGATGTGTGTGCAGCCATGAAACGCACGTCTACTGAGATGATGCAAATCTCACACCATAGTAACACTGCAAGGGAAGTTCGCGAGGCCTTCGCGTCTGCAAGTGTCAATCGGTCACAACATAATGAGAATCACAACTTGTGTGCTAATTCTATGCAAAAAAAGAAATGAGGGTTGCGGATTTCTTCAGAGAGTAAAGGCACATTGATGTATTAAGCATTTGCTTATTGTTTTCTTAATTAGTACATTCAATAATATGGCATTTGGTGAATTCTGACATTTTTTCTGGTCCCAAGAAATCCGAATTAACAAGGTTTTACTCAATGCTGATAAGCTCGGACCTTTCCACTCTGAGCTTGAGTGAAAAGCTCCAACGAAGTAACATGAACACATCCTTATATGTTTCTTGAAAGGGAATCAAGACCTTGAATGCACGCATTATTTTTTTATGCATTAAATACTTTCAGCTCCCACTGTCGGTGACCTTAAAGTGACCTTGAGCCAAAAGCCAGAGCCGTGATCCTGGCACTCAAACGAGAAGAACTAAGCAAGTTGCGAGAATAAAACGAGAGCACAAAGGCAACCAATCAAAACTTCAAAAATGCGGTCTCTGGCCCCAAACCCTTTATACAGGACTGCATTACACACGCTAGTTACTGCCCAAAAATGTTACAAAAAATATTGCTTCAGAGTTCTTCCTAATGTTTGTTCACAATATCACTCAAGCTGTAACTTCTAGTACGCTGAAGTCTTATTTGTCATTTTCAACAGCGACATTCAAAAGGCGGATACAGGGCACTATAAAAAAAATTTTTTTTTCAGTTGGCGAGTGTACGTATGTTCAGCCATATATACACTTCCTTGTCATCTTTTGTTGCTGGGCGCTGAACACCAGCGGCCCACGAGCTCCGCAGCGTGGGTTTCGAGTCGCCTCAAGAGATGGTGCCTCACTGCATGGCACCTCCTTCAGACGCTTCTAGCCACTACGGTGGCACAGCAGTTATGGTGTTGCACTGCTAAGCATGAGGTCGCGGGATCAAATCCCAGCTGCGGTGACCGCATTTCGATGGAGGCGAAATGCGAAAACATTGGTGCCCGTTGCATTGGGGATACATAAAGATCCTTTCGTGGTCAAAGTTAATCCGAAGTCTCCCACCATGGTGTGCCTCAAAATCAAATAGCGGTTTTGGCACGTAAAACCACGTCATTCTATTCATTCTTCTTCTAGCCAAGCAGTGCGCTCTGTCTTCCTGGTGGCTTTCGCGGCCTGTCGGGCGGCCTTCAGCCGGTTTTCTTCTTCTAGCAGGGCAGCGTCCATATGCACCAGTGCACAGCATGGTATGGTCCGTGTAGTGTGCTGGAGTGTGCCGTTGCAAACATGCACTAGCGCTCGCCCTGTTTTCTTCTAGTCTGTATATTTGTCAATTTGTGCTACAATCCAAGAATATGAACATGCACTACATCCATTCTAAGACTGTAGCTAGTATAATCTCCAACCAATCTGCTTTGCTGGTTGCCATTTCATGCCCACATCCACTCTCACTTATGGGAGTGCCAGCAATTTTTATCACAGGCGAGGTCTCTATTAGTAGACTTATGAACTGTATGAGGGTACCGGGCTGATGCCAGGTGGCGTAGAGTCGCAGGCACGGGACGGTAGGCAACGGTGTGTGGCGGGGAGAGAGAACGTGGAAGGCGTGTGTGTGCAGTTGGCATGCAGGGAGTGCGTGACAATGAATTAAGTGAGTGAAGTAATCAGCGAAGCAAGCCATGTGCGGTGCGGCGGGACGGAACGCAGACTGCGTGTGTGTGTGCATGTGCCGAGGATTTACCAAAATAAAGAACGTACTTGACAAGTGGGAGCTCGTCAGACTGGACCTAACATGGAGGACCAAGAATTGCCTAGCGCCACCCAGCCAGTTACACAGCCTACCCTGCCTTCTTCGATCGTCCAAGGACTGTTGGCTTCGACTTCTGGGGTTGCAATGGAAAGGGAGAGACTCGCGGCTGATATAGCTCAAATTCTGTGCACCAAGCCGCTCAACAACATGGTTAGGCCTGACGAGACAACCGGCTCGGGGCCAGCATTCAACATCAAAGGTGCGCCCGTCCTACTGCCGAAATTCAGTGGCAATTCAGGAGCGACACTCGCCGCAAGACTTTCTGGAGAAGTACTCGGACTGCTGCGATATTGCGGCGATCCCCCCGACCGTCGTTTGCAGTTGCTTCCAGCAGCGTTGGAGGGGTCAGCCAAACAATGGTGGCGCTTCTCCGGAGCGCACCCCGACTAACAGTCCTTTGCGTCCGAATTTACGGCGGAGTTTACCACCGTTGACTACAAGTTTAAACTAAAACCAGAGCTAGATCAGTGCGCTTACCATCCATATATCCTATGACCATATAGGAGAGCCCGTTTCAGATGCCGAAAAGGTGTAACGCATGTGAAGACAAACGCATCTGACATTCCACGACCTAACAGCGAGCATGAGCTTCGGAAACCTGCTAGAAATGGCGAAGGCGGCCGACCCTATCATGCAATGCGCTTGGTATTGCCTTTGCTATGCACCACCGCCACAACCGCGCACTGAACAAGCAGCAGCTGCTTTGGCCTTCGTCTATTCATCTCCGCACACCACTACAACGCCCAACCAAACCCTCCCGGCCCAGCAACGATACTGGCAGTTACAGCCTGTGGCAGTTTCAGCTTCTGAGTGTCTGCAGTCAACGACGCTTCACGCTGGAGTCCCGGAGTGGAACCTCCCACCTGTGCCGTTCGCCGTGCGCCAAACACAAGGGGCAACTACACTTCAGCACCACAACAACTTGGGAGAGCACCTCAGACCTTCGGATTTCAAGTGATGCAAGGTATCCTGTGATTCAAGCCGCCAAACCGCAGTATCACGTGTCGGTGGTGTAGAGGTTTTGGCTACATTGCACGTCAATGTGCCAATGTAAGACTGCGCAGCCAACCCCGCTGTTTTCCCTGCAATTCCCCGGGACACCTACAAGCAGACTGCCCGGGAAATGGACGAGCGTAGCCACTTCTCTGGCCGACAGCTCCGAGACGTCCCTGCAAGTGCTCGCAACAGCCGGAAATAAGGAACCACTGCTTGAACTGTGGATTGGTCAAATTTAAAAAGGCACCGAAGTGGCTGTGTGCGTCGGATGCTGAGCACTGACCCCTGTCAGTCTGTAAGACAGCATCATGATGCGATAAGCAAGGTCAACAGCCTGATGAAAATGTGGCCAGCTCTCTACAGGCACTTTTTTGCAGATGTACAGGGTGTATGCCACAATACCACTGAGAGTGGCGAGTATAATTTAAAGAACCTTCGAGAACAGCAGAAGCAGAAACTTAATAACATCCTTGCAGACCATAACCATACTTTTACCACTCTGCCAAGTTGCGCATCCCTGATGGTTCACACAATAGACACAGGCAGCCACCCACCAGTTAGATGCAAGCTGCATCCGGTTAACAGCCAAAGAGAGAAATCCTTGATGGGTGTATCCAACATCTGCCGGACCAAGACCTCATTGAGCCCTGCTCCAGTTCCTGGGCCAGTGCCCCTGTACGTATTAGTAAAGAAGAAAACTGGAGGATATCGCCTTGCGGTCGACTACAGACCCTTAAATGCAATCACAACTGTGCCAGTAAACCCCATGCCCCGCAACGACTGGGCACTGGCTTAGCTCGGCTGAATTAAGTGGTTCACGAGCCTCGACCTTGCTCAGGGCTTCTTTCAAGTGTCGGTTGCTCCCAAAGATATAGCGAAGACTGCATCCCTGTGCCATAGAGGAGTGTTTCAATTTAAGTGAATGCCATTTGGGGTAGCAGGTGGGATGGCAACATTTCAGTCTCTCATGGACAAAGTGTTAGAAGGTATAAAACACGCATTTCTTGACAATGTGCTCATGTATTCAGAAACTTTTGAGGACCACCTACAACGCATTGATGAGGTACTGCGAAGAATTGGCTCTGCAGGTCTGCCAATCAATCCCAGCAAAGTTACATGCTGTGAACAGGCACTAAAATTCCTTGGAGATTTAATCTCTCCAGGCAAATGTCAACCTGACCCGAACAAGGTGCGAGCGGCTGCAGAGTTCCAATGCCCTAAAACAGTCAAGGAGCTCCAAATGTTTTTGGGCCTTGTGGCATATTACAGAAATTTTATTCCCTGGTTTTCTGACAAAGCGAGACCCTTGACAGCTCTCCTCAAGAAAGGAGCCCATTGGGTTTGGGGTGCTGAGCAACAGACAGCATTCGAGTCTCTGAGGCTAACACTGGCAGGAGAGGTGGCTGTGGTACTGCGTGACCTGAACAGGCCCTTTGTGATTGAAACAGATGCCAGTGGCACTGGTATATCGGCAGTGTTGTTGCGGGAAGACAAAGGTGAACTCGGACCTGTGTCATTTATAAGCAGCACCCTCAGTGCTGCTGAAAAGAACTATACTGTCCAAGAATGGGAATGCTTGGCTGTGGTGTGGGCTGCCGATAAATTGCGGTCATATATAGAATGCACATCATCTGAGGCGCATTGTGACCATGCATCATTGGCTTGGATGTTTACGACTGAGCAGACATGGTTCAGAGTGCGATGTTGGGTGTTGAGATCACAAGGGTTCAAGTGTACCATAAGGTATCGTAAAGGACGGGCCAGCATCCCAGCAGATGCACTAAGCAGGTGATCAATCCCTGCTGCCAAATCTGCTCAGCCTTGTTTGGCGGAGGACTGGTTTCCAATCGAAGTACAAGAGCCACAACAAACCATTCGTTTTGAACTAGCAGCCCCTGTTGACATGACTGATGTGTCCCCACATACCGCCACTGCAAAGTTCCAGTTGGAACAACACAAGGATCTACTGCTGCTGCAGCTGCTGGAATACTTAAAGTTTGGCCTGCTACCTTGTGAAGCTAAAGAGTCCAAGAGGGTACAAGACCTAGCCGATGACAGCAAAATCTCGAACAATGGTATCCTTATGTACACTGTCGGTGAACGTAAGGTCGCCTGGCTTCCCCAACACTTGGGAGACACGGCACTGAAAATGGAGCGTGACCTCCCCCTAAGTGGGCATTTAGGCTTCTTTAAAACTCGGAAACGTGTGAAGAGCCGGTTCACATGGCTCGATATCCACTCTGATATCTCCCGTTACACCTGCAGCTGCCAGCAGTGCCAGGCTTTCAAACCTCGCTGGCAAAAACCAAAAGGACTCATGGACAGTTCATAGGCCACCCACCTAATGCAGCAGCTAAGTATGGACCTTATTGGGCTACTGCCCGCAACCCCTCGGCACCATAAGTACATCCTGGTGGTGCTGGACAAGTTCACGAAGTTTGTGGAGCTTTTCCCATTATGTGCGCCTGCCTCTTAATTAATCATAGATAAAATGATCTATGCTTTTTGCCGGCATGGTGTACATAGCTACATTTCTAGCGACAATGGCAAGACATTCATAAGCAAACTGTGGAAGGGCATTCTCCAACACTGGGGAATTGAGGAGAGCTGCACACTTCCATACAGACCAGCAAGACAGACTGTGGAATACCATAACACAACAGTTGAACAATGCCTGGAAGGCTACTGCACTTCCTACAGGGACTGCAACGCAGACTGCATGTGTCTGTGTGCGCTGAGGATTTCCCGAAATAAAGAACGTACTTTACAACTGTGAACCAATCAATACACCTGTTTTTAAACTAAAGCACCAAAGCAAGATTTGCAAATGTATCACTACTTGTTGGTGGGCTAGTTGGTTCCTCCTTATTATTGTGAAAAAGATGCGAAACCATATGAAGCAAAGAATTAATGTGGATCCCACACACTATGGGAATCGAAATAAGTGAAGCTTTCTGTGCTGTTTGCGCTGACTGAGGATAATTGGCGGTGATGTTTACGGCGAATGTTCAAGTTTATCAGCATTTAGTGCAATACTAAAGTGGTGAGCCATTGTTAAACATTACTTGCAAGCACCGCTTATGTTTGTCTACACAGTATGCAGAACACACAGCGAGAAGTGTTTGCTTAAGGCGTTGTTGTGTGCCGTCGTTCATAGCCTGTGAGAAGGTTAGCACTGTCATTGCTTCCCACAATGAAACACATCATGGCAAACTTTAAAATAAATTTAAATTTAAATAAATTAAGGAGCTTTACTTGCCAAGCCCACTATCGGATTATGAGGCACATGATAGTGCAGAACTCCATATTAATTTTGATCACCTGGGATTCCTTAATGTGCACATAAATTTGAGTACACAAGCGTTTTTGCATTTTGCCCCCGTATAAATGCGGCGGCTGCCTGCGTTTGGATCAAATCCGCGACCTCCGGCAACGCTATTGCCACAAAACTACCGCGGCGCTTCCATAGTGTCGTTTAGACACTGTGGTGCTTTAATGCGGCTTTGCATCTGCACACCCTACATCAATTGTCCGCTTAAAGGAGCCCTGAACCACTTTTTATCAATGTGGAAAAAGGCATTTGGAGTGAAAGTAGGCTATTTCAGGAATACTTTGCCGCAAAAAGTACTTCAATGTGTTCAGCAGAAGCAGAGTTATTGGTAATCAAACATGACCTCCGCTGTGCTCACATTCCTTCTTCAATGCCTGGCGCATGGAAGGCTACGACGCGATGGGGCGTGCCCGCAACCTCCTACCTTCTAAGTGTCCCCGTGGAATGCAGTTCAACTTTCGTTTTAGATGTTAACGCAGGTGCCATGACTACCGCCTTTAGTGACTAAGACGCGCTAAACATAAGCCGAATGCGGTTGACCTCAGCGAGCCGCAGTGCACTTAGCCAGTGGACTCGTGGCGGCACCTTGCGGCTGTGGCAGTATCTACACCACGTAGCCGACCGCAGCTTGATGTCAGCTATCGGCCAATAGTAGCCATCTAAAAGAATGATGGAATAGTGCGTCTAGAACAGAGCGAGGACAGAGCCTGCTGATGAAAAGAGAGAGTTTGAGATAAAGGTGACTTCGCGATCAGCTTGCGAGCTCCACGCACTGCATACAACAGCAAAACTTGGCCGAGATGTTAACAGCAGCATATGCCACCCGTGGACTATGTTTTTTCACCAAGCCCAAGGGGTGGTTCAGGGCCCCTTTAACAAACTTGCAGCAGATTTATTTTTCAGAAAGTCTAAACATACCATAGCGTACTTTGAATTTAAATTTATCCAGTTTGCTTGAAACCATTGCTTTCATAGCTCGATGGGTATCCCGCCATACATTGTTCCACCACTACGCATATCTAGTCGCACTGGTCATCCTCTTCAAGTCGCGCGCCCACGTGCACGCACCGTTACCTTTTCTACGTCATTTTTTCCTCGTACAGCTGCTGACTCGAATGGCCTTCCAGGTGACACTGCTGCCATCCCTTGTCCATCCACCTTCATAGAAAGCGTCATCAATCACCTTTCCCCATAGATTAACACATGGTTTCTGCTTATTTCTGTGTAACCCACCCCTTATGTAATACCCCGTTACGGGGTCTTTAAGGAATAAAAATGAAATGAAATGAAATGTCTAGTAGTAGCGTTTCTCTGCCTTTTCATGTCACATTTTCTCTCTCCTGCCCGCCCCCCATGTATGCAAGCTGCGAGGCTAGAGTGGCAAGGCTGCTAGTCACTTGTTTCCTGACAGCGTTAGTTCTATTCATTCTCTGCCTCCTCTCTGCCGTTCTATCTACCACCTCTCCAGACTGTTGCACATTAGTAGAAAGCTAAGCAGTGCATTTGATGGCGGTCACAAATAAATACGGCAGTCGAGGAGGTATTGCGGCGATGCGATGGAAAGGTCCAAACATGTTTCTCACGTTGCTTTTCCTCTCTGTCGTGCTCTTGCTACGTATATACATGCTATGAACCACCTCTCGATGCGGAATGCGCCACCACCACGAGACGATAGTGACGCAGCAGCAGCAGTGGAAAAGTTGAAGGAAGAGAAAACGAAAGCTTCATTCTAAAAACCAGACAGAAAAATGGGTCTGTCCCATACAGTCATTCCTTCATATGGTTTCGTATCTTTTTCACCATAATTTGCAAAAGTGTAGTTAAACAGCTCTGGCATGCCATCATCACATGCACAGCGAGTGACTCACATTGCTGGAATGGCGCCAGTCTTGGGAGCCGCCCATCTCGTGGCACTTGGCAAGTCGTGGGTACTCGTCGCCCCCATCCAGGCACAGCCGCTGCGCCAAGCGCAGGTCGTGCAGTGCTGTCTCGTACCACAGCTGCAACAGGTGAAGCAAGAATGGCCCAGTCGAGCAAACTTGCAACAATCCTAGTTGTAACGCATGCCCGGTTATCACAAACGAATGCAGCATGACAGTCATAATTTTCGTGTAGTCTATGGCAGCCCATTTCAGATAGAATAAAGTTTTCGGAGCTCTGAGTTCCTTCAGAACAAACGCATTAGTACGGCTGTGCAAGCTCATCTTCAGCAAAGCTCTCAGTGATGAGCACTTGTTTGGTTTGAGCAAGACATTCAGCATTAAAGAAGCAATGGGTAGTTTAACGATTAAGTTGGTAAATAATGTTTTTGCAATTTTGTTGTAAGCGGGCTTGACTACATATGGCAAAGTCACTTGTTGGGGGAGTGGAACAGCGCACACAGAAATCTAGCAGCTATGCAGAAAGAAAAGCAACAGGAAAATGGCAGGCATAATTTTAAGAAAAAGGCTAAGAGAATTATGGATTACAGAGAAAACATGGGTGACCATTACTCCAGTTGAGATCAAGAGGCGGAAGAGGATTTGGGCAGGTCATGTAATGCATAGGGCAGTTAACTGGTGGTTGGTTACGGAAGCACTAGTACCAAGGCAATGGAAATGCAGTCGAGGATGGCAATAAAGTAGTGTGATGAAATTATGAGGTTTGCATGCATAGGAAGGAAGCCACATGTTGTTCAGATCACCAAGAGAAGCCTTTGTCCTGCAGTGGACATGCCATAGGCTGATGATGAATGAATGTCAATGAATGATGTGATGATGAATAAGCACTCTGATTTAAAGCGTGCCTCATTTTATAGCACAACAAATGTAGCATGCCTCCAATTCTGGAAATCAGAAATACGATGAAAGTTGCAGAGTTTATCTTTCTGTAAAGAAAATTTACTTACGCATAATGTCCATCAGTGTCAATCTCTGATAGCTTTTTATCGCTGTCTATGGACCACAACATGTTGCCCTCCTTGTGGCCCATTGTGTCTGATACTCCACTTTTATCGAACAACTCCACAAAAATGACAAATCGCATAGCGGCCCATGCCTATGCTAACTAGTTTGTCCTGCAATTGATGCAAGGTGCTGACGTGATCATAACATGTGACAGAACTCCGCCACCTTATTCCCTGAAGTTAAGAAGCAACCAAGCGCGGAAGAAAGCTTTAGAACAGAAAAGAGCATCACACAGCGCTATGGCCTTCACCTCTACTTTACTTACGTAGCCCTTTGCAGGGATGAAATGCTTGGAGATTGCTTGTGCAGCTTTTTCACAAAAGACTCGGCAAGGTAACACAAAGAAGCCACCTTCCTTGTTTGCTTGTAGGAGGCGAATGTTGTTTTGTTTGAAGTAAGTAATGACGTGAGGGGTTCAGTCATGAGGGTGTAGCTGTGGAACTCTGCCATTGCTAGCTTAGCAAGTAAAGTTACGCATCTTTTGAACAAGCTTTCATGATTACAGTCTGCAGGTGGCATGCTATTGCAATCCTACAAGAAAACTTGTTCTGCTGCCATCTTGTGATGAAAATGATGCTGGCTCTGATGGCACTGAAGCTCGCTTGAACGGTATTCTTGAACGGAATTTACCCAAAGTTGTGGGTTAATTAACCAGGGTAGACTTTTGAGCTAATTCTTTTATGTGGCCATTACTAAGCCTAATCTACGGCACTAAGATTGTGCCCTAAAAAACAGCTACCAATGAACCGGGCATAAGTAATGGTAACGGGCAGTCTTCTATTTTTGCCACCTTGAAAACACTAATTACAAATCCAAATCTGTGTATGAGGAACCCACACATCTGGCTGCCTCTTCAACCGCTTAAACTTAATAGGATCGTCTCAGAACAAGTGGTCCTCAGTAGAGTCAAATAACCTTGAAATGGCAGTTCTCTTGAAGATGACGTGTCATATAAATCATCCTCCACGTCTCTAGGATTCAAATGCACAACAGTTCTAATCTTGCCTCATGGCATCGGAGGCTGATCACCCTTGGTTGCATGAAGCATGTTGTCCAACCACTGCTCGCATTGAAGTTTGCATCCAGGATGGCTTGCTTCCTTGCCACGGTGTCTACCAAGTTGACATTTCTTAGTTCCCTGAGTTTTCCAGGTTTTCCCTGAATGCCTTTGCAAATTTCCCTGAGCGATGCAGAACTATGTTTTATGTCAAACGGGAAACCATGTCACCCGATGCTGTCACTCTCTAATAAGCATGTGAAAATAAAAAAAACTACTTAATCCAGTTTGAATACTAAGGAGTTGTGTTTATTTTATTCAAAAAGCGAATAGAAGGGAGGGGTTAGTAAAATGCACAGCAAATAAAATGTCTTCCAAAAAAATTGCAAATCAAGTCGGACATTCTCAAATATGAATAAAAAGAAGATGCATACAGAAGCAAGTATTTTTGAATATGAACTATTTCTATCAACTGATAGGAAGCTCAGTGGTATGAGGCCCAAACTTTGTCACAATTGAGATTCTCTCGCAACAGCTCGTAAGTCAATCTCAACTGTCCTGACATACTGTCAGCCTGCGTACGACGCCTCAGTGTGGTGCTTCACTGCTTTAAAGAGTTTATTTTGGTTCGGACGAGGGACACCTGCATCTCGGCGTCAGCCTAAACTGTTTTTTTTTTAGCTCAAGCTCCTTCAAAGCGGCCGCAGCACCCTTCCTTTCCCGTTCATGCCGCAATGTACAGGTCCTGTCTGTTCTCGTGCTCTTTTCGCCACGCATTCGCCCCACGGACCATTTGAAGCATCTTCTTGGTCCCTAGGGGCCGCGAAAATGTCAAAAAATCGGCCAGTTGGAAAAAATGAATGCATGTCTTTTATTGCCCTTAAGGGCTCAAACCGCCACAGGCACATTTGAAAAAGGCCTGTCGGTACACTTATTAGGCATATTGGTGCTCGCACTGTGACAGGAGATACCGGGTGCATGTGTGTATAATTAAGGAATACATGCTGTGTCCTGTGGCAATTGCTTTGTCCATGGCAATTTTCCCATGCTTTTTATGCTTCACTGCAATACTTTTGCGTATGCCTCATCAAGTAGCATTTCTGTATAGAGGCAAAGCTGACTTTCGGGAACCGCCGTTGTGCAACGCACAGTGCTTTCCGAGCTTCGAAGACAATCACGAGGACCACAAAGGCAGAGTCAATGCCATTGCTGATAGCGGTGAATTCTTACAATGAAAAACACTGCGCCCAATGGCAAGACCCTTAATAGCGAATGTCTAGGCAATTAGGCCTAGCATTGCTGCAGTGGTGGCTACGGCTTCCAGAGAATCTGCGTGCGAGAACGCCGGTTTAAGGTGGCGAGGTAATCAAAACGGCAGCGATGGTGGTATTGATTAATGCCGTTTCGGGCCTGCGGTCACGCCAAAAAGTCAGGAAAATCAGAGGGCGAAGGGTTCTTGCGTGCGAAATTTCAGACGTTCTGATACAGTGATTCTATGGGGTACGTGGTGTTGCCGTGAAACCGTCCCAATTATTGGCATCCGGAAAGTCGGTCGTTGACTGTACACTGGCAACTCCTCCGGCTGATGAAAGGCCATCAATGACGATTCGTTACAATTGCTGTCTGTTACTCCAAGCCAGCATTATCCACAACTTTCGTTCCCTTTCAAGAAATTTACTGCTAATTTTCCCTGATAGAACCACAAATTCCCTCAGTTTTTCCTGAGTTTTTCTAGACAACTCAAGATCCCTGAAAATTCCCAGTTTTCCCAGGTGGTAGACACCGTGCTTGCAGGTCGGTGAGCCTTGTTCTATGTCGTTTCAGTTGATATAGCACGGTGTGTCTTACTGGTAGCTTTCACGCCTTATTTTCGAAGCTTTCCACATTCATGTTAGCGGCGAATCATGTGTAAGCCTTCCCTCTATTTCTCTCCTTCCAAAGGAGATTGCTTTCCTATCTCATTAGTTGCAATCTCCTCCCCCCCCCCCCCCCCCCCTGGGCGCATGCCCAATTCTGTTGATTCTGTGGTTTGAGACAGCGGCAGAGTATATATATGCTGACTGAAAGGATAAAGACACTTTGGTTGTTAGTCAGCGCTGTTGTCTTTGTCCCTTCACTCGTCCTGTTGTTTATCGCTGTTTTTTATTGCTTGTAATCATGAACCAGCCAGCCCAAATGCGTACTCTTCTGAAGTGAAGTGTGATAACCCACCTGGCGCTTAACCTTGGCACACTCCTGCAGCAAGAACACAGTGCCCTTGGTGGTGACGTCGTCCTCGGACTCTACGCACAGATGAGTACCCGACAGCTGCAGCTGCATGCAGAGAGAGCAAAGACGCACACCGGTGAGACAACAATCAGCAGTGTTCTCCAGCCCATTAAGCGATAGCGCCCACCTTCAGTTATACCACTTGGTATCTGAAGGGGGTGAGGATGCCTTTATATCAGAGACAAATTTTAGAATTCGTGGGCCAACCAGACTGTTGCCACTACAGGGAGCCTGCAACTTTCTCAATGCCAGTCTCACAAACCATGCACCAAGGGGATTAAAAGCTGTCTGTGGGTCAATTGGAGTTCTATTGGTGCCTAGGAATGCAAAAACAAAGAAAGAATAAATAAGTGAAAAAAAGAGTTTTGGTTGACATTTGAGGGCTTGTTGACAGACCAGTACATACATGTGTTTTAGGGCATCACCTAATGTTCGCTGCAGGACAAACACCCCTCCTGGTTATCTTTATTTGATCCTATCTTGCATCAGCCAACACCATACTGTAGCGAAGAGACGCAGCCGTGAGATATCAGACGCATCAACTCACCAGGGAGACGGAAGAAGAATGGGGATGAGCTCTGGCAGGGGAAAGTCCAAATCCGCAGGTACGACGACGAGAGTAGCATTTGAACAACTAGATTTATTCTCTTGGCATCTGCCGTAAGTTTAAACTGTACAAAATATCTACAAGCAAAACGATGTCATACCCGTCGTCGTCGGCCTGCCTGACCGGCCTGGTCTCCCCTGGTGAAGATGCGCCGTCTGCTGCTGTCTACTTGCTCACTCTTAAACTACCCCAAACTATTCCTTAAATAAGTTTCCCCAGCATCCAAGAGACACTTTTCTCCACCAATGGGCTACTTCGTTACTCCGACCAATCAGGCAAGCCGACATCATCCAATAAGCGGCAGAGTTCAAGGGGTCAAGAAATGGTCGCATCAACACTCCTTACACAAAAGCACTCTGACCATAACTGATCAGCTTTTGACAGCCGAGCGTGGGAAGACGACGCGACATGTGTAGGTGTGACGTCAGGGGCGGCGGCCGCGCGGTAGCACTGTCCGCGGCGCCGTCGAGGTCATTTGTGTACAATGGTTTGCCCCGCGTCAAGGACCCCACAAAATTCCCCGAAAGACAGCAAAGAGGGCCGCGGTACACTCTCTTCGCGACACCTCCCCCCTACGAAAAAGAGTGTCCCACTCGTTACAAATCATTACTACAAAATAAAACATGGCTCAAGAAGTTAAACGCGCACATTAGGGATTCATATAAAAAACTGAAGTATCCGTAAGGAAGATTTAACATCACATAAAACAAAACAAACAAGTTTTAACAAAATGGAAACAAAATGCACAAGACAAGAAACATCAAAGTTCATTCGCGCGCACTATACAATAAAATTGACAACGAAGATTATTTGGTTGCGCTGCAATACTAATCAGTGTCCGTGTCGTACGTAGTGATAGTTCCGAGGCTCAGCCTCCCTAAGAAATGTCCTCCAGTTAAATGTACTCCAGTTGGAGTAAAGTTCAGTCCCGTCCGGGTTCCTGTGTTGTCGTCCTTGATCACTAGTCGATGTCTCACACACACGATTACACGGGGCATGCCTCCGGTCACCACGCGAACTACATTGGTGCACGACGCGAGGGACACAACACACTTTCTTTTTCTTTGGACGTTCGTTATCAGATTCACTGTCTGCGTCGTCATCAGCGGAGCACTGTCTGACGTGGCACCGTTCTAATCGCGCAACATTAAAAGCGTCGCGTTTTTTGCCGGTTTGGTCGACCGAAATCTGAGGAGGCTCCGTTCGGTGGGCCACTTTCTTGGCGTCCTGGGTGCCGCGTTGAGTTCCTTGGCCTACCTGAAGTGGCGGCTCATTTTTGAAGGTCACAAAGGGGGCGATACTGACCGGCTTTCTGGGGGCGAGTGGCTCTTTCTGGCAGTCAGAGCAGGAGATGACATACTTGTTAACGTGGCAAAACATCTTGGGCCAGAAGTAACGGCGGCGAACTTTCCCCCAGGTGCGCCTGACGTCGAGGTGGCCCGCCGAGCTATCGACATGACAGTGCCGTAACACCTCCGACCTCAAACACCCTGGGACAACAAGTGCCGTGCGACCATCTTGAAAGCCTTTCGCTCTTCTATATAACACACCGCCGATCAAGCGAAAGCTCCGTGCCGTTCTTTTCGTTTTTCTGGCAACGGGCGCACTCGGCTGCTCTAGGTGTTGCATTACTTCTCGCATCCATGAGTCCTCTCTCTGCTTTTCACCGATGTCCACATGATCCAGAACGAGCAACGGTAAGAGATTTTCTTCGCTTGCTGGGGCGGAATCATGCGGAAGTCGAGAAAGCGTGTCGGAGTTGATTTGCTCAAAGTTAGAGCGCTGGTCCTTCCCCTGGGGTCCGTTTTCCTGGAGCCATTGCCGGCACTGGGGCGCAAAGTGGCCGATGCGGTCGCATAGCTGGCAGCGTGGTCGCTCGTCGTCGTCACGGGTATTTCCCGCTGGCCAAGGCACTGGAGGACGACGTACATCTTGTTCGATACCTTTCAGGCGGTCAAATAATGAGGCTATAGAGTCCGCGATCGTCCTCAAGTCCCTGTCGCGGTCGGTGGCCTCTCGCGGGCAGTGACGCTCTGCCGCAGCGCAGGTGGCGAGACATGTTGGAGGCGGCTGCACTGTTGCTCCAGTGGGTGTCACTCCGGCGGCAGGTGCCGAGGCGAATGGGTAGCACGACTGCTGGCCGGCAGAGAAATAGGTGCCGGTCGCTTCTGGTTGCGACGCACGCATCATCAAAAAAGCTGCCCAATCAATTCGGCGTAAAATTTCGAGGAAAGCAGAGCAGCTGTCCGGGTTTCCAATAAGAATTTTTTCCAGCACGTCCGGACGCAATCCGCGCATGAGGTGCCGCATCCGCTCCTCTTCCGTCATAGATGGATTGGCTCTGGCGCACAGCTGCACAACGTCATAATAATAATCTTCGGGAGATTCTGATGGCAGCTGCGTTCGGTTTTGGAGCCGCAAATATGCGATCTCAACTGAGTGGCGACTTGTGAAAGACGTTTTTAAGAGCGTCGTCCACTCTTTCCATGTATTAGGGGCACCCGTTAAAATTTGCGTGGTGTGCCACTTTTTTGCGTTGCCCTCTAATGCCAAATATAAAAATTTTACTTTCGTCCCTTCATCCCAGTTGTTGAGGGAGGTTACGTATTCGTAGCAAAGCAGCCACTCGGATGTTGACTCTTCGGGCGTGCCTCTAAAGACTGGCGGTCCGATGAAAGGTTCCGCTTGAGGGATGGACATGGTAGCGAGGACAGTAGGGGGTTCGGTCATGGTCGAGCTGTTAGAGCTAGGTTCTTCGGGTTTGTTGCCACGACCGATGATATTAGAGCGTGGACTTCGGTACCCAGCACACTCCACCACTTTGTAGCGAAGTGACGCAGCCGTGAGATATCAGACGCATCAACTCACCAGGGAGACGGAAGAAGAATGGGGATGAGCTCTGGCAGGGGAAAGTCCAAATCCGCAGGTACGACGACGAGAGTAGCATTTGAACAACTAGATTTATTCTCTTGGCATCTGCCGTAAGTTTAAACTGTACAAAATATCTACAAGCAAAACGATGTCATACCCGTCGTCGTCGGCCTGCCTGACCGGCCTGGTCTCCCCTGGTGAAGATGCGCCGTCTGCTGCTGTCTACTTGCTCACTCTTAAACTACCCCAAACTATTCCTTAAATAAGTTTCCCCAGCATCCAAGAGACACTTTTCTCCACCAATGGGCTACTTCGTTACTCCGACCAATCAGGCAAGCCGACATCATCCAATAAGCGGCAGAGTTCAAGGGGTCAAGAAATGGTCGCATCAACACTCCTTACACAAAAGCACTCTGACCATAACTGATCAGCTTTTGACAGCCGAGCGTGGGAAGACGACGCGACATGTGTAGGTGTGACGTCAGGGGCGGCGGCCGCGCGGCAGCACTGTCCGCGGCGCCGTCGAGGTCATTTGTGTACAATGGTTTGCCCCGCGTCAAGGACCCCACAAAATTCCCCGAAAGACAGCAAAGAGGGCCGCGGTACACTCTCTTCGCGACAATACTATGCCTGCAAATGTCCTAACCTTGGCACCATCTAATCAGCTGCTGTCCTGGACTGTGTTTCCCTTCTTCCCTTGGCAACTACAGTCAAACCTCAATATAATGAATATGGATATAACGAATCATTGGATATAATAAATAGGAAATTTTGTTGGTCATGCTTTAGTACAATGGAGTATTCTACAGTAGCATCTCATTGAATCATTGGATATAATAAATAGGAAATTTTGTTGGTCATGCTTTAGTACAATGGAGTATTCTACAGTAGCATCTCATTTATTTGAACTCCAAGGGAACAGGAGATTTATTTGAATAAAACAAGAGTTAGAACAAAGGAGAGCCCCTTTAAATACAGCATCCTGTGTGCTATATTTAAATTGTGCTATATATTAAAGTGTGCACTACAGCGCCAAAGACGTTACGAATTTGAACTCCAGAAACCATGCAACGGTTATTTCAAACAAAATCTCTCATTCTCATGCACCTCTCTTCAGGAAAATCTGAACAAGAGGTCAAAATTCCATGCGTCGCTAGCTGCCGTAACGACAGCAGTGGCAGTGACAATGAGATTGAAAATGGCCTGTCTTTGACACCTGCCCCGATGTTTACGCAATGTGCGCTGTCACTGATACACGCTCATGGGTTTCGTACATGCTAAAGGATTACCGCCAGTGTTCGCACAGCTGCTGGACGCGATGCACACTGAGGTTGTGAACCTGAAACTGCCATGAGAGCAAGTGCAGATTGCTGACTATCTCGGTGCACTTAATGTTAGACACTGTTTAGAGGTATAAATAAAATTTTATTTTTTGCTGCCTAATTTCTGGAACGTCTATTCGATAGCGCAAGTAGCAAATTTGTGTTTGTAGCTACCAAGGTACTTTCAGCAGCCTTTCTTTTACAGCAGTCCAGATATAGTAGAGATGATCAGTTACAACAATATAATTTTTCTTTTTCTTTTTTTTATATTGTTATTAGTGGACTGCACTGTACCACTGTCTAATCTGTAAGCGATTGCAAAAGCAATAAAAACATCAAAATTAATATAAATGACCACAGACAAACGGGTTTACGTGATAGTCGTCCAACCACGTGGTACGGCGTCTTCCTGTCCACCGTAAGGCGGATGCTGGTTGCTGACAGATGGCAGTTTCGCCATACTGCAGCATATACACACCCACACAGATTAATGGCCAGCACAATGGCGGGAAACCAGCCAGTCAGCTCAGCCATGCCAGCCACACGGCCATAGCACGTTGCCGTCGTCCATTATAAACAATCGGCTACACTTTGTTCGTCACAAAAAACAGAGGCCACTTGTATAAACCGACATCCTAATTTTATCATTGGCGACAAGTGACGACTACTGTCCAATTTGTTGCACAAATGAGAGCTGCGGCATGAGGCAAGTTCAACTCGGAGCCCACGTCTGGACACCGCTGCTCTGCATGCGAGACGACTTGACCACATCACATGTGCCATGCAGTGCATACACCACAAATAGCAGCATATCTTCTCTTTTTTGTGAATTGATGTGATGAAAAATAAAGAGTCCTCAAAACAGTGTATTTTGTGATCATCTGCAGTTGTTTTTGAAGCTGGCTAGGCCTAGCGGAGCCTTATGCCATAGAGTTAATAAATCCAACTCTAGAGGCAAAACTCACCATAGCACCCACACATTAAGATCGGTAACCGTGAGGGCGTCGCCACGTTACTACTCACACAATGAGGTGGCATTCAGACGAGACGCACTATCAATGCGATTCCGAGCCTTCCTCAGTACAGTGGCACCATCTAGTTTAGGCACCTGCAAACGCATCCTTTCATGCACCATACATTTTAATCGAAATTTGACAAATAGCCAAAGATATTTCTCAAAAATAAAGAATAAACTTTACACCTTGTCCATATGTACGTGCTACATGCAAATTCTTGTTTTTGCATTATATATTTATTAATTTTAGCATTACAAAAACCAGAAGTAGCCACATGGTGGCATCCTTGCAGTTGCCACTCTTTTTTGCCCAGCTTTTCCTACAGAGTCAGTATAGGAACTCCGTGGCCTTGGAGCTTGCTCGGGCCAGAGCAGACAGCAGTGGGCAGCTGTGGTTCGCTTGTGCAGTCAGTATGAATACTATCTGCTGGCAGGGCAGCACTTCGTTACGGGAAGCTTGCCACTAGCGCATTCGTTCCGTATGAAAAAGTGTGTTTTCGCAAATTCCGCAAGCACTCGGAAATAGTTGTGTGCAGTGCACTGCCAGAAGCATGCGTCACTGCAGCATCAAAGTGCATTATGTTTACACCATCTAGCCAAAATATGCCCAGACATCTGTCTTGTGTAGCCCACAGTCTGTTATAGCCAGTTACGTTAAAAGCGGAATTGGTTGCAATGATAATGTAGGCAGACGAAACTAAGTGAAAAGAATAGCCTGTTATATCTGAAAAAATGTTCTATGCAGATTTGTTGTAACGGGCCTGGACTGTATAACCACACTGGCACCTCTACATATAGTTACCGTGATATATAGACAACATAGTTGAACGACCATGTCAAGGCTATGTCACGTTAGGATGGCGGGGAGAGGCAGTCACCTGAAAGCGGCCAACAACGGTGGGCGTCTTCCGGCGCAGCAGGTCAAGGTTCCTGGGTGGAGGGAACTTCTTGCGCTTCTTGGGGGGTGCCAGGTCGTCGGGGCTGGGCGGCCTCAGCTCCGGGTAGACGTTGTGCATGTACCAGTCAAAGGAGCGGCACTTGAGCCGTTTACGCAGTTTTTTTCGTGCCGACACGTCCCCGTACCACTGGTTGCGGGCATCCCTCCGTGTCTGAAGGTAGTACGTCTGCGACACAAAGAAGGAGAAGGAAACAGTTGTCGTGCGAGGCATTGGTGCTCACGTACTGTAAGTTGCTGCATATGACAAAACTCTTCTGTCTCGTCCTCTATTTTAGCAAAGCTTCCATTGTGATGCAGGAGAAGCTTTGATGCTGTGGTGATCGAACTGGGAAGAGGAGGGAATGGGGAAAGAGGGTGAGATAAGTAAGCAAAAAAAAAATCCATTGAATTTGTTAGCTCAAGCTACATTTTCAGATGGCATTTCTCAAACAGCAAAGGCCTAAATTCTACCAAGAGCGTGCTGAGCCAGAATATGTACAAAATCAAGATATTCCAGTAACTCCAGTAACTTGGTTTAGGTTGGGCGTGTTCGTGCTCTTGTTGCCAAAATGAATAATTTCATGTAGACTTATTTCATGTTAATGCTTACTGCAGGGATGGCTGATGCAACAAAGCCTCAGTAGACATGGGGGCTGGCCTAGACAATGATCAAGCATTGCTCCACATGACAGACCGCATGTCACTAGAGATGCAGTTAAAACATGATATAACAAACTTCCATATAATAAAATTCTCAATATAACATGTTATCTTCTTATAAAATGTCCATGGAACACACTAATTTTAACTTCAATATAAGAAATAGTGTTTAAACATGATTTTAATACAGTTTGACCTTGACATAATGAAGTCAGTAAAACCGGCAATTTGCTTCGTTATATTCAAATTTTTCTATATTGAAAGTCGACATTTTATGCAAGTACAGTCACCGATGGATTTTCTTTATGTGGACTGGGCTGCAAAATTTTCCGAATTGTCGGGCAACCGGAATAAGCAAATTTGAACAAGAAAAAAATTCACTTCGTTGAATACGACAGTCAGCGATTAAAAATAGTCATGCCATGTTGACGATATCTTCACACTAGCAGTACGGAGCGAGTCATGTTTTCGCATCGACTCCAACCCCGCAGTTGATAGTCTTGCCCGCAGTGAGACGACGCTGTCATAAAAAGCACCAGCAATGGGGAGGATATGCTTCCTCCGCCTCTCGCTTTAAGACCTCTGAAACTCTAAATTATGCAACCTGCAGTACTAAACACTCAGGAAGACAGTGCACGATGCCAAGGCATCTCGGTGCACCTCCTGTTCACACATGCGGCCGATTACTTCTAGGGGGCGCAGACTGCATATACGGTCAGCCATGCTGACAGCCATGCACAGCTGTGCCAGAAAAGGAGACGCACACTAACCTGCCCCCCAATCTCACGCTCGCTTGATTGCATCACCGCAAGCTCGCGCCCCACCCCGCTTTTCCTCTTGCACGCACGGGAAAACGGCGCTTATCAAGCCACCGTCCTTCTGGGTTCAACCTGCCACGCTTTCGCTCATTTCCAAAGCACACAGCATGAGGGGCGCGACAGCATCTCATCGCACTTGGACTTTCCACAGAGCATGATGCTGCCCCACTTCGGCAGTTGCTCTTGGTCACGCAGCGCCCAACTTGAGAGATGTACTTGCAAGCAGTCGCACGTAACTCAGTCATCTGACCATTTGCATCTGCAGATGTTTCCATTTATTTTCACGCCATTCCACCGCAGCAGCAGTGAAATTTTGTCATACTGAAGTCTTGTATAAACACACTTCATTACATTAAGGTTTTAAGTACATGGTTTTCTATGGACAAGAAGTCATGATAAGTTAAAAGGAAGCTTTAGCTCGGGCCCAACTCCGATGACACCTATACAAATACATGTAAAATGCAAAAATAGCTTTTTGGGATAAGCCCTTGACCGATTTTAACTAAATTTGTTACATATGAGAGATAGAGTTAAATTCTAGTGACTGTTAAAAGCAGAATTACAATTTGGGGCATGAATGGTTTAAAAGTAATTTCCAAAAATTGGTATGTTTGAAAAAGCATAGATGCACAAAGTTTTACAAATTCGTAGCTCTGCACCAAAACAGATATTGCAGTTCTGTCAATTGCATCCATTAGATCATCCAAAGGGGACAAATTCAATATGTCAATTTAGTATATCCTAAATGATTTTGTTACATTGTTTACAAAGGTTTTGCAAAAGTTTCATTCACATATTAGTGGTTTAGTTGAGAGCCATGCCATAACATATCAATTTTCTCCACTTTAGATATACTATTAGGTGCCATTTAGAGAATTGTAATATTGTGCTCATTGCTGAGTTAGAGTTGTAAACTTGATAGCCTTGATTTTGGAGAATTTGCGATTTTTGCCAATTTTAAGAAGTGGCGACATGAACTGAGAATTCGTAACCAACAGTCACTAGATTTCAACTTTTTCTATTAAATACAACAAATCTAATGAAATCTGGTGCAGTGGCAGCCGAGAAAAATGATTTCTCCTTTCTGATGTGTTTAGACAGAAGCCCTTGAGCTAAAGCTTCTCAAGGAAGAATGGCGCAAACAGGGATGAAATAAAAATACCGCCTTCAGGGGAGTTTGCATGCTTTAGCAAATTCAATCAGAGTGGCCCCTGACGACCCAAAAGAAAGTCAACAAAACCTTTCCTGTGGAAATGACAGCCTTTGCTTTCTTTAGGGGTTGAGAATTCGAATCTTTCCACTGTAAGCATTGCCGTCGTGTTTCAGCCTCGTAATAGTGGCACCTTGACTCGTCCCCAGTCACAACTGCCGACAAGAAATCGTCACCCTCATTGTGATAGCAGTTCAGATGAGTCAAGGCAGTGCCGCATCTCTCCGTCTTCTGGTGGTGGTTCAAAATCTTGGCCAACCATTGCGCACACAACAGCAGATAACCGAGATGTTCATGAATTATGCTGTGAACAGAACCGTGACTGATGTTCACACGCTCTGCCAGTTCACCGATGTTTATCTTCCATTCTTGTCTAATCAGCTCACCAACCTTCGCAATTGTGTTGGGGATGATTGCACGGTGGCTTTGGCCTCGTCTTGGATAGTCTTTGAAAACTTCACGTCCTTCTTTGAACCGTTTGCTCCAACACTTCACAGTGGACAATGAAATGCAATGTTCAACGTACACGGCAGCTATACGGTGACTAATTTCTTTTTGGTAAATACCTTCAGGTGTCAAAAACTGCACGGCAACACGCTGTTCAACTTTTGCAGTGTCATTTATGTCACGCAACCATGCTCAACCCAGTGTATGAGAGCATTAAAGAACATTTATCTTCACACTTGCGTGTCACTTTTCTAAATGAGAGATACCTGTATGCTACGCGCATGCCTCGCAGATAATAAACCGAACCATTATTGCGCAGTGTGGGGTGGCTCACTTTCATATGACTCGGCCTCATACACTAGAATTGCAAAGATACAATGGAATATACAAATGCGAAGATGTAGCTTGATAAAGAGCAAAAATGTGTCACTGGAAAGAAAGTTCACTGCATGTATATACAAAACCTTGGAACAAAATATTTAAATATGTGTATAAGACTCCAATAAATGTATGTGTCTACGAAAAAGTCACTGTATATAATGCGTCTGACAAGGCAAATAAATATGTTGGGCAATCACAGATTCACAGATCACAGAATCCTAAGGACCGCACCCCCTTCCCTCCAATCCCACTGACGTATTGCGCGCGAAAGAAGGCAGCCCGCTTTGCCCCCGCTTTTCTCCCTTGCGCACAGAAGACTGAGCCCTCATCGTTAGCTCACCCATGCCCCCCCCCCCCCTCTTTCATTCGCACATGCAGCATGTGGCACACGGTCACAATGGTATTGCCCATGGACTTTATACAGAACATGAGGGCGACGGCGACGGTAGGAATGCGTCTGGTGTGTCCGCATAACTGCTATCGCAATAATATAAGAGTCTTCAGCAATTGTAGCGTCCCGAGGCCATTACTTTCTATAAAGAAGTAACAAAATCGAACTTTCACCATGCAACAATTCGCTGCGCCTCAACACCTTTTCTTTTTTTTTTTTTCATGGGGCGGGGCACCGAAATGAAAGAAAAGCATGTTGGTCATAATCGAATGCCTACTTTGGGCACCTAATGGCTACCGAAGGAATATTGAAGAAGACGCGAGACGCTTGATCCACCGAGAACCATACTCATAGTGCTCGGTATCCTACACTGGTGAGACAAGACTTCCCGGAGAGGTTGCGCTCAAGCGAACCCGTTGCAATCGGTCGAGTCCCCGCAGTGATGGCGGTGAGTGACCATTGTTTGTTTAGCCGTCTGCTAGCTAGAAAGCGTCGAAAACTCTGCCAGGCGAAAATCCACTCAACAAGACAAAAACGAACACACACCAAAGTGCACCACGCGGTGGTCGGAGCAACACGAGAAAGACGCATGCGCTCAGACTGGCTCTGGCAGCCCACGGGTAGCAAGAAGAAAATTGAAGAGGCTCAAAGTGTCTTCGTGACTTAAAGTCGAAGTAGAAAAATAAATAAGAACATAGTTAGATTTGCTGGCTTTAGTGTCTTGACATGGATGCTTTGGTGCAGGTGAAAAAATTGTTGATATTCTTTTCTGTGACCTGGCGGCTCAAATGGACTACCACAATGCTTAGTCTCATCGGTCCTTGCTGCATGCTTTGTCAACTTGTCTGATAGTCTGTTAATTTCGCTTGTCTCGTTGTATGGTCCGACGTACGAATTTAGAAAAGTTAACGTGAATTTGGTGTTAAATGTTTATAACAACATTAAACCCACAAAGTTCCAGAATTGAAACTAAAGCACGACTTTGGAAGTGTCAATGCACCTTTTGCACCAAATGCTTATGAGAACTTTATAGCCACAAAGTTTCGGAATTTAAATCCATGCACTCTGTAGATTCCGCAGGCTCCGCGAGATACCGCAACAAGCCTGCTCAAAACGCCCTTGAAACTTTGTGCTCGATGGGGCTCCTTGCATCATGTGGCTCCTGGTGCAGGCCGCTGCCATGAAATTGAGCCCGAAGTTGCAACGTTCGCGCTGAAATGTCTTTTCGAGCATGAAAAAGACCTCCCCCCCCCCCCCCATTCTAGACAAAATCCAGAATGATTCCTGGCGCCGGGGGTGTTTGGTCGGGGGTGCATGACAGCCCAAAAAATTTTCGGGGGGGGGGGGGGGGGAGAGGGGCTGGAGCCCCAAAAGCCGCCCCCCCCCCTGGCTACACCCCTGCTGGTGGTTCATAAAATAGACACAGGCAGCCACCCATCAGTTAGGTGCAAGATGCGCCCTGTTGACAGTCAAAAGAGAGAAATCCTTGATGGGTGCAGCCAACATCTGCCGGACCAAGACCTCATTGAGCCCTACTCCAGTTCCTGGGACAGTGCACCTGTATTAGTAAAGAAGAAAACTGGAAGATATCACCTTGCGATAGACTACAGACCCTTAAATACAAGCATAAGTGTGCCAGTAAATCCCATTCCCCACACAGACTGAGCACAGACTCAGCTCGGTCACACCAAGTGGTTCATTCTTACTCAGGGATTCTTTCAAGTGCCGGTTGCCCCCAAGGATGTACCAAAAGCTGCATTCCTGCATCACAGAGAAGTGTTTCAATTTAAGCGAATGCCAGTTGAGGTAGCAGATTGGCCAGCAACATTTCAGTCTCTCATGGACAAAGCTTTAGATGGCATAAAACACAACTATTGCATGGCATTTCTTGATGATGCGCTCATTTATTCAGACTTTTGAGGACCACCTAAAACATATCGATGAGGTAAAGCAAAAGATGACGTATAGTGGAGAATTGGCTCTGCAGGTCTGACAATCAATCCCAGAAAAGAGGCATTCTGGGAACAGGCATTAAAGTTCCTTGGACATGTTATCTCTCCAGGCAAATGACAACCTGATCTAGACAAGGTGAGAGCGGTTGCAGAGTTTCCATCTAAAATGGCCAAAGAGCTCCAAATGTTTCTGGGCTTGGTAGGATATTACAGAAATTTTACCCCTCGTTTTCTGACAAGGCCAGACCCCTGACGGCTCTCCTCAAGAAAGGAGCCTATTAGGTTTGGTGCGTCGAGCAACAGACAGCATTCGAGTCTCTGAGGCTAATGCTGACGGGAGAGGTGGCAACGGTATTGCCTGACCTGAGCAGGAGGCCCTTTGTGATAGAAACAGATGCCAGTGGCACTGGCATAGCAGCAGTGTTATTGAAGGAAGTCAGAGATGAACTCAGGCCTGTGTTATTTGTAAACAGAACCCTCAGCACTGCTGAAAAGAACTATACAGTCCAAGAATGGGAATGCTTTGCTGTGGTGTGGGCTGCCGATAAATTCCAGTCATATATAAATGCACATCATCTGAGGTGCATTGTGACCATGCATCATTCGCTTGGATTGTGCAGAGTGCGATGTAGGGTGCCGAGATTACAAGTGTTCAAGTGTACCATAAGGCATCGTAAAGGTCGGGCCAAAATCCCAGCGGATGCACTAAGCAGGTGCATCTGCTGGGATGCTGAACCTGCTCAGCCTTGTTTGGCAGAGGACTAGTCTTCAATTGAAGTGCAAGAGCCACAACAAAACCATTCGTTTTGAACTGGCAGCCCTTGTCAACATGACTGATGTGTCACCCCTCACCGAAAGTGCTAAGTTACAGCTGGAACGACACAAGGAGCCACTGCTGCTGTAGCGTCTGCAATACTTGGAGAATGGCCTGCTACCTGATGATGCTAAAGAGTCCAAGAGGATACAGGACCTAGCTGAAGAGAGTAAATATGAAACAATGGTAGCCTTATGTGCACAGTCAGTGAACATTAGGTCACCTGGCTTCCCCAACACTTACGAAACATGGCATTACAACAAAAAGCGCACTCTAACTAGTATCTTCTAGGTTGGCAACTTGGTGCTCCGGGACATGCACCCACTGAGTAAGGCCGCCATGGGATTCACAGCCAAGTTTGCCTCTCGAAGCACAGGGCTATTAAGAGTGACTACACACATTGGATACAATGCCTACACACTCAAAGACCTGGCTACAGAGAAACAGAAAGGCCTTGCTATATCAGACCAGCTGAGCCTTTATCATGTGCCTTGGAAGCCCTCTTCACAGGATAAAAGGAGGGAGGATCTGTGAGGGTACCGGGCAGACACCAAACAGCGTAGAATTGCAGGCACAAAACAGTAGGCAACCGTGTGTAGCGGTACGACAAGGGTGGAGGAGGAGGGTGGCGTGTTGAAGGGTGCGGCTGAACTGAATACAGACTCTGTCTATGTGTGCATGTGTGTGCGCATGCCAAGTAATCCCTGAAATAAATAATGCATAGTAAAAGCTTGTAAATTCAAATTCTGCAGCGTTGCTACAAATATTTGAATTACAGTGAAAGCTCATTAGTTCAAACTTCAATAATTCGAATTTATGGATAATTCGAATTGTACGATTTGGTCCGGCCAAGCTCCACAGAAGTCTATGTATAAAAAAGCCCGTTAATTGGAATGCCAGAAGGTTCTGCCACAGATAATTCGAACTACGCTTGTCTGGCACACGGCCAGAGAAACGCACCTACTGCCTACACACAAGGCTGCGTCACCTATGGAATGGAGAGAACGGCGGGAGAAGGCAAAATCGGAAAAAATCTAACCGGCGCAAGGTCGGCCAGAGGCAGCGGCGGCTGCCACCTCTCCGTTCTATGGAACCTCCGAGACTTCTTGCCCGTTGCTAATCTCGGAGGCTTTGCAAATCTTTGCAAAAGCTTTTACTGTATACAAAATTCGAACAAATGAAAGTTCAAGAAAAAATCAGTCAGTTAAAGTGCGTATATAGTTCGACATAGTGAGAGCATGCAAGCGCTATGTCACATTGCCAAGAACAACTACGTCCATAGTTTGACGCAATGGTGCAGCCAATGAAACCAGGCGTTGCCAACATGGCCCGACGTCAAGATGACTCTTGCTCCACCCGCCCATTCGTCGCGCCGACTGCATCAACCCACAATGCATGGTGAAGAGAAAAAAGGTGCCTACGCCATTTCGCCAAAGGTAGCAGACAGCCATTCAGAGAGGTGCGCGGGATGGAGATCGTTTTGTGCACGCTCTCAAGAGAGCTACCAATGGCGTGCACGTCAAAGTGTAGTGGGAACAGCATTTTGGCTGGCACAACGCAAGCAGCATAGCGCGACTGGCCGCAAGCGACGCACGCCAAAAACGTCAGACTATAAACGCGCCTTTGCGCCACCGATGCTCACCGCCAGAACAAGAGCTGCGCTCTAAAATGCATTCGTGAAATGCCCACAACCTCCTACGATGTTGGTCTCTGTGGTACTCTCATAGCTGCACCGGCTGCATGCTGCCGAGTTCCACCATATGTATAGGTGGTGCCCAAACATATATCTCAAGGATGCTTTCGTTTGAGTAACAGCGACGAATCTAAAAGGCTATGCTTTTTGGTGCTGCGAGCACCGATAAATGTCACGGCAGCCAAGTTTGTAGAGATTGCCTGGTGCCACTTCTCGGCAGAACACCTCATAGAAAAAGAGCATAGCCTCCAAGATGTAACATGAAAAAGAAAAAGAAGAAAGAAAAAGAAACACGCAGCACTGTGTTTGCGTTTTTATCTTGAAGGTCTTGAGAGAGGGAGAGGATGGACCTTCAACAGAGGCACTGGCCATGCCTGGCCAGGCACAAATGCATCTCTCTCCAGTCAGGCCTACACAAAGGGCCGCGGATGGAAAGAGCAACACTGCATGGCCCACATGGCGACACCAGCGTCGCCAACGTGCTCCAGTGCACTAGCCCTCTCCCCATCCACGATGGCGTGGAGTTCGAGATATCGGTGGCAGTGCAGATTTCAGTGTGAATTAGAGGGATGCATTACATACTGTTTTCAACACATTGTTGGACGGACCGCGGCCGCTACTTTGAATTATCAAAAATTTTGCATTAACGAGTCGTGAATCAACAAGCTTTTACAGTACTTGAAACTAAAAGTAGTCGCCGGCTCTCAAGCTCAACAATTCCTTTTTTTTTTTTCAGGGTGTCTACCAAGTTAACATTAACCAAATTCCCTGAGTTTTCCAAGTTTTCCCTGAGTGCCATTGCAAAATTCCCCGAGTGATGCAGAACTATGTTTTATGTCAAGACGGGCTGAAGCCATATCGCCCGATGCTGTCACTCTCTGGTAAGCATACGAAAAAATTTAAAAAATGACTTAGTCCAATTTGAATACTAAGGAGTAGTGTTTATGTTAGTCAAAAAGAGAATAGAAGGGAGGGGTTAGTAATATGCACAGCAACTAAAATGTCCTTGAAAAAAATTGCAAATCGAGCCGGACATTCTCAAATACGAATAAAAAGGCGATGCATACAGAGGCAAATATTTTTGGATATGAGCTATTTCTATCAACATATATCACACTCAGTGGTATGAGGCCAGAACGTTGTCACAATTGAGATTCTCGCTCAACAGCTCGTAAATCAAACTCAACTGTCCTGACATACTCTCAAACCGCGCACGACGCGTCACTGCTTTAAAGAGTTTATTTTGGTTTGGATGAGGGACACCTGCATCTCAGCATCAGCCAGCACTTTGTTTTTTGAGCTCAAGCTCTTTCAAAGTGCCAGCAGCACGCTTCCTTTCCCATACATTCCTCAATGTGTAGGTCCTTTCTGTTCTTGTCCTCCTTTCGCCACTCGTTCGCCCCATAAACCACTTGAAGCATCTTGGTAAGTTGCACAGTCCACGTCCGATTTATCGAACTCCCTAGTGGCCGCGAAAACGTCAGAAAAATCGGCCAGTTGGAAAAAATAAATGCATGTCATTTACTGCCCTTAAGGTCTCAAACCGCCACAGGCACATTCGAAAACGCTCTGAAGGCCTCCCGGTACACGTATTAGGTATATCTGTGATCGTACTGTTACAGGAAATACCGGGTGCACGCCTGTATAATTAAGAAATATATACTGTGTCCCATGGGAATAGCCCCTTCCCGCGCTCGTTATGCTTCACTGCAATATTTTTGCATATGCTTCACCAAGTAACACTAGCGTACGGAGGCGGAGCTCACTTTTGGAAACCGGCATTATGCAACGCACCGTGCTTTCTAAGTTTATAAGCCAATCGCGAGGACCACAAAGGCGGAGTCCGTGCCATTGCTGACAGCAGCAAATTCTTTCAATAAAAAACACGGCATCCAATGGCAAGAAGCTTCATAGCGAACGTCAATGCAGCTAGGTCTAGCAACGCCGCCGTGGTGGCTACGGCTGCCAGTGGATCTGTGTGTGAGAGCGCCGGTTCGAGGAGGCAAGGTAATCAAAATGGCAGCGGTGGTGGCTTTGATTAATGTTTTTTCGGACCTGCGGTCACGGAAAAACCTCCGAAAAATCGCACGGCGAAAAGTTCTTACGTTTGAAATTTCAGGCATTCTGATACATTGACTGTATGGGGCACGTGGTGGTGCCGCGAAGCCGTCCAAATTATCGGGAATCTGGAAAGTCGGTCGTTGACTGTACACTGGCAACTCCTCCAGCCGATGGCAGGGCGTCAAAGAAGATTCATTACGATTCCTGTCTGTTACTCGAGCCAGCATTACCTAAACTTTCGACCCTTTCAATAAAATTGCAGCTAATTTTCCCTTATTGAAGCACAAATTCCTGAGTTTTCCCTGAGTTTTTCCAGACTACTCAATATCCCTGAGAATTTCCGGTTTTCCCGGTTGGTAGACACCCTGTTCTTTTTTAAAATGTGGTTTTTTAAGCTGCTTGATTATTCGGGCATTCATTACTGCCCTTTCTATGCAAAAAAAAAAGTATAGGCGGGCCACTCTGCCTTGCATAAAAGGTCAAATTTCAATGTAGCAAAATTTCAATAGAAGAAAGCGAAGTGCCAATGTTACTGACTTTGTTATATCAAGATTTAACTGCAGCAAAAAGCCACAAAACCAAGCCATTCCAAGAACCAAGCAGGGGAACAGCGACTGCTGTTGACCATAACATCAAGGTTCTGTTTCAGTGAGCTTTTATATCTGGATGACGAATAAGGAGCATGCAACGTGATGGCACGTAGGGCAACATAGAAAGGAGGGTGCCCACCTTGTACTCGTCCATCCAGACGTGTGCCACGCGAAGCGAGTTCTTTGTCAGCGTATCCTCACCACTTGGGGATCCATAGGGGCGCCTGCGCCGGAACACGTGCCCTACCCGTGAGCAGGGCAGAATCTCCAGCCGCCCTCCGCACATCCAGATCTGCACACGGGCGCAGGACGCAGTTGGTGGTGATGACTCAACTTGAACATATCAAGCCTACATAGCGGACGTCAAAGACAAAGCAGGGGGTTTGCCTTGGATTAACATGTGATGACCCTAATAAGGGGACAAAGGTTCGTGCACTCGAAAGGTTCTGACGGTTTTCTTAGGCAGAGCCTCCGAGAACCCAATTGAGAACAAAGCCGTTCGTTTCAAACACACACACAAACGTTTACTGGAACTAAAGAAGGCTAAAAAATAAATAGAAGAAAATAGCAAACATAAAAGAAACACTCAAATACACATCAAGACACACATATGGGGCTAGTGTGGAGCTAAGTAGTGTGCGAGTCCGGGCTTGCCACGACGGCAGGGATACATAACAGTCCCAAGGCTGTGACGCTGCGACAAGCTGGTGAAAGGAGTGGCGCCGGTCTCACCAAATGTCGTGGTCTAAGTTGGTTGACCGGGCGACCGGAGCTGGCCAGCTCTGTCTCGGAGAAGTAAACCAGGCAGCTTGGTGGCACGAGCAGACGGCGGCGGCGTTCTGGCCGGGCAGCTGGGTGTAGAGTTCGGGCCTGTAGCCCGACTGCTCTTGTCCTGCCCACGGGCACAGAAGCTCGGACGCCGGCCTCGGGCAGCAGGCGGCACGACAGACGGGGGCGGCGTTCTGGCTGGGCAGCTGGCGTAGAACTCGGGCCCGTAGCCCGACTGTTCTCGTCGTACCCACGAGCACAGAAGCTCACCGGCCTTGAGGAGCTGGCGGCACGCTCGGGTAGACGGGCGACGCACAGGAACAGGTTGGCAGGAGGACCCGGTCGGGTGAAGTCCTGGTGGCTCGGGTCCGGAACCCGACGGCCCGTCTTCAACGCCCGCTCCGGTGGTTGACCTCCTCCTGCCGTCGCTTCCTGGAACTCTCCTGGCGTCTCCCCGGCGTCTCCTCTGCGTCTCCTTGCGTGTCCTCCCTTCTGCCAGCGCATCATGCTTTTTCTTCTAATCTGGCCGATTCGGCATTCTCGGATTGGCTGCCTGACGCCCCGTGGTCTTTCCTAATTGGTTTGCTTTTCTTCTTTTTGTTGTTTTTCATGCGCCGCGTGTTCTCGTGCCGGACGCTCTTCGGCGTCGTTGTTTTCCTTCTTCCAGCATGGAATCCGCCTCGGCGCGCGTGCACTCATTGTCGTCTGCTCCTGACCGTCCCGATCACCGCACTATGTAGCGCACCACACATCACACATGTACTCTTTACCTGAAGACACAAGTTCTGAAAATGAGAACTTAAAAGGTTTCCCTGTATATATTTCAAAAGCATAGTGAAATAAATGTGTGTAGCATTCTTTTTTGGAGTTCTTTTTATCATAGCATACTTAACACAAAGAAAATGCTTCTGCAGAACCCTCGTTGTATGCAACCTCCCCATAAGGTAATGCCTACAGTTACTTACCGTGACAATAAGTGAATTGAAACCCTACCACTACTGCTGCATCTTGCATGTTTTTTTGTTTTTTTCTGTAACATCAAGCACACAGACTTGCAGCAACAGTTTACTTCATTGTGTTCTGTACTTCAAATAATTACAAACTGGTCAGATTCACGTAAACTCATGACTACCAAAAGCAAAAGGACACACAAAATACATCTGAATAGCGGTCATCCTGCATTCTTCAGCTGTTTTGGTGTTTCTTCAAGCTTTCAAAGTCATACATGTACAGTTCATCCTCGCTGTAACCCAGTCTGTAAGACCGGCACTCTACTTTGTTATATCAAAAGGTTGTTATTTTGAAATTTGACCTTTTATGCAAATAAGTACAGTAATCAATTATTTTTTATTACACGGAAGGGGTCACAAAAATGTTTTAATTATCAGGCAATCGAAAAAAACAAATCTGAATGAAAAAAATTAATTGCATGGAATTTGAAAGTCGGCAATGAAATGGTTTCACAGTCTGTCTGCGGTACAAAGTGAAGCCAGTCACGCTTTCACGTCTACTCCACCCCCGTGGCTGATAGTGTCAATTGCAGTGGGACGGCGCTATCATGAAAACGACTGGCAGTAGGGAGCAAATGCTCCACCTGCTTCCCGTTTGATGCGCCTCCGAAACTTGGAATTACGCGACTTCCAATACTAAATGCACAGGAAGACAGCACACATGATGCCACACCATCTCAGCCCACCCACTCTTTGCACACATGGCAGATTACCTCTAAAGCAGGGCGCGCAGGCTGCCTACGCACTCAGCCGTGCTGACAGCCATGCGCAGCTACGGCCGCACTACAGAAAGTCACAGGCCTGCGCAGCTCAGTCACAGCGTAAGATGGAGGAGTGGCTCCATAGGACTCCCATTTTTGGTACCACGTACTACAGGGCCTTCGCGGCAAAGTCTCGTCGCATTGTTTTCACGAAAACGATCTGAACTGCATGCGGCTTGTCCTGCTCTCTGCACAGCAGTCTGCTGAGCCCGATGTTGCCTGGTTGCAGCCATGCGCGTAGCTCTACAATTCGCTTCTTCAGCAGTGGTTCGTACCTTGCAAGGAGGCGCCATGACGTGTACCGAAGGGTAAACACAGGTATCCAGACTACGTGGTGCATATGTCATGTCCCTTGACCTGTGGCACAATACGATGCTGTTGCTGATGGCAGTTTATTGGCATGCCCTTCGAAATGAGGTCGTGACAAATGGTCACCTAGCCTGCTTGAGTTAACCAGGTTCAGCTACATGTAGCATGCATGTCAAATTGCGTGACAAGTGGCATGATACAATGCTAATGATGGTGATGATGATGATTTATTGGCATCCCTTTTGAAATGTGGCAGTGACATAGTCACCTAGCCAGCTTGATTTAGTCAGGTATACCATATATATATTTTTTTAGAATTCTTGTATACATCTCCTTAAAGAGCCCCTCGCACCAGGTCTGGCCATATTGAGCTGACAAACACAGAGCATACAATGCGCAATAATGATCCTGTCTGCACAGTATTACATCGCTACGTGCCATAGAAAGATCTGAAATTTCAAACCAGTTGCCGTTTTCCCTTCTCCTAGCAGCTGCAGCGCTCCAAGCTGGACGATGACATACACGGGCTAGTGCGCCTACATACCGTATTTACTTGAATGTAAGTCGACCCCCCATATCGCATGTGACAGGGAAAAAAAAAGAAGGGCATATTGCGGCCGCATTCCATAACGAAAATTTATTAGTAGCTGGCATGGTCAATGGACTACTCGTCTTCACTTGTGCCATCATCCTCACTAGTGCTGCGATAGTCACTGCTGCTATGGTCCCACAGCACATCGTCATCCAGTGAAATTCCGCATTTGCGTACATAAGTGCATTTGCATACACACATAAGTCCACGCCGAAAGCACCCAACCACACAAAGCCGTCAGAGAGGCTCTTTTGACATGTCCGGTTGGCATCAGTTTGCGGCCTTCTGCCGCCAGCCGCTCGTATTCATGGCAGAGCAGGTCCTTAAAAGACGAAGATTAAAACTTGTCTCATGACCATGTCGTACGTCACTGGCAGGACTACGAAATTGTAACTACATTGTAGCTCCCCTGATATCTCATTGGTCTCGCTTTTTTTTTCGGTGCCATGTTTTGGTTTCGATTGTAAGTCGAACCCCCACTTCAGATTTTCAAGGTTTTGAAAATAGGTCGACTTACAGTTGTGTAAATACAGCACATGTGTTCGCGCTGTGACGTTGCTCATGGTGACACGGGACTTTGAGAATTATTCAAGCCAACATCTGTTATTTGTGTAATATTGTTGCTAGAATAGTCAAATTAAAGCTTAGAGAAATAATTTTTCGATAATAATAGTGTTTTGATAATTTGTATGGCAAGAGTAGCAATAAAATGAAAATGAATGAAAATGAAAAAAAAACGGATGTCTGCACGTTCTTGTTTTACTTTGCACTGCAGCAAGAGAGATGTGCTTCCATTTCGTCCGCTTGTTCCCATGTCGTGCAGTCGCACACGCACACACCAAAACAATGTTATTTTCTACCGTGTTCCAGTGCAGGATCACGCTCTGTGATCCACTTGTGTCTGCCTCAGTATTCATGTAGCACTAGTTATACCACTAGTCAGCTGTCCTGGTGCACAGCATGCAAAATTGTGCGCTGCGCGAAACAAGACAATGCCAACAGCTCGCAGGTGACACCGTCAGCAGAAGTGTGCCGTGCCTCAAAAAAGCGAGGACAAAAAGAAATGAAGGAGGGGCCCGTGACGTATGCGTCACGCGATCCTCGAGGTCTGATATGAGAGAACGCAGGGAAGTAATTTCGCTTGCGGTGGTAGATGGTGCGAGTGGAGAGAGTGCTTGCTTGGCAGTGGAGCTCGCCTCTTGAAATCATTGGCTCGCGGCACTGAAATATTTCTATCTCACCTATTAATGAGTCGATTTGAAAAATTTTTGCGGCAGAACTCTCCCTACAGGATACGCAACAACTTCCAGTGTATAACGAAAAATTTGCTATGGGACCTCGTGAGGGGCCCTTCAAATTTCCTTTATTTTCTCAAACCTTTTCTAACTACCTCGTACCGCTACCTATGCATCTGCTACAAGGAGTTCTACCTGGTGTAATAATATGCAAAATGAAATGCAAAATGTACACGTATATATGCTATACGGCGCACATGTTACGTCACATGTCTGCTCTTGTGCTAGGACGCATTTATAGGGCATTATTGCATTTACAGGGCAAGCGCTGGTGTGGCCCAGTGGTAGAGTAGCTGACTCCCACGCAACAGGCCTGGGATCGATCCCGGTGGGAACTAGGTATTTTTTTCTGATTCTCGGTGATAGCTGCGACAGACAGCAGACACCAGCAGCAGCAGCAGACACTATTGCAAACTGAAACAGCTATTGGAATGAGCCCATAACAGCTCACACTGTAAATGAGAGCGTACTGCTCCCTACTTCCTCCCCTCCCCTTGTCTCTTGTGCACGTGATCACATTACCTAGAGCTCACTCCACTCCTCGCCTCCCCCCTTTCCCCTTGCTCGTGTGGGAAGACGGTGTTAATTAAACCACTGTTGTTCACAGCTCACCTTTGCACACATTCACTGGCACCCAAAGCCTACAGTGTGCAGAGCACGGCAGGAAGTTTTTGCTCTTGGACCTTACATGCAACATGACGCTGCTCTGCTTCAGTCATTGTTCTTGGTCACACGGTGTACAACTGAGAGGTGCATTCGCAAGCAGTCGCTTGTAATTCAACCATTTGATTATCTGCATCCACAGACGTTTCTATTCGTTGTCTCATTATCCCTTGCCAGTGGGAGTGAAATCTTGTTATAGTAGTAAAATCATGTATAAATTCACTTTGTTATAGTGAGGCCATAAAAATATACATAGTGTTATATAAAGAGAGGTTATAAAAGGTTAAATATACCTTGTTATATTGAATTTTTTTTATTTTGAAGTTCATTATACTGAGTTTCAACAGTATATGTCCCATTGTTTTACAAAGGTTCGTTTGATTTTTCTGTTAATTCAATTCTTACCAAAGGTCCAGGATGCTATTTCAACCTAAAATTGACCTTCATCGGATAATTTGAATTTTACCAGTCAGAACGCACGCGCTTGACCCCTACGGTGATTCCATTAGCGACCCCTTTAGTGGCAGCGTCTGTCTCAACAGAGTGCAGGTGACAGTGAATGTGCCGCAGTCAATCTTCCATCGAAAGCGCCTATTTCCAGCCTGGCCTAGAAAGATTTTCAAGCAAGAACTGCAGCTCGCAATGCCTGATTACAGTAGTCACTTGGTTATACTGCGCATCTTTCCTTTTTCTTGAAAACTGAGCCGTAAATTGCCTGCATGGTGCAATCGAACACGAAACCAGTACTGCCTTCACGATGGCCATATGCTTTACCGCACAACATAAATGTACAGCAGAGAAGCCGACTTGAGGAAACCTGCTACCACTGTGCAACACATATTAGACCCTCGCCTACTTTACAGCGAAGCTGTATACGGCTAGGATCTCGGGATTCTTCCACGTCCGTCGACAGAAAACTATCTACATCAATGGCTCATACCCCCATAAGCGCTCGTAGCCCCCCGCAAGCAAGCAAAACATGCAAGGGCTCATAGCCCCATAAACAGAGGCTACAAGCACTTGGCCAAGTGAAGCGAGCCGCGCTTACATTCTTTGGAATCACGCATACAACATACAGAACAGCATACGTTTCAACAAAGAACAAGCTCAAAACAAGCATCCGAACAACATAATTGATGATAAGGCACTCGTGATAGCAATGCAAAGCACGTAGCACTCACCACATAGGTTTCCCAGTAAAGATTACTGCTGCACAAGCAGCCGCAGCGACGCCAGCCTGCGGCATGTGGTGCGACGTCCCTGGCCTTAGGTATACAAAATTACCAGCCTAGCAACTGATTTCAATACTGTTGTAGCACCGCTATGGGTGCCGGCGTGACGTTGAAATTAATATTACTCTCTTTCCTACCACAACTAACATATCACTACTACCATTACTCTAAAGCCATAAAGCATTGCACACCACCTTCATGAGTTGTAGTGGTGGTTTTCAACAGCTTCGCTGGACATCCACGTTTGCACAGCCGGGATAGCGAGCTTTTCTTTCTTTCTTGCTAAAAAATTGGATGCACATTTGATTTCTACTTTGTTTATGAGCTTTAATGTCATTTTACATTATTTTTCTACTTCAGGCACATAGAATGTGGACGCACATTTGATTCCGGAACACGTTAGAGCTGGGCACAAATATTGCCAAATGAATTGGCAGCGTGCTTTGCCATTCTTTCTGTGTCTTGTTCAATTCAACCCACTGGATAATTCAATCGATTTCGATGGTCCCGTCACGGTCGAATTTGACTGTAGTTCCAACTTCACTGGTCAGTTCACACGTGCCCGACCCCTAATGGTGACAAGCAATGGTGACCCTAATGGCTGCAGCATTCGTTTATGTAAACAGTAGGGCACAATGAACAAATTGAAGACAGTTCGGTCTGTCTTCGAATTCAAACTATTCGGTCTGCTAATTTTCTGCTGAAAAATTAGCAGACTTTCAAACAAAATCAGCAGCACAGCATGAATGATTGTAGTTGGCAAAGCTTTGGGTGATGTCCACGTGCCCGCATAGCCGATGCGTGTGAAGCAGAGTTTGGGTCCGTAGGCAATGAGCCGGCAACTACCACGAATGCCTACCAAGTTTGTGCATATGCTTATTGGATGGAACGGCATAAGCTTGCGTGCATGCAGAATGTCCATAAATTACAACTGCTTTTACACAGCATAGCCTAAACTGACACTGTCGCTGAGTCAACCTCACCAAGTGCGCTATCTGCACACCATCACAACCCTCAACCTGCCAACCTCATGTAAGGCCTGCACCTTATAACAAATCCTTACATGAGTAAATACGGTATTTTAATTGCGCCTCAATAGGATAATCTTACCATCTCACACCACCTGCAGGGATTGCTCAAATGATATTTTATAGGAAAAAAGGATTTAATGAGAGCTTCAAAATAGAAATCTAAAATGAAAAAAGAAGGCTCTCAAATGACTGAAAGTAACGTCTTCATGAACATTGGCTTGGCTCGAGCCCTGATGCGATATTTCTCGCAGACTGACGTGCTGGTACAAGAGCTGACGTCTGGCTCGGGCTGCTCAGGAATCTTCCTAGGCCTTTGTTCTGCTGAAATAACTTTAATAACAAGCTCGCAGCCCTGTAAGCTGCATCACATGGCAATTTAATTTATTTTGGGACTGCTCACCCGGAAGGAGATCTCCAGGTTCTCACCCCCCCAGATGTCCATGCCGTCATCGTACTCGCCCAGCTCGTGGAAGTACCGCCGGTCCATGGCAAACAGGCCACCGGCCATGGTTGGTGAACTGCACGAGGCACAATGGATGAGAGGCAGACGCATACGGGCACTGCTGTACACACAAGCTCAGAGCAACAAGAACTGGCCATGCTCAACACAAGCTACGCTTCAGATACAGCAAGAGTTCGTGAGTTAATTGGTTGGACATTGTCGTCTTTATCGTCATGTCACCACCTCAAGTAAGCTTTCGTCACTCAACGACTAGCACTTCTCAAGACCACACTTCCTTAAAGCACGGTAAGGCCTCCGCTAGTGCTCAGTGATACGTTTCTGATAAGAGCATTGTGTGCAGTACCATGCAGGTGACACTAGGTGCTATAGCCTAACCCACTTGTAACAATACTCAGGTGCCAAGGAAATCCCATTGTTATAGGCAATAATTGTTCAACCGGGTTGCAAGTAGAAAACAGAGGGACAAAAACACAAACATTTTTAAACAGAAAGAAGCACAGTCAAACCCACTTACAGCAATGCAGGTTTAACAATACCCGAAAGTAACAATGAGCAGCTACCCCAACCTGAACTTTTGTCTGTGTTCTATGGTAAAATGAACTGCTTACTACTATGTTCTCGTGCAGCGTTATCGGCTACAAATAAATCTGGATAGTGGGTGTCTGTGCCGAAAAGAAAAAGAATGCAAAATTCAGGAAAAGAAAGAAGAACGCCAGCTGCTTCACCACTCCCACCTTTGCGCTGCGCACCTGCACATCACATCTTAGTCTCCTCTCTCCAGTCTCCTCTCCGCTCCTCTGACAATGGCGAAAAGTTGGAAGGGAGCGACAAAAGCGTGATCAGCCATGCAGGGTGTGTGGCACAAAGGTGGGTGTGATAAACGGCTCGCATTTTTTCCCCAGGATTTAGCATTCTTTTTCCTTTCAGAGCACACACACCCTGTAGCCAGATTTAACAGTTTAACAAATAAAGTGGCATGGACGCATTGTAGTAAGCGGTTTATTGTATCGTAGAAAACATGTAAAAGTGGACGGTGCATGGGCTGCTCATTGTTATATCTGATATATTGTTAAAACCATTACCATTATAAGTGGGTTTGACTGTATATTAGGAAGGGCTCTAGCTAGTTTAAACTTACTATTATTCAAGTACATTTCCGGTCCCTTTGGAGTTAAAATCAATGAGGTTTCACTGTACTTGCGGTTGCTCTTTAATCCATGCTGCCTTCCTGTTTACAGCTATTTGTGGTTTCATCAACCAGTGCACAGTCTTTAGCTTCCTTTCAAGTACTTTGCTCCAACTTTGAGCACCATAGGTTAGTACTGGCAGATTGCAATACCTATATACTTTTCTTTTCAAGCATATTGGTAAGCTGGCACATATGACTTCAAACTTCCCGCCCAAATGCACTCCAACGCTATTTTCATTCACCTGCACATTTCCTTATCGTGATCAAAGGCCTCTTTGACTATGTTGCCTAGGTATATGCTGCGTGTTGTACTAGGGCACTTGGTTTCACTTTCAAGGCGGTTTGTCGGCTTTCTGAGTGTCATGTGGCTGCTGCGAAAGGATATGCGCCGGATTGGCACCAAACTGTAACACTGGTCGGTAACACTTGATGACGCCGATTGGGCCTAATGGCCTGAGCAGTCTGGCCACAACAAAAATTAACCTCAAGCCGCCGCGTAACACTTACTGCTAATATGTTTTTACGGGTGGATCGTCATGTGATTGGTCCCGAGGTGACGAGTAAAGATTAGATTGATGGCTCATATCTATGGATGGCTGTTGAAGAGGTGTGAAGTTAGTCAGCGCATATTCAACAAGATCTGCAAGATTATCAGTGGCTTATTGGCCCGATCTTCACACATGCTTTTGCACTTTACAAAATACGCGCTGCTTCTGTTTCCATTCCCTCTGTCCACGTCGCATTGTTATTTCAACTGGTCCTGTCGACTGGGATGCATCTTGTAGCAACAGAGGCAGCCTCAGCCCACACGGCACCAGTCTGCAAACTGCAACATTCGGGCGCTGTGTGTGCAATCCCCGCCTCGGGACGAGTCAGGCGGCTCGTCATTCCTTTTCACCGAAAGCGTTGCTTTTGCACCGAAAACGAAGTAACATGCTCCCTTATGTGGCATCACGCATGAGGATCTCCACAGCACAAGCGACGTGTGGCACTACGCAGGTCTCTACACCAAATATATGGAAAGTCGAATAGTAGATATTCGACTTGCGAATCGAATTACTCTATCATTCACTCTTTGATTCGGTGATATTCAATATTTGCACACCCCTACTTAGCAGCCATTTTGTAGCTATAATATTGAGACCACCATTTGTCAGCTCTATGCAACACGTGAACTGCCTAACTCAGTTTCCGTCTCCTAATCTCAGCCAGGATACTGGATACAGCAATTGGCTGTCTAGGGCATGCCATAGTCTTCCTGCCTCTTAATGTTATGCCTGTGATATTTCATTCCGTCGCTCGTTGTATAGTTCTTAGCTTCTTCTCCAGCTGCTGAAGGAATATGTATGGTTGTATAGAAGTTTAAAAGAAATATGTATAACCTAAGATTGCAACAGCAAATACAGCACTGTCCAACTGAGAAGAACCTGTATGAATGTGCCAGCCAATTACGTTCGCTTATTTCCATGATGCCACGGTGAAGGCAAACTACATTCAACGTTATTGTCTCCGGGGCACTATGATTAGGAGCACGGAGGCACCAGGGTACAGTGCAGTTTTCTGGATGGAGCTTATACTGAATTCTTAAGTTGTAGTCAAGTACAGTAACATATTCTTATTTTGAGGACATACATATGTCAGCCTCCCCCCCAAACCTAGCTTCTATATAAAAAAAAGTACACTAACAAATTCCCAACTCCTGTATGTCCCGACTCCATTTCGTTGCTCTCGCATGCACTCACGGTATGGGGTCAATGGCTTGCCGCGGCCCCCGCAGCCTGGGTGGAGATTCCCACTTGAAGTGGAGTCCCCAGTTGAAGCCGCCACGCACAATGGGCGATGCACTGTACTCGAAGGTGTCCGCATTGATGATGTCGATGACGGGACAAGTGACCGTGGTGCGGTTGGCCCCAATGCGCGCCAGCATGGGCTCTAGCCAGCCCACATTGACTTCGCAGTGGCTGTCCAGAAACACCAGCACCTGCGTGCAGCACGGCGCGAACGTTCAGAGGCACAACCTCACTTGCGTGAAGTAATTCTGTGTGTCACAAGCAAGTAGAATAGAAAGTTGGACACTGTCAAGCTAATTGTCACCGGTTGTGGTTGGGGAAACACTCATGCTTGTCTTGCTTTAGCACCTGCCTTCTTTATTTTCACAGGTTTGGAAGATGGCAATCTCTCAAAACAAGTGCCTGCACTTTCTGTATCCTAAAGGACAATGGCAGGAAACTTAAGCAGACTAGTCATTCCTTTGACTTTGTACTCGTTTACTGCCCCCCTGACTTTTGCCAATGCCCAAAACTTGGTCCGAAATTAATAATAATAATAATAATAATAATAACTTTATTTAGATTAATATACAAGATGGTTATGCAATGTCTGGATCCTTTGTTACAGGCTAGTTATGGATACATGCAATTATAATGAAAAAAAATGATTTGGACATTCACACATTCATTTTTGTTTTGCATTTAGAAGTCCCAACCTTTGTGAGAAAAGATAAATGAAGAAATAAAAGCAAGCAAACAAAAACCAACAAACAATGGTGCAGACCACCGCAGGAACAAAAAGGCCACAACCCCTCCCGGCTCAAGCGTGCGCCAGACCCCACAAGCCGGCGACAAAACCATCAGCACTCAAAAGCAGAAAGGCTTAGCTGTCATCAAAATTGATTGGTGGCACCCACGACGGTGGCCCCTCAAAAGCCAGTGAGGGAGCATGCATCCGAGACCCATGGCCGTCCCCACACTTGCATGCTGGCAATAAGGATGCATGAATACAACTGCTACACATAACGTCATTGTTGTACACATGTGACATTACAAGAACTGGTTAAACATTATAATGTTTTAGCTGTTTATGAAAAGACTTAAAACCTACTTAATATTCAATCAATATGGCAATAACGTACACTGATATGCTATACATACATTGTGATGCATTCGATTCACAGTATATCAAGTAAGAGCGTGGGTACACACACATTTGCACTTACATCACTGTACATCCATAAACACATAGGCAGAAGCAACAAGCAAGTATAAACATAACGCCATAGCTAGTAGCTGGCATCGTTATGACCATAGTTAAAACACATTTTAGATCAGAAAGACTATTTTACCATAGTACAGTCAACAACTTATTATCCATCACACAGCCATCAAACACCGATTTGGTCTGGCCACGTTGGCTACGTTTATCGCCGCACTTCCACCTCCGGTGGAGTTTCCGGAGCGGCGCCATTTCGTTTGTTTACGCCGGCCACGTTTTGGCTAGCGTGGTGTGTGGTTGTGCTACGGTGGCTAGAGGGGGAGGTGTCGGCATCGGAGCGCCGGAGAGGCAGCATTTTTTCAGGACGATGCGGTGGAGCTGCTGTCGGCTCCAAGATGCCTCCCGTACGCTGGCTAAGGTCCGCTGCGGTTATTTGGTTCCGCTGTGAAGTGCTTTCTCGCTCCGCGGCTTCTTGGGGCGCAATACGCGCATCGGAAAATCATTTTAAAGGCTAGGCGACTTTGTCACTGCAGCTGGCTTAACGTGCTATGTGCTAAATTTTGGTCATTTTATCGCCGCGCTTTAGCTTCGCGCTCAGTGCAACACTTGTGAAACTCATGATTACACCGAACAGAGAAAGCTTCCGCAGTAAGCGGTTGTTTGCAGTTTGCCAGTGTCGCTTTTACATTTTAAGGGACTATTATGTGGTGCCGTATGCAGTTCTGTCTGGCGTGACTTTATTAGTGTCTTGAGCTACAGGCGCTTGTCCTAATCGTCTACTGGTTGTTGCGCGCCTCATCAGTTGAAACGGGCCGCTCGAGTGAACCATGATTATTTCATTTTTATTTAATTTTGCAATGAAAGGTAGAACTGTAGGCACCAATGGCCAAAACTCAGCATAATGAGAGCGCTAAGGGAAATTTGGTTTCCAATATTAGAAACCTGCAAAGAACTAAGTTCGCGTTTAGTACCGCTCAGATAATGTCAAAAATGCCTTACAAAAAAAAGAATATTTATTGTTAATAAAATAATACACACGACTCTATACAGTCAAACCCGGCTATATCGAACTCGCAAAAAAACGCCCATCAGTTCGATATAGAGCATAATTCGATATAAGCCTGCTAAATAATTGGATGTCATAAAAGCACATACCATTTATAAAATCACTTTATTGAAGAAACTAGTTTAGTTTCGCATAAATTAGTCCTGCATTTTCTTCTGCTCGGGCAATTTCGCTGCCTGCGACGCATGCACTTCCCCACGTTGTGCCGCAACCTTCCGCATTCGCGCAGAAGCACCGGACTAATGTGAGTGCACCAATCACTTCGGAGGATGTGGGCAAAGGACCGTAGTTGCTTTCCTCAACGTGCCTACTTTCATTTGTGCTCGGTACGACGTCGGCGATGTAGTCTTCGTTTCCGGACTCTCCCGTGGTCGCGACACCATCATCTGCACTGACAAACTCGTCCGCCGTTGATTCGAATGTCCCGGAAATTTTGACAGCTCGCTCCAAACTTCGGCAACACCGGCAACGGCTTTGTCGCATTCATCAGAATTTACAGTCATCACCGAGCACGCGGAAACCGGCACGTATGAAGAACCCCTCGTACACGGCCGTGCGTACGCGTCGGGCGCCACGGGCACCGACCGGGTTGCGAGTCGGGTCACTTTAGCCCTAACCGTGCCGAGAGTGCTCCTCGGAATCTTGCACGCTGCGGGGCCATCCAACTTCTCATCGCGTCCGACGCGATTTATGATTTCGAGCTTCACGACGAAAGGCGAATTCTGCTGCTTCATCACGGCAACACTGCGGGAGAAGTCCCACAAGGCGCAAACACGATAAACCAGAAAACCAGCCTGACAACTCGCACTTTCGCCATCTTGCACGCAGAGAGCACAAGAGCCTCTGATTGGCTGTCTGAGCAAGCGCTGTAGGCGGGCCAGGATCATTTTTTTGTTGGGGAGTGTCGATAGATAGTGATCTAAAGAAAGGAATGACGCTTGATTCTGCAACCCGTGAGGGAATACGGCGAAGCGTCGTCAGGGGAGAGAGAGTAGGAAGTGAAAGATGGGAGAGAGAAAAAGGGAGGAGGTGGCCTAATAGACTCTACTATGCGCGACAGGGGGAGTGTCGACGGCTCGCCCGAATAGCCCGAGGCAGCGCGGTCACGGTAGGGAGAGCGGTTGGATGGAGCCGCGCCACCGGGTTTCCCCGCTACCGCGAGGGAAAGCCAACTTCTGGGGGCACTTTTCCGCCGCTTGACGGTTCGATATATTGGGAGTCGCTGCAATATTTGTTCGATGTAAGCGTAATTTTTGCTATATATACTCATTGTAACTATACCGTGACCAGAAATTGTTCGATATACAGAATAATTCGATGTAAACGGGTTCGATATAGTCGGGTTCGACTGTATACATGGTGAAAGCTCGAAAAGCTTTTCAAAACCCTAAGGGTGCAATCCGCCTTCACTTTAGAGAGATGCACAAGAATGCACACGAATCCTGTGTGACTCATGGATTTGCACGCGAACAAGCGACGCTTTTATACCGCATCAGGACCGACTCCGCAAACACCCCAGCTTGCTTATTCAAAACTGGGCTTCAGGCTTCCCCACTGTGTGTTTTCTGTGGTGACATTGGCGACATCGAACATTTCATTTGGCTATGCCCGCAGGTTCACACAGAAAGAAAAGCGATGGTCAACAACCTACAAAAAAACGGTCTTACACACAGGACCTTTGAAGACGTTTTCCCCGGAGGGCCTGCGGCATTCAGGAAGAGAGCGCAATGACTGCTGATAGGCTTCCTGCGAGACACGGGACTCATCGACACCTGGTGACACACCCCTGATCTCAACTCAAAGGAGGATCAGGCAGAACAATTGCCGGCTATGTATGCCAGGCTAACCCCGCCTGCTTCAACATCACCACCACCACCACCACCACCTACATGGTTGTTAGCTCTCACAAACGAACAATATGACATGAAATGGAGCGCAAATCCAATATATAATGGAGGTATATGAACAGAAACAGTGAACAATGTGCAGTGCAAACAATAATTTGTCGGGTGGGAAATTCTGTTCAGATATGCAGATATTTCTGGGCATACAATGTGATGGGAACAATTCCTGTTTTACATATACAAACGTTTTATGTTGGTCTTGCTGATATAAACTTGGCAGTTATGCAGTTATGTTGTGTGCCTCAACTTGAGGTACTTCATTTTATCTCGCTTCCCTTGCTTCGATGCGCTGTCTCCTGCGACAAGGAAGTGCAACTTCGTGATGACAGAAAACCATATCACTTGGTTGGTGATTTCTACGCTATGTTGCGCAGAGTCAACCATATCCAGCTTATTAATTGCCAGACAAGTAATAAGGTCCATGATGCTGTCAGGCTTCAATTTGTTAAAACTGAAACAATGCGTGAAGGCATCTTCCATCGCAGCAACCAAGCCTTTTAATGTCTGAGATGGGTAAAGTAGGCCACCTCTATCCATGTTGATGGTAAGGCACGACTCTTCCGGAAGCAAGCCCGAGTCTTTTGCTTGAAGCAACAGCTAGAGAACACTCTTCGCACTTTGTTCTCATTAGCATTTTCCTGTTAACATACCCGCTAACGTAGTAGGGTATGCGTGAATTGCTATTTGATCCCACTATTTCACTATGATCTGGCATCGCATTACAATGCTTTACCATCTTGTGAACTTCATTTAGGTGGCCCACATCCAGGAGATCATCCAGCTTACTCTGCATATCGACCAAATTTTTCCAGTGGCGTGGGTCAAGAAGGCTACTCCGAACTCCTTATAACAAGCAAACAAAAGCGGGGCAGGCGAAGCTAACTTCACCACAGACTTCACAACGCGTGCTTGGAGCCGGAGAGATTGCTCAAACACATCGCGCTAGGCGTCTCGGAGACGACGAGCGCGCCGCCTGTCGCTGTCATGAAAAAATGCCGCACCGCCATACGCGGCGCAGCCAAGCCGATGCTGACACCTCCCCCTCTAGCCACCATAGTTGTGCTGTTCAAGTGTGCTCTGCGACGCTAGGCCTAGGTCCTTCGACGCTCGTCAGCGAGCTCCACTGTTCGCAACTTGAAGATTCCGCTTGCCTTCGATGGCCCCCACTCCGTCTTCGTCGTCCTCGCTGATGGCATCGAAGCGCGGAAAGCAGTACTGTCGGTTAACGATGAAGAAAGCTGCCATTATTAAGCAAGTCGTGAGCGGCTGATCCCAGGATGGCGTGAGCAAGGAGTTCGGCGCCCATGGACGACGTGATCAACGACCTCCGCTCTGCTGGGGTTTCCAGACCCACGGAAATAACTTTCGAACAGTTTGTTGACGCTGACAACGAGCTCGACTTCTGCGCAGAACTGACTGACGAGGAAATAGTCCGTCAGGTTGTGAGGGATTCAGAAGACTCCAATGTTGAAAATGAGGAGCCAATGCCTGCGCCGACTACAAGCGCCGAGTTGGCGCGTGCACTGTTGACTCTTTCATCGGTGTACAGTGCTGACATGACCCTTGCTCAGATCGAGAGAATATGATCGCATGCAACCGGAACGCTGTCCAAACAACAATCAACAAGTTCTTTAAGCCACTGTAGCAATAACACCGGCTGCCCGACAATGCAATGTACATAATAAACCGGCAGTCGGCTGCATACAGAGTTTTTGAACGCCTCTTTTTATAGCCACTTCACTGATGCTTTGGCAGGGTTTCGGAAGCCTGGCACTTCGCCCTTTACCCCAAGATTCGATAAAAAAAGAAAAAGTGAGTTTTTTTGCATGCATTCATTTTTTCGGACTGCCTGAATTTTCGGACGTTTTTACGTTCCCTAGAGGGTCCGAAAAATTGGTCGTTAACTGTACGGGTTTTGGCAAATTCGGAACTGGATACACTGTTCAGTTCAGTGCACATACAGGAAGACACAAAGCATCTAGCGTGTGTGGTTTGGCATCCAATATGATCACATGGCTGTGTGAGAACTATCTTGATAAGGGCACCATAATTTTTTTTTGAAAATTTCTACACTTCCCCATCTTTGTTTGTGCATTTATTGGAGCACAAGGTCCTTGCTTGTGGCACAATGTGGAAAGATCAGTGTAGCTTTCTGAGTGAATTCAAAGACACCTAGCAAGAGGAAGAGGCAAAAAGAAGGGATATTCGCTGGCCGCGTTTCGTACCTGCAGTGGAAAAACAGATGGGTTCTGAACGTGATGTCGGCAGCACACACAGCAAACAAATTTGTGCTTGCAAATTGAATAAAGAAAGCAGGCAATAAAGAAGTCTCCATGAGGAAGCCTCTGCTTGTCGACGAATACAAGGTTTGAATGATCGGAGTTGATAAATCAGGCCAAGTCATTGAATCCTACAACGTGCTCATGGTGGGAAGGCGCTGTCTTTTTAATGCAGTAAAATAGTGATACTATGGCTGTAGTGAATAGTTTTACCCTGTTTATTTGCCCGGAGCATCACCGGCTGCATCCCACAGTGCCAGAACTGTCAAGAAGTCTGCGCTGCGACTAGTTTACCTTCAAACTGGAACTCAGTGAATAGCTATTAGGATTTCATGAGCCAGCCCCCCCCCCCCCCCCCCCAATTTTGCACACGCCAAATTTCCTCCTGTGGTTTCCTCTAAGAATGCAACTCAGGGTCAACAGCACAGGTCACAAAAAAAATTTAAAGCTACACAAACTGTATATTGTACAACAAAGAAAAAAAAGTTGAGCAGAAAACAAATGTTTTCTTCGAAAAACTGACAGCAAGAACATGTTCCATCACATCGAGGAACTGCTTCGCACGGCGGCACTAGTCACCAGGGCTAATGTTTTCCTAATTGTTTAAGGCATTCTTGCACACACAGAACTTATATTTGCAGGAATATTGTCGATGGTTTTTGTGTTAAAAATGTATATTTCAAACTTTTTTACTGTTCATTTCGTGCAAAGCAACAATGATGTATCTACAAAACTTTTTTTCCTCCTGTAACTATAATTTTGCTTGGATAATTTTTTTTCAGATAATTTTTACTAAATCTGTTGTGCAAGACTAACCCGATGAAAAGATCATTTCTTCCTCTATAATTTGATACCGCACACTTTAGTATCAAGCAGTATTTTCTGTGGCAGAGAAAAGAACTGTATTGCAGTAAAACATGTTGTGGGGCTAGTTGGTGCACCGCTTTAACAAAAAAATGAAGTGCCAACGGTAACGGCACACAAAGAAGGAACAAAAGACAGGACAAGGACAAATCTGGACAAGGACAAGCAGGACAAATCTGTTCGTCAAAGCAAGCTTTGACGAACAGATTTTGAAGCTGAGGAAGGCTGGCTTTCCTTGTTTGGTTTTAAGTGCAGTTTCGGAGGCGCTTTTGAAAAAGGTGAAAAAAAGAAAGAAAAAGAAACAGTGAACAATGTCAACCATTCGAAAAGAAAACTAAACCAGTGGTGATACCGTATTCTCATAAAGTGGCGCATAATCTTAAACACGTCGCCATGAAATACAAAGTCCTTGTGGTTTTTTCCGCGCCCCGAAATCTTGTTACTTTATGCCGCCTGATTGGTTCTGATGACTCGAAGAAAGTAGGGTGCTTTATTAAACATACGAAACCTTTGGTTAAGTGTGAAGAAGGGGTAGTATACCGCATACCACTCAAGTGTGGGAAAGAGTATATCGGCCAAACTGGCCGATGTATCAATGAACGCCTGCGGGAGCATAAGCTTTCATTGAAAAACAGTTATGGTTCAAACTTGCCGCTTCATTGCAAGGCCTGCGGGAATGAAAAGAAACAAGTATGTGAAGCAAGGCTTCATGACACAACAATCACGTTTACAAGTAAAGATTCTGTGGCGCGTGAACTGTTGGAGGCCAACCAGATTAAGAAAAGAGGGGACGCCTGTGTGAGCACCCCATCTGTGAACATTTATAACAATGAAAGCATGCTTTAGATAAGTTTTAGATTTTGATTAATCACTATTCTCTGCAAATATACCTTCAGTGTTCTCGTATGTGCGCATTGACATATTCAGTGTCCCTCTTTTTTTTGTCCCCCTCTCCCCATGGCTATATAATCAGCCACCTTTGACTTCAATAAACAGTTGCAAGTAGTGCCTTGTCCTGTCTTTTTGTTCCTTCTTTGTGTGCCGTTACCATTGGTGCTTCATTTTTTGATAAGGACTGTTTCCTAGACTATCCGAAAACTACCAATTTTCCCATGGGCAGGAAAGTGTTAAGAGAGCCACAGAGAAGGGTAATGAAATTAAGCTGATGGCCAACTTCAGAATGCAATGCCACAAGAGCAAAACACGACGCCCACATTGCGCCACCCGTGGCAGTGAACAGCGGTGCGTTTGGGTTATTGCCTATTAAAAGTGTGCAGTATGCTTCCAACAGCACAATGCCGCGTGCGCTGTCAGACAGCTAGAGAAATGAAGATGCTTGTCGTGATAGGGCTGGCAGCGATAGCTGTGACTGCAACATGTGACGACCGCGACAGAGAGTACTCGACACACGAGGAGATTTGCTGGTGTCAAACAAGAAAACTAAGTTCTTGCAAGCGTTTTCATGCAATCTGAACGGGTGAGTACTGTGGGGAAGCTGTCATGCTGGGTGCCTACTACTCCCCATTGCATGTGCCTCGCATCTTTTCTTATTCACGCGGGATCTAGCAGCCAGGAAACGTATCACGATCGCAGTTTGGTGATGTAATAAAAGTTGGTGCCGAAAGATTGTGTTTTCCGGCAACATATAAAACAGAAGAGTAACTGTATTGGGTCATTATTGTATTCTCAATCGTGAATGTTGCCTCTGGAAAACCATACAAAGCAGGAATGTATAAACAGGGTTCTACGATACCAGGCTGTGTTTTTAGGTTTAAGAGATGTCAAACTTTTTCTCAGACCCTGCAGTCCGTAAACTTTTATGTTTTACTGTACATCAACATGGCAGTTTGCAGAGAATTCCAGAGTGGCAATTTATAAATTATTTAAAACTTCAAAAACTGCATGTATCTGTGTAAATCATGAATGCATAAAGCTAAACTTTTTCAACCATACATACAATAGCTAAAGGCGGTGTCCCTTCAGGCTAATGGCAGGCATCCAAAATGGTCATACTGCTTATCCATGAATGGGTTCAGCTGGCCTCCTAGCACGAAGCATCAACGCGCTTATTTGAGACTGTGTGACTATTCTCCATGGAAGTAGAGAAAGGAACAAGTCCGACCGTCACACCAGACACAGAATCAACCGGAGGTAAGGATACTGTGTAAATGCGACTAGCATGAGGCGAGCCCAGTAGCCCAGGAGGATCAGGCGAGGGTGAGACGCTTCTCCAGTGCACAAGGGGTCCTGTAGCAGCGTTCATTGACGGTGTCGACAAGAATGGGATTTGCCAACAAGGTGTGTTTGTTAATCCAAGAAAAGTTAAAGCACCAATCACTGCTTGCTAGCTCTTGCAAAAGTGACCGATTAGGTGCAGCAGCTGTGCTAGGTTGAGTGTGTATGTTTCAGTGTATTCAAAAAGTCTAGAGAGCAAAGGTACTTTCTACAGTTCATAGTGGGTCTATGGAGCATCTTCTATGGTAAGGAAATGCACAGGGGTTTACAGCTTAGGGTTAAGGGTTGCCCAGAAGACGATCATTCACAGGGAGGCTAATCAAAGTGCATATCACTAACGTGTGCTGGCACACGTCTCAACCAAGAGAGAAGCACACTTTGCATGGGGGAGAAACGCCAGTGCACTAGCTGTCCCCCCGCCATGTTCCTTGTGCAGCAGGAGTTTCCAGAGATTGGGCTGAAAAAATGTCTGCCAACATGTGTGAGCTGGGAACAAGCAGCAGAAAGGCACCTTGATTCTCACTAAGATATCCTCAAAACCTTCCAGCAATGTTTCTGCCAAAATCAGGGTATGCTGTAAATTAAACAGACTAGACTTTCATTCATCCAACTCTGGTTGATTTGATCCTGACCGAAGGTCCCTATGGACCCAAACGTTCGTTATTTCAATCCTGAAATTGGTCTTTGCCAGATAATTCAAACTTGACCAGTCAGCCCGCACGTGACTGACCCCTATAGTGACCCCAATAGCAACCCCTTTAGTGGCAGCGTCTGTATTGGCAGAGCATAGGGGACAGTGAATGCGTTGAACATGCGCCATCCCCCGTCGAAAAAGCCTATTTTCCACCTGCCCTAGGAAGATATTCAAGCAATTAACTGTAGCTCACAATGTATGATTATGGTATTTACCCCATTCTAAAGTGGGCTTTCTTTTTTTTTTCATGAAAACTGGGCCGAAAATTGCCTGCGCGGTGCAGTCAGATATGAAACCAAAACCGCCTTCGCAGCATTTGTATGCTTTACCGCATAACATTACGGTATTACGGCAAAGGTGACTTTAGCAAACCGGCCACCATTCTGTCAAACATACTCTTGCTAAAAGATCAAATGCGTGTTAAATTTCCACTTTGTTTAGGAGCTCTAATGTGGTTTCTACACTAGTTTTCTACTTTGGACACATATAAAGTGAGGTGTGCATTTGATTCGGGTGCATTTGATCTGGGAGCTGGCAAATACTGCCAAATGAACCAACAGTGTGCTTTAACATTTTGTGCATTTTGTTTAACTAAACCCGCTGGATAATTCGGTCAATTTTGAACGTTCACTCAGGGCCAAATTAATGAAAGTCGATTGTGTATTTCCAAACATTAAGAGAATGCCAGAACCAGAGTAAGGTTTTAAGAGGGAATGAATATTCATCTTCCCCTGACTAAAATGGTCTCACCAAAATGAAGTCACAATTTCACTGGTGCTTTACCGGACACCCTACGTATTTATCACCACAGTTATGACACTGTCACGGCTCCTTTCAGTCTCACCTCTCCTGAAGCATTTCGTGCACCGTACATGCGGGCACGAATGAGTCCCTCTCGCGCTGGCGTGCGTATGAGGCGCACGTTGTATGGCAGCTCGGAAGAAACGTAGCGAGCCAGCTGCACCCCCAGCTCCGCTACAAATGCAAAGAGAAAACAGTGCAGAGGTTTTCAGACATATCCTGTAGGTGGGACAACCAGCATTTGCCACAGAGTTATGACATGCATGAAATTTGTTAGTGATACAGTCTATGCTTGTTACAATGGACCCGCATACAAGAGACTTTCGGATATAACGGACCATACATCAACTTTAGTTTGCTCTATCTATTTTATTAATGCAACGAAGTTCACTTTTAACAGACTATGCTACAACGGACTATCAGCTACAGCAGACGAAATTAGCGGCAATTTTTGTCAAAATAGGGCACATAAAATGGACTTTTGCCATGTCGATGCAGGCTGGCAACTGATTTGCGAGGGTCAGCCGACGATCGTGGTCCAATATTGTGTGCGCAAAAGAGGGAGGAAAGTGGGGCGGAAACACGTCATCTGTTGCGCGTGAGGCACCGGTGGGGGGAGCGAGGGAGAGGAAGCGGAGGTTCTACTCGGGTGGCTACTGTTAATAGTGCAGCCGCCGTATCTTGAAAGCGATCTGCGATATAGACTAAGTGCACCCAGTGCCAGTACCTTCGTATGCGCTGTGCTTTCTATGTTCAGTTCAACTTGATGTGAGAAACAGCACGAAGGTCAATTCGCTCGCTGTTGCTGTTTCGCCTTCTCACTACATCGTTTTAACAGCGACTTTGCGTGGTCATCGAGAGAGATGTGTTCCTGTAACCTGAGCGCGTGTGACACAGTGCTTGTTAATTTAGTTAGTAAGCTAATGTTTACAACTTTCTACGGCCGATAAAACTACCATATTTATTCGAATCTAGGCTGATGGTTATTTTTCAAATAATCACATACAAAAAACTCTGGGTCGGCTTAATTAGAGGATTTTTAAAAACGTGCCAGTTTGTACTGAAAATGATAAGTATGGTGCATAGCTAGCGTCATCTAGAAAAGTCAGTATCGCAGCCGATACTAGCTGGGCCAGTAGCCAACTGAAGTACACGAGCAAAGTTGTCGCTTTGAACCATGTCGTATAGGAGCTGGTTCTTTATGGTATTGGTATGCGGCGTGGCGTTACGCTAATGGTACCAAACAGGCCACTATAGTGCCGCATTCAAACGAAAAGTTGTGCTAGCCGCAGACGCATAGTAAGCCAGGTGGGACTTCAGCATTGATGAGAAAAATGTCTGTCTTTGGAAGGGGCAATGGGAGATGCTTTTGTGTGTGCCGCAATGAGGAGATGACAGCGATAAGATAAGTGCGCAATAACAGAGAGGGGCTGTTCACTGAGATCACACTGCATTTCGACGCGTGCAATGCTGCACTGTTTGCAAATGCATGGGCGCGCGGATGCAAGCTTGCGCACGTCGCAAACGTACGTGTGGTCTGGGCTACAGGCTCCGTACAGTTGAGTTTGCGGCTACTCTGGCGTTATCTGCCACAGCGATGCGACAGTACTGGGAAGGTGGCTCTCAGGTCGGCTGGCTCGACACGTATTACTTCACATGCACTGCACTTCGTGTCAGCTGCGGTTGGGGCCGTTTTGCTTTGTTAATTAGCCCTCATTTATTTTTTCGGATACATCTTCCAACGGTGCAATGGCATGCGCTTGGTAGACAAGTGCCGAAATTACGGAGGTGCTGAAAAAAACTAGTGGAACTGGTGATACCACTGCGTCAGACTTGCAGTCAAGAAAGCCAGCCCGGGATAAATTGGCACATGTCTCTTGGCAGGCCTTACGAAGTAGAACGGGGAAAAAAATGGATCACTGCTGTGAGGGGAGTTAAGTAAGTCAGCTTTTGTCATCATATTTGTGAGAAGGGTTTGTTTTGTAAACCATGCTGCATGTGCATGTTTCGCAGCTTGTACGACACCAGCGGTCATGGCTGGGCCAGCTGCTCAACATTTAAGGCATTTGTCACGACTGTGCTGATTTGACGACTGTTTAGTGTAGCCTTAGCATCTGATGTGACTAGGATAACACTGGCATCTGTGATGAGCAATTTTTTATGCCGAGGAAGCTCCTTTTATGCTGGCGAGCACTCATTCATAGACAATACTTGTTCTAGCTGCTGGTGTCAGAGGCACAGTTTCAGATGGTGCGATTTTTCTTGTGACTTTACATTTGCAGAATCACCTTGCAAAAAGCAAAGTGCATGTGCAAGCAAACAAATTCGCAAGCGAAATCAAACATTGTGAAAAGACTATTATGAACCTCGATCATCGTACTTGATGAAAAATGAACATTCGTGCCATATAAATTCTGATCTTGTGGTTAATAAATCTAATTTTTCAGCTTCAGATGGCTCCGAATGAGTCCCAAACGAGTCAACCCGGATATGCCCTAATCATTTTGTCAGTGGAGAAAAAAGAACAACTGAAAGTCATCCTGACGCTATTTCCGAACGTTTACAAAGGGTGACAAGCTGACGAGAATAAATTGATGAATGAAAAGACCTGAAAAATAAGGGCTTGTTTGTCTCACTAGCCGCGCATAGCGACTTGTAGTTGTGCCAATTAAGTTGGCAAGTAGGTCCCGGTTCTGTGTTCAGCAGTGAGCCATAACAAATCGCTTACAACTGCTTCAAAACCACAAAAACTTTCGTTTTGGAGTCGTGCCAGATGACGTAGCACAGAGAATGTTAGAGTACCATGGTGTCACACAGTCACTTTCAATCAAGATCGCGTCCGACCAGACCAAATTTCTCAATTCGATCAAGCATGGTCACTGCTACAAAGTCCAACAATTTGAATCAAGTTAGTTTATCTCACTCGGCATCCAGGCCGTTCGTCCAGGCCATTCACTTTTTTCACAGAGAGAACATGTGAAATAGCGTACAGCTTGTCTCTGCTGGTTAATGCAGCAACATGAAAGTAATATCCAGTTCCTTTAATGTGCCTAAACCTGCAAAAAGTATTTACAACATCACCGAGCACCATGCTTGCACCTTCATGTACACAAAAAACAGTGAACCATGATATACGTGCGGGTTTTGGCAACATGAGCACGAAATTTAAATTTTCACGGTCTTCCTTCTTTTTCAGTTTCACGCCGCTCGCCACAGACGGCGCTGAGCAGTGTAGCACTGCTGGTGCTCACTGGCACCGCCTGTTCACTGGATGGAGCCTATAGGGACGAGGCTAGCGGCAGTGACGACACAGAGTGAGCTCGGCATGTTCGTATTCAATAACCGCTGTTAACATTTTGCGAATGCTGCCTCACTATTTGTTCGGCCTACATTTGAGGTAAACTTTTTAATTTTTTTCTGGCCTCGAACATTCTGGAGTCTGCTTAGAATCGGGGCAGGCCTAGATTCGAGTAAATACGTTACTATCCTTACTTTGCATAGCTGTCTACTAATTTTCTATCACAATCGATGCTTTGCCTTTCGGGCAAAACTGCAACCTTTTTTTTTTTTGCACTTTGGCCATTCGTCACTCACTCTTTGCTATAATGTTGTTACACATCCCGGCCAAAGTTTCAGAAGTGAAGTGTTTCTGATATTATGTACTTCGGATAGAACGTACATCTTTTGTCGGATTATCAGGGTCGGTAGTAACGAGAGTCAACTTATTACATATGGATACCAAAGCAGATAACAGTTTGAGGTTTTATGCTTCGAACTTGCACAGTACAATATGAGGGACACCAGAGTGGAGAGCTCCAGGAGAATTTCCACCATTTCGGGATATTTGAAATGTAAAAACTTATCATCAGCTCATTTCCTGTCCCGTCTCTTGCAGCGATCTCTGCTACCCCTGTCTTGAACCAGCCAGCTCCATCCCCTGCCCACGTTTGCTAATTAAATCATGCCACCTAATCCTATGCCATCCTTGATAGCATTTACTTTTCCCTGGCACGTATTCCATTACTCCCACAGACCACTGTTTCTCTCAATTTATTACGTCACATTACCTGCCCACCTCCTGTGCATCCACTGCACCCCTCAATTATGAGCCGGCTACCAGTGCTTGCTCTCTAATACATGTTGCCACTTCTTTGTCCCTCAATGTTGCAGCTACAGTGGAACCCACTTATAACGATACCGGTTTTAATAATATATCGGTTATAACAATGAGAACCTGCTGCACAGACAACTTTTGTATGTTTTCTAGGGTGAAATAACCAGCTTACTATAATGCCCCCATGACGAATTATTGGTTATAACTAAAAGGTCTGGCTGCTGGGTGCCGGTGCCAAAAGGTAATGAAATGCGAAACCCTTTAAAAAAAAAAAGCGGAAGAGAAATCTGAGCCACTGAAAGATTGTCCAATGCCTTAACGGCTGCTGCACGCTCATTTTCCAGCATTCTCCATATCGGCAGTCTCGCATGCCTCTCTTCCATCACCCATCCTCCCCTCCGAACACAAGGGCTGCACCCATAGCTCTACGCCGTGCCACACTCCGACACACGAATGGACCATGCCAACTGCGCTGCGTTGCTCCCAGGTTTCTTGCTGGCGCCCCATTCTGCGCAGTTCTGCCAACAGATTAAGACACTCATGATCATCTTTGTTGGTTGCATGTTGGTTGCCATTCTTGAATGCCAACAGCCCCGGCTTGTTGCATGTGATTGGAGCGAGCAGGATAGCAGTTAAACAGTTAAATGAGTTAAGGCAATCAGCAGCGGGATGGAGAAAGGTGGTGGGGATGGGCACAGGCATCCCCGCCATTATAGTTTTCTCACGACAGCTCTGCCATCCCCCCATTTTGCTTTTCTTAATGCAACCCGGTTATAACAATTATTGGTTATAACAATGGAATTTTTTTGGCACTTGAATGCTGTCATAAGTGGCTTTGACTGTATATAATATTTTGCTCCGCTGCTTGTTATGAAAACAAGCTTCTTGTTAAGTTTCAGCTCCCCCCATAGGTTAGCCCCATAAATTTCAGCCTCATAGGTGTCACATGTCTGCACATACACATATGACAACAGGTTCTTCAAATAAATCTGTTGAAGATTTGTGCTGTGTGTCTCATCCCTTCTTTTGTCTACATCTGTTGAGCGTGTTCACGAGCGCACAAGGAGTGTTACGTCTCATGTGCCAAAGAATGCCACAATATGAGAGCAAAGCTTGACACGAGACCCAAATTATTAGAGACACTGGGCAACATGTATACCTGTCAACCTGCAATCATTAAAAATCGTTGAAATTTGATGGACGCAAACTAGTGGAAGAGGAAGGGAGGACGTGATGAGCAAACATTGTTTTTAATGTTTGTCTTGAGCACACACCATTTGTTTGTGATACATGTGCATTTCATTAACAATGATTTAGCTTTACACGCAGCACACAAGTAGCAGCAAACTTGGAACAGCACAAGCTGACAAGCAACGTACTCTTTTTAGATCACACTGACTTTCTTCAGCGAATTTGTGGCTGCTAATATTGCCTGATTCTGGAACTAGTCTGAATAAACTAGACTGTAAAAAGCCCCGCCGGTAGAAGTCATTGTATGCTGCCACTAGAGGGCAGCAGAGGCACTATCACCATAATATTTTCATGCGTTTTCAACCTTGAGCCACCCAATCTTTCAACACCTTGCAAGCTTTCTGGCCAACAGCATTTACCATTCGTAAACTCGTAGAATGAGTCTAAGTTCATAACCTTTACAAAAAACAATTGGGAGAGTTGGCAGATATGGACATTACGCCATACCTGCATAAAAATATTTGAAAAGAAGATATGGAAATTATGCGCCAAACAAAGCTTTCGCACCAAGATGCTTTGGTTAGCCTAGTTTTATTGACAGCTACCTTTCACTTAAGGTCACCTTTTCACAGCTTTCAAAATAGACACAGAAAGAGAAACCTTTTAATAAGAAAAAAGGAGAGAGGTTGGTCTCTCACCTGGTCTGCTACACTACGTAAGGTTACAGGGAGAAGGGGATCGGGGTGGCATTTATACAACATTACCTTCACGAGATAAGCTGCAAAAATGACCCCAACAAAGCGGCACATGAGACTTCGGAGACGACATACCCTGTGACTGCAATAATTAGGGCACAGGACGCGAGGCACCTAACCCGTTTGGACGACAGGCCTTTATGGAGCAGAAGTTTGCGGGGGTGTGGAACAATGGTCAAAGTGTACTGCAAGTACTTCTGACGTTTTTATAGGGCACCTGAAACGGTTCGGACAAATTTTGTAGACGTGTAGGGTACAGCTAAAGTTAATCATTCGCACCACAATTTGTGTGAACCGTCTCATACTAAGAGAGCTACGGACGATTACAAGTTACCATCCTCAATATTCATGCATTTTCTCCTCAACTCGTTCGCCGAGTGATCGGGGCTAAGCTCCGCCTACAGTGGCTCTGCGTCATGATGGCAGGTCGTGTTGTCGACTTTCGGTTCTCTAGGAGCGAGCGCGCGAAGCCTCTCCAAACTCTCCGCCAGCTGCTTGGCAGTCGACCCCAAGCGAAAGCTATCGAAGCAGCAGGCGTTGCGAGCCTTCTGTCGCAGCGCCAAACGTGTATGGTATTCCGGTAACCGCAGGCTAGCAGGGCGTTTTGACTGAACGGTGGAGGCATAAGCTCAAGCTGCTGAAGGAACTTTACCGTAGACGTATGTGAGCTGCCTGATCCGTCTCCACGGTCCAGCCACCCATTGGCGCAGAGCTTAACAAGCCAAACAAAGAGCTAATATTGCTCTAACCAAGTGTAAAACATTTTAAACATTTACAAAAACAATGTGTTAACAATTACATTCCTGCAAAAAATTTACACCAGCAGCAAAGAAGAATACATTTTGTAACTGCTACTGTGTGTGGTTGAGCTGTGTGCCACCAGGTGGGTGCGCCATAAGACCATTCACATTGGCGTTTCTGCTCATACCGTGAAACGACACGCAAGGGGACATGGCCAGGACCTGTCCCCTTGCACTTGCGTTTACCCTAATAGTGTACTCACGAAACGCTATTGAGTTAGTAATCTTCCGTTGTAAAGTGACGGCTGCAAATGCGCAAATCCTGGCGCCGATCGGATAGCGGCAGTCCAATGCGCTGCAGCCAGTCCGCTCGTCTGCTGCCTTGCAGAGGGACACGATGTCGCAGCTTGACATACTGCCAGTCGCTGCATTTGCAGTCCACAACGCAACAAAGTCGAATCATAATGCTCGCGAAAAGACTGAGACTGAATGTGACCGCGGAGCTCCCATCAAAATGGAGCACATTGTAACACAAGCAGAAGACGCTTGCTTTGTGCCGGAAGTTCTCAATTGTAGTGAGAAATTGTTCTAGTGCATTCTCTTTCTGTTACTTTCTTTTTATGGAAGCAAATTAACTAACATTCCAACTATTACGAACATCATTTGTTCACCATAAACGTGGAAAAATTATCTATGATGCGCCTTGGGCAGCCAATCGAATAGCTCGCCCACATGACGTCAATTGGGTGATTTACGTCATATGGGTAAGGGCGGCTGAAAATTCTGCCGAGCAGTGTGCTGTGATTGGCAGTGATATACATTTTTAAAACCTTATAAGAAATTGCACGCTCTACGCGGAGCACTTAGATGCGTCAATTAATGATCAGATGGGCCTACTCTAACGACTCAGTGTGTTTGTAGAAAATCGTCAAAATTGTTTCAGGGTCCCTTTAAAGGGAAGCTGAAACGGTTTTCAATTTCTATGAATTGCTGGGATTGGGAACAGCAGACCTAATAATTTACGGTTCCGAAAATTTTTTTTTCGTTTTGTTGATATAACGGGCGGAAATCGCTTTCTAAATCACCCGCGCGGACACGCCCCCATCGCTTCCCGGAGCGCCGGGTGACGACGTTGGCAGAGGAGAGAACCGGCGAGAGTGACGTCATGGGCGGAGACCGAGCCAACCGAGCTGCGGACCGGCGTGCTGACATGTGCTGGCATGCCTCTTTCCGTCCTGCGCTTTACTGAACGACGCTACGAGAGATCTGCCGCCGCCGCCTCCGCTCACGTTTGTTTTGCGATTTTCGTAAACTGTTCTTTCCTTCTGTGCTGCTTCTTGCCTTCTTGCCTTGTCCAGCCGGTTCGACTCCTTTCTGGGCAAGTGCCACTTTCAGTACTGCCCTGCTGAGGCACACAGTCCTGAATTGTCTTGAACTTGTTACGCGCTGCGTGCGCTTCTGTTTTTTCCTAATCTCTTGCACCTCCTGGCAGCACAAGCAGTTCTCTTCATCTTCCATCAATACGCAGCACATGCAGGTGCACCTAGTTTAATGAAAGCGTGATTAGGCCCACATTAATGCACTGGAGAAATACGAACATTTGCAGCCATTAACGTCTGGTAACACAGTTTTAGCGTAGCCGGATAGCCTTACGACAAATGCGAAAACGCGTTGTTGCTAGCGTTGCTATACTCCGTTTCATACATCAGGTACAACGCTGTGGAGGCTTGAGATACTTCTTGCAGTGGCTGCGTTCGCACTTAGAAAAAGTTCGGTGTTTCTTGACCCGATTTTTCAGAAAGCTTTCCATATATAAGCTCAGTTCGGAATGAAAAAAAAAGAATTTACCTATAAAAACCATCCGTGTACTTATACGGCTGCTAACACGTTCTTTTAAAAAAATTTTCTTTTCGGTATTTTTTAATTGCTGCCCGTCGCGGCAGCTTCACGTGCATACTCGCGCGAGAAAACGCCGCTGGCACGCTGCGAAGCATAGACGGAAACGCGCGCAGTAATAAATTTTGGTGACTGGACTTCGAGCGTAGCTTCCACAGCGATGCACCTGAGGTATCAAATGGAGTGTAGGCTTGCCTAGTGACATTCGACGTACGGTTCAGTTATCGTGTTTACCACACGGCGGCGCTAAAATTGCCTAATATATTTATGTCAACACTAGCATGGAGCACGCATACCGATCCTTGATCGAGCCACACTCGCAAAGTCGTCGAACCATAGTATGAATATTGCACATATAATACCTCTGGTCATCTCTGGATGTGTATGATAAGCAACTTCCATGACTGTACCTCACAGAACTGCATGTGCGCGCTTTGAAACGCGGCACTTATGTTCGCGATCGTGTATCAACGCTGAAAAAACCACGGGACTTTAGACGAGCAGCGGCAAGGTGCTTGACATCGCGGTTTTGCACCCGTGTAAATCTAATGAGAAGTTAGTGCTTCGGCATTCTTCCAGCAGCATGTTCCCAGTGACACTTTAGCGCATTTTTCTCCCGTCATCGCAACGTGCAGCTACATGAAAAAAAAAAACATACGTACCAGCTAAGATTTCCAGCGTGCGAGAAGGTGCACACATCGCTCTCGCTGTTGGCACACTCAATATCGTCGTTGACTCTGTTGCCGCCATCGTTTTCCGTATCGGCTGTAGGTTCAAACATGTACGGGGACAATACAAGCTGTCGGAGACAGCGAGAACGTTCCATCTTGCAACTCAGCTATGAAGCTAGAACAGCAGAACCGCGTGCTACCAGAGAGAAAGGAATGGTGCTACGCTCTGAAACGGAGACATGCGGCGGCGCCGACCGGCGACTACCGCCGACGACGTCACAGCGGCCCCGACCAATCACGGGCAACAGCGGCGTTCGCGCGATGCCCTGAGGCGCTGGTGCGCGTTTTCTTGGAAAAACAGCCGCTTGCGTTTGTTTCCGCCCGTTTTGAACCAGATATTCGTGTTCAGGGGACACAAAACTGTAGAATGCCGCAGAGAACTCATTTTTTTCGAAAAGTGTTTCAGCTTCCCTTTAACAGACAGCAGCCTCACATCCATGCTCTAGCACTGCATGCCTGCACATTGTGAAGTTCTCTGCGCACAGCATGTATGCTCATCACACGTATACACAGTTCGCAACCAACCTCTACAGTGGCTGTAGCTAAGCAAACTCTGACGCACACAGCCATCGCTGTGCCAGACAGGCACTCACGCAAGGTGCTGTTGTCATCAACGAGGATAAGCTCATAAAGGAGAGTGGCTGGGGTGCGCTCGAGGACAGTGTGCACGGTGCGCACCAGTGCCGACCAGGCCTCGTTGTAGAAGCACACCACCACGCTGGCTGTCGGCAGAGACAGCTCATCAAACACCTGCTGACGGCAGCTGGAAGAAGAGCCAAGAAATGTTGCTCAGCATGTATGACAATCGCTGCCACAAGCAAAATAAACACCAAGTGTTCCACAAGGAAGCCAAGTATATACTTCATGACTATTCTAGCAAAACTGCTGGCTCGTTAATGTGGAATATTCAGACAGAGGCAGCGTTTCCTGGTGCATGCTGTGTTATCCAATAGTTAGGTTCACTGCTTGTACAGTTCTTGCTGACGAAATATTAAGCATGTGTTGTCTTTAACAATGGCAGACGAAAGAGTGGTTGAAAGACATTCTCACAAATGGAACAGTGCTATCTGTCCTTGCCAGAGGAAGACAGTGTGCACACCATATCTCGCTGTTAAGTAACAGGTGGCATCATCGTACTGCTCCTGCAAAATGTGTATTTGTTGCCCGTTGCTGCTGCAGACGCGCACTTCCGACTGCTTCTAAACGAAATAAAATTTGGCAGCGTGTTACACTCCAGTAACATGTGAAGGTGAAAGCCTGCTGCACACTTGGTAATGTGCAGTCTCACGCCATCACGTTGCTGCTTTTGAAGTTCAGCTTCTTTGGCTCATTTTCGACACTTAGCTGCGGCTTCGCGCACTCATATAGCGGGATTACACACATGCCGCCAATGTTTCCCTTCGACCTTACATTGCATCCTCTCAGCAGGGGATTGAAACATATGCTGTTCTGTGTGTCGTACGGGTGATTTAAATGAATATATGCACTGTTCACTTCACTTTGCTCAGCACTTGTAGCCTCAGCCTTACAGGGGTATGAACCATTGCATTTTTTGCTTTCTTACGGGGTATGAGCCATTGTTTATGGGATTATGAGCCACTGAGAAGGTCACATGGTTTTGAGTGAGTGAGTGAAGAAACTGTTATTGCAGTTAAAGAAGGGAATTGCGCTAAAAAAAGACACGGACAAGTAAGGACATGGACGGGCGCCCATCCATGTCCTTACTCGTCCGTGTCTTTTTTTAGCGCAATTCCCTTCTTTAAGTATGTACGACCGACTCGCCCAACAACGTGCTCTCCTGTTATTGCAGGTCCGGCGAGGACGCGAACTCATCGCGCACCCGGCTAGTCCCACGTCGGGACCGGCAGGTCTAGCCCACCGGCCCGGTCGCGGGCACGCCGGACAGCCAGGATTTGCTTTTCTAGAGCGGGGCTACGCAGAAGCGAGTCCCACTCCTCCTTGATGAACTTGGGGTATGTCGACCCACACTCCCACAGCATGTGCGCTAGAGTGGAGGTCTACCCACAGGAGGGGCAGGCGTCGTCGCGATACACGTCCGGGTAAGCCGCGTGGAGAACGGACAGACACGGATACGTACTGACACCACATTTCTGTATATTGTATGCGTGATTTCAAATAATGTATGCAAGGTACAAGTCACTTTGATAAGTGCTTGTAGCCTCTGCATTACGAGAGGGATGAGCCATAGCATTTTTAACTTGTTTAGGGAGGTATGAGTCATTTAAAGGGACACTAAAGGCAAATATTAAGTCAAGCTAATGTGATAGATTACTAAGGTGTCAATACTATCACGAACAGAGCCTTAATAATCAAGAAATTGAGGTAAATGAAAGACATGATTAGAGACTCCCCGGTACATTCAAGTATTTGCCCGATGACGAAAGCAGTCCTCAGTCAAATTCTGTCACCAGTACTCTACCACTCATTGCAAAAAACATCCTTGCGTTGTATTATTAGACGAAATAAAATGCTACTTGTTCAGATCTAGCTCAGTTTTAGAAAAACTCACTGAAATTACCCTTGACAACGACGCCAGCGGTCGAACAGCTTCGTTTTTGCTCGACTCCACACCACCCACACTATCATGTTTCAGAGTACTTTCGTCATCACATAGTTCTGCGCTGCTTTTGTTGGCTCGCAAAACTTGCAAATTGCAAGTAGCAGAGAATTCAACTTTTATGTGATGTCATGGGATGCCCAAACGGTCTGTGCCACTTGATCAAAAAGCCGCTGCAGCCGCGAGTCCACCACTCTGTCTTGGTTCAGTACTGTCATCTGTCGGGTGACGTTTCACTCACCGACGGCAGAAAATGGCGGTGATGGCATATGCAACATCACCACTCCTCCAATTGGACGGCGGGAAAATTTAATTGCAATAAAGGCATTCGGGGCCTTAAGATACAATTTTCTCGTAAACTAAGTCTTGGAAGTTTCTGGAATGGTACTTAAAGAGTTCATGTCGACTTAGTATTTGCCTTTAGTGTCCCCTTAAGGCTTTCACCTTAATAACCAAGTATAGTACAGTCAATACCAGATATATCGAACTCGAAGGGGTTCAGAATATAGTTTGACATACAGTCAAACCCACTTAGAACAATACCAGTTTTAACAATATATCGATTAAAACAATGAGAAGCTGATGCACTGTCAACATTTGTATGTTTTATATGTTGAAATAACCCATCACAATGCCTCCATGCCACATTATTGGTTAAAAGGATGAAGTTTGGCTGCTAAGTGCCTGTGCCGAAAGGTAATAGAATGCGAAATCCTTGAAAAGAAAAAAGAAAAAGAGAAATTCGAGCCACTGCACCGTCTTCAACCCCCCAACAGCCGCCATGCGCTCAAACAATAAACTCTGTTTTCCAGTTTTCTATGCATTGGTACCTTAGCGCGCTTCTCTCCCTTCACCTTTCCACCCCTCCAAACTATTACGAACTAGTATGAACTATTGCAGCTGACAGTGTAGACAAACATCTACTCAGCAGAGAAGTTCAACAAAGAAAACTGCTCAGTAGACAGCTAGCGCAAACATGTTCGACAAGGTGTCTATAGGGAGGTGGAAGAGGCCCTCTACGAGTGGTTTCTCGGCACCCTTGCCATGAACGTGCCCATCACCGGGCCAATTCTGGCCAGAAAGGCGAAACAGTTTGCCTTACTCATCAATAATCTGGACTTCCAGCCAGGTGGTGGCTGGGTACAGCGCTTCAAAGACAGCCACGGCATTGTTCAAAAAGCCATCACCGATGAGCGAGCTTCCCTTGATGTGGAGGCAAAGCAGAAGTTGGTGGAGGAAACGCTGCCTCGCATCTCTCTGCGACTACATTGACACTGACGTATACAATGGCGATGAAACAGGAGCATTCTTCCAGACATTGCCATCCAAGACACATGCACTCAAAGGAGACATGAGTAAGGGCACTAAAAACTGAAAGCTATGCCTCACTGTGTTCTTGTGTGCCAAGATGAACAGGAGCTACAAGTGCCCCGCATTTGTCATTGGCTTCCATGGTACTACCAGGATACCTGTTCACTACCATGACAATTGCAAATGGATGACATGAGAACTTTGCCGTGAGTGGCTCTTGGAGTTCAATCAGCGCATCGAGCGATATAAAAGGAAGGTGGCTCTCATCCTAGATAATTATAGTGCTCACAAGTCCGTGCCTAAGCTCTCAAGTGTGGAAATTTCTTTCCCTGCTGCCGGACACGACGGCAGGCTTGCAGCCCATAAGTACTGGCATGGTCACCAATTTTAAGGTCATGTATCATCACCGCATTCTGAACAAGTTAAAGTTAGTCTTGTTGATGGACACAGACACACAGGGAGCAACCAGACTTGAAGATCAATGTACTGATGGCCGTGCAGTTTATATTTGGTGCATGGTCTGACGTGCTTCTACGGTGCGGAACTGCTTTAGGAAAGCGTGCTTTGTCCGAGACAGCAGTCACTTATACAAAGCCTGCAAAGCTCCCACCAACGAAGTGATGCCCGAGCTTTGGTCCATAGTCGACAAGGATGCTCCAGAACTCAAAAGAGTTTCTACATGCAGCCGACGCACCAGAAACATAAGTTGTAACCGATGAGGCAATTGTTGCAAACATGCTTGCATCGGATAGTGATGATGACATTGATGGCGACAACAGCAGCGATGATGCGGTATAGCAGGCTGCCTCAATGTTGCCCTCGCAGGAGGCCCTGCAGATCATTCAGCCCCTCCGGGGCCTCGTTTTTACAAGGGACCCTCAGCTGCATTGCATAGAGCAGCTGGATGCCTTGGAGAAGGATATCGGCACACTTCACATAAAGCAAGCAAGGCTGATGGATATGGGGTTTTCTTGTGCAAGCCAGCAAGAAGTATGTGGCAAGATGTTTGTAGCAATGTCGCCCCAGTGTTTCTTCTTGATTTCTCAAGCTGAGAGGCTGCCGTGGCAACTTTCTCAAATTTTTTAAAAGGCCTCTTTTTGGGCCGCCAAAGAGATGCTTATGTGGAGCTCGCATGTCACTTGCCATCCGTGACCCCTTTTCACAGTTGTTACAGCAGTGCAATTCTTGAACGGCAACAGCCATGGCTTGTTACACACGATTAGACACAGGAAGCAGAGTTAAACAGTTAAATGAGTCAAAGCAATCAGCAGTTAGATGGAGCAAGGTGGAGGGGAGGGGCCTCCCCGCCATTACAGTTTTCTCACAGCAGCTCTGCCATCCCCCTATTCTGCTTCTCTTTAGCAACCCAGTTATAACAATTATTTGTTATAAAAATTGAATTATTGTGACATTTGAACATTGCTATAAGTGGGTTCAATGGCACTGATAATTCAAAATATAGGATATGCCTATATGAAGCTTATTACCTGAGACCTCTGCATTTCTCGAACAGTTTTTCGAGATCATGATAAGCGGGAATTAACGATTTGATACTCCAAGGCCACGTCAAATGCACGAATGCAAAAATGTTGACTTTGCATGCAAATGTTGCAAGTCATTCACATGGCAGAAAGCTCTTTGATATACTGACCACAACACTAATCCTGAGAGCCCGCATAGCTCGATTAAACATGGAGCACGGTGTGGCTCGTACATGTTGAAGTGCTTGTTTCGTGGTTTTATTCGAGATAAGGTAGAAACGGACACATCGCGGAAGTAAAGCAGCCTATTGAATATGCGCTGTGCTGCCATCAACGCACTTGTACTGTGAGTCATGTATGAATGTTCCCGGCCATGTGTCCATTACAATATCTAGAATACGCCTTTTAAACGGTCGATAATCATACGTGGGCAACAAGCCAGGCAGACTGTTGCATTGAGTTATGGAATTGACTTCCTGTTGGAACCAGTCATCTTCCCTTCTCGACCTCCCTAAATACTTTGTGCATCTTTTGTGTGCTGATCAGAGCCTGAACGCCTGTGGTCCCTTCCTCTCCAGCTCCAGCATTGGTGACTGTCGACCCCGCACACAAGCTGTTAGTTTTGGTAGTGGCCTTCGGCGCAGACCCTCGAATCGCACAGCAATAGGTCTTGCACACCACTGCCACAATGGGGAGTCTTTCCGGAAAAGTGCAGATGTGGCATGCGGTAGTAATTAAATTCAAACTATAATGCAAAGCTCCGTCCAAGTAAAGGTTCGGGTCGAATTTGCTTTGGCGTCTCGCAGAACCGAAAATTTTATTCGTGGAAAGTGCTTGTCTACAAGAAGACAAATCCAGTGGCACAGACGTCTCCAGTTCGGCATGCCATACCCAGCCTCATTCACTTAAGATACCGAGTGTCATCCACGTTTTCTTGTGAAACATGTATCGGAACGGGTGGCAGTTCGCTTTCTTGAAGCAGAGTGGCAATCTGTTTTTGCCAAAGATGAATGGCCGCAGTTCACGAACCATCGTTTCATATGCATAGCAAGCAAAACTAAGAGCACCTTGCTAATTTTTATATGCTGTCCTTATTTCTATAAAGCTGCCATATGCTGCCCTTATTTCAGAGTCAATCTCCTCTTTAATCCCTTCAGTGTTTTGGACAAGCTCATTTCGTCAACGCGATGCCACCAGTTAAGTTTGCTTTGGGCGAGCTGAGATCATCAACAGCAATAACCTAATTTTCAAAACTATTTGGACAAAGTCAATACGTCCACTTAATAATAGATGGATCCAGTGCAAGAGCTTGAAATCTGCGGTTATACCACTCTTTGTTGTTTGACTGCATAAATCTCAGGGATTTTTCAGCATTTCGCAGCCCAAGTTGACTGACAACATCTTGGTGTAGCACAACATAGATAGCGGCCATTTTGTCAGTGCTGGAGGGGCACATTTGGTGTGGTATTTGTGTTCTACTATATAGATGTCAGCACTCTGTTAGTGCTCAAAGGCCGTGTTTTTTGCACTTTCTGGCACATTTGGAACGATGGTGTCTGCCACTGATGGCTCACGCGTGAGTTGCCCGCGAGTCGCATGTGCAAAAAAAAGCCGCCTTTCAAATCTGACAGTGAAAGTGAGGGTGAAAGCTATACACTAGAGCATTGTTCTTCAAACAACGGACAATGACAGTCTTCTCATTGCTTCTTGTACCAAAAGTGATGATTCGGAAAATGAAAACAACATTGAAGTGGCCCGACAGTGGTGCAGTGCGGGCATGGACAGTGCCCGTTCATTTCCGGAAACGGATTATCGTACAGGAATGGACGAAAAATGTTTTTCGGTAAAGAACACGCTTCAAAGAATAGCTGATATAGACACAGAATATGGTAAAACATTTTTCATAATTTCTAACTGTACCGCTTGTGGCAATGACAAGTACATATATATTGCACAGTGAAGAAGTAGAACGAAGTTTACACATTTGAAACATGAAGTAAATTGGTTGAAAAAGCTTTATAAGGGTTTTTGATGACGAGAACTTTGAAAATAAGCCATAAAAGATGAAAAATAAGGTCACTCTTGGTCAGAATAATAAAACATTAAGGAGTTAACAACATCTGAAAAAACGGTGCCATTTAAGATTTATCAGCATTAAATATTTCCGATGATGCGAGAGTATTTGTGTGCCATTAGGACAAGTGCACTTGCAGGGGCGCACTGTGCCGCGGCATTCGATACACTGAATGTGCGAACGCATCGTATGCTATACTTTTTGCATACGAATTCCACAAGAATTTTACAAGTTTTCAATATTGACAATAACTCGATATATCTGAGTTTGATATATCCGAGACTGAGTGTATATTTGGTTATTGAACATTTATGTATTTCTAACTTGTATACAGTTGACTTCCTTTAACTCGATCCTGACGGGACAAATGAAACTGGCCGAATTATGAAGCGGGTCAAGTTAAACAAAAGGCAGAAAAAACGCCCAACACGCGGTTGATACACTTGGGCAGTATTTGTTTTTAAAGTTGGCTTCACCGCAACACAGTTGTGTTTTGAGGTGAAGCATACCAGATGAGGAAACTTACGGGACATGGAACATGTTCCTTAATTTCCACACGCACATGCACCGTCTCTGGTCACAGTACAAGAATCAATATGCCTAATAAGATTACTGGCAGGTTTTCAAAGTTTTGGATAGAGCCCCACTTTTTTTTGGCTTTAAATGTCTCCTCGACTGTCTGAGTTTTTTCATCTTGCCACTTTACGCTAGCTTTCCCTAAACAGAGATGGCCTTTCTCCCCTTTTCGGTGCATTGCACATATAATTAAGGAACGTGTGCTAGGCTCCATTAACGGTCTCACATACAAGACACGCATAGTGGGCGAGGCAAGAGCTGAGATTTCCACAGCAATGTCAGAAAAAGAATGGCTGCGAGTATGCTCATTAGGTGTCTGTGTGTGCTCGTACTGTAACTGGAGACGAAGCATGTGCACCTGTATAATTAATATATGCAGTCAATGTCCAGACACACTGACCCCTTTCCAGTCTTGGCATGCTTCACCGTGTAACAACGCTCTATTGAGGCAAAGCTGACCAGTCAAGAATGAATTATTTGCTGAAGGCCAATGTTGAGATCAATATAATGGAAGTTTGAACCTATAGAAATGTACAGGCGCTGGCCGGGACCATCGGTCAGGATCGAATTAATGGAATTCTACTGTATTAGGAAGTACTTTTGTTGGCCTGTGATCTGTCCCTGGTTGGGCAATGTTTTTCAATATGCTTTCTCTTTAATTTTTTTTGTGGTTTTTTTTGCTTTTGCATATGCAGAACTGATGTACACTGCAACCTTTTGACCTCCTCTACTGTATTGCCCACTGAGTGATATACAGGAACATAAACAAATATAGTTTAAATTGTGGGGTTGAACGTCCCGAAACAGCACAGTGGGCTATGAGGTACGATGTACATAGCTATAGGTTATGGAATATTTTTGACCATCTGGTATTCTTCAGCATGCATTCATACCATGACACACAAGCGTTTTTTTTTCCCTCGTTCTGTCCCCCAATCACAATGCGGCCACAGCAGTCAGGATTTGAATCTAAGGCCTTGTCCTGAGCATTGAAATGCTGCAGCCGTTGGGTGACCACAGTAGGTGTGACATAGGCAGGTAATGCATACATATGTGGCACTACTAAATTAGACATACAGTGAAATGCAACCCTTGTTCAAAATTTCAGTTCAAGCAAGCTATCGACTGTGTTGCTAGAACCATGCCCCACAGTGTGATCCACTGTTAAGGAGAACACTCAAATGAGTAGCTCTCACTTAGCTGGCACTCCGAAGCTATGTCAATGCACTGCACAGGCGTATAGAAAGGTGTCAGGGTCATCAAGCAGAAGTCATCTGCTGCAAAGCCAGGTAACTGCACACTTGAAAGAAGACTGTACCACACTGTACATCTGGCTCGCGTAACATTTGAAACGTTGAACAACATTCCCACAGCTTTCCAATCATCCCTCTTTTGTGCTGGTCCCACCTACTGTATAGCTGCAAAAAATGCATAGCGTCATCACTTTGCTTGATCCTTATTAAGATGACAAACTAGTGCTGCTTCACACTCAACCATGTCCACGAAACGTCTTTTCTGTCAACCTAAAAGACACTGGTATCTGTCTTATATAAGCCCTGCCCCAGTTCATTTCACTTTTTCAATTACTTCAGGCCATGGGTTGCAATTTAGGAATGGAAGCCAGTAAGTGATCACGACACATGTGCTTACTAAGAACACTACAGCCACGACAAAATCCACTATGAAATAGATTGCTTTTGCGCAGCTTTTTTTGTGGTGTGCAAAAAAGGCTCTTTTTTTTTTGCAAAAATAACAGGAGTGTGAATGCATTTTGCCACAAGTCTTCCAGAAAATATTGCAAAACTGGTGCATGTTTTCACACATCTATCAGGTGGACATGTCCGGCACACTGATTGGGTTCAATGTGGCAATTGCGACAAGTTACTCAATGCAGCTAAATTAGGAAAAGTTAATCTGTCATAGCATGGTAATTAGAGTTATTCAGCAATAATCACAGATTTTCTGATGTACACCAGCAGCAGCGACATAGGAGCACAACACAATACAATATTATACGTTTTAATTCTGTGAAAAAAGAAATGGGGCATTTAGGAGAAAAGGAAAATGGTGAAGCATTTTCTCATTAAAACAAGAAACTTGATGGTTGTACTTCATGCCATGTGCTTGCCCATTTAGCATAGTATATTTCTGTAACTTTATCAAAGAAAAGAACGTTAAGCTCAATCAAGCACAGCGACGTATGCAGTGTTCAAACTTACAGGGGGTTGCGTGTATCCGGCAGGGTGCGCACCTTTCCCAGTCGGTTGCTGATGAGCATGTTGAAGGCGTGCTGGTGGTAGCCCTCCACCTTCCCATCAAGAGAGTTCGATTCACATTTGTCAGGCACACAAGTCGCTGAAATGCTGGTTTGACTAAATTTGGACAACAGCTTGACAACTCCACGAAAGTGGAGGGGCATTTGATGCCCCAGAAATAGCAGGCATCAAATCTCACACAAAAATGCAGTAGACATCAATTAATTCGTCTCCAGTTAATTCGATTTTTTGGTTAATTTGATCCAGGCCAAAAGTCCCGGCTGGCATCCACACATTTCTATGGGTTCAAGCTTCCATTATTTCTATCTCAAAATTGGCCTTCAACTAATAATTCATTCTTGGCCAGTCAGCTTCACCTCAATAGAGCCTTGTTACGCGGTGAAGCATGCTCGTACTGTGACGGCAAACGGCGCATGTGCATGTGTAAATTAACATGTGCCTTGTCTCATAACAATGACATTTTTCCCCGTTTTGTAGGCTTCACCTCACAATAAGGCTGTATTGTGGCGAATCTAACTTTAATGGCAAATACTGACGAGTGAATCAACAGCATGCTTCTGTGTTTTCTGCTTTTTGTTCAAACTGACGGATAATTCGAGCAGCTTTGTCGGTCCATATCAGGATCGTATTAACGGAAGTCAACCACATTTCAACTACAAAAAGATCCTGAAAGCCAAACAATCATGAATTGGCCAATTGCTCAATATGTCAAATTGATTTGGGGCAGACAGGCACTGTTTAGTAAACCAAGAATGAAACAAGTCTGTATAAAGAAGAAGTTGCGGAGGAATATTTATTAAATAAACTTGGTTTTTGGTAATGCAGCACTCAATGCAAATATAGTGCACCAGCAATTCGTTATGCAGTCTGAAGAAACAACTTTCTGGTATCTCACAAGACTCCTACGCTCACCTTCAACCATGCGAAAGTTTTGGACTGCCTATACTCTATCAAATGTACCTTTGTGACCGAGGATAATTTTTGGTAGACTTGACACAATCGTTAAAGAAACTATACTAGCATGTTTGTGGAGAAGAATTCGCATTATTAGACACAACACAGTTCTCTTATCTAAAGTTATTCCTTCCCAACAGACTGGAAGGATGCTACAGCATGTGGAATATGGGAACTGTGGCCAACTTGCATCCCAATGCCCACTAGCAGCCACAAGGGGAAGCGAAAAATTAGATTACGCATACAAGCAGACAGGCGATCACAGAAGTTCAATTCTAATGCGCTCTAGCAGCCTTGAGAGTGCTATAGTTAGAAGTATAGAACTTAAGTGCAAACAGTATTTCTGAACATAAAACTCCGCTCTATGTTTTAGATTGCAAGAAAATTAACCTCAGGAAGGTTATCCCAAAGCGGTGCTACAGTCAGACCACAAAGTAATGAAATCCGAAAGCAACGTTGACAAAGTGAGCACACACCGCGTCCCTCTTATGCAGCAAAAAAAAAAAGGAATACCGTAGACTTCTGCTAATTCAACTTTGTTTAATTCGATCGCAACTAATTGTTCTGGCTGGCACTCATACATTTATTTCTATAGGCCTATACTTTTGTTTTCTCGATCCTGAAATTAGCCTTTGCTGGATAATTTTGACTTTGCTGGTGAGCACACACACAAATGACCCCAATGGTGACCCCAGTAATAGTTCCAATAGCGGCAGTGGCTGCACTGATGGCACTTAGGGTACAGTGAATGTATTGAACATGTTACCTACCACTGAAAACGCATATTCTTGGCTATCTGCAGGAGGATTTCAAAGCAACAACGGTAGCTCACAATTAATTATTACAGTTGTTACCCCAATTCTAAGGCTGCCTTCTTTTAATGAAAGAATTAATCCGAATATTGCTTGCACAGTGCAATCCAATACGTTGCGTTGCCAACAAGCGCACATTGCAACCCTTATGAAATCAAAGCCAAAACCACGTTCACAGCATTTGGAACCGCCTACCATCACAGCCAGCCTTACCAAGCAGCATCATCGCTATTGCCATTACAAGATGATGACCATGAAAGTTCTCGCATGGCATGACGACAAAACACCCCTTTCAGTCTGACTATGAAAGCACATTTAAACAATAAGACATCTTACCTGTTAAACTAGCGGCAACAATTTGCATCCCATGTCCTTTGCATTGTGGAGGATTGCATACATCGCAATGCTGACTAGCGAAGTGGTTTGTGGGCCACCATTCCATTTGTGACAATGACAGAACCGTTTGATAAATGCTAAATATCAAATGCTCCATGCACCGTACATAGCACATGTTGTGGTTCTTCATAGAGAGCAATAAATTGCTGTCTCAGACTGATGACAATGGCCATTAGGTAAATAAAGTTCCATCCTATGAAGGTAAGGTTGGCTAGTCTCACGTTTTTCTTTTTGGCAGAATCGGAGGCAGGCTACATTTTTGTTTCCTCAAAAATTGGGTGCATGTTCAATTTCTCTTTTCTTTAGGAGCCCTAATGTCTTTTTTACATTAGTTCGCTACTTCGAATCCATAATAAGCGCATATGAGTTCGATTTGGAGACAAGTTAGAATTGAGGCAAGTACTGCCTAATCAATGAGCGATGTATTTGGTGTTTTTTCTGCCTCTTATTTAATTAGACTCACCAGATAATTTGGCCAATTTCATCAATCACTTCATGGTCAAATTAAAGGAAGTTGACTGTATAGTGCGCAAACTATTAATTACGCACTCTGGAGGAACAAGAACTTCCGGGCATCACACAAAACACCTGCACTAACCTTCAACCATGAAGAAGTTGCAGACAGCCTTAACAACAAATATAGTTACTGAGGAGGACATCTGCTAGACTTTGCACAGCCATTAAAAACAAAACAAAAAATCTGTGCTAGCATGTTTATGGTTTGGATTTCACATTATTAGACACTGCACGCTTCTCCTCCCCAAGAGACTGGAAGGGTGCATGCATGTACAAGCCCACCAAACAACACCCATGCACCTTACGGTTGTAGCTGTTGCGAGTTCCTTGAGCTCTCAACATGTTCGTATGCTTGCCTACGAGCTGCACTAGATTATGTCAAACGGGGGCTGTGAAAAACTCATAAAACACTAAATATAGAGCTAGGTACAGGATTGCAATGCCAAGAGTATTTAACATTAAGCATAACATAAAACAGCCATTACCGCAAAGCTCAATTCTATGTTCAACATCATCAGCAAATTCATCACAGGAAATGTTATCCCAGAGGAGTGCAGCAAAATCACAAATTAATGGAACCTGTAAGCAACACCGCCAGAAGTGAACATGCACGGCTGTCTGGAACAATGCATTGCACATAAAGCAAAAAAAGTTTAATGAACATGTGAAGAAAAGTTTATGCGTATGTTTGTGTAGGCTAATTCCATACAAGAACTGATGGGTTACTTGAGGCTAAGCAAAGAAATGAATGCAATCATGCTGCAACAGCTGTGACTTGAAGGATGTTTTGTGGGACAGTCTTTACAAGACCGAAGAGGCCATCCCTTGAACAGCTATTCCATGCAAATGTGGTGCAAGATTCTACACCCATACAAGGCTTATTTAGATGCACGCCTACAGCAATCCGGAATACTGCTGTGAGAAGGAAGCTCACACAGGCACTATTATAATCACACTGGCGACACTGCCGCACAGATTCACAAGATCATAATACCATGCACTAGAATGATCGTAAATGGTCTCAATCCCAATTAAAATGCAGAAAATGCTGCCTTTGCCCAACCAATCAGTGTTAGTACAAGTTCGACAGGTGCTGAAGAAAGGCAGTCCAGTAAAACCACCCTGAAGGCTAATCGAAACTTCACTATATTCAATCTAAGGTGAAATTTTGTTACTTTACCACCCCTGCTTCTTCTGTCAGCTCCATCCTATTAAGGTTGAAACGGTTGAACTTTAAAAAGTGTTCTGTAAAATATTCCCTTAAAAAAAGCTGAACCTCATGGCAGCAAGTGACACAAGGAAACATAAACCACTGTGTTATGTCATCATGGCAAGTCACCTTGATCCGCTGATCCTCTGCATTGTAGATTGCCCCTAGTCGTGAGGCATCGGGGACGGCAGCTGCTCCGACAGCGCCTGCCTGTGAAGGAGCCCACAATGTACTGTCGCATCTTGGAAGGCAAGGAGTGCTCAAGTTCGATCATGCTTATTTCGGTGAATCTAGCATTCTGCACCTCATACTGCAATGTGAAAGGCAGGCTGGCGAATTGCTTGACTGCCACTGCCTTTGTAGATGTAACCAGGCATAATCATTCCTTTAATTCTTAAACTGATTGCTTCCTATAGAAGTTGACCATAGAGCAAATGGCATGATGGATGTGATGGATGTGCAGGAGTATGTACAGTGGAGATCACTGTTAAAACAGACACTCTGATGCATGACCCTGAAACTGCTAGCACTCTAGCTGCAGGTGCCAGTCAAAGCTATGTCAATGCAATGCAGAGGTTCCTGGAAAAGTGCCAGCGCCACCAACCACAAATTATCTGCTGCAGAACGGGGCAAATGTGCACTTGCAGCAGCAGGAAAACTTGGGCAAGTTGGCGTACGTTCATACCTGACAAATTATAACATAGGTTAAGAAGTTAAAATAGGCAGCACTTGTGTGTGAACCTGTCTTAACTTATTTCATGTCATCTTTGTTAGCACTGTTTTGTGTCAAGCATAAGCATGCACTTGCGAGAGGGAAAAATTCGTACAAGCTCTACACTCCCACAGTTCCCTTTAACCGTGCAAGTGCGATACACAAGAATTGTAGTAACCAGATACCCGATCCATCAGCAGGTAACTTTTAGAGAAGCAATAAATGGGCTGAAGTGCAAACAACTATGGTTGTGTGAATTAGTACTTTTCGAGACCAAATCAAATATGATTCGAATCGAATACTTTTCAAATATTGAGCAGCCATTTCTTGTTTTCTATGTCTTCTATGGTCGCCGGAATAAAATCGGAGTGCATTTGGTGATTTGAAGCATTCAAAAACTATTAGAAAAATATTCTCATTTACGAATAGTGGCTGTTCAATTCAAGAAGTGATTTGAATAGAGAAATAGTCAATCCATTATTCGAAACGTTCAAATATTCCCACACCCCTACACACAATAGGCACATACAAGTAATGAACAGCAGCCCAGATGTCCTCAAAAAGAAGGGTATATAACCAGCACATTCTTCTAACACTACACTACAGGGCACTAACTTGTAGCATAAAAAAGAAACTTCAGAAGTATCTAAGTACCGTGCGATGAGAGATGGAATGTAACATGATAGAAGGCATACCGTTGAAGGCAAAGCAAGACAGCGTTGTGTATTAGAGAGCAAACAAGCCCAACTGAGATTCTAGCTGAGATCAAGAGGAATATTGAAGTAGGGTAGGAAATATAAACGGCAAAGAACACATAATCTGTGATCTACTATTAGAGTAGCAGAATGAGTGCCTAGGAAAGGGGTGCAGAGGGATGGGTGGAGTTACAATGTTTGCAAATTTACAGGTGGTGCCAGCTGACAAAACGCAAGGGCAGTGGGAGGTTGCTGGGAGAAGCCACCATCCTGCAGTGAACCTAAGATATGCCGATGACAATGACAACATGCAGCACTTCTGGTAGTACAAAGAGTTCATGAGAGAGCATCGTTGTTCTTCTGTTTCTACCACTCTGTGAAGCACATAAAGCTCATTGAAAAGGTCATCTGGGATGCCCTTCTGGTCATGCTGATTGGCTGATGCAATGAAATTGGACATGACAAGGCAAATTAGGTGCAGACATCCCATTAGCATTGCATTCATGTTGCATTAAGCGGGACTACAGATATGCACACACCAGTGCACACCAGCTCTCCCCACACCTCTGCTACACCTTATGAGAAAAAGCAGTGTGCATCCAAGCATGCTGAAGGAAGAGATGTGGAGACAAGACATGAAGTAGAGATGACAATCTCAAGATTTTCACAGCAATATTTCAAAGACACGAAACTATCCAAATTGGTGCAATTGCTGTTTTTCCTGGACTATAAGTTGCACTGTTGTATAGGTCGCACTCCCCCCCCCCCTAGTTGCTATACAAAATGCAACTATTTTAACTCGGTGAGCATGAGAAAACAATTATGCACACTTGTACACTCATTGCAAAATGTCGTACTTACCCATTTCGAGGCTTTAAATTTCCATAAAGGAAATTTTTGAGCTGCAGATTCTAGCAGAAAAAGATTCATGCAGAAACTCCTCTAGGAGTTGTTTAAGCATGCGTAAGTATTGCCCCACTTGCTCATCGGTTATAAAACTTGATCCGACAAGTATAAGCTCTTATCTACCTTTATCAGTTGTTATCGACCTCATCAGACTGGAACTGACCCTTATCAACCCTTGCGGGTTGCTGTCGACTTTTGGGACTTGATCCTTATGCCAGCCGATAAGGCCTTATAAGCCCTTTTCGGCTGGCATGAACCTTATTGCAACCGATCTGATCCTTATCGACCCTTACCTGTTCTTATCAACCTTATCGGACATTGATCTGACCCTTATCGGTGTTTATTAAGCTTATCAGAATTGCTCCAACCATTATAAGCCCTTATCGCTCTTAAGAATCTTATCCATCTGCGTCAACCAATTATCAACCATGATGAGACCCATATAATGCCTCATCACTCCTTATCATCCTTATCAAGTCATTGATACTTACCTGTGTTGCAAAGCGAGAAGCACATGAGCCCTTGGAAATTGGTGGCCTTTTGATCAGTGAAGGAATGCCCCAATGGAAGGCGCATCCCACAACCACCACAATGCATCATGACGTGGCTTGTTTGCACTAATTTTCGCAAAATTTGAATTTTTTTGAAGTCTACAATGCTCCAAGTTGGCTCTACATGTGGTCCTAGAGATGAGTTTTATTCCGCCACTGCTGTAGCGCGAGTAACAACAACAGACGCAGTAGGTGCAAGCAATGGAATGGTTTATTGAAGATAGCGTGGCTGCTTTTTTTCTGTACGAATCAGTAGGTGCATGCGCACTTCGCGATGCGATAGGCGTGCTTGCAATGACGCGATACAGCACTTCCTCCCCATTAGAAACCTAGCCTGTCGGGTGGTCTCCTTGTGCGTGTAGAACGCCTAGGAACTCCTAAGCCTGCCGGTACACTTGAGGTTGCTTCACTGGAAGCCTGGGATGTACCAAGTGATCTGTCTGACGATGGTTCAGCGTCTTCCACTGCAGGGGGTTGATTACTCTTTGTGACTTGGTTGTCTCCAGGTCGAGTTGCGTAGAATTTTTGCTTTACTTCATCCGCTGCAAATCGTGACCACACTTTGGCTACGTGACGGCGCTGCACCCTTTCTGTGGTGTCCACCGTGACTATACGCCTACCTCTTGTTGAGGTCACCGTGCCGGGTAACCATCTCTGGCAAGCCTGATTGTACTGCCACGACCAAACAGGCGCTCCCGGTAAAAAGACTTGTGGCAATGGTGCCGGTGGTCTGCTCACCGTGGTATCCCGTGCCACCTCTTCCTCTGGAAAATGTGCACTTAGGCAGGTCCTGGGTTGAAAACCCAGCAACATCTCCGCAGGTGACTTGCCATCTCGAGTCGGTGTTGCCCTGTGGCGTAGCAAGAACTTGGAAATACGACTGAGCAGACTTCCATCCTTATTTTTCTTGATACCTTCCTTAATGGTGCGCACTGCACGCTCCGCCAATCCGTTTGACTGCAGATAGTATGGAGTGGAGGTAACATGACACACATGGTTATCTTTGAAAAATCTTTCAGTCACTGAACTGCTAAATTGTGGCCCATTGTCAGAAACAACTGTATGAGGCAGACCAAAATGCGCGAAGATCCCTCGCAGTACTTCGACTGTAGTTTCTGCACTTGCTGTTTTAAAAGGTACTGCCTCTATCCATTTCGTTTCTGCATCTACCATCACCAAGATCATGTGACCTTCCACTGGCCCTGCATAGTCGATATGCAGGCGAGACCAACATTTGTTGGTTTTCGGCCAGCTTGAAGGGACCTGTACCACTGGCATGGGCCAACATTGCACGCATTGCTGGCAGCTTTGTACCAGCTTGTCTATGTCGTGGTCCAATCCGGGGTACCAAAACAGTGTACGGGTCAGGCGCTTCATTGCAGTCATGCCTGGGTGGGTGTCGTGAAGTTCTCTCAGAATAAGTGCTTGCACGGTTTCGGGCAAAACTACGCGATGACCCCAGTATATTAGTCCTTTACTTACAGTGAGTTCGTATCTGCGGGTGAAGTATGGCTGAAGGCACTCTTACTCCGGTCCCAGCTGGTTTGGCCAACCACAAAGGATCCACGACTTCACCTGTCAGAGGAGCATGTCCTCGCTCGTGCTGTCTGCCAACTGCTCTGCGCTAAGAGAAAAATCTGTCAAAGCTCATGCATGTAGCACATATTCGACGGGATCATCTTCACCAGGGTGCCTTTGCTCCGGCAGCAGCAAACGGCTCAAAGCATTGGCATTCACACGTAATGGTCCTTTCCGGAATTCTATGTCATACTGATACGCTGATAAAAGGAGCGCCCAACGGTGTATCCTGGCCGCCACCATCTGCGGAATTGTTTTCTCGGGATGGAACAGCCCTGTCAACGGCTTGTGATCCATTATCAGACAAAATTTATTGCCGAAAAGGTAGTCTCTGAACCTTGTCACACCGAAAACTAGGGCGAGCGCTTCCTTTTTCAGTTGCGAGTAATTTCGCTCCGCCGGCGTCAAGGTTCTAGAGCGAAAAGCTATCGGATAGTCTTCGCCGTTGATGCGGTGGGACAGCACTGCGCCCAAGCCGACCGATGAGGCATCGCATTCCAGTCCAAGGGGTTTTTGCGGGTCATAGTGGATCAGAAATTTAGCCTTGCCTAAGGCACTCCTTGCTTGTCTAAATGCGCTGTCCTGGGACGGCCCCCATTGCCAAAACACCCCCTTTGCCAGCAAGCGATATAAGGGAGCCAGCGTCGTTGACAAGTTGGGCAAGAATTTAGCATAATAAGTAACCAAATCCAAGAACGATTTCAGCTGGCTTACCGATGTTGGCTTCGGCGCGGCCAGTACCGCCTCGAGGTTATCTTGCAGAGGATGAAGACCTTTGGCATTGATGCGGTGCCCCAGAAACGACACTTGTGCTTCCCTAAACGGGCACTTGGCTTTGTTCAACTTCAGGTTGTGTTCACGAAGCCGCTGAAACACCTGCCGCAGTACCGATGTGTCGTTTTCCTTTTCCGCCACAATGATGTTGTCGAAGTACACTTGAATATTCAGCAAACCTTGCAAAATCGATTCCATGCGTCGCTGCAACAAGGCGGGGGCTGAAGCAATTCCAAATGCTAGGCGATTGTAGCAGTAAAGGCCCCGGTGTGTGTTGAGTACCGCCGTTTTTCTAGCTTCGTCGGCATCTGATTGTATGCGTTGCGTAGGTCCAGAGTGCTGAAGACTTCGCCTCCCGAAAGCGCCGCAAATATGTCTTCAACTTTGGGCAGGAGATACAGTTCCAAGTGAGACATCGGGTTGACTGTTAACTTGAAGTCGCCGCACAATCATGTATCGCCGTTCTTTTTTGCTACCGGGACCACCGCTGTTGCCCAATCTGAAATGCTTATCGGCGAAAGCACTCCGTCTTGCACAAGACGGTCGATCTCGGCCGAAACTTTGGAGCGCATGGCATAAGGCACTGTACGTGCCTTACAGAAACGTGGGTGGGCTCCTTCTTTGAGGTGTAACTGCACAGGGGGGCCCTTGCAACAGCCAAGCTTGTTCTCGAAAAGATCCAAAAATTGATCAAGCAGAGGCGTCATCTTGTTATCATGAAGAACATTTACACTTGAGGTGGTTCTAGTGTCCCAGAAGGACACACCCGCCTTACGAAAGGCCTCTATCGTGTTCCGGCCGCAGAGCAGTGGTCCGTTACATGCCACCACAATTAGCGTGCTGGTCACAACAGTCGATCCAGACTGAACCCTCATGGTTATCTCGCCAACAACGAGAAAGCATGTTAAGCGGAGCGACGTTTTTTCCAGTGCCGGCCACCATTTGCGATGTCTCTTAAATATGTTCTTTGGTATGACGCTGACCGGAAAACTCGTGCCTAGAATCATTCACAAATTTCCGGCCCTGCCATGTCAACTCTTCCTCGAGAGGCTTTAACATAGCTCTGTCAACGGAGCTGTGAGCGACAAGAGCAAGCAACATTTCTTCTTCGCTCTCACCTTCTATTTCCTCGACGGCAAAGGCACCATGTTCTCGAGGGCGGCCACTGCTGCAAACCTTCGCCAGATGACCTTTCCTGCCGCAATGGTGGCACTTGGTGTTTCGATGACGGCACATGTGTGTTGCGTGGGGGCCGCCGCAACGCTCACATGAATGGTTGTTCTTTGCAGTGTTCCACTTCGTCCAGGGTCGTCGTCCTCGCTGCGACTGTACAACATTGATGCTGGTTCGCGTAGTCACTGGGTCTGCTTCTCGCATGTCACAAACATCGCCCAGCGCCTTCTCTGAAGCTATGGCAAATTCTTCTGCTTCCTCAAAAGTTAGCTTCTTCCGCGTTAATAGGCAGCGTCATGCGTCGTCGTCCCTGATTCCGCATACTATGCGGTCTCGCAGCATACGGTGCAGCGAGTTGCCGAAGTTGCAACTTTCCGCCAGTCTCTGAAGGTCTGCAATGTATTCCCGAACGCTCTCTCCGTCCCTTTGTTTGCGCATGAAGAACGAGAAACTCGCTGCTATTTCATTAGCTTGAGGATTGTAATGTTCCTCGAGGTATTCAACGACTTCATCGTAAGTCTGCCTGTTAACCGACACGGTTGGAAGGCGTCCTTGCAACATGCGCACGACATTATCGCTCAATGAAGACACCAGCAGAGCTCGGCATTTGGCCGTGTCGGTAATTCCAATGCCCTCAAAATAAGCTTCCAGCCGTATCCTGTACGTGCTCCAGCTGCTCACCGTCTCGTCGAAAACCGGTGGGCAAGATGCCATCATTCGATCCTGTCAGTCGCTGACCATGCTCACATGAAATCCCATCCTTGTCGCCACTGCTGTAGCGCGAGTAACAACAACAGACGCAGTAGGTGCAAGCAATGGAATGGTTTATTGAAGATAGCGTGGCTGCTTTTATTCGGTACGAATCAGTAGGTGCATGCACACTTCGCGATGCGACAGGCGTGCTTGCAATGACGCGATACGGCAACCACCACCAAATCTTTGAACAAAGCCTTCATAGAAACTGTTCTCCTTTGACATTTGTACTGCGGGTACAACACATTCATATTATTCACATTCACCTTCTGTAAGCTTGGGTGTTCAGCCTACTGGATAACACACTTGACTACTCAGCGTGGAGTCATAGATCCAAAACTCACCATCGCTAACATTTTTCTTTTCAAATTTATTTTGTTTTATACATTAATTTCATTACAGCAATTCATCTCGTGTGACAGACAGGCAGACAAACAGTTTTCCTCATTCGGTAGGCATAGAAGTGCTTCCAAATTTAAAGCTTTCTTTAGGCACAGAAAATCAACTGTAATGGCACTTCACTTGAAGCCATCGAAGCCTTCTGATGCAGTTAAAGGGACCCTGAAACGCTTTTGACGATTTTCTACAAACGTACTGAGTCGTTAGAGTAGGTCCTTCTGATCATTAATTGACACATCTAAGTGCCGCGCGTAAAGCGTATAATTTATTATAAGGTTTTAAAAATGCACATCGCTGCCGATCGCAGCGCACTGCTCGGCGGAATTTTAAGCCGCCCCTACCCATATGACCGAAATCACCCATACGACGTCAGTGGGGCGAGCTATCCGATTGGCTGACAAGGGCGCGTGATCGATAATTTTTCCTACTTTAAACAAATGATCTTCGTAATAGTTGGAATGTTAGTTAATTTGTTTTTATGAAAAGAAAGTAACATAAAAAGAATGCACAAGAATAATTTTTCAGTACACTTAAGCACTTCCGGCACACAGCAAATGTCGTCTGCTTGTGTTACAACGTACTCCATTTTGACGAGAGCTCCGCGGTCAGAGTCGGTCTCAGTCTTTTCGCGAGCACTATGATTCGACTTTGTTGCCTTGCGGATTGCGAACGTAGCGATTGGCAATATGTCAAGCTGCGACATCGTGTCCCTCTGCAAGGCAGCGTACGAGCGAACTGGCTGCTGCGCATCGGACTACCGCTATCCGATCGGCGCCAGGATTTGCGCGTTTGTGGCCGTCACTTTACACCGGAAGATTACTAACGCAATAGCGTTTCGCGAGTCCGGTATTAGGGCAACCGCAAGCGCAAGGGGACAGAGTCTGGCCGTTTAACTGTACCGTAACGGGATGAGCCGTGAGATGAGCAGAAGGGCAAATGTGAATGGTCTGCATGGTGCAGCCACCTGGTGGCACAAAGCTCAACCATACACAGTAGCAGCAACGAACTGTATTCTTCTTTGCTGCTGGTGTGTATTTTTCGCTGGAGTGTAATCATCAACACGTTGTTTTTATAAATGTTTAAAATGTTTTACACTTGGTTAGAGCAATATTAGCGCTTTGTTTGGCTGGTTAAGCGCTGCGCCAACAAGTGTATGGACCGTGCAGACCGGTCAGGCCGCTCACATACGTCTACGCTAAAGTTCCTTCATCAGCTTGAGTTTATGCCTCCAGTCATTTGCCGAAATGACCAGCTTGCCTGTGGTTACCGGAATACAAAACACGTTCGACGCTACGACAGAATGCTCGCAACGCACGCTGCTTCGATAGCTCTCGCTTGGGGTCGACGGCCAAGCGGCTAGCGGAGAGGTCTCGCGCCGGCGGGGGTGGGCTCCAAAACAACCGGAAGTGGACGATGTGACGTCGCATCGTGACGCTAAACCAGTGAAGGCGGAGCTTAGCCCTGCTCGCTCGGCGAACGAGTTGAGGAGGAAAAGCATGGCTAGGGAAGAGGGTAACTTCTAATCGCTTGTAGCTCCATTAATACGTAACGCTTCACTTAAATTGTGGTGCGAATGTTCTACTTAAGCTGTACCCTACGCGTCTTCAAAATTTGTCCGAGCCGTTTCAGGGGCCCTTTAAAAAGTCCAACTATTTCAGCTGGCAGCATCGCTCGGTGACCATTGTCGATCTCTTGAAAAACTCTTATTGGGCATTGTAGGCCCATTGAGGGTATTGCTTCTGCAGCATGACTTGTTCCGAAAAAAAAAAAAACACTCATATTGGCTGCGTCAACGTGCCTGGTTTTATGCACATGTAAGTCACACCGTTGTATAAGACACAGTGAAGAAAATTTAGGGAAAAAATTGCAACTTATAGTCCAGAAAACAAGGCGAGTGCCAAGAATGCCCCTTCACATCAAGCTTATTTCAACATCTTTCATGAGCAGTCATCGTGAGCAAAATAACAGGTACAGTAATAAGATTTGGAATGCTGATAGTCGAACATTCAATGATACAATTTGCAAATGTTCAATGACGTGAGGCAATCAGTAGTGACATCAGTAGTGAAATCAGTGGTGAAATCAGTAGTGAAAAAGGGAAGCAGTGGGTACTGCTTCCCTTTTTCTGGTGACCACTTTTCACCTGCTAACGACTATTACAATGTTATGGCTCAGCACAAAGCACACCTTTATGAACCAGAACTTTCTTGAATGTTGCCACCGATGCTATAGCAAAAGAACCTTGGCTATAATCAGACTGCATGCGGAACAAGGATAGTAGTGTACATTCTAGAGCATATGCACGCACCAACGATAATCCTGTAATGCACAGTGAGCCATACATAAATAGCCAATGTGCCTGACCCATAGATCAGATTTCGACAATTGAAGACTGCACCTGCTATTTTTCTGCTCTGAGTGCTTACTTGTTTCGCTGGGCACAAGTTCAACTATTAAAAAGTCATCTCCTTAAGTCATGCATCTGGCGGTGTCTTATTTATTCCCATCATGACAATGTGACAATATCGTTGCAATTAAAGGGACACTAAAGGTAAACACAAAGTAAAGCTAAAGTGAAAGATTAGTGGTCTAGAACATCTAAGGCATCAATATTATCACGAAAAGAGCTTTAGTAATCAAGAAATTGAGGTAAATGAAGGACACGACTGGAGACTCCCCTGGGACATTCAAGTACTAGCCCAATGACGGAGGCCCTCCTCATTAAAATTCCGTTCTAGTATTCAACCATTCATAATAAAAAGATGATTGTATTGCATTATATGATGAGAGAAAATGCTACTTGTTCAGTTCTATTTTATATTTAAAAAAAAATCTCATTGACATTAGCACACTGACGGAGACGCGGGTGATCAAAAGGTTTTGTTTTCTCCACTATGCACCACCAGTGTTTTCGCGCTTTAGTTGTTTCATTATCGCGTAGTGCCGCGCTGGTTTTGCTGGCTCGCAAAGCTCACACAAATTGCAAGTAGTGGAGAATGCCACATCCATGCGATGTCGCGGGATACCTGAGCAGCTGCAGCAGCGAATCCAACGTTCTGTCTTGGTTCAGTTTCTCCGTGGCCGCGCGTTTGCATTTTGTACAGAAAACTATAGCACTGTCTGTCGGGCGCCATTTTACTCACCAATGACAGTAAAGGGCGGTGATGGCGTATACGTCACCACTCCCTTCTCGAGGGGTGAGTGATTTAAATTGTGCTAAAGGTATACGGACCCTTCAGACACCATTTTCTCGTAAACTAAGTATTGGCACAAAACAAAAGTTGCAAGGTTTGGAGAATGGTATTTTAACAGTACATGTCAACTTAATATTTGCCTTTAGTGTGCCTTTAAACACTAAAAATGGAATAAGCGAAGGCCGGGTGAAAGCAAAGCTCGTACAAAGGCTGTAAAAGATTGACGCAGGAACAACTCAGGTGTGTCTCATAAATGCCTTAGTGAAGACGAAATCCATGCAGAAGCAGTGACGGAAGCGGAATGAGCAAAAACAACTTCAAGTTTAATGCAGTAAATGATTGAAGACTGCAAAGGCTGCAGTGAGTGTCTGTTTGCTAATTGTCTCGTCCTTTCTTCTTTCAACTCTTCACCTGCCAAGTGCAATGTCGCCTCCTCAAAGTTGTCTACATCAGCACTGGAAAGAGACTTAAGGCTGCGGCTCTCCTGCAAAGATGGCAAAGTAACAAAGCTCTCGTACATGACCCAGATGGCCCTTCGGAGGTGTGACTTCCTCCTCTTAAGCAGCACTCTCCACTTCCCCTGTTGTGTATAGCCCACAGGGCCCTACATGTTACGCACATAGCCTGAATTGAGTTGGAGAGCCCAGCAAAGGTCTGTGCTCACAAACAAAGCGATAACAAAAAGCAATACAACAAGAGAAGCAAAATTATCAGAAAATGAGGGCACCGAGAAGGCCCACTACATCAGGTAAAGAACCTCCACATTGAGGGCGGATGCTCACCCTGGTTGTACTCCGAGTGCCAGCACGAAAGTGAAGTCGGGAGGCACTGCCCTGGCGTGACCGTAGCCGTGGGTGGTGCCCGGGCGACTCGACCAGTGGTAGCAGCACCAGCACGGACACACCACTGATTGCCACTATCACCACCAGACAGCACCACAACCTGGAGCACACAGTCATTTCTTGTCAAAACAACAAGGAGTTCTTGTCGAAACCTTGTCAGAAGTCAAATCCATTAGTGGACTTTTCAAGCATGTAAAACGGAAGCAAATCAGTGACTTAAGCAAATGCTTAGTAAGCACTCAAGCAATAGTGACGGTGGCTTGATAAGGGGGGGGCCTTCACTGGAATATGTTATGTCTAGTATTTCAACCACGTTGACAAAGCTCAATAACATGTTAGGTTGTTTGGACAGATCTGCATAGATTGGTTAACTGCAAAGCAGAAACAAGACAATGTTCTTCAGAAATTAGATGAGCCGCGAGGGAAGGAAACGAATGTTCTAAGGTAGATGTTTAAGGTAGGCACCACACTTGTGTGGCCTTGCACAATCATTGCCCAATTTCCAGCAAAGCTGTTTCTTTCAAGCTAGTTGCATTAAGAATTTTAACTGCCTGAAATTAAACGACATACTTTAAAATATTGCCCAAATATGATGCTTTCTAGCACTTCCTTAAGAAATTTTGTTACGAAAGCTGCGTTTGATTTAAGTCTAAACAGCATGAAGGACAGGACAAGCAAGAATACTGTGAAGAGTGTAATGTGCGAGAACTGTCAAGTACAGTGCTTGTGGTGCCACAAAATCAACAACCGACAGAGATGAATACCCTTGAGGACGTACAGCAGAGCTGAAAAAGATTTCAAGAGAAGAAGAATCGGGAGCAAAAATATAGAAAAGGGCAACCAATCAAGCACCCTCACGAAAGTGAGTTGGGAGAAGGGGAAGAAACAAAAAGAAATAGGACAGAAGGATAGGAATGCGGCGGTTGTGCTCACACGCCAAGGAGTGTCAACGCCCACCGGAAGCTGGGGAGAGCCTTTGGGCTTTGGGCCAGAGCTTTCTCACCCCTACTGGAACCTAGACAACTCTTCTTTGTGGCTTCCAAATGGCTCCAAGTTACTTCGAGACTTCCCGGTGCTTGCTGCAGGAGCGACCGGGAAACTTGCGCCACTGCCATCCTCACAGCCCTCATGCCAGAGACATCCAACCGACATTCGGTGAGCTGTCCTCACCATTCACTCCAGTGCATTGCCACTGCATCCTCTGCATCTTCATTTATGGACTTCAGTAGTTAACACTTGGTTTTCGTACAGACATACCTTTCTTTCTCATTTGGTTAACATGTGCAGCTGTTGGTTTCCCTTGTGCGAGTTGTGCCACTTTCCTTCGTTAATTCTTGTGCACCAATATTATCTTTTTTTTTTCTTCAAAGTATATTTTCACCCCTTCTGTTTTTCTTAACAGACGGTCTTGTTCTCATTCAATGAGTTCAATATACTCTTGCCAAAGAAACTAACCTCACAAACGAGGAAATCCTGCCTTCATTTGTGCTCTTGCTTGTCCCATCCTTCGCACTGTGCAGACTTCAACATATACCAGCTGGCCTATGTCAACGTATTTCATCTACATGCATTTGACTTCGCATACAGATTTTCCATAGTGATACAGGTTTGCCCCACCAACTGCTTGTGTGAACCACAAACCAAGACATTTGTAGAATCTCAGGTGCCATTGCTTATGATACAGAACAAGACTGCAAGATTTTTACTATGCACTGTTAATGAACCATCCACCAAAACGATACCAGAATTCCTCGATGAATTAAAGGAACCTTTATCAAACATAGAAAAACAGGACAATGAGATTTTGGCAGTGAACATATACACTGAAATGACTTCACCAGGAAAAACTGCAGTTAAGAACTACTTAAGAGCGTCCTGCAACTTGCCAGGGAAATCTTGCTGAGCAGTACCAATAGCGACGATGTTGTGTACTTCATAGACAGGGCGTGACGTAAGAGATTGACACAGTATTGCAAGTAAAAGATACGGAATTGCACTTTACATCAATTTTAGGTATTGCAGAGTCACAGGCAAAGTGTTGGAACTGTAGGAATGACGCACCACATGCCTAGCACTATGGCACACCAATGGCCACTTGACGGGAGCTGTTGTAACCACAAACGTGGTGCCATGGCCTATGAAATCAGACCACGTGCTGCACGATCACGGAGGTTATGAGAAAGCCACGGAACACCATCAACAGGTTGAGTGGGCTTGGCAACCATGGCGTGCCAACTTCCACTAATGCCCTGCTTATAATGGTTGTCATCATTTCATGTTGTGGGAGAGGGAAATGTGCACCTTAAAGTGCGAAAAGTCAAGTGGAGGGTAACTCGTTTTGCTTGTATTCTGAATTTTCTCTGACCAATAATTCTGGTTTGTGCAGGTAAATCTTTATAATTCCTTTTGCTCTGCATTCTACAACACACTGAGAAGAGAACTAGAGCAAATATGGCAACCAAAAAACAGCATTCCAGGGCCCCCTTGACTCTTCAAGAACGGGACATATAAATACCAGAAAAAAAAAATTACATTTGCTATCTAAATGTGCAAAACGCATCAAGAAGTATAACCAATGAAAAGAAAAAAAATATTTTGAGGAAGCTTTTTCAGCAATAGGGGGAAACATCAGGCAAGAAACTGTGAATGCGCTTCACCCCAAGTCACCTATGGCTCCGTGTGGAATTTGTACAGGCAGCTCTCATATGTGACCCACAGCTGTATATCTCATTTGTTCATCAGATGCGTGACATCGGTGCAGCCGGATATCAGCCTGTCTCCTCTGAGCATGCTTTCAAAAGAATGCGTGCCTCGTCCTGTGTTCCTGCTCAACATTTATATCAGGGTAAGGCATAGAACACAAAATGGCAAGGTTTACAGGCAAATAACGTCTTGAAAATAAGTTCACAAGGTCATGCATAGATCATATACTCAGACAGGTTGTTACGAACGACAACTGATGTTATACAAAAAAAACTTATTAATTTGTTGCTCTAGCTGCACTTGCATGGTGATTCCTAGCTACAGTGAACTGGCAAGACTAAATTTTTCAAACCATAAGATGACTTAATAACAGAAACTTTGATTGGCGAGCCCAGTTCAAGTTAGAGCCAAGAGCATACGAAGGATTAATAACTGAACTGCAATCAATATCCTATAGGCGTTGCAAGATAGCTTTTATCAAATAACAAAAAGTTGGAAAATCTTGAATAACTGAGCAATTAATAAATTGCTGCTATGTTAAAGAAAAACAGTGGTGGTGAAGCAATGCCTGTAGAGCAAATAACAGCTCCAGAGAAGAGAAGAGGCACTATTATGAAAGTAAAATAAATTACAACTTCCAGTATTTAAGAAAGACATTGAATATCATGAATGGTCAGGTAGGCAATTGATGAAGTGCTCGGCAATAACTCTCCTCTAAGACAAGTTAGGGAGCTTGGCGATGAATTCAAGCAATGTTTTTTGAGCGTTACTAAAAAAGCAAGTGCTAATAAGAAAATCTAACAATAATTCGACTTAGCTGAGTGAAATAACAGAATAAAAGATTTGCCTAGTACTTTGAGGTCTTCATGCACGAGGTCTTGATAAAGTTTGTGTCAGAGACATTGGAAACAGAAATATTACAGACATGTTAAACATGCTCATGACATAAATTTGTTCTGGGATATTGTAACCAGTACCAATCTGATAGGCTATGAAGACATCCCTAATTCGACTTACCTACAAAATCCGTTAAAAATAAAGCAACTCAGAATAAATTACCAGCTTAAAGCAATATCATCATTATTTTGCCTGCATATTTCAAAGCTCCTTTATGCTGAAATGGTTTCATTTTGTGACAAAATCTCAGGCCTTCAGCCCAAATTTCACAGTAAAAAAAAAAAACACAACTGCTTTCCAAGAGGAATTGTCGATTTTGGAAATGGAGAAATCGATGAAGGCAATATAGTATGGGCATTTTTAAAGATTTACAGCTAGAAGACATTTGACACCTGTGATCATAAAATACTACCGAAGAAATGTTTAGGGTTTCAAATTAAGCCTGTATCGGAAGCCTATTGGTTCACTCTTTTGAAGTAAATGATACATTATTCTAACCACTAGCAGCAACAGTAATTTTCTGCCCAGAGAATATGGAGAACCGCAAGGGTTGTCACAGAGCCCGTACTGTTCAAACAGAATCCTCTGGCTGAACTTCATTTCATACCTCACAGCTGTGTCAGCTCACGAATGACACTGCTACAGTATCGGTGCATGAAAGCTACAATATAGGAGGTTGTTTTTAGAAGAGAGACATATTTGAATTATTTAAATGGTTGGCCCTAATTAATTTTTTTTATCCTTGAAGAAAAAAAAGGAATTAGTGGGTTTTCATAGACATTAAAGAAATAATTAATGAACTAAGCAACTCTATTTACACAAAGCTTGACATACGAGCTGTTCTTGTCCCAGTATTAATTGCCTGTCAAAGCTGAAATAACTTGGTTTGACATTTGATGGAACTTTTTCATTCCCTTACCCCATCAAGTACCTTGCTCATAGGCTTAGAGTAGTTTGACTTCTGTTCTATATACGATATTAAATTTAGAAAAAAGAATTTCGGAGGTTCAGGATAACTCATGGCCAAGGCACAAGTCAGCCGTTTACATGTTTGCATCACGAGCTGTCTATATTACTCAATATGTTAGTAAGCAATCCAACAATTCTTATTACACATATTGCAAACCTAGGAACACCAGTAACACATCACAGTTAATGGCACTACATAAAATATTTTACGTCAAACGGCTTTTTCTTTACGTTGTCTCATATACCTGATTAAAATAAAAAAATGCAGAAGTGCATTGGCCTCACAATATTTTAAGATTTGTCCTGAACAGTTTTCAATTTCTCAATTTGACAACACAAGTTTCCCTTGCCTAAAGGCTGACATGCAACAAACATGAAATCGCTTTTGTGTGTTCATGCAAGTGGGCTGCTCAGCCTTGCACTAAAACTGGTTGGCCGCTGCGTTCCATAGAGACACCAGACATGGAAAAAAATGGAAAAGCTAGGAATTCACTACAATTTCACTGACATCCTATTTTAGTGACGTTTAATCTGAGTCTTAAGATATGACAAGTTACAATGACCTTAGTATAATGACTTGCACACTTCTATTTCAGAAACCTGTATTTCCTGAAGACGGGTGCACCTTGCCTATACAGCAGTTATGTATAATGTTTGATGTCTCAGCCCCATCAACAGGCCTTCAACACAATTATACCCTCCTCAGACCCAGAGACAGCTCAGGGAAACGATTGCTTTTCAAGTCAGTTTCTATTACTGCTCGATACATTGTGAAAATGAAAATTTTTGTTTCAGTACCACACTTTTACACGGAAAGATGCATACGCACGTATGTAGAGAAAGAAGCCGTCCGCTCACATTTCCTATCCTAACAACCCCTTTTCTATTAATAAACACCAAGACAAATGCACATATGATAGGATGGCATGTTGATGCTACATTCTCGATTTTCATCTCAAATTGCGGTAATTTAAACAAACTTAAGGGGTACTTTTCATTGTCTGTGACAACTAAACGATCTAGACCAAACTAGTGTCGCTTTTCACGCAAGTTGATGGCTTGCTTAAGAATATGCTTAAGCTGCTTCCACTACTTTTTAGTTATTCACTTCCAAGTTAATTTTGAAAAGGACTGAAGGCAATGTGCATAACAATGTAAAAGTGGTTGCACGAGGATATCTCTGGGTTAACAGCACTCCACTGCATACTGCAGCTCCCTGTAGTGTCCCTCACCTATGCCATCAGCTCACTAGATAGCACACAAACTAGCCTTGTTTGCACACTTTGACACCGTCCACTAGAAGTTATGTTCCTTGCCATCCACATCAGCCTTAGAAGAAAACCCAAGATGGTGACTGTCCAGAAAAGCAGCAATCTACACCAAAATTTTGAACACTCTGTTTGTGACTGATTACTTGTCATGCATGGTGAGAGTGTTCTAAATTTTAGTCACAATGCCCTGCAATGCTTCAAAAATGCTCAAAGCAGTTCGTTCAAAACAGAATCGAGTGTTCTTGATAAGAGCAAGGTCTACTGCCTTCACAACTGCGTAGTTAGCACCAAGCTACTGTGATTCAAATACTTCTGCGATCTTCCAAGTTCCTCACCTCATAATCTTCCAAGGGGGACCCTCAGGAGGTCACAGGTCTATCAGGAGGTCCCATTCCCATCGTCCCGTCTACAAAGGGAGCCATGCCTGGAGAACAAGAAAGTACGCTCTCACTAGTGGACTTCAGAGTTACACAGCTGCAGGGTAATGCCACTGCTCTCGCAACAACCACAAACACAGCTCGCTAAGCAGACTATGGCTTGTTGGTGCATCTCTGCCAAACAGCACACACACAAAAACAGGAGGTCTGTACAAATCGCCTGCACTCCAGAACAAGTTGAGAAGGAGCTGCACTTCGCTACTCCATATACCAGTTCAACATGCAGCATCTGCAAGTCACCATTGATTTGACACACTGAGTTCACAGCATACCTTGCACTCGTTTAAAAGGTAGTGCAGGGCTTGTGCAAGATAGTGCCAGGCCAGTTATGCATGAATAGGTACTGGCGCTGAACTGGTGTAAACTAGTTCCCGAAGTGTAGAGCGGATGAAATGGACCTGGGGAGAGGCAGGAATAACACCACAGCGCTGATCAGAGGGGGAGGGCTGTGCTCGCGTCTTTGCTTCTGTCCCCGTGTTCGCGTGAGCCCCGTTTATTCGCTCATCACAGCTGGCAAGGGAGAAAAATATCTGCGAATCTGATACTAATAAGGCCCATTGTGTGCTTTCTATGACGAACAAACTTCTTCATACTTTCTATTGTTTTTCCATGCGTGCCTTGTACTTAACTGGTCTGCACTGAAAATGCGCATAAATTTTGTATGCACTCCTCTTGATGCACTTGCTGTTCTTTAAGGCGAGTTTTGTACGTAAGAAAATTAAGAGAATTTCGTTCGGTGTTCGAACAGGATGAAGCACAAATTGACACGCAGACGCAAATTGTTTAGGCAGTCCAGTGGTGTAGACTCTTTCCACAGCTATAGCAAGAGCAGAACTTGAACAAAGTTTCAGGCGGAAACGGAGGGACTCTTTACAGATAGAGCGCTGAATCGAGCAGACGTTTGCAAGAAACATGAATCCCAAAGAACGAAGTTCTGCATTAAACTAGTGACGCCGTATGAGGCGGATAACTGCGTTTGAAAACGCTGGTTTGTGTTTTGTTATGTAGTTACGAAGTTACGGCAATTACCAACCACCCGCGGTAATCTTTAAATCTGAAGAAAGCTTCTCCGTTACATACAAAATACAACACGTTTTAAAATATAACAGTCTGCGCAATCGACTGTTTCAACTCTATTGTTTTACTGGGAAGTTGTGCTCGACAATAAGTTCACAACGATCATTATTTTCTACGCACAACTTCCTTGTAAGTGGATTTTGCTATTACTTTCCGTTTCAACGTAATACGAACACACGAAAGGTCGCGCAATTTTAGCACAAATACCGACGCTTTCACGCACACACACACATCCACTTCCAATCTTTTACTTCCGCCACGCACTTACTCAGGCAACTCTCGTTGCAATGTTTATCCGCATTTCAATTGCATGAATCCTTCGCACTTGTAGCAGCCGGTGCATTACTGCACACTTGCTGCCCATCCCACCATGCCAGTCTTGAGCACCGCCGCACACAGTACACAACTACGCGCAACGGAAGCGCGTTGACCGCATCTCGCAGGACACACCAAAATGCTTCCTCACACGCTGCAAAGTAAAGCTGGCGAAGCTTACTCTTTGCAGGCAAGCTCAATACGCGAAATGTTCAGAACCACCGGCGCCAGCACGCGTACACCTGCACCCATACACACACGTAGCGAGCGCGCCCACAGAACACCTATGTCCGCCAGCGCCGGTACGACATGGTACGTCACATCGGATGTTATTACGTATACAACCGGCTGCCAGCAAAAGCGACGGCCGACGTGCAAATAAGAACTATTTTACAGGCAGCGCGAAATCCCAACAACCGAACTACGTAATCGAACTTCACCGAACAGGCAGCGGTTTTAATCGTCGTAAACGACGTCAAGATGGCTCTGCCCTTTATGTGCGAATGCCCTTAAGCTAGACATTTTTGTTCGGTTGCTTTCACTATGTATTCAGAGGGCTCGCATCTCATATTGGCGTTCGCAGGCTGAGGTTGATGGTGGCAGGGTGTCGAAACGAAACTTCTGTTCGAGCCGGCTATGTTCATAGCAGTTGAAAAAAAGGAAAGCTTAACTTTTTAATTAAATATACTGTCACACAAAAAGGAAAAAAATTCTTCATTTGCGAGACATGCAAAACAGGTCCGTCGTCTTTTTTCGCCACCTACGTAACATTTATGGACGTACTGTTTGGAGAACTACTACACTACAGCTTCTTGCAAATCGCATTTGCTGGCGATGAAACTTCGCTCCAGCATTCTGCTCTCTGGTAATGATATAGAGAACCAGCGCTGAAAACTTGCCTCATTGCAAACAATGGGGCTTTCAGTGTCTACTTTCCAGTGTTTGGCCATTGGTTTGGCGTGGCGGCTGAGTCGGTCGACATACCGGCGTTGTAGATGCGTACGAAGGATGCTGTCTTCTCTGGACAGCGGCGCTCAGGTGGATCAATTGCCGCACTGATTATCAGGTTGTATTACCGCGCATAGTAAACACAAACCACGCTACCAATGGTCTAGACTATTAATATACACTGTCACCCACCGTGGTGGCTTGGCGGCTGGACCTAGAGCAAAATTAACTTAGTCGGACCAGGGTGGCAGTACGTATCCGCAGACGTGAGCTCCAACTTAAACACTGCGTACGTGGTCGTCATGCATGCCGTCGTTGTCCTTCCATCGTTGTCATTGTTTCGCCGTCTTTATTATTGCGAAAACATTAAATGGCTCATGAGACAGAAAACCTGGCTTTGTCGGCGTGACCAAACGATGGACCAAAAAGGCTGTGAACCTGAACCTTTGATGGGAGTCGAACCCACGACCTTTACGGTTAATTAAGGCGAAGTTAATCCGTTGAGGCCAACGATCGTTGAGATGTCAATGACAGTTGAAGTATCCACGTAAACTAGGTAAATTACCATTGACATCAACTGACATCAGCTCAATGACAGTGGAGAGTGTCTGTGCACAGTGAATTAAGGTAGAGTTAATTAAGGCGCTCGAACCCACGACCTTTCTTGGGAGTCGAACCGAGGACCTTGCGTTGTCGCATAGTGACACGTGAATGAATGAATGAATGAATGTTGTTTAGTGGCGCAAGGTCCAGATATGGCCAAAGAGCGCCAAGACAGTGTTATTGATTTCGCGGTTAAATGATGAGTTCTGTGAAGTTGATATGACGAGGCTGTAAAAGGGCCTAAAACAGCCGCTGTAAAGTGCGTATATTCTACCTGCAATAAGATTATGGCGTTGATTAATGATCAGTACTATGAGCCTTACACTGGAGTGCGGAAGAATATGATATGCAGAACATGTAAGATCCAAAAATTAGCTAGAGCACAACTGCCTCACCAGAGCCCTTGAAACACAAGGGCCTGGAGGCATGTGCTATAACACTACAACTATCCCAACGGCATCCTCTAAAGAGAGGAAGCGCTACGAATGTATGGTACTAATTACATGTAAGACCACATCTCTCAGGAAACCTAGGACTGTGTCTGTATTAAAAAGCGGTTCTGGACCAAGAAACATTGCAGGATGGAGAGGAATGTGATGCCGGTACGCTAAGGAAAAATGTCTCTTTCTCTCATATTAGGCTTCCCGACACTCCAGGAGGACGTGGAGTACGGTCAGCCTCCCCCCGCATCTACCACAAGTTGGAGGCTCACTTCCGTTGAGTAGAAAATTACGGGTGCCAAATGTGTGTCCTATTCTGAGACGACAGAATAGGACATCTGTTCGGCGCGATTTTGTATTCGAGGGCCAGAATCCTAACTGTGGCTTTATCAAGTGGAACTTATTGTCCGTTTCCGCCTCCCACATGTGTTGCCAGTGATCTCGCAGCCTCCTTCGCAAGGAAGGCCTCAGATCCGTGACAGGCACCTCAGCGGTAGGGTTAGCGACTCGCGATGCGATTGACGTGACCATCTCGTCCGCCAGAACGTTACCCTCGATGCTACTATGGCCAGGCGCCCAACATATAATGATATGCTGGTTAGATATGTACGCTTTACACAAGACGGAATAGAGCTCATGAAGTACTGGATTTTTGTGTCTATAGAGTGTCATCAAGGCCTTCACGACGCATAGGAGTCTGTATATATCGCTGATTTTTCAAGTTTTGATTTTCTTATGTGCTTCACAGAAGACAGTAATGCGTAGGCCTCGGCCGTAAAGATACTTGTTTCCGGATGCAGTACACCAGACTCTGAGAAGGATGGGCCCACGGCAGCATAGGACACCCCGGCATTTGACTTCGAAGCGTCTGTGTAGAACTCTGCGCAGGAGTGCTTGTGCTGGAGTTCTAGAAAATGCATTCGGATTTCGATCTCTGGTGCGTGTTTTGTTACTTCTAAAAAGGATATGTCACATTCTATCAACTGCCACTCCCAAGGTGGTAACAGCTTGGTTGGATGCATTAGGCGAAGCTCGAGGAGTGGGACATGCATTTCATCACTAAGCTCCCTCACACGAAGCGAAAAAGGTTGTCTTACAGAGGGACAGTTACGGAAAAGTGTAGTACATGTCATATCGTTAACAGTGTTAAAACATGGATGCTGATGATTGGAATGTATTTTCAGGAAATATGTAAGGCTGATGTAAGTTCTCTGTAGATGGAGTGACCATTCATCTTATTCTGCGTATAAGCTTTGAATAGGGCTTATCCTGAAAACGCCAATGGTTACGCGGATACCTGGATGGTGGACAGGATCTGGAATCTTTAGTGCGCTCGGAACGGCAGAGTTATAAACGACGGCACCATAGTCCAATCGTGATCGCATTAGGCTCTTATAAACATTCATCAGACACTTCCTGTCGCTACCCCACGTAGTGTGGGATAGAATTTTAAGTAAGTTCATTGTCCTTAGACATTTTTCTTTAAGATATTTAATCTCTCTTTCTAGTAAAAAGAACACAAGAACTTTTGTGGGGGTTGATTTTAAATCCGTTTTTCTCTGCCCACTTGGAAACCTTGTTCAAGCCCTGCTGCACCTGTCTCTCGCATACTGCAAGGTTACAGGATTTGAAGCCGATTTGAATGTCGTCCACGTAGACGGAATAAAGAATGGCAGGTGGTAATAAAGCACGAAGCGTGTTCATCTTCCCTACAAAGAGCGTACAACTAAGCACGCCTCCCTGGGGTACACCTGTTTCTTGTGTGAAAGGTCGCGACAATACATTGCCGATTTTCACGCGGAAGATGCGATTCAACAAATAGCTTTCAATTATTTCAACATATTTCCACAGATGCCGATTCCCGACAAGTCTCGCAAGATGCCGTAACGCCATGCTGTGTGATACGCTTTCTCCAAGTCAAGGAATATTGATAAGAAAAACTGTTTATGTACATATGCATCACGAATATATCCTTCAATGCGTACAAGATTATCTGTTGTCGACCGGCCTTCTCTGAAGCCACACTGATTGGGATGAAGTATATTGTTGACTTCAAGGAAATGCATGAGTCTCCGATTAATCATTTTTTTCAAAAAGCTTACACATGCAGCTTGAAAGAGCTATCGGGCGATAGCTTGCCGCCAGGGATGGGTCTTTCCCCTGCTTCAAAACAGGGACCACAATTGCTTCTTTCCATGTGTGTGGAAGGTATCCAGCAGCCCAAATAGTGTTGAAGAGTGTGAGTAGTGTAACTTGTGTGTCAGTGTGCAAGTTTTGGATCATGTCATACATGACTCAGTCAGGTCCCGGTGCAGTGCTCTTGCATGAGATCAAGGCAGCTCTTAACTCGGCAATACTGAATGGCCGGTTACACGCTTCGTCATGTCTGCATTTACGTGCAAATGGTTTAAGTTCTTCTATTTCCTTGTATTTAAGTAATGATTCAGAATAGTGTATTGAGCTCGACACACGCTCGAAGTGTTCCCCAAGAGAGCCTGCCTGGTCTTGCAAGGTATCCCCTTCGTCGTTCACCAGAGGCAACGGATGGAGTTGTTGCCCTTGTAGCTTTCTCAAGCCATTCCACACTTTTGCCTACTGCGCGTATGAATTAATGCCGGAGAGGAACGTCACCCAGCTTTCTCTCTTTCCCTGACGTCGCGTCCGCCTTCCCTGCGATTGAATTTGTTTAAAGTGAATTAGATTTTCGGCATTAGGCGATCTGCGCAATACGCCCCATGCCTTGTTATGTCTCTTTCGCGCCTCTCTGCAGTCTTTGTTCCACCAGGGAACACGTCTTCTTAGTGAACCACCATTCGCCGGTGGAATACACTTCTCGGCTAAATCAATAATAAAAGCGGTAAAATATGCAATGGCATCATCTATAGTAATATTATTTATAAAATCAGGTGATAAATAAGATGATTCTTTAAGATGCTCCCAATCCACCGATGCTAATTTCCATCGAGGAAAATGCGGAGGGTTCTCATGCAAAGTTATCAGGTTTAAAATTACAGCGAAGTGGTCACTTCCATACAATTTATTGATCACGGACCATTCTAGGTGAGACAAAAGAGAGGAAGTACCGATTGCTAAATCTATTGCTGAATATGTGTTGTGTTAGATACTGTAATACGTCGGCTCCTTCTAGTTAAACAGGCAGGCACTAGAGGTCAAAAGAAAATTTTCAATTAATCGACCTCTCGCGTCGCATCGCGAATCTCCCCACATCGTGTTGCGGGCATTAAAATCACCCACGAGTATGTAGGGGTCAGGAAGCTGATTAATTAGGTTATGGAAATCGATTTTTTTCAGGTGACAGGTGGTATGTATAAAGAGCACACAGTCACCAGTTTGTTAAAAAGGATTGCCCGAACCGACACGGCCTCAAGGGGCGTCTGGAGGGCAATCTGTTGACAAGCTACAGATTTATCCGCAAATACTGCAACACCGCCGGAGGCGTTAGCCTCGTTGCGGTCTTTGCGATAGAATATGTACTGACGTAAAAAGTTTGTCTGTGTGGGTTTCAAATGTGTCTCCTGAACACACAGCAACCTTGGATTATGTTTGTGTAACAGTTTTTTAATGTCGTCGAGGTTACGTAAAAGTCGTCGTAGATTCCACTGTAGTATTTGTGTTTCCATTATGATAATGTGTTGGGTGCTACGTGTTTAAGAGATAAGGATTGGCTCACGGGCCTTTTTTCAGGCGCCGTGATGGGAGTTTTGTCTCTTTTGGAGCGATCGAGAGTGCCCCGCCGGTCCTTAGGCGCTATTGGCGCCGTGTTGCTGGTGCTTGTGTCCATCGCCTCTTGCGAGGCGCTGAACACGCGCTCTTCCAAGCGCTTTGTTTGGCGCGAAGGCCTCGGCACATTGGACGAGGCCTTTAAGGTCACCTGCCCGGAGGTAGATGGCCCCTTCTGCTGGGTTGGCGTAGCAGCGCTAGCTGCAGGTGCCGGGGGGTCAGATGGCGTCACTGCCGCCTCACTGGGTGTGAGTCGGACAGTCGCCAGAGACCGCTGTGGCGCTGCCCCCTAACGCGCCACTTCGGCAAGTGTGTTCTTGGGGAGGTAGGATACCCGCCTGCGTGCCTCCTTGATACTAATATTTTCCTTTACTTTTATCGACGCAATTTCTTTTTCTTTTTTCCAGTATGGGCACGACCGCGAGTATGCGGCGTGCTCCCCTTCACAATTTACAGAATGGAGAGTGTTCTCGCAAGCTTCAGAAATATGTTCATGGGCACTGCACTTCGCACAGGTTTGACGGCCTCGGCAGCTCTGCGAACTGTGGCCGAAACGTTGGCATTTAAAACATCTGAGCGGATTGGGCACATATGGCCTAACACGGAGCTTGATGTACCCTGCCTCGATTGACTCGGGCAGGACACTTGATGCGAAGGTGATAATCAATTGTTTGGTTTGGATTTCTTTGCCATCTTGCCTCATCTTAACTCTTTTGACATAGATTACATTCTGTTCACTGAAGCCCTCCAAGAGTTCAGCCTCAGTGAGCTCCAGCAAGTCATCGTCCGTCGCAACGCCGCGGGTGGTGTTCATAGTACGGTGCGGGGTTACTGTTAGTTGGGTCTCCCCAAATGACACTAGTTTCGGCAGTTTCTCGTATTGCTTCTTATCGCGGAGCTCAGCAGGAGATCGCCGCTTGCCATCCTGGTCGCCTTATAACCGGCTCCAAAAACATCAGTCAAAGTCTTCGATACAAGGAAAGGTGAAATGGTGCGCACTGGTTTGCCGGGTGTTTCCGAGTGAACTACTTGGAAACGTGGGAAGTTGTGGGCTTGGCGTCCGAAAAACTGAAAAACTTCATCGGTGCGCCCTCTTTCTGCGGGTGATCAGGGAGTTGAGAAAAGGAGCTATACATAAAGATATGTGATATTTCGGCAGTAACGCCAGCCGCCAACCGTGGAGTCATATAAGGGGACGCTGCAGGACCTGTGAAACACGGCCTGCAAACGCCAGCTGTACATTACGACTATAACCAAATATGAAATAACCTAGGTTGGCTATTCACACAAGGTTAACCCTTGCTGCCTGGAAAAATTGGAAGTAAAAGGAAGCCAGAAGAACAGAGGAAAGGTGGAAAGTAAGGGAAAGACGAAGGTTGTAGGGAGAGAAAGACAGGAAAAGGCAACTACCGATGTCCCCCGGGTGGGTAAGTCCGGGGGTGCCGTCTACGTGAAGCAGAGGCCAAAGAGGTGTGTTGCCTCCGCCGTGGGGGCTTAAAGGTCCGAACACCCGGCATTGGCTCAACCTCCAGGATCCCCGTTTCCCTGGACACGGCTAAGCCGCGCATGGTTAGACGCGGGAAGGTCCAACCCCCATGTGCTCGGGTACGTGGTGTCGCAACACACCAAACGCCTGCTGACGCAGACGCTTCTGCGGGGAGTGACACGTGAACTCGTTTATCCTTTACGGGTGAGCGCTTTTAACGTCTAAAAAATGTTATCGCTCAGCGCAGGATGCTGTCTACATGTATCGGAAGTTTCTATATGTTATCGATGCTTCTATCCGCTGTCTGTTGTCACCGAACCTTGTGTAATCTTCTTGCATGTATGCGCGACGCGAATGGTGTAGAGCTTTGTGGAAGGCACGCGGGTCCCAGCGGTTACTCTGGAACATTCGACAACTGATCTATAAAAGCCGACGCGCTTGACCCGCTGATGATATTTTGACGATCGCCGACTGTGTTCGCCGTTGTCGCCGTTCTTTAGTGTAGCCTGTTTCTGTGGGCACAGGCTCGCCCAATAAATGTTAGTTTCGTCTTTCACAGTATTGCTACTGTGTTCTTCATACGTCACTCCATGTGACATCTGGTGGAGGTGCTTTCCGTTCACGTGCCGGACGCTCCCGACAAGCCGTGATCCAAGCCCGGACCGCAAAGGGAACACCAACGTAGTCCCGGACCATCGAGCAAGCCGCCGTCCTCAACAGCTGCTCCCGGATCACGGACTTCTACCTGAGAAGACCAAGAAGATTGTGGCCAAAGCAACCACAATGGCAGCCCCAGTGTCACCCAACGTATTTCAACAGCCCAGGGAGCCCCCTACCTTCCGTGGAGCTACGTCAGAGGATCCGGAAACCTGGCTCGAAACCTTCGAAAGGATCTCGACCTTCAACAACTGGACCTTTGAGGATAAGCTATGAAATGTGTACTTCTCCTTGGAAGATGCCGCGAGGACTTGGTTCGAGAACCGGGAGTCCACCTTTACAACATGTGACCTGTTCCACAGTAACTTCCTGAGGACGTTCACGAGCGTTGTCCGTAAAGAAAGGGCCGAAGTTCTGCTGGAAACCCGAGACCAACTACCCAATGAGACCATCGCCATCTTCACGGAAGAGATGACCCGTCTTTTCAGGCACGCTGAGCTGGAAATGTCCGAAGAGAAAAAAGTGCGTTCCTTGATGCGAGGCGTAAAGCAAGAACTTTTCGCCGGACTGATCCGAAACCCACCGAAGACCGTAGCCGAGTTCTTGACAAAGGCAACACCGATTGAGAAAACTTAAGAAATGCGCACTCTGGGCAATATAACCGACAAGTGCTCACGCCTCAGTGCGCCATCCAAGCAGTGGGCTCCGGTGATCTCCAAGAGACCATCAGGGCCATTGTGCGCGAAGAATTGCTCAAGGTCTTCCCTTCGTCGCAGCCTCAAGTGGCCTCGATCGCTGACATCGTGAAAGATGAGGTTCAGCGATCGCTTGGAGTTCCTGAGGTGCAACCTCAATTACCGCAGCCCCAGCCAGAAGCGATGACCTACGCCGCCGTCGCACGCCGTCAAGGTCCTCCTCCGCGACCGCGCCAGGGCACTGTAACGCCGCAATTCCGTCGTACGCCGCCGCTGCCGCCGCTGCCGCCAGCACGCCCACCCGTCGCCAAGCGCACCTATGCGAGGAAGACGGACATTTGGCGCACCCCCGACCACCGCCAGCTCTGCTAACACTGCGGCGAAGCCCACCATGTGTACCGCCTGTGCCCATACCGCGACCTGGGACTGCGAGGCTACGCCGCCAACGCAGCGCGCCCGAGAGAAGGTGAACGCCCACGTGACATCACCGACTACCTCGCCGCTACTCAGTGGAGCCCTCGACGACCGTCCCGTTCGCCGTCTCCATGGCGCTACCTGTCGCCGCAGCGCCGTCCATACACTGGTCCAGCCCGGGGCCGGTCCGTGAGCCCATATCCGGAAAACTAAAAGCAGCAACCGATGGAGTTGCGGTTGCTGTTCGTCGAACTGACAAAGACCCTCCGCCGCCTACGAAGACTACGAAGAGACTACATAAGGACACGCTGCCGTCCCGACGAAGTCTGGAAGCAAAGATTACGCAGACGAAAGACCACCTGACGACGCCACGTACCAGCCACAGGTCAACGCGACGCAGCCGTGACATAGAATAAAGAATAATCCGACGCCAAGGCCTAACTGTAACGCAAGACAAAGTACCACCGACCTCGACGCGCTTCTCGACGGCCACGAAGTCACCGCCTTAATAGACACAGGAGCCGACTACTCCGTCATGAGTGGACCCATCGCCGCCCAATTGAAGAAAGTTAAGACTGCATGGGAAGGGACATGTTCACAATGGCCTCCCTCTGCCGGTAGGGCTTGAGTAGATTGCTGTGGTGCACTTGTGGTGTCTTTCGTTTTCCCGGTACCGTGATTACGTAGTTTGTTTCAGATAATTTCTGAATTATGTCTACCGGTCCTTCCCATTGAACCTGCAGCTTGTTTTTCAATGAGGGTTTCAGGATCACCACCTTTTCCCGAACTTCAAAGCGTCGCGTTCGAGCCTTCCTGTCATAGAAATGCTTAGCCTTGCTTAGGGCCCTGCGCATTTCCTGCCCTGCTAATTCTTGAGGTGTGTGCAGTCATAATGAATCATAATGAATCATTTTGCATAATGAATCCCTACCAACTAGCTCAGCTTTCTGTCATTCATTCTAACAGCTCTAGCACGTAGGCCGCAACCGAAGGGTCGTCCGCCCGGCCTTCCCAGGCTTCTCGGACAATGCGAAGAGGGGACCACAGGCAGCTACCGTAAACGAGCTCTGAAGGTGAAAACCCTGTTGACTCGTGCGGTGCAGTTCGAAGCGCGAACACTGCGGCAGGCCAGCATACCTCTCAATCGGGTTTGTGCTCATAACAAAGGGCTCACAAAAGTCGTTTCATGACTGAGTGGACTTTCTCTACCGCGTTTGACTGCGGGTGGTACACTGAACTGTGAATGATTTTAATACAGCATGTTTCCAGAAACGTCGAGGTCAGTGCGCTGGTAAAGACGGATCCTTGATGTGACTGGATTTCTGCGACAAACCCTACTCGCGCGAAGATAGACAAAAGCGCGTTGACGATCTCCGCCGAGCTTAGTTCTTTGAGGGGCACCCACTCTGATAATTTTGTTGCGGGGCATAGTACAGTGAGAATATGCTGATAGCCAGACTGCGTTGCTGGAAGTGGTCCCACTGTGTCTATTATGAGCCGGCGAAACGGCTCCATGATAATGGGAACAAGTTTCATTGGCGCTTTAGCCTTATCTCCGGGCTTCCATGTCAACACATGTCAGCGCCTATGCGTTGACATGTGTCGCAGCTTCTTACGAATGCTTCCACTTCCCGAATGCATCCGGGCCAGTGAAATTCCTGCCGTAAGCGGTCCTTTGTTTTCCGAATGCCCAGATGCCCTGTCAAAAAGCCCCCGTGAACCAGGTGCAGCGGCTACTCACGATAGGGATGCGGCACCACGAGTTGGTCCAATTGCACTCCTTTTCGACTGGCGTACTTTCTATAGAGGACGCCTGCCCTCTTGAGGAACTTACGTTCTGTTTGGCCACACCTTCTTTCGCGTCGGGCCCTAGGCTACCCAGGGTGGAATCTTTTTCCTGGTCAGCAATCAATGTGGCAGTGCTTACATTCAATAACTTTTCTCGGTATTCTGCCTCTCGAGACATTTCAGACTCCGGTGCTTTCCTGACCTCTTCATAAGCTAGTGTACTTTCCACAATATCCCCTATTGGGCTGTCCTGTTCGGTGCTGGTTGACGAATCCTCCGTCAAGCCTGCTTCCTTGACCACTGGACATTCGTACACTGCCTTGGCCGCGAGCTCCCTTTCCTTGGAACGAGTTAGGGCTTGCACTATTCTTTCACTAAACCCGATTCCCTTGCGTCGCAGCAAATGCTCAGATTTGTTAGAAAACAAATAAGGATACTGTGGCGGGAGTTGAGCCGAGACGGCGGCTTCAGTATCCAGTACTCCAACAGGGCCTTCGATACGAATCTTTGCCACATGGACACAAACACTGGAGGCCTCTACGGCTTGCCTTATGCAAGCACATTCTCCCGTGAACTGGCCTTCATCTACGTACGACGGGTGCACCACGTCCATTGTGGCTGCCGAGTCGCGAAGCAGCCGACACAATTTCCGGTTTACCATGAGGTCTCGAATGTACGGTTCTAGTAATTTCAAATTTTCCTCGTTACTAGTTACTGACATCAGCACTAGTTTGAGATTTTTGCACCTCACGGAGATATGCCCCATTTGCTGGCAGTTGTAGCAAACTACTGGTTTCTTTGTCTCGAAAGCTTTTTTCTTTTGCCTTTCTGCCCTCTGTTCGGGTGACTCCTCCTTTCCCTTGTTGTTCTTGCCGCTAGTTTTCACCGAATCTGACCTTTCCTTGGAGTTATACTGACTCGACTTTGACCATCGCTCTGGCTTGGAGGGTCTGTATTTGTTCATTGTCTTCTTAGGAGCTTCGTTGCCTTCGAACGCACGGCGAGTTACGTACTCCTCAGCGAGATCGGCCGCTCTCGAGGCACTGTCCACGCCTGGTCCATCCTGAACCAAATACTTAACCAGAATGCGTTGTTGGGCAAGTTGGTTCATTGTATTGGGAAAGATTGGATGCGCTTTGTAGACGATCACAAGGAAGGGGACAGGACAGGCGCAACTCGACATGACCGCTGATGCTTGGCATGATGAAGGGAGAACACTAAAGGAAGAGCCCGATGTAGAAGAAATGTAGTTTAGCCGAATGCGTTGTTGGGCAAGTTGGTTCATTGTATTTGGAAAGATTCGATGCGCTTCTTCCTTGTGATCGTCTACAAACGCATCGAATCTTTCCGAAACAAATACTTGATGTTTTCTGGCAGCCGGCGGTAGAACTGTTCTAAAGCAACGCACTGCATTGTCTTTTCAGCGTCGCCGAGTGCACCCTCATTCTCTGAGCCATCTTCCAGGTTTACCTCCAAGGTGTATGCGAAATCTGAGTATGACTCACTTTTGGTTTTCTCGACCTCCCTGAATTTTCGCTGAATGGTTCTGCTGTGAATCTATACACCTTAAGCAGACGCGCTTTGACTTTATCAAAGTCCTCTGCTTCTTCTTTCCCCATGCGGGCAATGATATGAGCTACCTCACGTGGCAGTAACGTAAGCAAGCGTTGCGGCCACGTGTTTCTCGCGAATTTTGCCTTCTCACACGCGCGCTCAAACTGCACCAGAAAAAGACCTATGTCCCCTCCTACTACGTAGGGTGCCGTCAAGTCTGTCATTCTGCTTTCGCTTTCTCGTGCCTCTGTGGTAGGTCTGGTATTTTGAGCCTTCAGAAACTCCATATTTAGGCGCCTCATTTCGAGTGCGTCGCGTGCAACACGGTCGCGCTCTTCTTTGGCTTTACGTGCTGCCCGCTCGCGCTCTTCTTTCTCTTCTGTGCGCTTACGCTCTTCCTCCTTATCTGCAATGCTCTCTAGGCATTCCGTCAGTTCATCGTCGTCTGCCCCGCTCGCTTAGATCACCTTAATGATCTCGGCTTTTTTCTTCATTTGGCAACTTAGAAGCCCAACTCTCTGTCCAAGCTAAACAATTCCGGCTTCTTTAGTGCCTTAAAGTTCATGGCTGCCCTTAGTGCTGCTAACTCTTCACTCTATAACAAGCTCGACGTACTCAAAACTTCCGTCCACGGTTAAAGAAAAATCACTGCTTTGAACTTCCCCAAAAAATGCGTACAGCCAAGTGACATCTTAGCGAAGAAAAGCCGTGCACTCACCGTATGCAGTCGTGAATACTGATACCTTCCTTCCGAACGTTGTCACCAGGACGAAGAGGAGATGATCTCTTAGATGTCATCCAAAGTTGGGGTCTCCAGGGTAGCGTATTCCTCCGCTGCGAAGCAGTTGTTGCGACGCCGTTTCTCGAACCTCAACCGGCGTTACTATTGGGTAGCATGGCGTTGTCGGTGGGCTGCAGGCGTCCGGTAGACCAGGGCGACCAGGCAAAGACGAGACGATTTCTAGTGCGAAACTTGCACTGTTTATTCAATGGTTGGTGAAGGATAAGAAGAGGTAGAGAGAGAAAGCACTTTATTTGCACCCGTCAGGGAGTATGGGTGATCGGGGTGAGACGCAGCTCCCCTTTCACCGTCTACCTCCCCCCTAGACGTCGGCCGGAATTAGTTGGCTTCCGGCGGCGGCCGGGACCTGACCGATGACTTGTTTTTGGGCTTGTTCTTCCTGGCCGTGGAAGGAGGATTCCCATGAATTTATTTCCGTGTAGACCGTTTAGTGCTGGGCAAGCCCAGAGCATGTGATTTAGGGTCGCTATGCCTTCACAGTTTTTGCATTTGGAAGGGTGCACCTAGTGATGCCATTTGTGTAGGATATACGGGTTTGGGATGGTACCCGCAGTTTTCGCCAGATTACTTCTTCCTTCTTTGTGAGAGATCTATGGCGGGGAGGGGGGGGGGTTCTCCTGCCTATTCTATAGTGTCCTAGAATTTCTCTGTATGTGGTTAGGCCTCGCTTTTTGGACAGGGAGTGGCCTGCCTGCGCTGAGGCCCAGTGTGTGAGTCCTCGGGCGACCTCGTTGGCGATCTCGTTCCCTGTGAGTCCACTTTGGGCGGGCGCCCATATTATTCCAATTAGGTCATTGGGTACGTTTTACTTGCCTACCTGCAGAATTTTTCCGGCCTCTTTGGACACCTTGCCGGTGTCATAGGCTTTGATTGCAGTTTTAGAATTGGTGGAGAGGAAGAAGTGCCTCGGAAGAGGAACGCCCATAGCTGTGGTCTCTTCATTTTCCTGTGCCTCGGACGTTTTTCGACATCAGAGGCTGTGCAAGGGGCACAACGTCATCCTCCGGGATGGGGGATAGGAATCCCAACCAAGCGTTTGACCCTGGTCGTCCACCACTGGCTGCATCGAAGACAAGGGACCGCACTGGCCCTTCCACTATCGCCCTTGAATCTTCCGACAGCTCAATGGTTGAAGAAATGGAATCGGACAACGATTTCACAGTTGCCGTGGGTCGCCGTTTGAAGAGAAAACTCAGGAAGACATCAACAGACAGTGAATCGTTGCCCAGGCAGGACACTGGTAAGTAATCATTCACTGTTGCTTACGTCCCTACAACAGCTACCGACGATCTGAATACCTTGAACAGGCAGAGCTTAACAGAGTATTTTGAGTGAATTGTGCCAGGCCAAGTCAGCGAAATCAGAATTGACGCACGGAGGAACATCCTCTCGGTTGACGTGAACAACAAGTCAATTCTGGATACGCTAAAGGCTGCCACACTGCTAGGAAACATCCCAGTGTGCTCCTTCTTTGCGTATGGAAAAGGAACCTCGACTGGCGTTATCTCTGACGTGGACAAAGAAATCGCTGACACTCACCTCAAGAGGCTTTTGAATTCCACCGCACCAATAGTGGAGATTCACCGCTTCGGTCAATCCCGGTGTATTAAAATAATCTTTGGCTCTGAAACATTACCTGACTACGTAAAAGTAGGATACGTAAGACACCGTGTGCGCCCTTACGTGCCAGAACTGGTGCAGTGTCGGAAGTGCTTCAAAATAGGACACGTAAGCGCAGCTTGCAAGGGCGGCGTAACCTGCCAACGGTGTGGAGGGGCCCATCAAAATGATAGCTGCGATGCTACTACCTTATAATGTCCTAATTGCGCCATTCCACATGAAGCGACATCAAAAGAGTGCCAGAAAATCAAGGACGAAATGTCAGTGCTTCGAAAGATGGTGCGGGACAACTCCACTTACAGACAGGCTGCTACATCGATACGCCGCCGCAGACGCCGATCGCGACACAGACGACAGCAAGACAAGAGTACTTCCCGTACAGATGGACCATCGTCCACGTGGCAAACTCCTCGCTTACCAAGTTTGCTCCTGCGATGAAGATGCGGGCCCGACGCACCTTCTTCGGCAGCAGCACGTGGAACACATGCGCAGCATAACACGCCGATTCCACCGACCGACTCTGACATTGACTGGCCGTTGCTCCCATCCAAACAAACAGGCTTGAATGCGTCGGGTGATACGTCTGCAAAGGTGGCTGAGAATGATAAGACAGAAAGTGAAAATGTACGAAGTATGCTGAAACACCTGATAACTACGATGCGTTCACTTCTCTGCGGATTACAGACTTCGGTTGCTAAGACTGCGCTACATGTTCTAGATGCTTTGGAACCGCTCCTCGCGGCTCTACAATAAGACATCATGGCGCTATATTTTGAAAACCAATTTCGAAGACCTGCAATAATGCAGTGGAATGCCAGAGGCCTACGAGGCCGCCTCGCAGACTTTCGGCAATTGATATTCAAATACCAGTTTCCCGTGGCTGTAATATGTGAACCAAACATGACGTCTTTACTACGCGTATCTGGATATGTGCCACTGTGGTCAAGGAATGACCACAATTTAAGCAAAGCGCTCACTTTTGTTCGTAGGAGTTTAAAGTGCCTTTGTAATGACATTCCTGCACACGCTTCCAACGAATACGTTTGCATAACGCTGAAGTACAAGCGGCGCATATTCTCAGTAATTGGCGGATATATACCCCCAACATCGAGCATAGACTGTTCATATTTGCTGTCCATACTGAAAACTTGTCCGGGTCCCCACATAGTCATGGGCGACTTTAATGCCCACCATCCCATGTGGGGCTCTGCTTCTGAAAAGCCCTGAAAGCAGCAGGAAAGAACCCCCTATTCATAGTAGGAGACCTAAACGCGATGCATGAGGAATGGGGATACAACAGAAGGGATGGCAAGGGAAGGCAGCTGTGGGAGGACATACAGGAACTGAACCTCCCACTACACACCGACCCAGGAAACCCAACTAGAAAAGGAAACAGCGTCACCGCAGATACCACACCCGACCTAACACTCTCCAAAAACACCAGACAGTAACGTGGGAAAATACAGGACAAGACTTAGGCAGCGATCACTATATAATTGCCGCCACATTAATGAAGGGAGTAAAGGAAAAACGACTAAAACAGCCAAAAGTTACAGAATGGGATAGATTTAGAAAGCGGCGAGAGGAATCTCCAACCACAATCATCACAGACCTAATAGAATGGACAGACACACTTAAAAAACACGTCACCGAAGCAACGGTTACTTTAGAAGGCCAAGACGCTCCACTTATAGCAGACAACAAGCTATTGCACATGTGGGAAGCAAAGGGTAGTCTAGAAAGCCGGCTCAAAAAACAGAGATGGAACCGGAATCTAAAAAGAAGAATAGCCAGAATAAATCGAGAGATTGAAAAATACGCACTACAGCTATGCGAGCAAAACTGGTATAGCACATGTGATGACATGGAAAAAGGTTTGAGTTTAGCTAAAACATGGAACATCCTAAGACACCTGCTAGACCCAACCCAATCAAAGTCGCAGACAAACATAAGGCTAGCCAAAACACGACATAAATACGACGGAACAGACGAGAGCTTCATGGAAGAGATCAAACAAATATACATAGGAAACGTGACTAGCACCAACCTACCAGAATATGGGGGACCCCTAAATGAGGAGCTAGATGCACCCATAACAGAGGCAGGAGTGAGAGCGGAAATAATCAGACTTAAAACGAAATCGGCCCCAGGCCCAGATGGGATAACAAACAAAATGCTGCGGAACCTAGACGATGAGTCAATCACAGCTATAACCAAATACATTCTACAAGTATGGGAGAAAGGCGAACTCCCGAAACAATGGAGGGAGGCTAGCATCATACTAATCCCCAAACCGGGCAAGTCCCCTAAGCTAGAGAATCTCAGGCCGATCTCCCTCACATCATGCGTAGGGAAATTAATAGAACATGTAATCCAGACAAGGTTAACCCGACACATGGAGGGAAATGAACTATGGCCGAATGAGATGGTTGGATTCCGACCTGGCTTAAGTACCCAGGACGTGATGCTGCGGCTTCAGCACGACATCATAAACTCAAGATCGAGGGATATAAAAGCAATCCTAGCTCTAGACCTCAAGAAAGCAGCGATCACTATATAATTGCCGCCACATTAATGAAGGGAGTAAAGGAAAAACGACTAAAACAGCCAAAAGTTACAGAATGGGATAGATTTAGAAAGCGGCGAGAGGAATCTCCAACCACAATCATCACAGACCTAATAGAATGGACAGACACACTTAAAAAACACGTCACCGAAGCAACGGTTACTTTAGAAGGCCAAGACGCTCCACTTATAGCAGACAACAAGCTATTGCACATGTGGGAAGCAAAGGGTAGTCTAGAAAGCCGGCTCAAAAAACAGAGATGGAACCGGAATCTAAAAAGAAGAATAGCCAGAATAAATCGAGAGATTGAAAAATACGCACTACAGCTATGCGAGCAAAACTGGTATAGCACATGTGATGACATGGAAAAAGGTTTGAGTTTAGCTAAAACATGGAACATCCTAAGACACCTGCTAGACCCAACCCAATCAAAGTCGCAGACAAACATAAGGCTAGCCAAAACACGACATAAATACGACGGAACAGACGAGAGCTTCATGGAAGAGATCAAACAAATATACATAGGAAACGTGACTAGCACCAACCTACCAGAATATGGGGGACCCCTAAATGAGGAGCTAGATGCACCCATAACAGAGGCAGGAGTGAGAGCGGAAATAATCAGACTTAAAACGAAATCGGCCCCAGGCCCAGATGGGATAACAAACAAAATGCTGCGGAACCTAGACGATGAGTCAATCACAGCTATAACCAAATACATTCTACAAGTATGGGAGAAAGGCGAACTCCCGAAACAATGGAGGGAGGCTAGCATCATACTAATCCCCAAACCGGGCAAGTCCCCTAAGCTAGAGAATCTCAGGCCGATCTCCCTCACATCATGCGTAGGGAAATTAATAGAACATGTAATCCAGACAAGGTTAACCCGACACATGGAGGGAAATGAACTATGGCCGAATGAGATGGTTGGATTCCGACCTGGCTTAAGTACCCAGGACGTGATGCTGCGGCTTCAGCACGACATCATAAACTCAAGATCGAGGGATATAAAAGCAATCCTAGCTCTAGACCTCAAGAAAGCCTTTGACAATGTCAAACATGAGGCAATCCTGACAGAAATGCAAGAAATAGGTGTAGGATGCAGAGCCTACAACTATATAAAGAACTTCCTGACAAACAGGACGGCAAAGATTAGATACCAGGATTTGGAATCGGAAGAAATAGAACTGGGAAACAGAGGTACCCCGCAAGGATCTGTACTCTCCCCACTCCTCTTCAATCTGGCTATGAGGGGCCTCCCGGCTAAACTCAGGAAAATAGAAAATATAAACTTCAGCATGTACGCAGACGATATAAATGTTTGGATAAACAAAGGTAACGACGAGGAAATAGAAAACAAACTGCAAACAGCCGCGGACACAGTAATCGAGTATGCAGCAACTAGGGGGCTTACTTGCTCACCATAAAAATCGGAACTCTTAATGTACAACCCCAAATCATTAAGGCTGAAAAGAGACAGCGATCTCAACACCACGGTTGGAGGCAAACCAGTACCCAAAGTTGATAAGATAAGAATATTAGGACTTTTCATCCAAAGCAATGGATACAACGACGAAACCATAAGGAAACTGGAAGGTTATGCAGCACAAGTCACCGGGATATTCAGGAGAATATCTCTCAAGGGGAGAGAGCTAAGAGAAAGAAGCCTAGTTAAGCTAGTACAAGCGTACGTCATCAGCAGACTTAGCTACGCCACACCACACCTTAACATCCGGGCTTCAGAAAGACACAAATTAGACTCGCTAATCAGAAGATGCTATAAACGAGCACTGGGACTACCCATAGGCACCTCCACTGAGAGACTCCTAACAATGGGAATTCACAATACATGGCAAGAAACAGCCGAAGCAGTTAAAACCGCCCAACAGGAAAGACTCCGCCAAACATATACAGGCAGAGCTATCCTGAACATGGTGGGGCTGCAGACAGACAGAGGCATGCAAAAGAAACGTGACATCCCAAGAGAAATCAGAGAACAGCTAAGGATAGATCCACTTCCCAAAAACATGCACCCCACCTTCAACAAAGAAAGGAGGGAAAAGAGAGCCGAAGCACTGGTCAGACGCTTCAGCGAAATAGATAGGGAGTTAGTGGCGTACACGGATGCGTCCAGCGGCAAACTGGGTGCGGCAGTAGCCTCGGTGGCAGATGGCCAAGGCGAAGCAGTCTCAGCAGCAACAATAGCAGCCGCAATCCGGAAGCAGCGGAAGAAGTAGCAATCGCGCTTGCCTGTGTCGGGACCAAGGCGAGCTACATAATAAGCGACAGCAAAACAGCCATCCACAATTACGGAAAAGGCAGAATCGCACCGGAAGCGATACGAATACTAACGGGAAAGAAAATTGACAGAAAAATCAGCCTCGTATGGACACCAGCTCACACGTCGGTCCCAGGCAACGAGGCGGCACACTTCCTAGCCCGAGATCTCTACTTCCGGGCAGGAACAGAGCCTCCCGCTTGCAAGGAACTAGACGAGAGACTACAGACCTACACAGAAATAATTGAAAACTATAAGCTTCAGCGTATAACTGTCCCCCCTCCGGACAAGGAGCTCGGAAATAGAGAGGCGAGAGCCTGGCGCAGACTGCAAGCAGAAAACTACATAAATCCAGTATGGGCGTCACACGTACTGAAAGACGAAGATATAGACGATAAATGTAAGAGATGCAGGGAGAGGGGGACCCTCGACCATATAATCTGGCAATGCGTAGTCTCCCCAGGTGTCAAGGAAGAAATAAATAGTAGAGAAGCCTGGGACACCCTTCTGCAAAGCGCGGACCCCGCCATGCAGAGGAGAGCCATCCATCTGGCGGCAGAGGCCGCGAAGAGCCAACAACTTTTTGCCTGCATCTAGTAGCGGAGACCCCCACCCCTGTCCCTAGGCCTGCGCGCCAGGGGCATAGAGTAGGGGGTCTCCTTCTCTGATGGAAATAAAAGTTTTTGGAACGGAACGGAACATACCTTCGAGGCTCTTACTACAGCTGTTGTCTTGACATTGCGTTTGTTTCAAAAACCCTGTTGTCTGCTACACGATGGTGCACCGATCTCGACACCATGGAAGTGACCATCTACCAACATATATATAGTTGAAATGGTTACATCCCCCAGCTCCGCACACTGTGCGTTCTATCGATTGGACAACATTTCGAGAATCTGTGAACGCCGCATGTCAAGCCATCCAAGCACCATCCAATATTGAAGATGTCATCGCGACAACATTACGCGACACAACAAAATACATCAGCGCACCTTCACCTAGATCACCAATAGATGACCAGTACGAGCAACTTCGCGCGATACGGCGTCAAGCAGAACGGAAATACAGAAGGACTAAATCACCATTAGACGTCACTGCATCGCGCCGGGCGCAGCGTCATGTCCTGCGCCACCTTGACAAACTTGACAAACAACGCTGGAGATCATTCTGTGGCTCTCTGGATCCGAGAAAACCTCTCTCTAGAATTTGGAAAATTGTACGAAGCCTTTGCTAGCCTCCACAACAGCTTCACCCGTTCAGCGCTGTGGCCATACGGCAAGGCCGGCGTGAAGTTGAGGTCGCCGATGACTTCTGCAAATTACTTGTGAGCTCCTCTAACGATATACCAACACAATCACGGCTTACTTTCCCACCATCTAGTGATCACCGTCTAGGCGCGCCTTTTACTATGCACGAGCTTGACGCTGCGATATCTACTTCCCGCAGGTCAACTTGTCCAGGACCAGACGGAATTACATACTCCGCGATTTGTCATCTTGGAGTAGAAGCTCGAGAAATTCTCCTGACGCTCTACAACTCTACGTGGGACACAGCAACTGCGCCTAATCACTGGAAGTGCAGTCGTCTTGTGGCTTTGCTAAAACCTGGGAAATGCCCACATGATCTCTCACATTATCGGCCAATAGCCTTGGCAAGCTGTGTCCGTAAAGTGATGGAGCGGATGGTACTGAGCGGACTGGAATGGCTACTCGAGAAAAGTGGCGGACTTCCTGATTTTATCAATGGATTCAGAAGAGGCCGATCGTCCATCGACGGTGTGATCGACCTAGTATCTTCTGTTCAACAGGAAAAGAGACGCCGTCGTCTGGTATGCTCAATATTTCTGGATATCAACGGTGCCTACGACAATGTTTTCCACCATTCCATTCTTCGGGCGCTTGAGGATATTGGAGTTGGTAGCCGGATGTATGCATGGCTGCAGAGTTACCTCAGTGGCCGTACCATCTTCATGTCCACTTCGGATGGCGAGACTGATAGACATGACGTTCGCAGGGGTGCTCCACAGGGTGGTGTCCTCAGCCCAATATTATTCAATATCATACTGGTGGGCCTTGCAGACGAGCTACCTGCAAAAGTGCGTATCAGTACGTACGTGGATGATATTTGTATCTGGTCATCTGGTGTCACACGTCCACAAGTGCGTGCAAGGCTTCAACGTGCGGTTACCACAACGGCGAAGTACTTGCGCCATAGAGGCCTGCAACTCTCAGCAACTAAGTGTGCAGTCATGGCATTCACGCGCAAATCAATGCCAAATTATCCAATCGTTGTCGACGGAACGGCGCTCCCTTTAGTCACCCACCACAGATTTCTCGGCGTGATAATAGACTGCAGTCTTTCTTGGACCAAACATGTTACTGCGCTTAGGGCTAAACTGACCAACTTCATACCCCTTCTTCGTGTAATATAAGGACTGAGATGGGGCCCCTCTGAGCGAAGTCTGCTCCAAATGTACCAGGCACTTTTTGTGAGCTACATACGCTACAACATGCCTGTGTTATCTAACATGGGTCATCGTGTATACGCACGCTGGAGAGCCTTCAGGCACAAGCCCTACGGATAGGTCTTGGCTTGCCACGCTGCACGTCAACTAAGGGCACAATAGCGAAAGCACGGGCTTGTCCAATCGACATATACAGGTCTTGTGAACCTGTGCAAACCTATCTTCGCCTGCTAACCAGACACCCACACCATCCACTGTCAACACTTCCAAGCACCAACCTTGACTGTGGTTTTTCTAAAGCTATTGCATGTCACGCAAGTATTATACCTGCAAGATTCCAGGCCACCGACATCCCCGCAGCACCTCCATGGACATTGCCAAGACCACTAGTGAGGCTTCAGATACCCGGAATCATGAAGAAATCTCACGTTTCCTCCATTGGCTTGAAACAGCTCACCCTGTCCCATATATTTACATTATATAGTGGGACTGTACAAGTATATACCGATGGTTCGGTCACGCCATCTGCCACAACGGCCGCATTTGTCATCCCACAACTTGGAATTACTCGACGATTTAGATTAGACCACAAATCGACATCTACGGCTGCGGAGCTTGTGGGAATGCGGGAGGCTGTCCGTTTTATGAGAACGCAGACACCTCATATATGGACGATATTGTGCGATGCCAAATCAGCGCTACAGGCGCTAAAATGTTTTTTTTAAAAGAAAGGACCATACTACCTGCTCGTGCTGGAAATCGTCGAACTTCATCACAGTGCCGAGTTAAGTGGCCACGTGATCACCTTTCAATGGGTGCCTAGTCATTGTGGTGTTTTTGGCAATGAACTCGCTGACAGTGAGGCAAGATCGGCGTCCTCTTCCTCTGATGAAGTACGGATTGCCTACTCGCGACCTGACACCAACTCCATGATCAAGGCACTCATGCAGGACCTTACAAAAGCTTACAGAGCCCACTATGACAACTTTCACAGACGTCTACATATGATTGACCCAGATGGTAAATTCTGTTTGCCCCCGAAGCTTACACGGAGCAAAACATCATTGCTACACAGGATTCGGCATGGCGTTGCTTTCACCCGTTGCTACGCGCACGTCATCGGCCAATCGAACAGCCCTGATTGTGATCACTGCCAGACGCCTGAAACACTGCAACACCTACTGTGCGACTGCCCAGCATATATGCTGGAGCGAAGGACGTTAGAAAGTTTCTTAGCCAGCGCTGGCAGGCAACCACTGTCGGAGTAAGCTATCCTCGGCCCATGGCCTGACACTGCAATTTCAATACGCGCAACAAAAGTATTGTTGAAGTTTCTGCAGGACACCAAGCTCGACGAGCGGCTCTAGCAAGGCAACTGTCTCATGTACCTAAGCACTCACCACTTCTCTTATCATCATCATCCATCCCAATACTTTCACTCCCCTTCCCTCTTCCCCAATGCAGAGTAGCAGACTAGAGCACACTAGCTCAGGTCAACCTCTCTGTCTTTCCTATCAATAAATCCAATTCAAATTAGAATTGGTGGTAATTTTTCTGGTTGATGGGTTTGTGATTGCCAGGGCAATCGCCGCCATCTCTGCCTCCTCTGGTGAAGAGTGTCTCACGCTACAGCTCGAGATTAGCTCGCCGTTGTCGCTCACCACTACTGCAGCGTAGTGCCCGTCTGGGAACTCTGCCGCATCGTTGTACACTACCCCTTGTTTTTGGAGGAGGGAGCTTTGGAGTCTTTCGACTCTGCTTCTCCTGCGTTCCTCTTTGTGTATGGGGTGCATGTTTCTTGGGAGGGGGGGGGTATTCTTAACCTGTTGGCAATTTCTTTGGGGATGGTGGTTATCCCCTCTCGCGATTCTGGGCTCTGGTAGCCCAGTTTCCTAAGGATAGATCTGCCCGTTTTGCTGCCAGTTAATCTGACATATTGTGCCGTGAGTTTCACCTTGCACATTTCCTCTAGGGTTTTTCACACTCCTAGGTTGAGGATCGTCTCGGTTGATGTGCACGGTGGTAAACCTAGGGCTGTTTTGAGACCTTTCCCGGTGAGGATGTCTACCTTGTCTCTCTCTGCTTTAGTTGTCTTTAAGTACGGGATAGCGTAGGTGATACGGCTAATGATGAAAGAGTGGACAAGCCTAAGTAGGTTCGCCTCCTTCATCCCGCATTTTAGTTTGCTATCGTCTTGAGAAGCCTGCAAGTTTGGTTGGTCGTGGCTTCTAGTCTGTTTATCGTTTCGGTGTTTCTCCCATTTTCTTGTATCCACATACCCAGTATCCTGATCTTGTCCACCCATGGAACCGGGGTGTTGTTGACCAGGAGCTGGATATTGACCTGCTGCTTGCTCATGATTAGCATCTCCGATTTTTCCGGCGAGCATTTAGCCCTATGGGTCTCAGATTGCTTTCCGTTTCCCAGATTGCCCTTTGTAGGGTGTCTTCTATTTGGCCATCGCTCCCACCTTTGTCGACCCAATGGGTGAGGTCGTCAGCGTAGAGAGTGTGGCAGACACCCTCTAGCTTTCTGAGTCTCTCTGGCAGCCCGATCATTGCAATGTTAAAAAGGGTAGGGGATAGCACCGATCCCTGCGGTGTTTCCTTGTTGCCTAGCTTAATGTTTTCTGTTATTGTGCCCCCAATTTCTATGTTCACCGTTCGGTCCGTGAGGAAGCTTTTGATATAGTTGTATAGCTTGCTTCCTACATTTAGGTGATTGAGGTGTGACAGGATCGCTTTGTGTTTGACGTTGTCAAACGCTTTGCTGACGTCCAGTCCCACTATGACTCTCGAGTCACTAGTCTTCCTTTCCAATACTTGTTCTTTGAGTTGTAGCATGATGTCGTTTGTGGATAGTTGTCTGAGTGTAACCATGCTGTCTGAGTAGAGTTCCTTACTTTCCAAGTATCCGTTGAGCCTCTTCTGTATGACGTGCTCCATGGGCTTGCCGACACATGAGGTTGACGATATTAGCCTAAGGTTCTCTAGTTTGAGTTCTTTCTCTGGTTTGGGGATGAGGACTAGATTTGCTTTCTTCCACTCCCCGGGTATCCCCCCGCTCCCAACACTTTTGCATGAATGCCGTTAGTTGCTGAAGGGAGTTGTCATCGAGGTTTCTAAGCATCTTGTTGTTGACCCCATCTGGGCCAGCCGCGGTTTTTCCTCTGAGCTTGTTTAAGGCAGCTTGAACCTCTCTTATGGGGAATGCTTGGTCTAGCTCCTCGTTGTTTTCGCCGCTATAATCGGGTAATGTTTCGATGTTTGTTTCCCCTATGTACTTCTCTTTCATCTGGTTGATCATATCCTCCTCCGACCCTTGGAAATTGTGTGTTAGTCATTGAATTTTTCTCCTGGTCTCTGCTTTGGTGTTGTCTGGATCCAGGAAGTGCCTCAATAGTTTCCAGGTGGTGACGGAGCTTAATTGCTCGTCTAATCTATCGCAGATGTCGTTCCAGTGTTGTCTGTTTAGTGTTTGGGCACGGCTCTCAATTTCCTTGTTGAGAGCTGCTGTCCTCCTTCTCCGGTTACGGTTGCCCCTTTTTTGGGCGAGCTCGGTTTCCGCCTCTTTTTCTTTTGCTACAGTTGTCTCGTGCGGCTATCAACCCAGTCTTGTTCCTCATCTAATTCTATTTGCTCCTCAGCCTCCTTGCACGCCTGCTTTATGCTATTGCTCCATTCAGCTATGTCGGTGATCTCCCCGCAACCGCCTCCGTTTTCGTGGAAGGATTGCCAATTGATGGATTTGAGTGTTTTCCCCTCACGTTTGATTTTGACCCCATTTTGGACAACAATCTCTATGATTCTGTGATCACTGCCTAGGCTCTCTCTAGTGTTGTGCCATGTAGCCTCAACGTCCGCCCCGATCATGGCCAGGTCGGGAGTGGTGTCGTATGACACCACCCCCGACCCCTGCCTGGTCCCCTGCCTGGTCGGTGTGAGTGGATCGTTGAGGAGTGGTTAATTGCACTGTATCATGGCGTCCCATAATTCCGTCCCCTTTATCTGGGAGTGGTTGTATTCCTATGTTTGATGTGGCACATTAAAATCCCCTACTATTACGAGACGCTGCTGCCCTTGTGCCAGTGCTTGCGCTTTGGCAAAGAGCTCCCTGAAGCCACAGCCTTTCCTTAGTTTAGGAGAGCTCTGAACGTTGAGGACTAGCAGGCTGCGTTCTTTCCTCTTCTGCGGTATAATCTCCGTTAACACGCAGTCAATCTGCGTGCATCCTACCTCATGCTGCATGACGGTGATATTTCTCTTCACCAGGGTAGCAGTCTGAGTGTTTGGTGACCGGCCTGGGTACGTTTTGTATCCGCTCAGTTTAGCGTTCTTTCCACACTCATGGAGCGCGATGATGTCGGGACCATCGCGTCTCGCAAGGTAGGCGTGGAGAACGTTTCTTTTGTTTGTGAAGCCCCTACAGTTCCAATGCCATACTGTGTTTGCCCTAGTGTTGAGAAGGGCCATAATTCAACCACAGAAGGATTTGCTTTTGCTGTTCTGCCAGTTGGTCCATTCTAGTTCCCATTGGGGTGACTAGTTGGCTGAGCTGGGCTGAGAGTTGGTCTACCGTCTCCGCGTTACGCCGGTTAACTATGGCCATCTGTTGTACTGCCTCTTTGAGTTGCTGCATGCCTACCTCAAATTTGTCTACCCTGCCCTCGGCCTTCTCAAGGCGCGAATCGGTCTTTTTAACTCGCTTTTTCTTTGGCGGTGCAGCCGCCTCTGGCTCGGTTTCGGATCACTTATCGTTCATGGCCTCCTGATGTGCTTCCGGTTGACTGAGTTGAGCGTTGAGCTTATTGTTCTCCCTTTGCAGCTCGATAAAGTGATTACGGAGCTCCTGCATCTGAGCTTGTGTTTGCTCCTGGTAAAGCTTACATTGCTCATGTTGCTGTTTCATCATTTCGTTTTGTTGTTTCATTTGCTCTTTGAGATCCCTCACTATGTCTGAGTCATGGGAATTCCCCGCTTCCCAGCCTACCTTTTGGTGGGTGGTGACCCTTGCTTCTTGGGCGGTGGCGGTGGCCTGCTGTGGTAACAACGGTAAGGATGTGGACTGGAGTCGCTCCTTGTTCGTGGCCCTAGTCTTGCTTTCGTCCCGCCTGCTGCGATGTTCTGGTAGTTTTTTTCTCCTCCTCCTGTTGCTGGAGCTTCTCCCATTGTCGTTCCTTAACGATATATGGGGTTCTGAAGATCTCCTTGCAGGTTCTGTCGCCGGTGGGGTGCGGCTGGCCGCACAGCTTGCAGGTGGGGTTGCAGTCGTGTCCCTCGGATAGGTTGGGCATACTGGCCCCCGCATTTCTCCTCCTTGCTCTCGCATACGTTGGATCGGTGTCCCAGGTCTCCGCACTTATAGCATACGTCATACTTTTTCTTGTACAGGTAACAGTTCAGGATGGCACCTAGGCACCGTTGTCTTCTTCGCATGCCCGGATAAGAAGAAGAGAATGAGTGAATTGAAAAGTACATTGGGAGGCCCTTTAAATAGACTCCCTAAAATTGTAGGCGGGATCTTGCTCATGTCAACGGCACGTGACAGGCACTGAGTCTGGTTGTGGACGGGCGGCTGATCCCTGCTCCCAGGTGAGTGTTCCCGGGCTTGCCTCCTCTGGCGGCAACACATGGAGTCTGGTCGGGGATAGGCGGCGGATCTCTTCTGGGTGAGTTGGCACGGGCTTGCCTCTGGCGGAAACCTGCGGGTCCTGTTTGGTTCGCTGAAAGCGTTCTCCCCTAGAGTTGGACAGTTCGTGGAAAGGATTCTCTCCTTGGTCGCACACACAAGGGGGCCTTTCATCACTGCGGGGCGCCTGCCAGACCGGCAACCACACGAGACAACCATAGCAAATTAGGAATCCATCCTCCGTTTCGGTTGAGCAGGGTCTTTCGAGCATCCTTTTTTCCCGGGGTGTTACTCGCCAACCGTAACATGGGGCTTTTTTTTCGATGAGGGATGCTTTGGTAATCTCGACGATAGATTGTTTTCTTTTACGAGTACTGCTCCAGGAAGGTGCATGTAACGGCTAACAGAGTCTTCTGGAGAGCACGTGACATTACAAGCGTTCCCGTTGCCGCTTTAGTGCACTGGAGGCGCCGTCAATAATTCGCAATATTGACACGTTGTTACAACTAGTAAATAAAATCTAATAGAGAAATACAATCACGCCGAGGCGCCAAATTCTGGCGCAGTGCTATATACCGCGCCCGCGCGAGAATTACGAAACGCCAACGAGGAATTTACCGGCCCACGAACAACTACGATCAAAGTGCACATTAAACACCCCCAGGCGACCTAAATAAAGTTATCCGGAGCCGTATCTTTAGCTCAGGACGTTGAAAACGTTAATCACCACAAATCAAATCAATACATGCGGGCGTACATTCGAAGGTAAACGACAGCATCCGTAAGTCATAGTGAGCCTTGCAAAATCATCGATAATATGCTAACTTCTGGCGGAGCTCAAAACATAGCATGAATAAAGTCGCTTTTATGTCACAGGCGAGCTGCAGATGCGTACGCTTTCGCCGCAAGACGGAACTATATGAAAAAAGTTAGCACATTCGAAAGAAAGTCAACTTAAACGCGCTAAAAATAAACACAGCATGAACACATCACTTTTTCGAAGCGGCAGGCATGAATTAGGCTCAAAAGAAGAAGTTGTGGGGAACCGTGGCACTTCTCAAAGCCGTGCGTTTTTTGCCACTTCTCCCAAGTGAGCCTGCGCTCTCCTATGTATCCACACTTTTCGTCTTTGTGCGTTGCGCTCGCCGGATGGTTAAGAAGCTTTTTGCCGGCGCTGTGTCGGTTGCGGCAACCGAAGGAGCAGCAGCAAGGCATCACAGTTAAGTTCTCGTCCCTAACACCTCGATTTGTTCTGCCAACGCACTCGATCAGTTTGCGCGTACTTTCGTCGCGCAGGGCCAACAATGGCGGTGGGAGTGCGCTGGAAAGAAAAAAAAATGTACAAAAGCGCGGTGCCTGCTTTCACGCGACACAGATTGGCCAATGGGGGAGTGGAGAAGGCTGGGGCGGCAGAAGACGTGGAGGGGAAAACGTTGGGGAGAGCGGGGTAGCGTAAAATCTAAGAATGGCGCTACTTTTGGAAAATTGCGGGGTTTTCAATGCGTGAGCCCCCGCGAACGGAGCAGAGGCGAGTGAGAAAGCGCATCTAGGCGCCCTACGACGCGCGCTACTCTGACGCCATGTCGCAGCCATCGTCGCCATAGTCCGTCTTGCGCGGGACTACGCTTTTGTTCTCACGCTTTTGACATACCCTCCTCCTCCGCTTTCCACCTCACGGTTCGGCTGAAGCTTCCTGCTACGCTTTCCTCCTCGCGTTATCTTCGCTCGCGCCATCATCTTTCATTGCCCACTGCGCTCCGCTTCCACTCTCATCTTTCGATGTGCTCGTTCACTCGGTTACGAGGTACGAAGCGAACGCTCGCCACTGGGAAAGTCCCTAGATGCAAAGCAAAATAATATCTAGAGACTTTAGTCGCAGGAAGAGGCGCCTTATATTTGCGCTCGCAAGAAAAGAGAAAGAAAGGCAGAAAACGCTCGGACGCACGCTGCTGCAAACACTCGTGTTCCGCGTAGAAACTCCTCTGGTTGCTCGACGTCGGTGCGGTGCCGGAAACACAAGACGTAAGACTGCAACTACAATTTAGAACACAAAGCGGCCCGGGTTTCGGCCGTACCACTGGCGGCACCATGAGCCACTTAGCGGCCCCCTTTCATTGAAAGCTAGCAAATTTAACGTGCTTACACTTGGTTGCTGCATCACGTTGCTGGCGAAGTCTAATTCTTTCAGCTTCGTCCCTCACAGCGTGTGCCAGCTGACATCACGTAATCGTTTAAGGCGCGGTAACACTGGGTCGATACGAGACCGACAAGACGCTCACGCGCACGATTGACCGACTATTGTGAGTCAATGAAACCATTTTATCATACCAGGCTGACAACGGCGTAACCGACGAGCGCGAGCTGTAGCGCTGCGACGGGCTTTGAGCGAACCTCGCGCGATCGGCCATTGAACCGACAATGCGATAGCCTCAACGCCTTCGTTTGTGCATATAATTAATCGTGCTCAAAGTGAGTCACAACATGCCTAGGAAGTTGAAATGCACAAGCATCAACCCTCTCAAGCGGTGCGCATGAAGTTTGAACCAATGTTGTTCCTGTTCAGCGCAGCTTAGGCCTCGCGCCGTCGAGTTCGTGCGCCCAATAGCGGCAGACCTGAACTGAAAAGTAAGCAGGTTAGGACGCAGGAAACTGATCTTATAGTTCAGTTCTGGCCTTAGCTATTTCAAATCAACTACTTTTCGCCTCGCACGGCGCGTTCACAAGCGGCGACATCTGTACGTCACCGTTCCTGTATGCGCTGCCGGTCGCATACGCTATACGTAGATGGGTAGCTCTGTACATGTTGTCATGGTGACACATTTCTTAATTCCAGAGATGCACTGCTTACCTCTGCGTCAAACGCGAAACAAGATGCGGTGCATTCGTTACAGCGACATGAATAACCACTTCGCTGTGTTCGTCCGCTCGGTTACGGGGGACAACGCCGACGCTCGCCGCAGGAACGAGTGCTGCTCGAAAAGTGAGAATCAGTATTAAATTAACAAACCGTAATATAAGCATATGGATGACAGTTGCCGTTGTTTAAGTGGCTCGGCGCCGCTCATATTGATTAGCATCAGGGTGGAACAACGCGGCTCACGTGTGCAGATATGTGTGTTTTGCTACGTTTTGACATTATTTGACATGATATCAGCTATGCACCTTTTCCCCAATAGTTGGCGCTAACAACGATCTGTGGCTGTAGATGTCGATGCAAACAAGTGCACCGCTCCGCTAAGTCAGACGCGAGAGGTGGCGCTCGAAAACTTCTTGAATATGCGAAATGTCTAAATAATATGCGTGAAAAGAATACAAAAAGTGAGGTCATCCGGGCAACCGGTCAAAACTGAAGAAAATGCGGTCTCTGGCCCCCAACCCTTTGTGCATGACTGCCTTACATACGCTAGTTAGCGCCCGAAAAGTTACAAAAAATATTGCTTCCGAGTTCTTCCTAAAGTTTGATCACAATATTGCTCAAGCTGCAACATCTAGTACGCTGAAGTTTTATTTCTCCTTTCCAATAGCGAAGTTCATAGGATTCATTTTCCATACGCTTCACTTTCATCTTGTTGCACTGAGACAGGGTTGCCTGCGCTCTTTTGAATGCCAGCGGTCTGTGAGGGCGGCGGCGCGGGTTTTGCGTCGCCTCGACAGATGGAGCCAAGCTGCGTGGTGCCATAGTTCGGATTTTGATTTTGTGGCGGATGGACGTGCTTTTCGGGGCTCCGATCATAAGTTTTTGTGCATGATTTGAGCTTGCTTCTGTTTTTTTATTTGCTGGTTTTTTGCATTTAAATAGTAATTAGAGGTTTTCCTTTTCTTTCCTTTTTCACGTCTCTCGTATTTCGGGTGCGCGGGTGTGCTTCGTGTACATTTGTTTTTCAGGGTGATTAGAGCGTCCTTTCCTGCCATGTGTTCCAGCACGTGCAGCCGGGTGGGACGTTGAGTGTTTGTAGTCTTTAAATAGTAGCTTGGAAGTAGCAAGACCAATAGCTATTAGTGGTTTTACTTTGCGTGTTTGGTGGAAAAGTGAGAGCGTGGCCGCGTGATTGAGCGCGTGCGAGAGCGTGTCATACCTTCGGTCTCCGCGACATTGATTGTTTTTGAAACAGTGGTGAGAGTTGCTTTGCGGCATTTTGAGGATTTGGATCCTGTGCGTATCGTTTTTTCTAAAAGGTACGTGCTCTGCATTGATATAGTATTATAGTATTTGCAAAAAGCCGTGCAATACATGGCGAGAAAGCCGGTAAAGCAGGCAGTAGGCGGGGGGGGAGGGGGGTCCCTCGAGGCAGATGAGGAGACGGGTGAGAATGGAGAGGGCGTCGAAACAACCGGCACACAATGTGATGTCGACACTAGGCTGCAGAAAATGTACGCTTTCCAGGAAGAGCTTCTCAAACAGGTGCAAGAGCTCAAAAATGAGCTAAAGAGGGAGCGTGAGGCACGGAAGGTAGTTGAAAAAAGACTTGAAGCAGCCGAGGAAAAGCTGAACAGGGCCGCCATTGTGAACGAGAATGTGCGTGACAATGGAACGCAGACCCCCGATGCGACACGCGAGGGAGGCTCAGAGAAATACGTCGAACGCAGGAAGGGTGATGAAGGGTTAGCTGGAAAGAGCAGCACCTACCTTGAGGCCGCCACCCGGAAAAAGCAGGAGCCCAGGGGACAATGCCCCTTGTCGAGTCCGAATCACGCGGAAGATGACAAAGGGAAGCAGGGAGAGGTAGGAGAAAGTGAAAGGGTGATTATCGCTGGCGATTCAAACCTGGCTGGGTGCTCAAAAGCAATTGTGGAGAGGGTGAAAGGCGACAAAAGAGTGGCGGTAGGGACATTTCCAGGGCGCACGCTGGGTTCTGTCATGGAGCGAGCAAAAGAAAAGCTCGCGGAAAATGCCCACGTGCGTAACCTCGTCATAGTAGCAGGTGGGTTAAATAACATCCTAAACAGGAAAGGGCCAGGACTAGCCCAGCGCTTGGCGAAGGGGGTGGGCGACTTGCGTGAGCTATCCCCTAGGTGCAGATCGTGGTGTGCACGGTGCCGGAGGTGCCTGTGCGTGACAGTCACGTACAAAGAGCCGTAGTGGCTGCTAATGGGGCAATATGGAAAATGAGCCGAGACAAAGGCTTCGAGGTTGTCGAAGTAAGCAGGGAAGTCAGAAGTTGTGGTGGTTTTAAACGAGACGGGATCCACTTCAATTACAGGTTAGCACGAGAAGTGGGCTGGCGACTTGGTGGTCGTGCTGTTGCTTTATTAGGGGGCCCGCGGGCGCTCAGGAGGTCAGAGTAGATAGTAATGAAGAAGGTCCCCTTGGGGAACATCAGAAGAGCATCGCCGTCGATAATAGAAAAAAGAGGAAAACAAGAAAAAGAGCTCGCCATGCAATAGGCTACATAAACATGCAGGGCGGCAGAAGAAAGGAAAAGTGGGCAGAGATTGAGGAGCAGTTACACAGAGAACAAATAGGGGTGTATGCGATTACAGAAACGCACCTTAGAGACTCGGAAGAGCCGCCAGTTATTGAGAATTATGTTTGGGAAGGGTGCAACAGAACTAAGTCGGAAAGAAAGGGAGGGGGAGTCGGAACGCTCATCCATCAGGGAGCCAAATGGAAAAGAGTAGATTCACAATGTCAAGAGCATCTTTGGTTATCAGGTACAATGAGTGGGAAAGAAACTTGGCTGGGCGTTACGTATTTGTGGACTGGAAAAAATTGCACAGAGAAGAATAAAGAGTTAGTGGAATGCATAAGCGCTGATATTAAAGGTTTCGGGAGTGGTGCTGAAATTGTCGTATTAGGTGACATGAATGCCCACATACAGGATTTAGATGGCTATACCGACAATAACGGGAAGTCAATGCTGGACCTTTGTGAGCAACATAACCTCGTGATCGTGAATACAGGGCCTAAGCGTGAAGGACAGATCACGTGGGAAGTGGGAAACCGGCAATCGACCATTGATTACTGTCTGATGACAGAAGGAATTCATGATAAGTTGAGAGAGATGGTCATCGATGAGGAAGGGTTTAACAGCATAGGGAGGGACCATAAACGCATCATATTGAAAATGGGATGTGTAGTTGGGAAAGAGAGCAAGGAGTGCAAAATGGCCAGTCCAAATTTGAACGTTGAACAAATAGCAAATACAGTCACTAGAGTTCAGGAAGAACTTGGCAAATGACCAAGTAAAGAGTGGGAATAGGGTGAGCTTCTAAGTGTAATAACGACAGAAATACGGAAAGAGAAACAACATGTTCGTTGGAAAGGAAAAAAGAAACCGAAAAGCTGGTGGAACAAGGAGATACGAGAAGCGATCGCCGAACGACAGAAAGCATCTCGAGAGCACATGCAGGCAAAGAAGGCGCAGTTGCCACAGGATGCCACAGGATATCAAAAGCACACCGTTGTATGTGGCCTTTTTAGACATTACAGGAGCCTACGACAACGTAGACCGCAACATTTTGTGGGATATTCTGGAAGGGGAAGGCTTAGGTAACGATTGTATACAGCTTTTCAGAGAGATTTAGCTAGAAAATACCGTTTGCATTGAATGGGAAGGGATGAGGAGCGAGGAGAAAGTTCATATCAACAAGGGACTGAGGCAGGGGTGCCCTTTATCCCCGCTGTTGTTTATGATGTACATGGTGAGGATGGAGAGGGCGCTAGAAGAAAGTAATATCGGGTTTAATCTCTCATACAAACAGGCGGGTGCAGTAATAGAGCAGCAACTCCCAGGTTTATTTTATGCGGACGACATTGTGTTGCTAGCTAACAAGCAAAGTGATTTGCAACGTCTGGCTAATATCTGTGAACAGGAAGGCAACAATTTAGGTTCGAAATTTAGTGTTAGACAATCAGGTGTTATAGTAGTGAACAGACAGTGGAGATACAGGGCCAAGAAATACCTCGGAAAGCAGAATATAAATACCTTGGTATATGGATAAACGAAGGCAATGGATATATGGAAACACAGGAAAAAACCATAACAGTAAAGGGGAAGAGAAATGCAGCCATAATGAAGCACAGAGCGCTATGGTGATACAATTGGTACGAGGTCCTCCGAGGTATGTGGAAAGGTGTAATGGTTCCAGGACTTAGTTTGGGAAATGCGGTTGTTTGCTATAAATCAGGGGTACAATCAGGACTCGACGGGAACCAAAGGTCAGTGGGTCGCCTTGCATTGGGCGCTCATGGGAAGACTACAAATGAAGCTGTGCCGGGTGATATGGGCTGGACTAGTTTTGAAGTGAGGGAAGCTCGCAGTAAAATTGAGTATAAAGAACGGCTGAGGAATATGGAAGAAAGTAAATGGGCTGGGAGAGTGTTCAGGTATCTGTACAGGAAAAACATTGATTCACAGTGAAGGAAAAGGACTAGGAAGCTTACCAGCAAGTATGCGGCCTGTAGGGTGGGCAACACAGCAACAAAGAAGGTCAAGTGGAAAGTCAGAGGGGCTGAAATAATCTCATGGGTGGCGGCAATGGAAAAGAAACCTGCCTTGAATAACTACTTAAGAGGAAAAAACGAAACCAGGAAAGAAACAATTTATGATAGCTCAAAGAGAAGCTCATTACTTTTCGAAGCGAGATCAGGATGCCTTAGAACACGCACCTATAAAGCGAGATATAAGACGGAAGAAGAAGCATGTGCTTGCTGCGGTAAAGCTAGGGATACTACGGAGCATGTTTTATTAGAATGTGAGGACGTCTACCCAGCGGTCGATTTAGGCGCTACTGGCCTCCTTGAAGCACTTGGGTTCAGAGAGAAGAGTGGAAAAATAAACATGTCCGGCAGTAGGCATTAGTAAGAGGCGATTGAAGGATTGGTGGAAGAAAAGTAGGGAAACGACAAAAAAGGAGACGTACAAAAGCGCAGTTCGAAATAGGAAATCAGAAAATTTGGGTGGGGTAGTTCATAGTGTTTCTTTCTCTTTTTTATTGTTTAACCTAGGTAGGACATTAGGCAGTATAATAGCAAGAGCTTGGTGGCGCAGCCCACCGCCCCGTTCCAAAGGGGACGCTCATAACATCCATCCATCCATCCATCCTACTTCAGGCGATTTTCTTCTTCTAGCTGGGCAGCGCGCTCTGTGTCCCTGGCATCTTTCGCTTCCTGTCGTGCCTATTTCAACCGGTTTTCTTCTAGCTGGACAGCGTCCAAATGGGCCATTGCACAGTATGGCGTGATGTGGTGTGGTGGGGTGTGCCGTTGATAACATGCACTGCACCCATTTCAAGATTGTGGCTATAGTGTCATCTCCAACCACTCTGCTTTGCCGGTTGCCATTTCATGCTTATATCTACTCTTGATTACAGAAGAGCCAGCAATCTTTTTTTTTTGTGTGTGGGAATTATTGTTAAGGGCAAGCATTGTATTAGCGACTGTAGTCTTTAACAAAAGCGTAACCTTTCATGCTATAGAAAAGTATCCAATCAATCTAAACTATCCACCGATGACATGTAGCATGCATTTATCGCTAATTGACTACAAAGCTTTGCTTCCAAATATTTTTTGTACGTAAAAGCGTTATGCACGGCAGACATATCTAGTTCATATACATTAGAAAGTAGCTCATTTATAACAATGGGCTGTGATTGATGGTACAAATCCTGCTATTAACTTCAATGTGCCCTGTTCAATGCCTTAGTGGGCAGTTATGGTGCGCAGGTGAGGCTACAAAGCGCTTGTTAGAATGCTTCGGAAAGGCTGCCATGTATTTTCATAGAATTGATCCGAACTGTTCAACAAAACGCTTCAGAAGAGTACATTTGTTTCAAACCGTTATGAGCCTCCAGCCGAGACGGTTTGAAACGGTTCCGCAGCATTGCGCGCGCCATATATAGTGGAAAGCAGCGCGGGGAGGAGGGGGCGGCTTCGACTTCGCCAAGTGCGTACTTTGCACGGTCACGGGTGCCGTATCTGAAAAGGGATCTGTAGATGGCTCATACCTTTGCGCGCGCTGTGTTCTCGCCGCTCTTGCGCTGAGTTGATAGACCTCACAAAGGCCACTTCGCTCGCTGCTGCTGCCGCGATTGCTCACACCAACGTTTTGAGAGCAAGTGTCCGCGCTCAACCAGTATAATGCGTTCATGTTGGCTTGTGAGCGCTGATACCATTCTTGTTAATTCAGTTAGCAAATGAATGTTTGCAAGTTTATACAGCCGACAAAACTACTATGCTTACTTAGTATAGCTGTCCACTAATTTGTCATCGCAATCAATGGTTCGCCTTTCGGGCGAAACGACGACTTTTTTTTTGCCATTTGTAAACTTCCTGGAGTGGGTGCGGAATCAGTTCCTCTGCACACCTTCGCTCCAAACCGTGAGCAGATCCACAAGATGCAAGGGGTTCAGCCAATAACCGAGTGAAAATTTATTTCCGCACTTTCGCGTCTTCTGCGCACGGCTGCAACCTGTCGAGGAAGTCCATGAGTAGGCCACGTGCACCCTGCACATCGGGCGTCTCCTCGCAGCGACGCAGGCGGGAATAGCTGCGTTCCAGGCATCCGGACCAGCTGGAGCGTAGAAGCCTACGCGGTGCGACAAGAGTGCATGGCTGTTTTGTCCTTACTTTAACAACAACGCAACAAGCTCTACAACTACGACTATACTACCAGTTACTACACTGAGAGCTACAACAACAACAACAACAACTACTACTACTACTACTACTACTACTACTACTACTACTACTACTACTACTACTACTACTACTACTACTAATACTACTACTACTACTAATACTACTACTAGTACAATTCCTGTGCGGTGACAACGCCGCGCGTGTAGCCTCGTGGTTTCTGTCCTAGTTATTTGCCAATCACTGCTATGTACGGCCAGAGCGTGTTTCATGGTGCAATCATCCCTCAGACAGACAGACAGACAGACAGACACACAGACAGACAGACAGACAGACAGACAGACAGACAGACAGACAGACAGACAGACAGAGACAGACAGACAGACAGACAGACAGACAGACAGACAGACAGACAGACAGACAGACAGACAGACAGACAGACAGACAGACAGACAGACAGACAAAATGCTATATGCGTCTTCACAAATAATATTTTAATGCTTTATTTCAGCTGCGGAATTACCACACTGTTATTTCGGATCAAATGGGTGAAACATAAAAACCTACGTGAAGCGTCAGTACCCATATAGTGTCAAGCTGAGCGAAGTTGTTTGACATGCCGGCTCTTGATTTTGCGTTCGCAGCGGGCATTGGACGGTACAGTATGTGGCCATCATCAGCACCTCTACGTAAAGATGTACACATCACACACTTTGATGCCCGTTTTCTTGTCCTACGTGCACTAGAAGGTCTTACATTGTTTAATTTACGAGACGAAAGTGGCCAGAACCCGCAAACCCGAAATCAATCTGAAGTCGACAAAGACCTTGTCCTCAAAATGAAAAAAAAAAAAAAGATGTATTGCTTGAAACCAGCCGGGCTTAAACGCCAAACAGCGTGCTGTGCAGTGAAAGGGAAACAAAGAGCTGCTCCGCACAACCTTGTGACTGTGCAGCTCAAATTTTTTCTCACTTAAAACTAAATTTACCGTTTTAAATCTTTCTGAATGAATTGGCAGCAAAGCATACAATATAATGCTGATTAGGCCATATATTTATTTTGACCGCTACATTGTGAAAATTAAGTCACAAAGTGAGTCAGAAGGTAATTTTTTTCATTTTTGTCAGAATTTTAACAGAAATTTAAGGTATTATTGTTTCTCAGAATAATTTTTTGTCATATCGTATGCATTCTTACCAAGCCCACATGTGAATATATTCTTCATGGAGCAATCAGTTCTTTCTCTAAAAAAAAAACATTAACTTGTCGGCCATTCTCATGAGTAAAAATAATGTAAATTAAAACGAAAAGTAGTAAACTACAATAGTCATGAAATAGTGATGCCTACAGAATATAAGAAACCATTTCATAGTAACAGGTCCAAGCAACAATCCTTTAGAAATATTTCTGCCCCACGTAGTTTCACTTGTGTGCGCAACCTTCGAAGCGCCCGGACGGCATCAGAAAATTATTTTTCAGAAAGAAATCACTCGAGTAATTTCGTCTCACACTGAGATAAAATAGTACGACTTTCCTTTTCATCAGAATGGGAGGTGGTCGAAAAAACACTTAGTACTTTTCAGATGAATTGACCCATATATACATATATATCAGTGAAGCATAGCATATTACAGGATCCGACACACGAATAGTTCGAAGAACGCAAGCACGTCGGAACACAAGCACGTCGAAACACAAGCACGTCGGAAGACAAGCACGTGGAAACACAAGCACATCGGCCCGATTTTACAGATGTTTCGGCCGGGGTCCGGCCTTCATCAAGATCAAGTCGCTTCATGAAGGCCGCGCCCCGGCCGTAACATCACTTAAATCCTGTTGATTTTACTAGGCGCTTCTATTCTTAGAACTATATGTACATATATATAAGGTGGGAGTCTGCCGGGATACGGTAGTTGAATCGGCGCTTGTAGGTTGAGGACGCACGTACAAAACAACAACAACAAAAAACGATTCTTTATTTCTTGGGTTTAGGCCGGAGTCCGGCCTTTGTCATGGAAAGCCACGTATATATATGCATGTATATATACAGGCGCTCCTCTAAGCTCTCTCATTACCTGTATATCACGTGACCGGCTTGGCTTGCTTCCCACATTTCACACACAACCTTTTCTCCACTTTGATACTCCTATTCCTAACGGATTCATAAATAAAGGGAAATGAAACCATGCTGCGTTATTAGTATTTGTAACTATTGCCAAGGTGGCGACAGTCAATATCCTGCTTCAGAACCTTGGCCGGTTAGGTATTTTTGGCAGCCATCCTGCCATCGACAAACTTTTCACTTCAGTGCAGCCGATGTGCTTGGCTGCTGCATTTTCGCAGTGTCGTGCTTGGCGAGGCTAAATCGTTCGCTGAAAGTGTGCTCGCTTTAGCATAGGTGACATTGGCGCAGAGGCAATTAGAAATGTTTGGCAAAACAGAGGGGGCACATTGGAAGCAACATGAAGTGTATGGCGCATGAAGGGTATGTATGTGTATGTAACTGTATGTATGTATAAACGAGAAGAAAGGGGGTTAACCGAGGGGCCCGATTTTTATTAGTCATATCATGAGAAGCCAACAAACACTGACACCAAGGACAACATAGCGGAAATTACTTGTGCTTAATAAATGCAATCAAGAAACGATAAATTAATGGAAATTAAAGCGGATCAAAAAACAACTTGCCGCAGGTGGGAACCGAACCCACAACATTCGCATTTCGCGTGCGATGCTCTACCAATTGAGCTACCGCGGCGCTGCTTCCCCATCCGCTTTCTTGGGGGTTTGCTGGCTTCTCATGATATGCGTGTATGTACCACCAAGTGTACGCATTGGAAGCGACATGACGTGTAGACGCATATGACTGACGCAATGGGGACAGCGGTACTGCTGGCCCTCCGGGGCACTCCAGTCGTCCGTGCTGCGCCAGTGCGTCGTCCGTGTCGTCTCACCTGCATTGCTCGTTCGTCCTGACGACTCCCAGCAGGTGTCGACCCAGAGGCTTGGTGGCGTCGCCCAAGGCGCATTCGCGGAACACCTTCTCGTCCCAGCACAAGTTTGTCGCCGTCAGGTCTGCGTCGTTCAATGAGTGGGCGTGACTTTTATCGGCGATGTGACGTACTAACGGTTGGAAGACGACAAACTTCCATTCGATGGAAGGCGATCCCTGACAGTTGAGGTTACGTTCTTTGAAAAAATACACTAAATTTAGCCACTAAGAAAATGGCGTGGCCAGCTCGTACCACTTTTCATGCGCACTTAGTAAGTTTTAAGAATAACTTTACGCCGAAATAAGGAATTTTTCCTCCTGCACGAGTTTGCTGCACGAGGCATTTTGTTTACTAGGATGTACCAAAACACACTCTCAAAATTGCGACTAGGGCAAAATCAATTTCATAAGATTATGTGAGCGAAGATTTTCTCCTGAGGAGATATATACCGTGAACTCTCGCCTTTTCTTTGGTCGTCTACATGTAATTGTTCATGTATACATTTTGCCTTTGTTAAAGCGATACTGACATTGCAGTTTCGAATTGTAATCCTTTTCCTTAAACGAAGGTCCTAGACCTCGAAGCCTTAGAAAAGTTGCTGGCAAGCCTCAGAAAGTCATAAAAAATTAGTGCCCTTCCCCTCTGTGAAGAAGTATGACCAGCGAAGCTGTGTATGTGGGCCCCTTAAGGGCGAACTGCACCTCCACCGCGGGTCGGCCCGGCATTGCGCTATCTTCTTGATCTGCCCACATATGGGGAGGGCAATACACATCCTAGAAAACTAAACAGAAACTGACCCGTAGAGACGCAAATATAGTAAATTATTTTGGACGCTTTGAGGGCTCTGGTGATATGTCTTCTAAGGATTCGGGGATCAGGATCTTCATATATTGCATGAAAATAAAAATAAAAAAGTCTACAAAATCCAGTAAGTACACTTTTAACCTGATCGAAGTAGCTTTTAAATATACAAATTCTCCTTTCATCTCCGTGCTTGACTCATTCACATGTGACTGAAGGAGAATACATTTTATTAGCACATTCTATATAATTTTCCTGCGTTGCATACTGCAATGACAAATATAATCTACACTCACAATTTTGCCTTTAGCCCTAGTCATCAAACCCCGACCCCTAATTGCCCCTAACCCCCTTTTCCTTCCACGAGATCAATTCATAAAAAATAAAACTAAAGCTTGGAGTAGCCAAAAGAGACTTCTTCTTTAATTGATCCCTTATCAGTCCTACACAGTCCCTTTATTTCATTCAGTTATCCAATAATTCCTCTTGAAATCTACTTTCCTATAAGTCAAGTCAGCGTCGGGCATTTTATCTAGTTTTTTTTTTCCTCTCCGATGCGTTCGCCGCAACTTCCGGTTTAGGCGTGCGCGGCGCCCGAGACGCGTTATGGCACGATCACGCGACTCCCAGCCACCGTGCTTCATTTTCTTCATTTTTTAGTCCCGTGTTGCAGAAAATCCGGCGTCGGCGTCTGGGGTCGGCGTCCCGTGAGAGAGAAATATTTTACACCACCATAAAGTTCTTCTCTCATTACTAAAGATGCTCGTGCCTTGTCTTACGTTCTTTACAAAACCAGGGAAAGCAGGTGGAATGCGGGAAATGGAAATTCAAGGCGATGAGCAAAACGAGAACAAGTTAAAAGCGGACCCAATGTTTCGAGAAGTGGACTTGTCTTTTTGATATCTCGCTTTGACAAAGACAAGTCCACTTGTTGAAACGTTGGCACCTGCTTTAACCTTGTTCTCGATTTGCTCACCATTGTTTTACAAAGTTATTCCTCGGAATTTGGAAAACGATAGCCCAAAGACAAATGTCATAAAAGAAAAATCTGACAACGCATGCTTTCTATGCTAAATCTTCTCAGACTAAAATATTAACACTGCGAAACGATAACAGAAAATCGGTACAGGCAAGAGGCCGTGTTCTCCTAGCTACCTCGCCTTTGGGCATAGCGTTCGCCGCCAGCGTTTCTCGGTAAACAATACGTTACATAAGCTGCAGCCGGGAAGCGTGAAAAGGAGTCAGGGATCTTTGAATGCTGTGGTGTTCCATTTATTAAAGGCTGAGCTTAAGCGCCCTCCATTTTTGTTACAGTAGAGCTGTACATGTCTACCCTGCCATAGAGTTTTCAATGTCCGTGCCTCAAAACTCCCGCGCCCTTCATGACGAGACAAAGAAACCACTAAGGCATGTGCTGACACCTGGCGTAGCAAGAGGAAAGCTAAGAAACTTCAAACTATAGGCTGTGTGGATGCGCGACTCTCGCGCGTCCCCTGATATGTTTTTCCCGCATAGCGCGTCTCGTGTAATCCGGCTTCGCGGCGTGGCCTGGCGCCCGCGGCGGTCGGAGTGGTTGAGGCGCAGTACGAGTGATGGCGCGAGTGTTGCGCTGCTAACGCCGCCAACAGGCGGGGTTACTTGGGCGCCGAAAGACAAGGCGCTTGCTCTCTTGGGTTCGGGACAGCAAGTAGCACGGACGTGCCGTGCCGCGCGTGCGCCGATCCATGCTTCTGCGAGACCGTCTCGCATGGCCGCCTTCGGACGCGCCACCATTCGGGTGACCGTACGCGCGAACGACCAGGCGTTGGGATTCAGCATGGGGCGAACATATTCGCTCGCTATCCGGTCGCGGTGAGTCGGACTTCTAGATTTGTCGCGCGCCCATCGGCATGTTTTGTGGATAGCAACTCGGCTAGCAGGCATTGATCTATGAAAGGTGCAATAAATGCCCTCGTGATTGTTTGCACTACTGTGTTGTCGTTCCTTTGTCCCAAGAGCACGGAGGAGAATCCCACAAGGCAAGAGCACTTAGTTATTTATCAGTGCGCTGCTTAGCCTTATCTTTGTTAATTGGGTTGTCATATTCCAAGATCCCTTTCCTTACATTCATTCCTTTCGTTCTTTTATTTATATATTTATCCCTTTTCTCCGCGATCGAGCACCATTTTCTGGGGCTACGTTTTATTCTCTCTTTCAGATAGATGGATGGATGTTATGATCGTCCCCTTTGGAACGGGCGGTAGGTTGCTCCACCAAGCTCTTCTTATTTTATTGCCTAATGCCCTGCCTATGAGAAAGAAAACCGAGGATTAATTCCCATAAATAATGTTTCTGAACCCCTATTGTGACCTTTGTGTTTGTACGCCTCCGTTGCTTGCAGTTTCCCTACTTTTCTCCCTCCAATTTTTCAATCTCCTCTTACTAATCCCTACTGCGGACATGCTTACTCTCCCTTGCTCTCACTTAACCCAAGGGCTTCAAGGTGGTGCCTAAATCGACCGCTGGGCAGATATCTTCACGTTCTAATACAACATGCTCCATCGATTCCCTAGCTTGGCCGCAGCAAGCACATGCTTCATCTTCCTTCTTATATCTCGCCTGACAAGTGCGTATTCTAAGGCATCCTGATGTCGCTTCGAAAAGTAATGAGCTTCCCTTTGAGTTATCATAAATTCTTTTTTTCCCGATTTCGTTTTTTCCTCTCAAGTAGTTACTCACGGCAGGTTTCAATTGGCGCCACCCATGAGATTTTCTCAGCCTCTCTGTCTTTCCGCAGAGAGACGACAGTTAACTGACCCTCAGCGGAGGACGTATCCCTCCCTCTCCTTCCCTTCGTCCGGGCTGCTCTCGCGAAAAGAGAAACCTGCTATGACACGTCAACCGGCTGACACACGGCGCAGCCTCGCATTCCTTCCCGACGCACTATAGCGCATTATCTCCCTTTTTAGTTCTACACCCTCGCCGCTAACACATGCTCGGTCGTTACGTCACCCAACCGCTTTACCCTTTCTCCCCTTTAGAAGAACTGCACCTGTATATACTGTGACGAGAACATATGTCGCCTTGAAAAAGACAAGTCCACTTGTCGAAACGTTGGCTCCCACTTTTAACTTGTACGCGTGTTGTGCATCGTCTTGAATTTCCATCTCCCACATTCCCCACGTTTTCCCCAAACCACAATGCTTTATATAATAATTGTAAGAGGAAACTCTGGCGCTAGGGTCTACGGAAGCTGCAATCGGGGCGGTTCAGCCAGCAAGGGAATTATGGGAAGTACATAGATTTGCCTAAACTTCGTCCTTCTGGCTTGAAACGGCTTCGTGAGTTTGTAAACTCGACCTTTTCAACAATGTACTCTGTGATAAACCATTAAATAAACATTATTAAAACTGTCTGACGACAGGATTCAGACACTGGACATCTAGTACAGAGGCCCGATATTGAAACCATTAGGCCAGGGACGCACGCATCTACAAGCGGCATAGAACGCCCTGACGAATTACGTGCTGGCAAGTCAGCGCGTTGAGACGCTTGGCGCATTTCGACTGGGCCACCTCGACAGGCTGGCCCGCTGCAATTAGCAATTGTGCGCGTTCGCACACAATGTGTTTGCAGTTGCGAGTATGCTGATCAGTGTATATCGTAGCAACCACAAAGCCATTGCGACCGTCGTTACTAACCGACAATAAATGTCTATCACAATTACCAATTACCACAAATTTTCTTACCACGACATTTATAAGTCCGCTGGTCACCCACCTTCGCAGGGCGGAATGGGCTCGAATTTTTAATTGCAAAATTGGCAATTACTCTATTCCTGAAAATGTTCTCGCGATCATATCCTCTAATATCGCGAATATCCTCGCGAATATCCTCGCGAATATCCTCTACTGGATCCTCTCGCGGACACCTCCTACTTTTTGTATGGAATTGATGCCACGGTATGGCATGCTATGGTACGCGGACCCAGTCAAGCCTTTTCAAACTTTTTGTCCGTGCTCCAAACATCTGGCAGACGTAGAATAAAGCTGAATTGAATTGAATTCAATCATGAAATTAACCAATAGCGTTAGTGGGTCTAGCTACTTGCGATGACGCTACATGACAACATTGTGGAGGCGAGAGCGAGCGATTCTTCACTGCTTTTGACGCGAGATTGTAAATTCCACACAGCATGCAACGCAGTAATATTTGGCTCGCATGTTCACAGCAATCTCGACGACAGATCCGTAACTTTGTTTTACTATGTTCAAGAAGTGTTTGAGGCCTCCTTTAAATGTTGACCAACTACATGTCCCCCTGGATCTCTTCGTTTGTCGTGCTGCCATACCATATAAGTTTTCTCCAGCAGTCCTACAGGTCAAAAGGGTGGCACACACATTCTCTGGAGATGATTGTCGACGTTAGTGCAATTATCAATCCATCTTACGACGGGTGTGTAATTGGTGATACGTTTTATATATTATGGTGATTATCGTGAAAAGCTGCACGCACCTATTTGCACATACCCACTGCCAGAAAGCGTGCTAGGCAGTTAGCTCTTGCCCACTGGTAACGAGAATTCGCCCACGTCCTAGTTCCAACAACTGACGCAACTTGGTGTCAGCGTTGAAGGGTGGCACTTTCCTAGTAGCACATACTTAGTGATCCAAGGTGGCATTAAAGGAAAACAGTTATAGATCCACAGGATACCGGAAAGTGAGTGGAGTATACTAAAATTGCTAGTCGCATTAATGTAAAAATAACATAAATTGGACGTGATGAATTCCGTAATTACTCGTGGTCTCTCAACGAAACTCTAAACAACCACTTGGTCTTATTTGCATAGAATGATTGGTGTTCCTTTAAAACTTGGTGCATACGTGTTAGCTGAGAACTTCGTATACCACATAGCCGCCGAGTTTCCCACCCTAAAGTTATATCCAAAATATTCTGCCTCCTTTCCCTCTAATGTTCACGAGCTTTTGAATTTAATTTGCATTGTTAGCTAAAACGACGATTTCACAGGCATACATTAGTGCTGGCAGGCGATTCCTGTACGGTATGCCTAGTCGTCGACAAGTCGAATGAAAGCCTACAAGCCACTTTTGTGAGTGTTCATTTCATTTTCCACAACAACAGTAGTGGTGATAGAGGGGTATTCTTGCAGAAATGACAATTTTCTTCTGTCGTTCCTTCCGAAGTGATCGTTAAGTATTCTCATTATTCACGTAATGAAGAACGACGGCGTGGTCGCACTACTCCAATCTTCTTGATGGAAGTTATGCCGCAACGGCCGTACGCTATAGTATACACGTGTTTGATATCTGGGCCCGCTATCTAAGGACGTCATTTCTATTATTCCGCAATATCAATACAAAGGATAATAAAGAACAGACTAACCCCTTAACAGTTACCTTGTCATAAAGCCGATCTGTGATTCGTCGAAAAGCCCGCCCTCTTCGGCTCACTACTGAAGCTGGAAATTGCACGCTCGAATTCTTATCCGATACAACAGCTACTCGTGACCGTTAAAGGCATGGACAACTTTGTGCTTACCCTCACTCTTTATGCTGGTCATCGGAAATATATGTCGCTCATAGTAGCGTGTTTTCGTTACCGAATAAAAGTCGGCAAGCACTGAAGCCATAACCAGAGTCCTTCAATACTTTTTTCGCCATAGCCATTTGATGGGAACGATTTGCACAGCACCGGTACAGAGAAATACAGACTGATGCTGCTCTTCCAGTTGTCACGTTTATGCACGGCAGTCTTCCCCATTGCGAAACATGCTAACTTGAATAATAGGGCATTTCAAACGTTATTATATTTCGTGGCGCCACACTCAAAGCTCCTAAAATTGGTGCTATAGGTACGGAGCAAACGGGCGAGCTGTCACGGGCTCGTGCGCCTTAGGCAAATTATAATTATATCCAATTATGGCTCATCGGTCGTCGCCCAATACTCGGAGTCTTGTTGAGCACACCAAAACGCCTATCAAAGTCGGGCGGCCATGCCGGTGACTGGTTTTCTTGCAAGAGTGCCGGCGACTTACTGGCCAGCAGTGCTGGCGGTGCGGAGCACAGTGTTTGCTGCGCGGCCACCGTGGCCAGATGGAAGCGGTGCATCGCGTCCCTCTGCTCGCGTGTGCACCTGTCCAGGCTGTCCTGGGGCCGGCACGCAGCTGGCTCGACACTGCGCGAAACAGATCCCGTTTAACACACGGCACCAAGGTAGCGTTCTGCCGACCCGCTGATCTTGCAACATATTTTAGCGAGTCGAGCAAACGTCTCAGCGGTGGATCACATGCAGCTTTCCACAGTGGTCTCAGCTTGCACTAACGTTTAGACTCTTGCGTTTCTCGCCCATGCGGTTGCTATATTTGTCACGGACTTGTCGAGGATCCCGTGAAGTGGAAACGCGATGTATGTGCATTTTTCCACGCCAACAGCCGTCTCCTTAAGAGGTAAGATTTAATCTCTAATGGAGGGAAATCAAGCTTTCTTTCTCGACAACGTTTTGTGACAATTTAACATCACGACACGATAACGACATTAAGCAGTAGACCACAGGAAGGCTCCATGAAATAAACTTCTATTTAGCTATGAGTCTGAAACTCTCATTTCATACATTTCAATGCGCGCCAGCTGTGGTCAGAGTGAGTACAAACAGTTTTTCACTATGCTTCTCTCATTGCAGGTAGATTGAGCTAGCTGTCTTGCACAGTAATTTTTTAGCCCCTTAAAAATAGGGATATAAGCCATCGGAAAAACCAGCATCCTTAAAAGTGTGAAAACTTTTTGCTGTGGTGGCGCCTGGTGTTCCGGATCGAAACAGGACCGCTGTCTGGATCGACGAACCACTTGGGTGTCATGGCGTCGCTGCCGTTAGCTGCCTGTCCAACCATTACTATTATTCATTAACATTAACATTATTTAGCAACGACCAGCGAACGGCAAAATATTTAACGTCTCTGTTATCGCATTGTTTACGATACGTCGATCCGTATTGAACCCGCAGCGTGATGTTACGGATCCATGCTTTCGGGATTTATTTTTTTCAGGTGACGTTAGTTTGTATAGGTGATGGATAGCACGGTCAACGGGTCCTGCGTAACATGACTGCATCGCAGTCCCACCGCATGCTTATGCTCCTTCGTAATGGTCACCGACACAGAAGTTCGTTTCCTCTAATACAATTGGCATCCTTTCGTCCTTCTGGATTGATCTGTGTAGCGCTCGTGCTTGTAGCCATACTTTAAGTTTATTTTATGTTTACTCCACCCTGTATTGGCCTCTGGGCTAACAATATCAATAAATAAATTTAAAAAATGAAAAGACAAGGTGAACTGCGTTAGCAGATGCATCGGCTGAGGAAAAAAAAATATACAGTAGAAATATGGAGCCGCAAAATGAAGAATCATCTATTCATTCACTTACAAATATATACATAGCAACCAAATATGCACGAGGAGGTCTCAAAGCTCTGGCATGTACGGCCTGTACATGCTTTAAAAAATGAAAATCGGGCTAGCGCAGATGCGGCAAAAAGGTAAGGGTGCAACTAAAACAACAGACAAGTGCTAAACCACAGAAAAAAGTGAGCTACATATAATATAAGAAAACGTAACATGTTATACAGAGCTAAGGATTGAAAACTTATTAAAGCGCGGTAAATGACATTGCAGTAAAGCAATCACAAGCCGAGCAACAAGAAAAATAGACTCCTCTTAAAACTGCCTATACTCAGATGCAGCTTAGTGTTAGCAAAAACAGAGTTCCAGAAGAACAGCGTCATGAACAAACAAGCGAATTTTCCGCAATTATTCGTAACTTTAGGCAATATTTCCTTCTTTCTTACACAATAAACAATTGGAATAACCACTCTAACGAAGCTTTGACCCAAAAACCTTTGGTATCCCTTGAAAAGCATTTAATTTGATGTGTTCTGTATCCTGTTAATACTGAATGTTATTGGTTGTCTTTTCTTTATTTCCCAAATGTATGTTTGCTTTGAAAATGAACCAATCTGCCATGGTCTAACCAAGACCGCAGTAAAACAAACAAACAAACAAACAAACAAACAAACAAACAAACAAACAAACAAACAAACAAACAAATAAATAAATAAATAAATAAATAAATAAATAAATAAGCTGATGTAAATCGAATTCCGTTGTGATAAACAAGTTGTTTTCAGCTGAAAATTATTGAGAGAACGTTTGAGTGAAAGTTGGGTGAAAGGAGCTATACACAAGGATTGTCATGCTTGATTTTAATAGCGTATAAATTCTGAGAATCTGATGGTCTCGCAAGAGTACCGATGTGCTACATCGTGATGATCGGAAAGTAATAATGCAGATGGCCTGGCTTTGAAAAAACAAGGTGAGAGTGATAAGTATTACCCCATGACGAAATGCAGTAGATGTAGTAACGGTGAATGAGCGCATGCTGTAGAGAAATCAAGGTTAGCAAGAAAGCTGAACTATGGGCATGCTTTTTAAGCACCCGGATACTATATGCTGCTTTTTGCTTTAGATGTGAGGTATAGAAAGTGACTTCAAGTTAAAATCAAGGACAACCCCAAAAATCGGCAAAGAATAATTAGTAGCCTAGATGGGGTTATCATTGAGAGTTATGGTAAATGTGAAAACACTGTGGACATAGGTTTAGGCGCACATTAAAGAACCACAGGTAGTCCAACTTTGCGGAGTTCCCCACTATGGCGTGCCTCGCAATCAGATCGTGGTTTTGGCACGTAAAACTCTATAATTTATTTTTTTAGCGTTATTGTTCGAATCAATTTCACCTTCTTTTTATGCGCAGTGAAATAGCACGAATACCGTTTTATTGAGTTTAATTTCCAACAACTTGCAACGGTAACAGTGAATGATGTTTTCAACGTCATCATTCTGGCAGCAGTGGCATTACACGACCCATATCTAAGCTTGAATCCTCTGCTTGCGCAGCTGTCCTTGTCGGCCGCTGTTTCTTCAGCGAGAGTCTTCGCACTGCTGCCCCGTCACTCTGCTTTCCTGGATGGCGATGAACCATCCACACGGGGTGAACCTGCAACTGCGTAGCCACATCGTGGTCTGCTGTTGGCATCGGCAAAATCACCTCTGGAGATCGTTGCTATCACGGCGTGCCTGCTCTTCACTGGCAGCAGCGGCCTTGCACGACCCACATCTAAGCCTGAATCCTCTGCTTGTGCAGGTATTCCTACGCTGACCTTATTTTTTCTCTTTTTCTGCCACTGCTGCTGCTGCTGCCATCAACCATGCTTTTTTTCTTTTCTTCTGTCTGAGTATGTGTTCAATACCCATACCATGCCAACGAATGCAGAACTGTAAAAAAATTGAGGGACTATTTAAGATAAAATTAACAACATGGCTAAAGGCACCTATGAACTCATATTTGGTAATAAGATCTTGCTGAGAATGAAGGAGTCTAGGATTGATGTTGTTGAGCTCAAGAAAGGAGTTGATTCTTTGAGTACAAGTGCTGAGTTCTCGAACGGACTTGCTTAGGAACTGCGAAACGCTAATCGCTGAGAACAAGCAATTCAAATCACCAGAACCACTGACTGATTCGCAAGGTTGAGGAGCTTGAGCAGTACTCTCGCTTTAGCAATGTCGAGATCAAGGGCGTTCCCTACTCCCAAGGAGAGGACTGTGTAAATGATAAAAACAGTAGTGGGCAGAATTGGCTGTCCCGTATCGCCTAGCGATCTGGACATTGTTCGTCGCGTACCCGCCAGATCAAATGACAAGAAAAACATAATCGCTCAATTAAACTCTAGAGCTAAGAAGGCTGACTTTGTTAGCAAACCACGTAAAGGCAAACTTTGACATAGCGACATTGCATTCTCTGGCCCTCTCAACGCTCACGCTTTTGCAAAAGACCACCTAACCCCATATAACAAGGCCTGCTTTTCGCAAACTCTAACACTGAAGGAAGAAAGAAACTGGATGTTCCTATGGGCTGACAACTGCCAAAGCAAGGCTAGGAAGACTACTAACAGCAAATTTGTGCGCATCCGAGAGGAATCTGACCTAAGCAAAATATACGAGAGCTCCTTCTTTGACCAAATGACATAACAATTATGACTTCTTTAGTTAAAGCCGATGAAGTGAATTACTGCTTAAGCGTACTTCATTCCATCATTCATTTCAATGCAAGGGGTTTTCGTAAACACTTCGATGCAATCAATAATTTACTCGCATTGCTAACTTGTTCGTTTGCATTTATTGCCATAACTGAAACTTGGTTATCCGACGATGACAAAAATTTGTATTGCTTCCCTAACTATATATCGGAATACTGCAATAGACTAACGAGCAATCACAGCGCTGCAGTCATATATGTTTCTTCTAATATTGCTTGTCGAAGACATGACCTATGCTTAACCGTTACTGATTGCGAATCTGTTTGAATTGAATTCAGTAACTCCTTTCTTGCTCAAGACAACAAGATTTCATATTTCGCTGCATTTACCGTTCTCCTTCATCATCAGTTAACGAATTCTGTACCAATAGTGATAATATCTTGCATACCGTATCACTAGAAAACAAAGATGTTGTTATAATGGGTGATATAAACATTAACTTACTCGATGAAGCATCACCGATCTGTATTTACTATACTAGTTTGTTCCATAGGTACGGATATGATTGCTTAATTGACGTGCCCACACGCGAAGCCTCTAAGGGCACTGGCACACCTATTGATCATTATCTTTCTAACTTGCTCTATTCACCAGACGCGAAGTTTTGCAGATCGACATCAGTGATCATTACCCCCTGCTCTTACGCTTTAATTATAATGTACCAGCCTGCCTACTTTCACATACTAAACATGTTCTGGACAAAGACCGCTTCATAACCGCTGTTAATACAAATTGGTGTGAAACAAGATCACTAAACGATGCTGAGAAAGCCCTTTCCACATTTTTTCACTAGTTGTATAATACTCACGACAGTTCACCTTCAAAAATAAATGTAAAAATACCGTGGCATTTTGTCACAAGCCATAAATCTCACAGCACTTATTAGTAGCATTACGCAAACGGGACAACTTATGCCTGCAAAAGAAATTAAGATCGTCGTGCGCGCCACGCAGAGGGCTTGATATTTCCAAGGCAGGAGCTGCATGCGGGGCTACTGCCATCATGGCGGCAGCTGGAATTGAGAAGGCAGGTCGAGCTGAGCATATGGCGTGTCCCACTACCCAGCAGAACATTATGGTGCTCAGCACTCCGAGCGGGAAGCGAGCGGAGAAGTGTGCTCGAATTCCAGCTATCAACGTCCAAGGCAAAATATACGAAGTGAGCGCTTACGGAAGGACCACCCACGACACAGTGAAGGGCGTGATCAGGGGCACAGCGCTCGAAGACAGTGAAGCCGAAATAATGCAGCAGATCGTTATCGAGTACAGCCCCATCGCCGCGGGGGCGAAGCGTATCGGGAACACGACAGTAATCGTAGTGTTTAACGGTATCAAGGTTCCCAAGTGTGTGCGTTACGGATCCACGCTGTACCCGTGCTGTCTTTTACAGGAAGCAAGTATAAGTTCGCAAAGTATGCGCCAAGGTCGGCCCCAGGCGCGACGTGTGCCCCACACCGAAAGTATGTTTGCCTTGCATGCGGTGTTTCTAATCCTAGAGAGGGCCACAAATGTCCCCAAGTGCAAGCTCTGCGGCGAAGAACACCCCACCGGGGACCGCCTCTGCAGAGCCAAATACAGGGTTCCATACGTCGTGTGGCGACGGCGATGGGAACGTCGTTACGCTGAAGAACAGCAAATGCAAGCATTCGAATGAAGCTCGTTTCCACGCCTTGGACACTCACACTCGCGCAGTGCTTCCCGTAGCGGATCCCGCAGCGCGCCGCGCCATGCCTCACGCCACGCTGCCCGTCATGCCTCGCGCAGCGCATCCCGCGGCCGTGACTCATCTTGCAGGAACAGCTGCGGCGCTAAGCGATCGCGCTCCCGTGACAGAGTCAGCTGGACCAACGCAAGGGCGAATAGCGCCACTAGTGGCCGAAGCACTCCGAGCAGCTGGCAGGCGTGGATTACCAGCCCCTACTACAAGGAACTCGAACAACTCCGCGCAACCAACGCGACACTGGCAGAAACCCCGCGCCGGCTTGCCCAAGAGCTAGCCGAGCTCAAGAAAGAACTCCAAGCACAGCGAGCCCAACCTAGCACTGGCTCAGCTCAGTCACCCGCGATATCTACACCCATCGTTATTCCCGAGCAGAACACCGACACTCCACACCAAGGCACACAATCGATGGACACAACTCAAGACGAGCCCCAGGAGGAGAAGACCACTGACCCAACTCTCAAGAAACGAGCACGCACCTAGAGCCACAAAACAAACCACTCTTTGCAGCAGCAACTTTATTTTCTGAAGCAATAAAGCGTGCAATGGCGCGGCGTCGGCCGACAGCTTGCCGGCGAGATGCGGAAGCACGCGCGAGCCCATGTGAACTAGGGGCGGTCGGCGCACGGCAGGCATAGCTTTGGTTACAGAAAGAAAAAGAAGACCCGTTCATTTTCCTAGTCCGCACGAACTGTTTTATAAGACTTCCTCGGTAATCTTTCACTGGGATGTTGGTTTCCAAGCATGAAATCTCAGAGCACATCAAAATAACCTTACTGTGCGTGCACGAAGAAAATGTTGATTTCGTCCATTCGCACTAGTTGACTGTCTCTAACGTGCACCTGTAACTGCTGTCCCAGTTTGATCGTGGGTGCCGAATTCGTCATCGTGCGCTCGCTCGAAACAAAATATTGTGAACATACAACTGATGGCGTCCAGTTATTTATGTTTACGCTGCCAATTCGAAGTGGGCGCTTGTGTGCAACCGCAGCGACGGAGTCTACGAAGTCGCCGCGTTTGAAGATGGAGTTCGCGTTCGCTTCCGAAAGATAATTTTGCAGCCAGATGCAGCACAATGGTAGCCCGCTGACCACGAGTTATCTGCCATCGCAGCAATCACAGACGGAACGCTTTAGAATCGCCCTAATTCGCAATAACACCGCTACCGTTCTAGGCTGCCGGTGGGGAAAACGACGGTCTGCACATACCAGTGCGAGGAGGAGAGCGCCCCGGCGCGCTGGTTTGAGGCTGCGTTGCTCCTCGCCGATAAAACGGTCTACATATGGTCCCAGAGACCTGTTCAGTTGACATCTGGATACTATTTTTATCCCATTACCATTATCGCGTACGATGTTCCCTTTGAAATGGGCACGGCTCACCCGCACATCTCTTCGTAGAAGAGACTGAATTTCCTGTGGGGCTGTCCGTAAAGTAGGAGCAGGGCCCTCGCCATGTCCATGCTCTGCGTCATGCACATTTCGTGCAGTTGGAAAGGACACTCCTCCAGGAACGGATCCACCGGCCCTGCGAGCACAAGCGGCACATTTACACAGGATTCGCATAAAACTCTTAAACTAGGTTGTTTTGCGCCTAGCTCCTTGCCATAAGAGCCTATTTTTGAGCAGCAAGGACAGAGTGTTTCATTTCTATGGATTGATTCACGGTATATACACAATGTTGTAGGCGACCTAAACTATTTATGCCATGGAAATAGATGTTTTTCTTTAATTCGCATACTCGCACCTCCCTCATGCCTAAAAAGTAACGAACTTCCTTATTTCTCTCGAAAATAACTGTCTTCGATCGCAACTCAAGTAGCTAAACATATAACAAAGTTACATTGACACCAAGGCTACGAATATTGAAGTTGGAGGGCGCAGGTGACAATGATGACCTGAAGTAAAGTGTGCCAAGGTATCACAAAGCATGACGTCGAGGACGGATATCTACAGAGGAGGCAGTATGACAGAGCTCGAAAAATGAGAGTAAGACGCAATGCCTTCATAAAAATTGGAGATAATAGCAGAAGAATAAGCAGATATAAATAATGCATTTATTTCTTCAATACACCTTGCCTGTATTTCAGCATTTCGCAAAGAGCATTAGTGCAATGATATTGCAATGTAAAAAAACATAAAAATAGGCCCCCATAACGTAAAACTATTCTAATATGTTTGTATTCCAATCTCCTGACGTCAAATTTGCGTTACCGCCGACGCAAGCCTAGGGCGGTGACTCGCGGAGTTGTCTGAACAGGCCAATCAAACGCACTCCTCGTTTATAGGAAGTTACTTCTGTTTGCTTTAAAAATTAATAGCATTGCCTGCACGGAGCAGCTTATCTTATCTAATTGGCTGATAAGAAGTGAGGAGCGCGCTCAAGTGCAGAGTGATTCGATGGGGTCGAGATAGTGCACTGAAGATTGGTAAACGGGTGAAAAGGGTGGTGCCGGCGTCTGCTATCGGTTAGTTTCCAGTTTTCCCTTACTTAACTTGTGGTGGCTGGTCGAAAATCGCGGCGGCATGCAACGGAAGGTTAAGAGTTCAGTTAAACAGGATCCTCAGCAATGTTGGCTGAGCGAGGTGACAAACGTGCCGAAAGTGCTCGAAAACGTTACACGGCAACGCAAAAAGTTTTATTATACGCAAATAAACCCATGCTCTCCGGCAGGTGCAAGTAGCCAATGCCTGAGGGATCGGCGGCAGCCATCTTTTATTTCTTTCGAAACAGTGCAGCCTGTGGCTATTCAGAGAAAAGTTCAGTTTTGTTCGGCATATTATTGGATCTTTAATGTGCACACGTCACTTTGACGCGGTGCGTTTTCGCAGTTTTGTGACGTCGCGTGACAGGCAGGTGGAGTGGGTGCAGCCCGAGAACTTTTGACCAATAGCTGAAGGCCAATAGCGAAAAGGCGTCGAATCAAAAATAACAATATTTCTTTTGTTCTGTCCACTCATGCATAATCAGAGTGTACACGTCATATCAGATGGGGAGCTCTCTCGGTTTGCGGGACGTCGCGTGACTGACAGGCGAAGTGGGGGTGGCCCAAAAATGCTCTTTGACCCACTGCGGAGGGTTGATTAAAGAATTGGAATGAAAAAGTTTGGAATAGGTTTACATTATAGCACCCATAATTTAGTAAAATTATCAAAGGATATCAGCAATACATGCATGAAACAAAACAGACAACGTAGGCATGAATTCGAGCAGTTTAGGCAAATCCATATTCGGTTTTAAGATTAAAATTTTCTATTTGGTCATCCTCATTGTCGTTGAAAAGGAAAGCATATAATCAGTGTGCTTTGCGAGCACTAACCTACGGGGACAAAGCTTGGAGGATGAACCGCGCGATGAACGATGGAACGGAAAATCGTGGGCGTAGCTTTAAAACAACACAAAAGAAAACGGGAGTACGGAGGGAACAAACGCGGGTAGCTAAACTTACCTTGGGGTTAATTGGTCCTGAATGAGCAGTATATACCTCTAAAGCAATCTTGGCCACGCCACAGAGCTGGTGGATGTATTATCGTCCAATTAGTAACCTGTAAGTAGCCCCTAAGCAGACGACGCGTGGGTGGTAGCGGCTATGACGAAGGTCCAAGCACGTTGCCTCTGAGATTTTTTACCGCGCCGCGAGCGCCACCCAGTCTCACAGGTCATGCTGAGAAGCAGCGTATTGTAAGTCATGCGTCAGTTCCAGCGAGGGGGAATGACGTCATTCTTTTTTCAGTGTCGCTGTCGAAAACGGCCAGTTTTGTGAGGTTTTCGTGGCACTTTCACTCACATTTGCCACGTAAGCGTAAGACTGCACGGATGCTCCTCAACATCAGCGCCACCTTAAGATATGTTTTTTACGCATTCCAAAATGTTGTTGCCACTTACCTTTAAAGGACCCATCACCAGGTCTGATAATTTTGAGCTGACAAGCGCAAAACATACATTGCGCGATAAAGATCGTATCTGCAAAGTATTCCATCGCTACACACCGCGGAAAGGCCTGAAATTTCAAACCGAACGCCATTTTTACTTCTCCTCGCGGCCGCCACGCTCCAAGCCAAAGGATGACGTACTCGTGCACCCGCGCCTACGCACTGGGGTCCGCAGTGTGACGTTGCTCGTGGTGACACGTGACTTCGAGAATTATTCAAGACAACATCTGTTGTCTCTGTGATCTGCTGCTTGAATTGACGAATTGTAGTTTAGAAAAATAAAAACACACAAGCGGAATGTCTGCGTGTTTTTTGTTTTACTTCGCACTGAAGCAAGTGAGATGTACTTCCGCTTCGTCTGCTTGTTACTACGGTCGTGCGGTCACGTGCGCAGGTACGGAAACTATGCCATTTTCTACAGTGTTCCAGCGCGTGATCGTGCTCAGCGATCCGCTTGTTCTGCCTCAGTATTCGTGTAGCACTGAATTATACCGCTAGTCATGTGTCTTTGTGCACAGCGTGCAAAATCGTGCGCTGCCCGAACCGATAACAGCTCGCGCGTAACGCCGCCAGCAGAAGTGCGCATCGCCGAAAAAAAAAAGCGAGAAAAAAAGTTAGAGCAGGGCCCGTGAAGTATGTGTCACGCGATCCTCGAGGTCCGGCATGGGTACAGTGAACTAGAAGTATATTTTCTAGTGCACTGTAGGCATGGGAGAACGCAGGGAAGGAATTTCGCTTGCGGAGGCTAGACGGGGCGAGTGGAGAGAGAGTCTCGCTTTGCAGTGGAGCTCGCCTCCTGAACTCACGGGTTCGCGGCGCTGAAATAATTCTACCTTGGCTATTAATAAGCCGATTTGAAAAATGTCTGCGGCAGAGCGCTCCCTAGAGGAAATGTAACTTCCAGCGTATAACCAAAATTTGCTATGGAGCCTGGTGAGGGGTCCATTAAGAGAAAGTAGTGGAGTTGGTCGTGTCTTGTAATGGGCGCGTAGAGCAGACAACCAAATGTCGATTGGAAAACAGTGTATGGCCGCAACAGAGGCTTGCAGAGGTTTAGGTGCTGCGATGAAATGGGAAAATCTGCACGCATAAGGTGGTGTCGGATGACGCAATACAGTAGGAATTGGAGATGTTTGGAAGAGACCCTCGTCCAGCGGAAGACACAAATAGGCTGATGGTGAGGTACTATTCTTACGGACATCACTCTCTGAACATCGCAATACTTGGTTTCCGGTTGCCGGCTCTCTATTACGCTGCAGGACAGACCTCCACCTTGAGTAGAACCCCATACAAAAACAAAATACGACGACACGTAAGCACTTATTATGAGTTGTGAATGCGAAAGCATTAATGTCCAATTGAACGCCGTTTAGCGTTCCTTCGAGTTATGCATAAAATCCTCCCGGGAAAGCGAGCGTGTTAAGACGCTTGGCTAACGTCTCCGGATGGCACAAAGCCGGCGCATTTTATTCCGTGACGTCACGCTACCTCGTACGACTGCCGTAGAATCTAATGGGGACGCTCCCGAGTAAGCTGCGGTGATTTTGATGTCATCGCTTTCGCCACGCCGGGCTTGGCAATGAAAATTTCGGTCCAAATAGCATAACGTCATAAAACAGGGTGCACAGGCCTGCTATTTAGGAGGCGTTGGTATAGGCCAGTGGGCAAAGCGTGCGGTCGTAGGTGCGAAGCTCACCACCGCCAATGTTCTTTATTTCGAGTTTATTGTTTTTAATGAATTAATTTCTTTATACCGATTGCCGAGGTGAAGTTAGAACGCAGGCGAGAGCTCGTGCGGTCAAGGAACGCGCGGATAAGAAATGCTTCCGACTGTGCCGGTGACGTGGCGTCGCGGCGATGCCCTCTCCACTCACGCAACACGTGGCGTGCCATCGCGGCAGCAGGTGTCTGCTTTCGCCGCCCGCTCTGTTCAGCCGAGGCGCTGTTGCGTTTCGCCTGCGACACGCGGGTTTGCCGGCGCGACTGCGGCGGGGCGGCAGACATTTTGGCCCGTTCGGCGTCGCCGCAACGCTCCCCGCCAGGCGTTGCCAGGCGTTTCCAGGCATGTTCCGATGCCACGTGTCTTCATGTGCGTGTGTGAGTGTATGTGCCATTGTGCCCAAACCAGGCGATGCGACAGCAGGGGTCACCCTCTCCTTCCAGTCATTGTGCCCGAACCAGGCGATGCGAAAGCAGGGGTCACCCTCTCCTTCCAGTCTTTGTGCCCGACCGGCGGCAGTGTGCGTCACCTTAGCCCATTGTACAATCACGTGCTCGTCTATTGAGGGGTTCCTTCTTGCCCTCAACTGCGAGAGTATAAAAACAGCTGCCCCCGGACGCCAAAAGGAGGGCTCCGATTTCTTCTGTGGAGTAAAGTGCTCTCCCGTCTCTCTACTTCGGTCAACCTGACCACCAACTCTTTGCGATGTTAAAATAAACAAGTTGTTTTGTTGTTACCAGTCGACTCATGCTTTGCCGGGACCTTCGGATGCTTCCAGTTGTACCCCAGGCCGCCAGGCCAACGCTACCCTTGGGGCTTGCGACCCAGGTACAACCACGGGCGTCAGCGCCGAGTTCCCAACAGGTCGTACCATCGGTGCGATCCAAAACATCTGGTGGCAGCGGTGGGATCGCCTCCGACTCCAAACAACTGTCTGCCAGCGGTGAGATCGCGACAACGGAGGCCAGCAGCGAAGAGATGCAGTTGACTGTATGCTGAGCAGCTCAACGACGATCCGGGAGCAGTGCAACGAGCCCTGTGTGATGACTGGTTGCCTGCAGCGGAACGACTGCGCTGGACTCTTGGCTGCGAGGTTTGGTGAGTGCGGGACTTTCTTCTTCTGAGCTTTGCCAGGCTTTTGTTAGTGTCAGAAACAGAGCTGGTAATTGTGGTTGTCGTTGCTGCCGGGTTAGTTTGCGGCAAGACAATAGTAAGCAGTAGAGAAAGCAGCATTCAGAGCAGCCATGGATTTGAAGTCGTTGCGCAAACCGAAATTGTTGGAGCTTGCAAGAGAGTTGGGTCTGGATGTCTCGGACAAACTCAGAAAACCAGAACTGCTAAAGGCTATTCTTGAGTTAGAGGCTGAGGATGACGAGCTGTCGGAATGCCTTGAGACTATTGAGGAGAGGTCAAAAAGACAGGAGCGCGAACTTAAAGAGCAAAAAGAGAAACAGGAGCGCGAACTTAAAGAGCAAAAAGAGAAACAGGAGCGCGAACTTAAAGAGCAGAAAGAAAAAGAAGAGCGCGAACACGCTTTGGAAATGAAGCGTCTCGAGGTAGAGATGGAACGCGCTCGTAATGGAAGTCAGGCACACGGTGCAGGAGAACGAGTATTGTTCAAAATGTCTGACCTGATGCGGCCGTTTAAGCTTGGAGAGGACATTGGTTTGTTCCTGGTTAACTTTGAGCGAACGTGCGAGAAGCAGGGGTTCTCTCGGGAAACGTGGCCACAGCGCTTGCTCACTTTGTTACCCGGCGAGGCGGCCGACGTAGTCGCTCGCTTGGATAGAGAGGAGGCAGAGGATTTCGACACAGTGAAATCGAGTCTTCTAAAAAAGTACCGGCTGTCTGCGGAGGCGTTCCGTCGGAAGTTTCGGGAAAATGAGAAAGGCAGAAGTGAGTCATATACAGAGTTTGCGTATAGGCTTATGTCAAACATGCAGGAGTGGCTCAAAGAAGAGAAAGCGTTTGGTGACCACGATAAAGTTCTGCAGTGCTTCGGGCTAGAACAGTTTTATAGTCGGTTACCGGAGAACGTGCGATACTGGGTCTTGGATAGGCCAGACGTTTGTACGGTGGCTAAAGCCGCTGAGCTAGCCGAAGAGTTTGTGACGCGTCGGGCTCGCGGAGCTAAGGACGGTCAAAAGGGTGAATTTGGCTCGAAGTTTGAGAGGCCGAAGTTCACACCCATGAGAGCAAAGGGGAACACGCGTAGTGCGGATGCGAGTGGAAGCAGTGCGACCGAACCTAAGGAGACGGCGGCAGCCGAAGCCGAACGCAGAAAGCGGTTCGAGATGAGGCAAGCGCGCGTTTGTTATACGTGCCAGAAGCCGGGTCACTTTTCGGCGTAGTGTCCGGAAACAACACCAAAAGTTGTGTTTTTTTCAATAGGCAGCACTGACGAGAACATGAAGCTTCTCGAGCCTTACATGCGAGACCTCCTCGTGAACGGGAAAGAGTGCCGAGTGCTTCGCGATTCCGCAGCTACGATGGATGTAGTTCACCCGTCTTACGTAGAACCCCATATGTTCACGGGCGAGTGCGCGTGGATCAAGCAAGCCGTGGAAGCTCATAGCGTGTGTCTGCCAGTAGCAAAGGTGCTTATTGAAGGACCTTTCGGAGCGCTTGAGACGGAGGCGGCAGTGTCATCTATGCTGCCCCCCCAGTACCCGTACCTATTTTCAAACAGGTCCGATCACCTCCTGCGCGAGAAGCGGCTTTTGTTTGGTGAAGCTAGTGTTCAGGCCTTAACCAGATCGAAGGTTCGGGAGCTCGCTGCAAAGGCGGTAGTTGCGGGGCCGACGTCATCAAACAACGAAAAAGGGTCAGAGGCGCAGCAAGCTGATATTCAGAGCACGCCCGAACTGAATAAACTTGAGTCTGTAACGTTAAAGGCACCAGATACCGGAGAGGAAAATCCCGATGCGGGAAAGTTAGAAGAGCTATCTACTGATTTGCTCATCGCGCCTACGTCAGACGGACTTGATAGGTTGCTAAAAGTCAGACGGTCGGCTTTGATAGCCGAGCAAAAGAAGGATGGCAGCCTAGAAAACGTGCGCTGCAATGTCAAGGAAGGTATCGCCCGGAAAAATGCGCGTTTTGTGGAAAGAGGTGGAGTCCTGTACCGGAAGTATCTAGACCGCCGAGGAGTGGAGTTCGATCAGCTGATCGTTCCTCAATGCTATCGTCAGGATCTGTTGCGCTTGTCACACGGGGGTTCGTGGTCCGGACACCTAGGAGTTAAGAAAACTAAGGACCGTCTCTTGCAAGAGTACTATTGGCCAGGGTGTTTTCGGGACGCAGACCATTTCGTGAGGACATGTGACACCTGTCAGCGGGTAGGCAAACCAGGGGACAAATCGAGGGCGCCGTTGAAATTGGTACCTATCATTACGGAGCCTTTTAGACGGCTCGTTATTGATACAGTGGGACCTCTGCCGGTAACAGCCACGGGGTACAGACACATTTTGACTGTGATCTGCCCAGCGACAAAGTTCCCTGAAGCAGTGCCGCTTAAAGAACTCAGCTCAGTTGAGATAGTCAATGCACTACTGTCCATATTTGCGCGAGTTGGTTTTCCTGCGGAAATCCAATCAGATCAGGGCACAGTGTTTACTAGCGCTTTGACGACAACTTTTCTCGAAAGGTGTGGGGTAAAGCTGCTACACAGCTCAGTGTACCACCCACAGTCGAATTCCGTTGAGAAGCTCCACTCCGTCATGAAGCGCGTGTTGAGAGCGTTGTGTTTTGAACATCGAACTGACTGGGAGCTGTGTCTGCCTGGGGTGATGTTTGCTTTAAGGACCGCGCCGCATGCGGCTACGGGGTTTTCGCCAGCTGAACTGGTGTACGGTCGCTCGCTTCGATCTCCGCTTCGCATGCTTCGAGAATCGTGGGAAGGTAGGGGCGACGACCCAGTCGTGGTGGAGTACGTACTTAAGCTCCTCGAACGCTTAAGAAGGGCACAGGAGTTGTCAGGTGAAGCAATGACAAAGGTCCAGCAGAGGGCCAAGGTTTATTATGATCGGACAGCCAGGGCCCGTCGTTTTGAGGTGGGCGATGAGGTCATGATATTGCGCACATCGCTAAACAACAAACTAGACGTGCAGTGGGAGGGCCCAGCACGAATTGCTCAGAAACTGTCGGACGTTAACTACGTGGTAAGTCTGCCAGGAAAGCGGAAAGCACAGCAAGTTTACCACTGTAATCTGCTCAAACCTTATAGACAAAGGGAAGCAGTGGTGTGCATGATGGTAAACGTTCCTGAAGAGCTTCCGGTCGAGCTTCCGGGACTAGGCTCAGTGACGAACAGGGAAGACACCGGTCAAGTCATTAGTGACCTTATCAGTAAAGCACCGCTGTCGCCCGAGCAGAAAACCGAACTACACCAGCTATTACAAGAGTTTCAAGGTCTGTTCTCTGAGAGGCCTGGTAGGACTTCTGTACTTACTCATGATATAGAACTTACCTCCCCAGAGCCAGTACGATCCAAGGCGTATCGGGTGTCACCCCGCCAGAGCGATATTATGGAGGCTGAGGTAAAGAAAATGCTACAGCTCGGTGTTATTGAGGCAGGTGAGAGTGATTATACCTCCCCTTTGATTTTAGTTGAGGTACCGGGCAAGGAACCTCGTCCTTGCGTCGACTACCGCAGGCTTAATTCCATCACTAAGGATCAAATTTATCCGATCCCTAACATCGAGGAGCGCCTTGAGAAAGTTAGTAGCGCTCAGTTTATTTCCACCCTAGATCTTGTCAGGGGTTATTGGCAGGTTCCACTTACAGAAGAGGCTAGTAGGTATGCGGCGTTCATTTCACCAATGGGAACATTCCGTCCTAAAGTGTTGAGTTTTGGTTTGAAGAACGCGCCATACTGTTTTTCAAGCCTCATGGATAAAGTGTTGCGGGGACAGCAAGAATTCGCTTTACCGTATCTAGACGACGTAGCGATATTCTCCGCATCCTGGTCTGAGCATATGGCACACTTGCGGGCAGTGCTAACCCGCCTGCGCGAAGCGGGCTTGACAGTCAAGGCTCCTAGTGCCAGTTAGCACAGGCCGAGGTTGTCTACCTCGGTCACGTGATTGGTCAGGGTCGTCGCCGCCCCTCTGAAATAAAAGTAGCCGCTGTGCGAGACTTTCCGCAACCGCGCACAAAGACCGATATTCGGTCGTTCTTAGGTGTCGCCGGCTACTATCAGAGGTACATCCCCAGGTACTCTGATATCGCGGCTCCCCTGACGGATGCTCTAAGAAAAACAGAGCCCCAAACAATCGTCTGGGACGAGACAAAGGAAAGAGCGTTTAGCGCCCTAAAGAGTGCCCTAACAAGCCAGCCTGTGCTACGATCGCCAGACTATACAAAAGGGTTCATTGTTCAGTGCGATGCTAGTGAGCGGGGCATGGGCGTTGTACTGTGCCAACGGGAAAAGGGAGAAGTAGAACACCCCGTCCTGTATGCTAGTCGTAAGCTGACCAGTCGTGAGCAGGCGTATAGCGCCACCGAGAAAGAGTGTGCATGTCTCGTGTGGGCCGTTCAGAAATTGTCATGCTATCTAGCCGGCTCGAGGTTTATCATTGAGACGGATCACTGCCCTCTCCAATGGCTGCAGACCATCTCTCCCAAAAATGGCCGCCTCCTGCGCTGGAGCCTCGCTTTACAACAATATTCCTTTGAGGTGCGTTACAAAAAGGGGAGTCTCAACGGTAACGCCGATGGCTTAAGTCGAAGCCCCTAACGTAGGAATCAGCCTCAAAATTGTTTGTTACTGATGTTTTTCTTCCTGAGGCAGGATTTTTTTTTAACATATTGCTTTTGTTTAGTGTTTCAAAGTGATGATATGCTTTCTAGTGCAATTTTTCAATTTGTGGACGCGTTCTGAGTGATGCTAGACTACTGTAAGGAACTAGGCAGTGGTATAAAAAGGGGAAAGAGCCTGGCAGGGCTTTGTGAGGGTTGTGCCGTGCTTGCTGACTGAGCGGTTGAGTTTCAGCGTAGTTCTAACGCTTGCCGGGAACGAGAACAAAAATGTGAACTCTCCCGAAGTCACTTTGCAGTGTCCCGTGCGAACCTGAACGAGAGAACGAGGCCTTCTCTGTGCGCTGCGCTCAAGAAACGTCGAGGGACGCCCGACATCGGTTATGAGCATCATCGAGCGACATCCCTCCGGACAGCGGATGCAGTCCCCTGTCCATCGGGATCTCCTTCCCCCGGCGGGGCGGTCTGTTGCGTTTCGCCTGCGACACGCGGGTTTGCCGGCGCGACTGCGGCGGGGCGGCAGACATTTTGGCCCGTTCGGCGTCGCCGCAACGCTCCCCGCCAGGCGTTTCCAGGCGTTTCCAGGCATGTTCCGATGCCACGTGTCTTCATGTGCGTGTGTGAGTGTATGTGCCATTGTGCCCAAACCAGGCGATGCGACAGCAGGGGTCACCCTCTCCTTCCAGTCATTGTGCCCGAACCAGGCGATGCGAAAGCAGGGGTCACCCTCTCCTTCCAGTCTTTGTGCCCGACCGGCCGCAGTGTGCGTCACCTTAGCCCATTGTACAATCACGTGCTCGTCTATTGAGGGGTTCCTTCTTGCCCTCAACTGCGAGAGTATAAAAACAGCTGCCCCCGGACGCCAAAAGGAGGGCTCCGATTTCTTCTGTGGAGTAAAGTGCTCTCCCGTCTCTCTACTTCGGTCAACCTGACCGCCAACTCTTTGCGATGTTAAAATAAACAAGTTGTTTTGTTGTTACCAGTCGACTCATGCTTTGCCGGGACCTTCGGATGCTTCCAGTTGTACCCCAGGCCGCCAGGCCAACGCTACCCTTGGGGCTTGCGACCCAGGTACAACCACGGGCGTCAGCGCCGAGTTCCCAACAGGTCGTACCATCGGTGCGATCCAAAACAGCGCGCACGTGACGTGGCGTTGCAGCGAATGGGAATTTAGGCGCAGTTTCGCTGCTACAGACGCTGGCTTATTCGCTCAATGGTTCACTTGATGATCAATAAATGAGTTAAACCGAACCGGTAGGCTGTGTACGATAAACATGTGCCTAGCGGAAGTTTCTCGTGCAAGTAGGCAACATTTTTAACGAGAAACAGACGTGGCGACGCCACGCTCAATTTCCTGCAACAACTTTCTGTCAAGTTGTTCTGGGCGTTGCACGTGATTCGAACCAAACGTGCCAAAAATTGATTGATTATTTGGTTCTCATGGCACAAGCGCTATTTCTGGCTAAAAAGCGCCGAGGATTTTACAAAAAAAATAATTGCGCACTACAAGCGAAAGTGACAAATGGAATATTGTTCACAGTCGTGAGTTATTCAGAATATTTTTGTAGTACATTTATTTAGAAAACCTGTTATGCTCATGCAATTGCGAAAGTTTTAATTATTTGTCTTAAGACAAAGTTTGTATTTGGAAAAGCTGTCGAGCTTTGAATAAAGTTTTCTCTTCTAATTTATCTTTGAAGCGATACATTTTCATCGAGTTCTAAAGAAAAAGCCAGAGAGACATCAAACGATGACGTCACTACTCATCAGCACGCCTGGAGTGCAGAACTGTCTATTGCATGTTCAACAAAGGACGCCGGAATAGGCACAATCAAAATTGCTACCAACCAGAACGGAATCGAGGTTACTGTATAGGGCTACTTATAACATGAAGGCTCCTATAAAAAGCCAGGACAGAAAAAAAGTCACAGGCCTGCCCGGCACACGCAGCACAGTCACAGCGTCAGCTGGAGGAACGGCTCCACAGGAGCTCAGTTTTCGGCATCACGACGCACTACATGTCTTCGCGGCAAAGTTTTTTTGCGCCGTTGTCACGAAAGAGATCTGAACTGTCCGCCCGGCGTCGAAGGCGGGCTGCGGCTCGTCCTGATCTCTGCACAGCGGCGTGCTCAGACCGATGTTGCCTGGTTGCGGTCGCGCGCGTAGCTCTAGGAATCGTTTCTTCAGGTTCGTCCCTTGCGAGGAGGCGCCATAACGTGTACCGAAGCGTAAACACATGCACCCAAACTACGGGGCGCACATGTCACATCCCTTTACCTGGCACGGTACGTTGCCGTTGATCATTGTAAAGATAATGATGGCGTCCCATTCGAAACCGTATGGCGAGAAATAGTCACCTAGTCTGCTAGGTCCAGGGTCAGCTACATGCAGCATACAACGCTATATAAAAGTGCTACACGTCGGGACATGTTGAGAAATATAGCGGAACTGCAATGCAATTTTTAGACGTATCGACTCTACGCGGTGCGCATGTCAAGTACCACAATGCGATGGTACTAATGATGAGGCTGATTTAATGCATTCCATTTGAAACGGGACGGTAGAAAACAGCCACATAGCCTGCTTGAATCAATCAGATATCTCGTACATATTTGTCATTACATCAATATTTATACATCTCCACAAACTTCTTTTCCTTCGTCAATACTTTCTATCTACCTTGCACCGCTACCTATGCAGCTGCCACATGGCGTGCCACCTGGTAAAATAATATGCAACAGCAATGCAAAGGGCGCACGCGTACACGCTATGCGGCGCAAATATCACACTGCAAGGCAAGTTGCACGATGCAATGTCAATGATGATGATTTGCTGGCATCCCCATTGAAACGCGACGGTGATATAGCCGCCTAGCCAGCGTGATTTAATCAGATACACAACTAATATTTTTTTCTACCATTCTTATATACCTCTCCTTAAACGTATTTAAGTGCAATGAAAACGTGCACCTGTCGCAACGCAGCGCGCATGCCACAGCGCGTATGCCACAGCGCGTGTCTCCGCCCGCGCTAGAACCCGTTTATAGGGCATTTTTCCGTTGCATGCCAGCTGGCGTGGCTCAGTGTTACAGTAGCAGACTCCCACGTAGCGGGCCTGTGTTTGGTCCTGGCGGGAACTCAGTCTTTTTCTCATTCCCGGCGACAGCTGCTACGGACACCCCACACCGGCGGCCGAGGGGGCGGCGGACTGTCTGGCCACCCGAAATGGCCGTAGGAATGAGCCCATAGAAGTTTACGCTTTAAAAATCAGCAGAACGCATCCGCCTTACGATGTTTCGCATTTATAAAATATAGCCGAACAACGTACTGCCAACGTCGAAACGAGTTTTATGTGAGGTGTGTTGTGCAGCGGCGGAATTCTATTTCGCACTTCTCTAGGAACACGCCGCGCCATCTAGCGCCGCCGTCACGAAGCCTGCGCGAGGCCTCCGAAATGCGTGGCGGTGTGTGCGAACGCCTGGAAACGCGTCATGCGGCAACCGGGCTGCTCTATCGCAGATTTTGAATGCGCAAGCATTACTATGCCAACCTAGCGAGAAATCTCGACCGTCCGTCCCGTAAGACGAATCGCTATAACAAAATAAATATACAAAACAAAATGAATTCGAAAGAAAAAATTCACTGACCATTACGATACTGCTTAAGGCAAATTTTCAGCGCAGTTGTTTGGATGTTTTGAATTCGCGACATATTGTGGCAAATAATTCATTCTGAACGACTGGGTCCTCTCGGCCTCGCCGCTGAGCCTCGGCTAGGGCAGCCCGTTTAGCAGCAACGGCAGAGGAAGCATTTCCACCGGTTGCGTCGCTTGTAACTAGCAAGGACGACGGAACAGCATGATGACCAGAACAAGAAGAACGATTGCTTTTTCAAGCATTTGATTATATAGGCGCGGGACCGTGCGCCGAGAGTATCTGCACATTTAGGGCGCGCAGTCCTGCTACAGTTGCCTTATCGGATACATCCCTTTCCGGTAACAAGTAAATTATTATAATTGTACACCTTACTAAAAACTTGTTGAAAGTTCATCGCACCACACTTAAGGACTATACAGACACTTGATTAAAATGTTCGTCATACTGAACACGTTGCGGTGGCATCACGGTTCGGGTCGACTTTCTCAAAAGTGGCGGTGGTATAACCGGGATCGCTGGGTCGCCCGTTGTCGATGGGTAACGCGTGACTGTTTGAGAGGTAGGAGCTCTCGCTGTTGAATGGTGGCCAACGTCGTTGCCCGCAGGGGTGATATTGATGCAGTCATCGCTTGCCTCTACGAGCCGTTCGCCGGTTTGCAGTAGGTGACGACGGTTGCGCCTGAGGAGATTCTGGTCCTCCGTTTTTTACTAGGTACGATCTTGGGTAGGGCATGCCCATCACTTGGGCTTTTCGGGACCGTGCAGTATCTCTGAGCCTCACGATGGTACCCTTTTGGAGAGGAGGCAAAGGCCTTCCAGCTTGTTTTTGACTGTGCTTATTGACGTCGGTCGCAGTCACAGCACTGAAGTCCGGGAGGTTGGCGCGAAGGCGCCTTCCTTGCAGGAGTTCACCAGGGGATCGCCCGTCCTCCAGTGGCGTAGTGCGCTAAGCCAGCAGTCCCAACCAGAAATCATCCCCCGACTCTGCAGTTTTCGTCAACATGCGCTTCACAATCTGCACACCTTTTTCCGCAAGCCCGTTAGACTGCGGATAGCGAGGGCTGGATGTAATGTCTGTGAGGTCAAATTTCCTTGAAAAAACAGCAAATTCATAGCTAGAAAATTGCGGACCATTATCAGTACATACTTCAATTGGCACGCCAAATCTTGCAAAATAGCACTGAAGGCTGCAATGGTTGATCGCGCCGATGTGTCTGGCAGTTTCTGAACTTCTGGAAAGTTTGATAAGGCATCAAAAACAACTATGTACGAGTCTCCCGCAAACGAAAAAATGTCAGCCCCTACTCTATACCATGCACATCCTTGCACGGGTCGCATTTTTAGCGGTTCCTGCGGCTGTTTGTATGCGTAGTTTTGGCATGTAGGACACATTTGCACCAGAGAAGTGATCGCAGCGTTGAGCCCTGGCCAAAATACGAGATGTCTGGCTCTTTCCTTGCATTTTTGCATGCCGAGATGACCTGCATGAATTTTTTGCAGCATTGTTTCACGCATGCTTTTCGGAATAACCACTTTCGATGCCTTTAAAGCTATTCCATTGACAAATGAGAGCTCTTGCTGAAAAGGCTTGAGGCCACCTTGTACCGGTGTACCTTGTACCTTGTACCTTGTACCTTGTACCGGTACCAACGACAAGCTATTGATTACAGACTACAGGTAGCAGTCACGAGCTGTTGCCGCCTGCAGTTCTTTCTGTGTTTCTGCCGTGACTCTGTTGCCTAGTAGCTGGACTGCGTGAACTTCGACGTCGTACGTGGCACTAGCCTTGTCTTGCTTGTCAGCAGTCGACTGGGACAGCATGTCAGCATGCAAAAGGTGCATCCCAGGAATATACTGCAAGGCGAAATTGTACTTGAGCAATCTCAAAAAGAATCGTTGAAGACGAGGCGGCATGTCACCGACTTCCTTTTGAGCAATTGCCAAAAGTGGCTTGTGATCCGTTTCGATCGTCACTTTCCGCCAATTGATGAATTGGGGAAATTTTTCACATCGGAAGCAAAGTGCTAGGGCCTCCTTTTCTATCTGAGCATAACGATGTTCTGCTTCAGTGAGGACTCGGGATGCGTAAGCTACGGGCCGCCATTCGTCGTTGTGGCACTGCAAAAGAGCGGCGCCGACGCCGTTCTGCGATGCGTCGCAAAATAACTTTGTGTCCCTTCGCGGGTCGAAGATCGCTAACACGGGCGCGGTGGTCGAAATTTGCGTGACGCTTTTCCACTCTTTGGCGTGGTTTTCCGTCCACTCAAACTCCGTGCCAGCTTTGATAAGAGGTCTTAATAGCGCTGTTCTTTCAGATAGCTGCTGCACGAACTTGCCCAAGTTGTCCAACGCACCAAGCATACGGTGAACATCGGCCTTGCATGTTGGCACCGGCATTTGTACCAAACATTTAACGAGCCCTGAGTTTGGCGATATGCCTTTTTCGCCTATGATATCACTCTGAAAGCGTAGCTCTCTTACGCCGAACTTGCACTTCTGAGGATTAAACGTTAACCCAGCTGCTTCAGCAGCTTTCAACACAGCCACCAGGCGCTTATCATGCTCCTCTTTCGTTGAGCCCCAGATCAGGATATCGTCTATGTAAATAAGCATGCCAGGTAGACCATGAAATATCTGACAAAGCGCCTGCTGAAATACCTCAGGTGCGGACGAGATACCAAAGGGTAGCCTTAAGAAGCGGTATCTGCCGAAAGGTGACGCGAACGTACAGATCTTGGACGCTTTCTCTTCCAGGGACACCTGATGGAATCCGGCGTGTGCATCCAGACAGCTAAAATAGGTAGCTCCTGTTAGTCGTGATTCCAAGTCCTCGCGCCTTGGTAAGGGGAAGTGTTGCCTCTTGATGTACATGTTTACTCTTTTGGGGTCCATGCAAACCTTTAGAGCACCCTCTTTTTTCTTTACTAAGACCAGAGGACTTACCCAGTCTGTGGGCTCCCTTTCTCTGACTATGATTCCCGCACGTGTCATCCGCTGGAGTTCCTTCTCCAGAGGTTCCTATAGTGCCAGTGGAACCATACGGGCTGGCTGAACAACTGGGACCGCGCTTGGTTCCAGGACCATGCTGTACGGAATCTTGAAGCAGCCCAACCCTTGGAAGACTTGCCTAAAATCTTTCAAAAGTTCATACTCACAAAAGGCATTCACAGTGTCCACCGAGCACCTCACCAACCCGAGCGCCTCACTGGCATCGAGTCCTAGAATGGCTTGACGCCCATTCTTTACGACGAAAAATTTGATGGTAATCTCTGCGGGTCCAACGGACACTTTCTGTGACGTTGTTCCGTAGCTTGAAATTACACCCCCGTTGTATGCTCGCAGCACTAATCCGGTAGGTTGCAATGATTCTTTGGTTCGAAGCTTTCGGTATATTGAAAACGGTAGCAAGCTTGCCTGCGAACCTGTGTCCACCTTGAATGTAACTTCACGGCCACTTACACGTGCTTTAACTGTCCAGTCCTTCCTGTTACCATTTTGGGAGCTTATTTAAAGAATTTCAAAGTCATTCTCGTCGACTTTACCGACTTCACTGACGGCGGTCGACTTCCGGCAACAACTTGCAAAGTGATTGAACTTGGGGCAAGAATGACATATCTTACCGAACGCTGGACACTGTTCAGGCCTATGTTTACGGTTGCATTTCCTGCAGCAGTACTCTTGATTATCGCGACACAGCTCTTTATCGCGTTGCTGCTGTTTTTTCATTGACACTGTGCGACTTAAAACGCAGTCTTCCGACTTATTCCAAACTTGGCTCCTTAGTGCCGCCGATTCTGCAGCCTTGCACAATTCTTCAGCTTTTAGTAGCGTTAGGTCTTTCTCGACGAGCATTCTTTCACGACGCTTTGAGTTATTCGTACCAAACACAATTTGGTCTCTAATCAGCGAATCGTGCTGATCCCCAAAATTGCACTGGCTTGCCTGTCGCTTTAAGTCGCGAAGAAATTTCTCAAAAGGTTCCTTCTCCATCTGGCTCCTTGTACGAAATACACATCTTTCATGAATTACGTTGCTCACCTCGGAGAAATAAGCGTCGAACTTCTGCACCACAGCTCCGTAGCTTTCCTTGCTTTCACCGGGGCCGTACTGGAAATTGTTGAAGATGTCGAGCGCTTCGTCTCCGGTGAAGCTCAGCAAGAGTGCAGCTTTTGAAGCATCACTTTTCGGAGCCTTCTCTACTGCCGTTGCTTGCAGATACAGCTCGAACCTTTGCTTGAAGCGCTGCGAATTTTCTGATAGGTTGCCCGATAGACGCAAAGGCTCCGGCATCTTTAGTAGGTCCATTCCGCGCTGTTACTGCTCGGCTTCGGTCCGCGGTGGCCGCTTCTGACACCATGTAATTAGCAAGGACGACGCAAAAGCATAATGGCCAGAACAAGAACGATTGCTTTGTTCAAGCACTTGATTATATAGGCGCGGGACCGTGCGCCGAGAGTATCTGCGCATTTATGGTGCGCAGTCATGCTACAGTTTCCCCATCGGATACATCGCTCATCGTTCAGGAAGCCAGTGCGAACATGGGAACGCGTGGCTCGCGCGGAGCGCATTCTCTAGCGGCGGCGGTGCAGGCGAAGCAGCGCATGCTCATTGGGTCCGAAGCCTACGCCAACGCCTTGTTTTCATATACGGTTCGGTGGACGCGGTCGCCGCATGCAACGTTTGCCACATGCCCGATTGGCGCCGTGCAGCAGGTCTCGCTAAAGCCCCTTGATAATTTGAAAGTAGCGACACTCTCCTCCTCACGGCGCTTTCCTCCTCGATTCTCCTCGCCCGCCGGCTGCGCACAGCGCGCTTTTCCTCTTGGGCTTCCCCGGACGGGCCGCAGGATTCTATGAAGGCGTGTTATTTTGGGCCAGTTGCGCGCCCCAGTGGGTTTGAAAATTTTGAGAAATGCTAATAGTAGCATCGATAATGCTGGAGGTAACGTTTATGAGGAGTTTGGTTTTTTCTTAAAGCCGTATGAACGGGGCATACCGATGCAAAGGGAGCTTTGAGGCGAGTTCTATACTCCAGACAATTTTTCTGCCACATGATCAGATGCTTTGCTTCGTGCGTCTGATCTAGTATTGCTTGTGACACATCTCTTTGTGTGTGGCGTAATAAGCGAAAGCCTTAGACCTCTGTTTCAAGGTCCCGTTGTGAGCTAAGAAAATATCACGTGACCGAAGGAAGGCGGAAAGCGAACCAAAGCATGTGCAGCCGCGTATAAGAGATGATTAATGATAAGCAAAGTAATAATTGATTAGTGATTGAATCAAGATGAATTCGGCTGTATTAAGGAGGATTAAGGTGGAGAAAAGTCGATGAAGGTGTATTAGGGTGAAAGAAGGTAGATTAAGGTGCATAAAGGAGGACTAGGTTGGATTAAGGTCGATGAATGTGGATTAGGGTGGATGAAGGTGCATTAAGGACGATTATAGTGGATTAAAGTGCATGAAGACGGATAAGGGTAGATTAAGAAGGATTAAGGCGCATTAAGGACGATTATGGTGGCCTAGGGTGAATTAAAGTGAATAAAGGAGGATTGTGGTGGACTAAGGTAGATGAATGTGGATTCGGGTGGATTAAGGTGAATTAGGGAAGATTATATGGGATTAGGGTGGACTAAAGTGAATTAGGAAGCATTAGGGTTGATTAAGGAGGATTAAAGTGCAATAAGGAGGGTTAGAGTAGATTAAGGTCGATGAAGGTGGATTAGGGTACATTAAGGAGGACTTTCGTGGATTATGGTGGATTGAAGGTAATGAAGAAGGATTAAGGTCGATGAATGTGGATTCGGTAGATTAATGTGCATTGGGAGGATTATGGTAGACTAATCGGTCTTAACACTTAATGAACCCTAATTCACCTTAGTCCGCCCTAATCCACCTTAATGCTCCTTCATCCACCTTAATACTCCCCATCCAGCTTCATCATCATCATCATCATCACCAGCCTGGTTACGCCCACTGCTGGGCAAAGGACTCTCCCATACTTCTCCAACAACCCCGGTCATGTACTAATTGTGGCCATGCCGTCCCTGCAAACGTCTTAATGTCATCCGCCCACCTAACTTTCTGCCGCCCTCTGCTACGCTTCCCTTCCCTTGGGATCCAGTCCGTAACCCTTAATGACCATCGGTTATCTTCCCTCCTCACTACGTGTCCTGCCCATGCCCATTTCTTTTTCTTGATTTCAACTAAGATATCATTAACTCGCGTTTGTTCCCTCACCCAATCTGCTCTTCTTATCCCTTAACTTTACACCTATCATTCTTCTTTCCATAGCTCGTTGCGTCTTCCTCAATTTAAGTAGAACCGTTTTCGTAAGCCTCCAGGTTTATGCAGCCTACGTGAGTACTGGTAAGACACAGCTGTTATAAACTTTTCTTTTGAGGGATAATGGCGACCTGCTGTTCATGATCGGAGAATGCCTGCGAAACGCACCCCAGCCCATTCTTATTCTTCTGATTATTTCAGTCTCATGATCCGGATCCGCAGTCACTACCTGTCATAAGTAGTTGTATTCCCTCACCACTTCCAGTGCCTCACTACCTATCGTAAACTGCTGTTCTCTTCTAAGACCGTTAAACATTACTTTAGTTGTCTGCAGATTAATTTTTAGACCCAACCTTCGGCTTTGCCTCTCCAAGTCAGTGAGCATGAATTGCAGTTCGTCCCCTGAGTTACTAAGCAAGGCAATCCACCTTAATAGAACCTAATCAGCCTAGATCACCCTTAATGCACCTTAGCCTACCTTATACGGTCTTAATCCTCCTTTATGAACCCTAATCCATCATAATCCGCCTTAATCATCCTTCATCCACCTTAATCCTTATTTATGCCCGTTAATCCAACTTAATCCTGCTTAATAGTCCCAATCTACCTTAATACACCCTAATCCATCTCTATCAAACCTAATCCAGCTCCATGGTCCCTAATCCTCCTTTATCAACCCTAATTCACCTTAATTCACATTAATTGACCTTAATCTACCTTTATCCACCTTAGTCCTCCATAACCCTTGTTCATGCACCCTAATCCACCCTAATCGATCTTAATACCCTTTCCTCAACCCTTTATCTTAATCCGCCATAATCAGCCCTAATCCTCCTCTACCCACCTTAATTTTTATTCATGCATCTTAATCCTTCTTAATGCACTCTAATCCACCTTAATCTTTTTTAATACACTCTAATCAACCTTAATCCACCCTAATCCACCTTACATCAATCACTAATAATTCATTAATTAACTTGGGTAATCATTCTCTTATACAGGGGTGGACATGTTTGGGTCACCTCTGGCCTTCCTTGGGTCACGTGAAACTTACAGTTTACAACGCGACCTTGAAACAGAGATCTAAAGGCTTTCACCTAAAAACTTAAAAGAAAACAATGTTGAGTAGCTAACGCTCCCTCTCCCCCTTCCCCATCTTTCATCTCCCCCATCCCTCTCCCATGTGTAGGGTAGCAAACCGGTTAAGCTAAACTTGTTAACCTCCCTGCCTTTCCTTCTCCACTTTTTCCTTCCTTCCTTCCTTCCTTCAGGGCGCAAAGCAGAATCTATAATGCTGCACTTCCGACTGAATAACAGTTAGCGACGTGCAAGGTGATGGAACCGCCCCAGAATATTAAGCATACTGAGGACAACCGCAACAAAAACACTGGTGAGCAGGCCGGAAGAATGAAAAAAGAAAATTCAGCATTACGGGATGCTTTGCTACGAGCTCTAAGAAAGACGCCTCAGCTGGCAAACAACGCTGTTCTCTGTCGGAACAAAGTTCTTTCGGCCAATGTCATGCAGCCACTGCTTCCTACGCAAGCCTTCACGCTTTCCTTGTGGTATCATAAAAACGGCCTAACCATCTTCAGGCTTCTTGCTGCAGTTATATGCGCAACAGCCCGGCATAGCGCTAGCACATGGATCAGGAAACACAGCGTACAACGTTCGCTACGCCGAGCCAGCCGTGCTCAAGAGGAAAATGGCGCGAACGAAAAAGAAAAACACAAGCAAAACTCAAGATCCGCGCGTTTCCAAGGGCAACGGCAGGGAGACCAATCGTCGTGCAGAAAAACAGGGGCAAAACTGATTGCCGGGGGGGAACGCGCAAGGGACGAGGCGGAGGTGAGGAGATGGCGCGGCGGCGGCAGAGTTCAAAGAGTGTTGCTACTTTCAAATTATCAAGGGACTTTAGGTCTCGCGCGGCAGTCCGCTTTCCTCCTCTCCCTATCGCTACACTATCTTCCTCCGCTTTCCTCCTCATGTGCACTCCTCCTTCGCTTTCTTCCTCACGCTCTCTTTGCTCTCGCCGTTTACATCAGCCGCTGCGCTCCGCGACTTTTATCCTTCGCTGTGCTCGCTCGCTCGCTTCCGCCGAGGGGCGCCGACGTTCTACGGAGGATCGGCGCTGAGAGCTACCCTCGAAAACGTTGGCGAGTTTCCTACATACGACTCCACGTCCAGAAGCTGATTGTCTTACTCAATGGGCTAAAGACCCACGCTTGCAGACGGTGAATGTATCTGAACCATAGAACGCGTTGTACTGGCGGTACGACACAAATGTAAGAGCAGAACAGTTTATATGAAGGCTTTGTTCAATGATTTGATGATGGTGGAATAAAAGCCATCTCTAGGACCACTTGTAGAGCCGACTTGGAGTATTGTCGACATAAGGAAAATTCCAAGCTTGCGAAAATTCATTGCCAAACACGACACATCCGCGATGCCTCTCCGCGGTCGCGGAATGCGCCTTCCGTTGGGCGTTTCTTCACGGACCGAAATGCAATCTATATCTGAGGGCTTCTGCGCTTCCCGTCGGGCAGCATAGATAGATAAGCAGTCAATCACTCGATAAGGATGGTAAGGAGCGATGGAGGGTTTTATTGGTCTCATTACAGTTGATAATAGTTTGGCTCGGATATGTAAGGTGCTGTAGAGTGATAAGCTTACAATGGCTGGCGCAAAATCTGATAATGTTAATAAGCACCGATGGGGGATTATAAGGGTTGGTTAAGTATGTTATTGGTTGATACGGACTGATAAGAGTTCATAAGGGCCAAGTCACTCTGATAAGGCTGATAAGGACACGTAAGGGTCGATAAAGATAAAATCGATTGCGATCCGGTTGATAGCAACCTATAAGGGTTGATAAGGGTGGGATCAAATTCGATAAGATTTATAACGAGCGATAAGGGTTGTAAGGGCTTATACTGTTCAGCTCCCAGAGTTTCTGCGTGAATTCTGTGTTAACTTTTTGGGACACTGCGCCATCTAGTGGTTTTCCCCGGAATTCCGCGCGTGGCTTCCGAGACGAGTAGTACGGCGCGGCACTGCCCGCGAGCGCCGATTATTCCCTTGCTTGGCGCACGCTCGGTGGCACATATTCAGTCATCCAAGTTGGTGAGAGGTTGACTGAACAGCGCCGCATACCGAGTGCGCTCCTGGCGCAGCTCGGTAAAGCGTTGGCGTGAACGATGATCATTGAAAAGTGGCACATACCAAGTGCATTTGTGGCGCAGCCTGCTAAAGCGTCGAGTCGCTGTCGTTGCGCAACCCTTTTGGCGTGGGCTCGATATGACTCAGCATTAGACGAATTTAAGGAATCCATTTTTTTCATTGAAGAGCGGCACATTCCCAGTGCCACATACCAACTTACCCAAGTTGGCGTGAAAGACGTTCATTGAAGAGCGGCACACACCTAGCGACCCAAGTTAGCATCAAAGAGGTTCATTGAAGACCAGCAAAGCATGACTGGCAAGTGCCCATTACTCCAAGTCGGCGGGGAAGAGTTTCCTTGAAGACTGATACCTACCCAATCCTGCATCTATAGTGACCCATGTCAGCGTGAAAGATGTTTGCTCAATTACGTCACGTGTGTAATCATTGCCAGATACTCAGCACCCCAAGTTGGTCAGGTGGTTGGTTTCGAAATCTGTGCCTTCAGTACAGCAGCCCGTCGTGTTAGCCATTCGACCACGGACTATCCAGTGACTTAGGTAGGCGGGAAAACGGTTAGATACACACATACATTGATAGGCACAAACATATATAGCCTTCGCCAAATGCGTGAAGTACACAAAGATTGCTAGCGCATTAACAAAGATATCGACAGCAGACTCACTAGGACTCGTTGTGGGCAGCAGCTCGACAGCGTCCCGGCATCCGTACCAACGCAGGAAGGCGGCGATAGAGCGAGTGGCAAGCACGGCCCGCTCTAGTGGACGGCTGCACACACTGGCAGGCTCTGAGAGGCACCGCACCAATTCCCCTTCCAAGGCACTGCAAAAAGGCATACGCTCCTGCACCATGCTGTAGCCATAATTGGTGGGCTTTAGGTGTCCAAAGACACTGGATACTCAAGATAGGGAGGTTGCACTCCACAGCTCGAACAAGGTACGAGACTCGGAAAGATGGTCACACGCATAGGAGCTGTGCGCCATCCTGCGCTTATGACCACGTTTTCCTGCTAATTGCCTTCGTAAGACTATACTGCAGTCGCGTAGCCAGAAATTGTTTTCTGCGTTGGGCCCGTACTTGAGCGTGGAGGGTCAGGTGGAGGGATGGGTAGAAGGGGTGTCTGCAAGCCGCATACTAAGACAGGAATTTCGGGAGGAGGGAGGGCTGGCAGCTGTTGTGTTACGCTCTGGCTATGTCACTGCTATATTGTTCACTGCGCAAGTTAATTTTTATGGTAAATAATCTACTAGCCTTCACATAACTTTTACTTAACTAGATACAATGAGTGAATACGCCGTCAAGCAGGGATGAGTGCAAACAGTCTGCTAAGGTCTGGGAGGCACGCCGCAGTTACGGGAGTCCAGAACCAACGGAAGGCCCACTCACATTAGGGAAATTACAGAGTGCTCAATTGAATTCATACGCCCGTCGGTGTTTCAGCTCTCGTTCATAGCCACACAACGAAAACTGGCCACTTCTCTCAAACTGTGTATGGTGACAAAGGCTCGTAGATCTGTGGTCACCTTAGAGGAGTTGGCATGGTGGGGCGTGGCATTAAGGCAGCGTAGATGCACAATTTGATTAATATAGAAATACAGTGAAGGGCTCTGGCATAGATTACAATCCACTTGCCTTTGCGTGTTTTAATAGTGCTTCCGTGATTATGCATAAGGAAAGATAAAGAACTGAGGCTTAGGAAGTTTCAGTGCAATGCATGGAGCGCAGAACTGGTAGAACTGACCATGTTTGTGCATCCTTTAACTCATTCAACACGCCTTGGTTTCGGCAATACACAACATGACGTAAGAAATTATGTCTGGCCTGGTATTGAGCCGGGTATCACACACCTTCGAGACGAGCATTTCACCTACTGCTAAGTGGCCGCTTCGCGCAAGTGAATGTATAGTACTTGCATCGCATGAACGCTCAGACACACAAACGCTTTTCTTTGGGTGTCGCGCTGTCCTGTGTGTTACAATGCCAGCGTTGATCAAGACGCGCAGTGCCTTCTAGGTTCGTGCACATAGACCGCGGGGTGACCTACTTTTGCTTCACGTACATCCGCACTACACTGCATGTACTCCTTGTGATATTCATTCAGTGCTTTGTGAAGCAGGAAGGAAAAACAAGATGTTCGGAGAGCCATACCGGTCTCACTAAATGTAGGATCACGAACGTCTGGCTAACAGGGGCGAGTCTTGCATGTCCTGCTTGCCAGTGGGCAGCCCTGCAAACCAGGGGCGTAGCCGGGGGGGGGGGGTGTCTTATGGGGCTTCAGCCTCTCCCCCTCGAAATTTTTTCGTGCTGTCATGCACCACCGTCCGAAACAACCCCGGCGGCGGAACTCATTCTGTATTTTGTCTAGACTGTCTTCTTTTATGCTCGAAAAGGCATTTCGGCGCGAATATTGATAGCTAGGGCTGGATTTCATGGCACCTCCCATGCACCTGGAGTCACATAACGCAAGGCACCCCATCCGAGCACAAAGTTTCAAGGGTGGTGGCACCTCGCGGAGGCCGCGGAATCCACAGAGTGCTTAGATTTTAATGCCGAAACTTTATGGGCATCAAGATCTCATCAACGTGTGAATCGAAAGGTGCATTGACATTTCCAAAGTCGTACTTTAGATTTTCAATTCCGGAACTTCGTGGGCTTAATGTTCTTATAAGCATTTGATACCAAAGGTGCATTGACTTTTCTGTCATACATCGGACCCTAAACGAGACAAGCCAAGTCAACACACTATCATGCAAGTTGACAAAGCACGCAGCCAGGTCCTATGAGACGAAGCATTGTCGTGGTTCATTTGCGCCGACATGTCACAGAAAAGAATATCAAAAATTTTTTCACCTGCGCCAAAGCATCGACGTCAAGACAGTAAAGCCAGCAAAGGTAACTATGTTCTTATTTATATTATCTACTTTGACTTTTATTCGCGAGGACATATTCAGCCTTTTCAATTTTCTTGTTCTCGCTACTCGCGGGCTGCGAGAGCCAGCCAGAGCGCGTGCGCTTTTCTCGTGTCGCCCCGACCACCGCGCGGCGCACTGTGGTGCGCGTTCGTTTTTCTCTGGCCAAGTGGATTTTGGCCTGCCAGAGTTTTGGACGCCTTCTGGCTAGCAGACGAGAAAAAAATGGCAGTGGCTTAGTTCGGCTATGCCAGGATATACGTAGCGAAAGCTAAGGCAGAGCATGGTTAGCCTTGGTTAATCTTGATTGCAAGTCCACGTTAGTCTGGTTGTCTAGCTATGTTACGATGTTTAGCCAGTCGTTCGGCGCGCTGTTCGTCTGTTTCCTGGGCGATTCGTTTCCTCTTCATCTCGTTCCGATGTCCATTCCAGGCCTCCTCCTGCTTATCAGAATTGTCGCCGTCCATACTGCCGCCTCAACTGTGGTTGCGGCGCACGCGAGCTCTCCTTTTCAATCCTCCGACATGTTATCAGGCATGCGACGCAGCTAGCGAAGCGAGCAGAGGCGAGCGCAACAACGAGGAACGCGGTGTGACGTCATGTGCCTCCTCGGAGCACGGCCATGGCGAAATCGCAAGTTCGCGGCCAGTAAAGCTTTCGCTTTAAAAGAAACAAAGGAAGCTCGCCACCATCACTGTGGGGATTCGATGGATTGCAACGCCGCCGCTTGAGAGCATCACCTTCACTTTGGTGTTATTGCATCCCTTCCGGAAAGTCTTTTATCTCTCCGGTGTAGGATACTGAGCATTATACGCATGGTTCTCTGCGGACCAAGCGTCTTACGTTTTCTTCGATATTCCTTCGGTACCAACATTAGGTGCCCAAAGTAGACATTCGATTGTGGCCAATATGCTTTCCTTTGCGTTTTCTTCCACTTCGGTGCACCCGCCTCACGAAAGAAAGAAATACATTGTTGCGGCGTAGCGAATTGTCTCATGGTGAAAGTTTGATTTCGTTACTCCTTTTGCGGAAAGTGATGGGCCACGGGACTCTGATACTCTTATTATATGTTACGCGAAGGACGAGTCAGTAAAACGAGCAACTATTTACAGGTTATATTTACAACAGTGGCTGCAGCGCTGACCGGTTAGATTCACACCGTGAGCCCAGTTTGTTCTTCCTCCTCTTTTCTCGAGGGATGGCGCCCATGCGCCTCGTTCAAACAAGCAAATACCACACCCGTGTAGCAATATTATTGCGATAGCAAATATATGGGCACCTCAGGCGCATTCCTGCCGTTCGCGTCATGTTCCGTGTAAACTGCAAGAGGTCAAATTGAAAGTTTGACGGCAGCTCGTCTGGCCGGAAAAATACCTGTTCAATAAACGCGAAAAGGCTGCGTGATTTCAAGGGCTAAACGACTACAACTACAAGCAAGAATAATTGAGTGGAAGGCTAAGGTACGTATACTGAAAAATGATACCTTCTATGCCCGTCGCCGTTTAGAGTTCCTGTGCCCTGCCAAATTTGTTTCAATACAGCTACACGCTAACTTTCTAGCAAGCATTAGAGCACGCAAAAACGACGACATGCACAATTCCAAGCTGGAGAGGCTGCTACCATCCTGAAAGGGCACGTCCTGAAGTTAACCCAGAGAAGCTGCACACATTCTTTCTTCCTATAAACCTGACAAAGTGGAACTCTTGGTCCTGAGCCTTGGTCTAAACTTGAGCACAGGGCCCTCACGAGATACGAAGTAGCGGATTTGTGCTGTTGAAGAGGATACTAAGCCAAGTCGACGTCACTAGACATGACGAAGCTCGCACGCGTGTTATTAACGTACTTTCTAGGTTTCAAAGCCCTTCTTCAAACTCCGTGCTGTCGCTAGAGGAACATGAGGGTATCGACTGGCTTCGAAGCAATCTTGACATCGTATTTCTTCCGGAAGGCAAAGGAAACGCAACTGTTTTGCTTGATAGCGGTGACTACAGTAAAAAGATGCTGGCGCTGGTTATTCATGCCAATACCTATACTCGCCTGACGCGTGATCCCACAGGAAAACTGCAAAGGGACTTCCAAAATCTTTTAGCAGAAGTCTTCCATTTGGTGCCGCCCCAACATAAATCACTCTATTACCGACTACTTTTGCCACAACGGATCAGCTACAGCACTTTATGGCCTACTAAAGATACACAAGCAAGGTGTTCATATGCGGCCCATTGTTGACCACGCTCGTTCACCTCTGTACAAACTTTCCTGTTTTTTACACCGGATCATTTCGCAACTTGTTAGAAAAAGCGGCCCTCACGTACGCAATTCTGGCGACTTTATTGAAAAGATACGGCAAGTTGTTCCTGCTCATGATGACGTCATGGTCTCATTTGATGTTAAGTCACTATTCACAAGCGTTCCAGTAGAACTGGCTGTAAAAGTTTGCACTGCTGCCCTCGAAGTTGACGGGTCGCTGCCCGATAGGTCGCCGATTGACGTTTCAGACCTGTCTCGTCTCCTTAGGTTCTGTTTCTCAATACATACTTCGTCTTCCAACAGAATTTTTACCTGCAGACGCATGCTACGGCTATGGAAGCATTTATATCAGTTTCTGCTGCGAATCTGGTCATGGAGGACGTCGAACGTCGGGTGTTTGCATCTTTTGTCCCTTCTCCAAAGGTTTTCCTGGGATATGTAGATTACTGCTTCTGCATATTTCGCAAGGATGATTTCGCTACCTTCACTGCTCGTATTAACAGCATGGAACAGGCGATACAGTTTACTGTCGAGCAAGAGGAGGAGGAGGAGGAGGAAAAAACTTTATTTTGCAAAGGAATTTGGGACCTCCCAGGCCCCCTGGGTCCCCGCACGACCCCACTGCACTCAAACGTTCATGTTTAACATGTCCATGACACTGGCAGCCCGGTTGGCGGCGATCTTCTGCTTTGCCGGGTCCGTGGAGTGTAGTGAGGTCTCCCAGTCCTCCCAGGTTTGGAGTGGTACCGGCCCGCCGGGGGGAGGAGAAGCCGGGCAGGGCAGGAGTATACGGGTGAGGTTTGCTTTCGGCGCGTTGCACAGAGGGCAAGAAGGGGGGATGGGTCGGTAGTGGGATAGGAGGAAGCATACAGTTGTCTATACCGTTTCTTGATGTTATTGTCAAGCGCGGTGATTTTGGCCTTTCTTTCTACGTCTGCAGGAAGCCCACACATACAGGCCGGTACTTGCATTTTAACTCGGTACAGACCCGCCGAGGTTGCTCAGTGGCTATGATGTTGGGCTGCTGAGCACAAGGTCGCGGGACCGAATCCCGGCCACGGCGGCCGCATTTTGATGGGGGCGAAAACACCCGTGTACTTAGATTTAGGTGAACGTTAAAGAACCCCAGGTGGTCAAAATTTCCGGAGTCCCCCACTACGGCGTGCCTCATAATAAGAAAGTGGTTTTGGCACGTAAACTCCCTAATTTAATTTTAACTCGGTACATGCGCTTTCACACAAAAGGTCTGTTCTTGCTACTCTGTTGCAGCCAGCAAAAACAATATGCACAAAACAGGAGGACTGCATGCGTGATATTGGGAGCATCTGTGAAGATTTAAGAACCTGCGGCTACAAACCGTCTTTTTGTCCTCGTGTCACTCCTGAGTGTCACTCCAGGAAAAACAGCGTTCTACGTCATCTCCGAAGAATTAAGTGAGCTACCATTCCATATGTCCCTGGCACAAGTGAGACCATCGCTTGTACCATGCGCAGGGCGGACGCCAAATTGCGCATGTGCCAACCCGCAAACTAAGAAACGTTTTCATCATCATCATCATCAGCCTGGTTACGCCTACTGCAGGGCAAAGGCCTCTCCCATACTTCTCCAACTACCCCGGTCGTGTACTAATTGTGGCCATGTTGTCCCTGCAAACTTCTTAATCTCATCCGCCCACCTCACTTTCTGCCGTCCCCTGCTACGCTTCCCTTCCCTTGGAATCCAGTTCGTAACTCTTAATGACCATCGGTTATCTTCCCCCCTCATTACATGTCCTGCCCATGCCCCCCATTTCTTTTTCTTGATTTCAACTAAGATGTCATTAACTCGCGTTTATTCCCTCTGCCAATCTGCTCTTTTCTTATCCCTTAACGTTACACCTATCATTCTTCTTTCCATAGCTCATTGCGTTAGCTCATTGCGGCTGTTAAACATTACTTTAGTTTTTTGTAGATTAATTTTTAGACCCACCCTTCTGCTTTGCCTTTCCAGGGCAGTGAGCATGCATTGCAATTAGTTCCCTGAGTTACTAAGCAAGGCAATATCATCAGCGAATCGCAAGTTACTAAGGTATTCTCCATTAACTCTTATCCCCCATTCTTCCCAATCCAGGTCTCTGAATACCTCCTGTAAACACGCTGTGAATAGCATTGGAGAGATTGTATCTCCCTGCCTGACGCTTTTCTTTATTGGGATTTTGTTGCTTTCTTTATGGAGGACTACGGTGGCTGTGGAGCGGCTATAGATATCTTTCAGTATTTACATAGGGCTCGTCTACAATTCCGTAATGCCTCCATGACTGCTGAGGTTTCGACAGAATCAAACGCTTTCTTGTAATGAATGAAAGCTATATATAAAGGTTGGTTATATTCCGCACATTTTTCTATCACCTGATTGATAGTGTGAATATTGTCTATTGTTGAGTAGCCTTTACGGAATCGAGCCTGGTCTTTGGTTGACAGAAGTCTAAAGTGTTCCCGATTCTATTTGCGATTATTTTAGTAAATACTTTGTAGGCAACGGACAGTAAGCTGATCGGCCTATAATTTTCAAGTCCTTGGCGTCTCCCTTCTTAGGGATTAGGATTATGTTAGCGTTCTTCCAAGATTCCGGTACGCTCAAAGTTCTGAGGCATTGCATATAGAGAGTGGCCAGTTTTGTAGAACTATCTGCCCACCATCCTTCAACAAATCTGCTATTACCTGATCCTCACCAGCTGCCTTCTTCCTTTGCATAGCTCCCAAGGCTTTCTTTACTTCTTCCGGCGTTACTTGTGGGATTTCCAATTCCTCTAGACTATTCTCTCTTCCATTATCATCGGGGGTGCCACTGGTACTGTACAAATCTCTATAGAACTCCTCAGCTACTTGAACTATCTCATCCATATTAGTAATGATATTGCCGGCTTTATCTCTTAACGCATACATCTGATTCTTGGCTATTCCTAGTTTCTTCTTGGCTGCTTTTAGGCTTCCTCCGTTTCTGAAAGCATGTTCAACTCTATCCATATTATACTTCCATATGTCAGCTGTCTTACACTTGTTCATTAACTTCGAAAGTTCTGCCACTTCTATTCTAGCTGTAGGGTCCGAGGCTTTCATACATTTGCGTTTCGTCTTCAGATCTTTCGCCTCCTGCGTTAGCTTACTGGCATTCTGTCGAACGGAGTTACCACCGACTTCCATTGCACACTCCTTAATGATGCCCACAAGACTGTCGTTCATATCTCCAACGCTAAGGTCCTCTTCCTGAGTTAACGCCGCATACCAGTTCTGTAGCTTGATCCGGAATTCTTCTAATATACCTCTTACCGCTAACTCATTGATCGGTTTCTTATGTTCCAGTTTCTTCCGTTCCCTTCTCAAGTCTAGGCTAATTCGAGTTCTTACTTTCCTATGGTCACTGCAGCGCACTTTGCCGAGCACGTCCACATTTTGTATGATGCCAGGGTTAGCGCAGAGTATAAAGTCTATTTCATTTCTAGTCTCGCCATTCGGGCTCCTCCACGTCCACTTTCGGCTCTCCCGCTTGCGGAAGAAGGTATTCATTATCCGCATATTATTCTGATCTGCAAAGTCTACTAATAACTCTCCCCTGCTATTCCTAGTGCCTATGTCATATTCCCCCACTGCTTTGTCTCCAGCCTGCTTCTTGCCTACCTTGGCATTGAAGTCGCCCATCAGTACAGTGTATTTTGTTTTGACTTTACCCATCACCGATTCGACGTCTTCATAGAAGCTTTCGACTTCTTGGTCATCATGACTGGATGTAGGGGCGTACACCTGCACGACCTTCAATTTGTACCTGTGATTAAGTTTCACAACAAGACTTGCCACCCTCTCGTTAATGCCCTAGAATTCCTGTATAGCAATATTCTTATTAATCAGGAACCCGACTCCTAGTTCTCGTCTCTACGCTAAACCCCGGTAACACAGGACATGCCCGCATTTTAGCACTGTATATGCTTCATTTGTCCTCCTAACTTCGCTGAGCCCCATCATATCGCATTTACTGCCCTCTAATTCCTCCAATAGCACTGCTAGACTCGCCTCACTAGATAAAGTTCTAGCGTTACACGTTGCCAGGTTCAGATTCCAATGGCGGCCTGTCCGGAACCAGGGATTCTTAGCACCCTCTGCTGCGTCGCAGGTCTGACTGCCGCCTTGGTCAGTTGCTTCGCAGCTGCTCGGGACTGAAACGCTGGGGACTGCCGGGGTTAAGAAACGTTTTAGTAAACGTAAAAGACAAATTGCCACAGGAAAATTTCCCCAGCGTAGCCTACGCCATAACGTACGAGAACTGTGATTACAAGTATATCGACGAGAAAGGCGACTTCAAGAAACGTGTGAAACAGCATGAGCATGACGTCAATATACGGCACGTGGCCTCGCGAGTACCCTTGCTGAACATGTGAATATTACAGACCACAATATTGACTGGGCACGTGCACAAACTTGCGTCATGTCTTCATCTGTAATTTTTCCCCATACAGGCCATGGCGGACACGCTGAATAGAAATGACAGGACACTTCCAACGGTGTACACTTGCTGCTTGCGTCACGTACTGCAACGTACTTAAATACGTTGTATCTCTGTTATGGGTTTTATTGTAAGCAAGGCTCTCGTATGGGGAGCCGAAATGTCAATAAATTATCAGTTATCTAGATCGTTGCATCTTTTCACGCTTTTCCATCCAACTTCAAGGGCGATAACATCGTCACCGCGTGCCGCATGCTGTAGGTGTGAGTGAAAGCGTAGGAGGTATGGGGGGCGGGCCTTAGGATTCTGTGATCTGTGAATGTGTAGTTGCGCAACATGTTTGTTTGCCTTGTTTGATGCATTATATAACGTGATTTCTTTATATACGTAGATTTATTAGAGACGTATACATAAATTTAAATATCTTGTTCCGAGCTTTTGTGTGTGCATGCAGTGAACTTTGTTTCCAGTGACACATTTTTTCCTTTTATCAAGCTGTATCTTCGTATTTGTAGATTACTTGGTATCTTCGGATTTCCAAGGTATATATTGCAGAACTTTCGCTTTTGATATATGCTCTCTGTTGCGACTATAATTTGGTGCAATTACTCAGAATACACGACCGGTGACAGTTGTTTCTGCGCAATACATTGGAATGAAGGACAGCGTCATTGATATTTTCCCCTGGTCATTGCATATGTACAAAAATGTGAAGAAGGTTCTTGAATTACAAAGCTTCATCGAAGTATCTGTACTCAACTTGTTCATTTCATGGCCTTCACGTTTTTCATATCACCGGCATGTACTGCTTTGCTGATCTTGAACTCATATAGTTCTAAAGTTCGTGTGATATTTCTTTTTAAATAGACAAAAAAGGTGGAAGCATTGATAAGAGTTATTTGTGGCGCAGTTTTTTGCGACATACGAACATATTCTTTTATGAAAAATTACATATTTTACATGTATGCTCAAGAATTCGTTTGCAGCAGTTTTGGCTATGTCAATGCAGTTATCATTGATGTACTTGATCCCTCAACAAATTCTATAAGGTGCAGGCCGAGCTCGAACGTCAGAACCCCCCCCCCCCCCCCCCGAGCGAAATGTCTGGCTACGCCTCTGCGGCGAACAGTTGGCGTTTACTGCATGCAACCGACAAGCAGCATGCTTCTCGTACTGTGCAGGAGTTTTCAGAAGCTTTTCTGGTGAGGCGGGGGTTCTCTCAAAGATCAGAAAGAATTACCGCGATATGCTTCTCAATATTACGAGGAGACTGCTGTTCGCAGCAATTTAAATAAGGGATCTGAATACACACGAAGTATGGGGCTTTTTCTATGGTGCGTCACTATACAAATGGTGGCGTCTAGGTTGGCGTGACCACTCAGACCAGTTGCTCAGGCTTGCTTGAACGTAGGCTAAGCTTAACGCTACCGACGTTTTCTGGTGGTGATACATGCAGGGGACTGCTGCGTCTCCCACAACCTTAACAATTTTTCTCAGTCAAATATGTTGCTAGTTAAAGGAAGGCGGACACTTTCCGAAATGTCGGCCTTCATTATGGTGTCAGTGAATACTTCTCAAATGTGAGTGAGAATGAGCCCCATAGTCACGATTACCGAGCCGTGGATAAACAATGTGGCAAGGCGTCAAGGGATAATGATCGATTCAAGTGGTAGCCATGTGAGAAAAGAAATTGTATTTCTAATTGATTATCATCAGTACAGAAAGTGATGTTTAACAGTCTCGGAAGAGAACAGCAGTTTACGATAGGTAGCGAGGCACTGGAAATGGTAAGGGAATACATGTACTTAGGGTAGGTATAGTGACGGCGAATCCGGATCATGAGACGGAAATAATCAGAAGAATAAGAATGGGCTGGGGTGCGTTTGGCAGGCATTCTCAGATCATGAACAGCAAGTTGCCATTATCCCTCAAGAGAAAAGTGTATAATAGCTGCGTCTTACCAGTACTCATCTAGGGGCAGAAACCTGGAGGCTTACGAAAAGGGTTCTACTTAAATTGAGGACGACGCAACGAGCTATGGAAAGAAGAATGATGGGTGTAACGTTAACGGATAAGAAAAGAGCAGATTGGGTGAGGGAACAAACGCGAGTTAATGACATCTTAGTTGAAATCAAGAAAAGGAAATGGGGGGGGAGGCATGGGTATGACATGTAATGAGGAGGGAAGATAACCGCTGGTCATTAAGGGCTACGGACTGGATTACAAGGGAAGGGAAGCGTAGCAGAGGGCGGCAGAAAGTTAGGTGGGCGGATGCGATTAAGAAGTTTGCAGGGACGACATGGCCACAATTAGTACATGACCGGGGTTGTTGGAGAAGTATGGGAGAGGCCTTTGCCCTGCCTGATGATGATGATGAGTACAGCAACCGACTGCGAGGAAAATGTTCTCGCGCGGTTATAGGTTTGCACTGTCGGCATTGGACGACCTTATGCGGGTGCTATCGCAGACGGAGGACAGCATGCGTCTCACCTGCAAGCAGTGGCTGTGCTCCCGGCTGCGAAGAACACATCTAGCGGTTGTGCCATGCACTGCCTGATCTTGTCCAAGGGGCTGCAGTCGCCGTCGACCTCAAAACCTGCAAATGCACGGGTTGCGAACACACTCACGGAACCCGGGCGCAATACTTCTCCTTAACGCGAAGCCCGTAGGACCTTTGCAGGGTGCTTGTACCCACGCGAACCCTACCTGTGACCTGGAAAACGTCGGCACAGAACTAACATTAAAGACATGCAAACAAAACGAAATTCGGGACCATCTCGAAGACGAAGAAATAATAGAATGCTAGTTGAGTTGATCTATTTCTCGGGACATTAAATGCGCATACATTAGCTCCGTTTAAATTTGCAGAATGAATTTCACAAACAGCATGAATTTGCATTTGTCGGCTAACGCACCCACCATTATTTTCTATACAATTTCACTTTACAAACTTAAAGCCTTTGTAGTTGAAACATAGCGCAATATACGGGAACAAAGTGAGGAGGGATAGAATGACACTGAACAATATTAACAGTCTCAAGGTTGAAAAAAGCAAAATATAATAACATATAACAAATACGAAAAACTGTATGTGAATGAGTATGAGGGATGAAAAACACAAAATGCATTATATTACTAAAACTCCCAAGAATCATAAGCAAACAATTGAATAAGTAACAACTAAGTTGCATGGCAAACAATTTGTAAGAGAAGACGTTGAAGAAAAAAAAAGAAGCGCGATAAAATTTAACAATAACAGCAGGGCAAAAAAAATGCGGCTTGTGAGTGACAAAACAATATAAAAGTGCAACAGCGTACGTATTTCCTGGCTGGTTGGTTCGTGACTTGACCAGAATGCAAGGTCCAATATGAACAAATGCAAAGTTGACAGTGACAAACGATTCTCGGATGCTAATTCATTTGTTGGGAGCTCGGTTTAGCGGAGGAAAGTAGTACAAGTTTTGACAGGTTGAGAACGAAAGTAGACTGGGCGACTGGATTTATTCCACGGTAAAACAGGTTTTCCGAGTGTTCGTGGTGGCGCCCCTGTCGGGCAGCCACCCGTATTTTTCCAGGGTTCCGTGGTGGCGACGAAAACATAATTTTTGTGTGCACGCTTTGAGGTTGCTTCTGTTTTTAATTTACTGATTGCTTTTTGCCTTCAAGTAATAATTGGCTAGCTTTATTTTTCTGTATTTTTTGTGTGCGCGGATGTGCGTTGTGTATATTTGATTTTAAAAGACAGCCATAGCGTGCTTTCGCATCACGTGTTCAACACCTGGAACCGTGTTGGACGGCGAGTCGTTATAGCCTTTGAACATTATTTTGGAATTGGCAACACTATTAAATATTACGGTTTTAGCATGTGTGCGCATTGTTATAGGTAATATTGCTGTGGTAGAACCGTGAGAGCGTGGCTGCTTGCTTGAACAAGTGAGAACACGTGTCATACCTTCTCAAACATTGTTAATTATTTTGCGGCCTTTTAAGGATTTAGATTGTGAGCGTATGGGCCTTTTCTACAAAGCCCGTGCTTTGAAAGCTTCGGTGTTTGCATTACGAAGAGTTAAGTGCAACACATGGCAAGAAAGAAGGTCCCCTCAAGGTAGACCAGGGGAAGGATGGGAATGCAGAAGAAGTCGAGTCAATCGGCAGACACTGTGATGGCGATTCTAGGCAAAAGAAAATGGAGGATTTCCAGCATGGGCTTATAAAATAGGTCGAAGACCACAAAAATGAGCTAAATTTTGAGCGTGATGCACGGAAGGCGCCGGAAAAACGACTTCAAGCAGCTGAGGAAAACCTGAACAGGGCCGCCATCGTGAACGAAAATGGTCGTGACAATGGAACGCAGTCTGCTGACGTGACAGGAGAGGGAGTGTCAACAAAGCACGTGAAATGCGTGCAACGTGGGGAGTGGTTAGCTGGAAAGAGCTGCACCTGCCTCGATGCGGCCACAAAGGAAAACACGGAACGCAGGGGTCGATGCCCCATGTCAAGTCCGAATCACCCGGAAATGTGTGACAAAGGGAAGCAGGGGGAGGCCTCGGCAGTTGGAGAGAGTGAAAGGGTGATTATCGCCGAGAACTCAAAGGTGGCTGGGTGCTCAGAATGAATTGTGGAGAGGCTAAAATGTGATAAAATAGCGGTCGTAGGAACATTTTCAGGGCGGACATTGGGTTCTGTCATTATGCGCGCAAAGGCAAAGTTGGTGGAAAATGCCCAGGGATGCAACTTTGTCCAAGTAACAGGTGGGCTAAATGACGCCCTTAACAGTAAAGGGACAGGACTAGCCCAGTGCTTGGCGAACAGGGTAGACGACTTGCGCGAGCGGTGTGCGAGGTGCCGGAGGTGCCTATACGTGACAGTCACATACAAAGAGCCGTAGTGGCTGCTAATGAGGCGATATGGAAAATGAGCTGAGAGAAAGGCTTCGAGGCTGTCGAAATAAACAGGGAAGTGAGAAGATGTGGTGGTTTTCTATGAGACGGGTTCAATTTCAATTACAAGCTTACACGAGAAGTGGGCTGGCGACTTGCTGGTCGCGCTGTTGCTTTTTTAGGGGGACACAGGCACTCAGGAGGCCAGAGTAGGTAGCAATCAAGAAGGTCCCCTAAGGGAACCTCAGTATAGCATCGCCGTCAGTAACAGAAAAAGGAGGAAAGGAAGAAAGAGAGCTCGTCATGCAATAGGCTACATAAACATGCAGGGCGGCAGAAGAAAGGAAAATTGAGCAGAGATTGCGGAGAAGGTAAATAGAGAACAAATAGGGGTGTATGCGGTTACAGAAACGTACCTCACAAACTCAGACGAGCCACTAGTGATTAAGAATTATGTTTGGGAACGGTGTAACAGAACTAAATCCGAAAGAAATGGAGGCGGAGTAGGAATGAACATCCATGAGGGAGCCACATGGAGAAGCGCAAATTCAATATGTCAAGAGCATATTTGGTTATCTGGTGCAATGAGTGGAACGAAAACTTGGCTGGGCGTAACGTATTTATGGACCGGAAATAATTGCACAGAGAAGAATCAAGATCCACTGGAATGCCTAAGTGCTGATATTAAGGGTTTCGGGAATGATGCCGAAATTATCCTGCTAGGCGACATGAATGCATCCATAATACAGCATCTAGATGCCTATACCGACAACAATTTCAAGTCAATGCTCGATCTTGGCGAGCGGCATAACATCGTTATTGTGAATACAGGGCCTAAGTGTGACGGGCAGAACACGTGGGAAGCGGGATACCGGTAATCGACCATTGATTACAGTCTGATGACAGAAGGAATTAATGACAATTTAGCAGGGAAGAAGTTTGGGCGTGTTGGTGGGATACATACGGACTGGGATACATAGCGCAAAAAATGACACAGGGACAAGCAGAACACAGGCGCTCGTCCTGTGTTCTGCTTGTCCCTGTGTAATTTTTTGCGCTATGTATCCCAGTCTGTATTCATGACAAGTTGAGAGAAATGAACATTGACGAGGGAGGGTATTGCAGCCTACGGAGTGGACATAAACGCATCTTTTTGAAAATGGAATATGTAGTTGGGAAAGAGAGCAAGTAGCGGAAAATGGCCAGTCCAAATTTGAATGCTGGACAAATAACAAATATGGGGCGCTATAACGTAAAGATATTCCGAAATTTTCTTTTCCAATTCTGCAATCAGCCCTCTCCTATTGGTCAAAAACTTTTTTGGACCACCCCTACTTCACCCGTCTGTCACGCGACGTCATGGATACCGCGATAGCGCCCCGTATGATATGACGTGTACACACTGATTATGCATAGTTGGACCGAACAAAAGAAATATAGTCATTTCCGATTCGAAGCCTTTTCGTCATTAGACCTCGGCTATTGGTCAAAGGTTTTAGGGCTGCACCCACTTCACCTGCCTGTCACGCGACGTCACAAAAATGCAGAAACTCACGCGTCAAAGTGACTTGTACGCGCTAACGATGCCTTCAGATGCCGAACAAAACGAAACTTCTTTTCTGAATGGCCACAGGCTGCCCTGTTCCAAAAGGAATAAAAGATGGCTGCCACCGATCGCTCGGGAACCGGCTACTCGCGCCTGCCGGAGAGCATGGGCTTATTTGCCTCCGATAAAGCTCTTTGCGTGGTCGTGTAAAGTTTTCGAGCACTTTTGGCACGTTTACGACCTCGCTCTGCCAACTCTTCCTTGCTGAGGATCTGTTTTAGCACCATTGTCAACCTTCCGTTGCATGCCGCCGCGAGTTCCGACCAGCCACCGGAAACTAAGTAAGGGAAAGCGTACCAATCGCAGACGCTGGCAACACCCTCTTGATCCGGTTGATCCCGAAGGCGAGAATTAGGTCTGGAATTTAGGGCTAAAAAATCTGATATTGTGGTACTCAAAGAAAACCGCTGACAGCTACAATGCAGGACCAGGAGATACCTCGCGTAAAAGAACATAAATACCTTGGTATATGGATAAACGGAGGCAATAGATATGTGGAAACACAGGAAAAGAATTATAACAGTAAAGGGAAAGAGAAATGCAGCCACAATGAAACACAGAGCGCTATGGGGAGGCAAGAGGTACAAGGTGCTCCGGGGTATATGGAAAATTGCATTGGTTCCAGGACTTACTTTTGGAAATGCGGTTGTTTGCTTAAAATCAAGGGTACAGTCAGTACTCAATGGCAACCAGAGGTCAGGGGGACGCCTCGCATTGGGCGCTCACGGGTAGACTACAAATGAAGCTGTGCGGGATATGGGCTAGACAAGCCTTGAAGTGAGGGAAGCTCACCGTAAAATTGATTATGAAGAGCGACTGAGCAATATGGAAGAATGTAAATGGGCTGTGAGGGTTTTCAGGTATTTGCACAGAAAAAGCATTAATTCACAGTGGAGGAAAATAACTAGGAAGCTTACCAGCAAGTGTGCGACCTGTATGGTGAGCTACCCGGCAACAAAAACATCAGCCGGAAAGTCAGAAAGGCTTAGATAATCTCTTCAGTGGCAGCAATGGAAAAGAAACCTGCTATGAGTAACTACTTCAAAGGAAAAAACGAACTCAGGAAAGAGACAATTTATGATAACCCAAAGGGAAGCTCAATACTTTTCGAAGCGAGATCAAGATGCCTTAGAACTAGCACTTATAAAACGTGATATAAGAATGAAGAAGCATGTGCTTGCGGCGGTAAAGCCAGGGAAACGATGGAGCATGTTTTACTAGAATGAGAAAATATCTGCCCAGTGGTCGTTTTAGGCATCTCTGGCCTCCTTGAAGCCCTTGGGTTCAGCGAGAACAGGGGGTAAGTAACTAGGTCCGCAGTAGAGATTAGTAAGCGGCGATTGGAAGATTGGTGGAAGTAGGGAAACGACAAAAAACGGAGACATACAAAAGCACAATTCGCAATAGGGGATGAGAAAATTTGGTTGTGGGAGTTCATAGTGTTTTTTCTTTTTTATTGTTTAACCTAGGTAGGACATTAGGCAGTATAATAGTAAGAGGTTGGTGGCGCAACCCACCACCAGGTTCCAAAGGGGACGCTCATAACATCCATCCATCCATCCATCCATCCATCCATCCATCCATCCATCCATCCATCCATCCATCCATCCATCCATCCATCCATTCATCCATCCATCCATCCACCCGTCCATCCATCCATTTATCCATCCATCCATCCATCCTACCACCAGGTTCCAAAGGGGACGCTCATAACATCCATCCATCCATCCATCCATCCATCCATCCATCCATCCATCCATCCATCCATCCATCCATCCATCCATCCATCCATCCATCCATCCATCCATCCAGTTGTCTGTTGCTGGTGCTCTAAGCAGCCTCCACAGAGCACAGGCCACGCGCTCGCGTGTTCCCTTTCATAAAGGACCACCCTATACCTAACCACCTTCCCATCAGCCTGGGCCACTGGGTGGGGTTCAGGCAATAGGGGTTCAAGAGAGGTTCAGAAATTTTAGTTAGTATAATTCATCGGGGGCTTTCTTTCTTTTTTTAATATAGGTATGACATTAGGCAATAATATAAGAGCTTGGTGGCGCAGCCCGGTACCCCGTTTCAAAGGGGACGCTCATAACTTCCGTCCATCCATCCCAACCTTACATGCCTTACATGTAGCTGAGGTTGGATATCATCTCATCCGACCTCAGCTGGAATACGCACATACAGTACGTAGCTAAAAAAGCCCTAAACAAGCTGTTATACCTCAAACGCACCTTATCGCATTCTACCAGCCAGCAAAGCAGCTTGCTTACGTCACTCTTATCAGACCGGCACTCGAACATGCCAACATAGTAGTTTCTACATACCAAAAACCACATTTATACACTCGAACGCATAAAAAGAAAAGCAGTCCGATTTATCTATAATCGTTTTAAACGCACAGATTCACCAACCGAACTTCTTTCTCGCGCAGGCTTCGCTACGCTCGAAATTCGAGCTAAGTTTCAACGATTAACGTTCCTTTACTTAGTATTACACAGTGCACTGAAGTTGGATCCCGCCGCCTTTGTAAAGCACAAACACACCAGACCAACTCGGCATAAGCACGCTTTCACTGTAGAAGAATTTCTTCGTGATAACAATATTTTTTCTTTTCATTCTTTCCGCGAGCTGTGCGAGAGTCGGACTGATTTAACCCTGCTGTTACTGCCCGGCCCACGTTAGAAACATTTACAAATCATTTAGAAGGAACAGTCCCCATCACAACTTAATTTTTTTTTTGCAAGAGCAATTGTGTGCAGACCATTGTGTTACTCATTGAATGTAAGTGTTTATGTTTTATATGCTAACTTCTTGTTTGTTCAGTGTTATTTTGCTCATATTGTACTTTTATGATGACCATATGCCCACTCCTGTAATAATCCCTATCGGTATTGACAGTATTGTGAAATAAATAAATAAATAAAATGTCAAGAAAGAGCAGGGGGCAATGATTCTCACGTGGAGGCCAGGCGAGTTAACTGGATTTTACCGATGCGGGTTACAACTCACAGTTAAAGTGGTCGCTGCAAAGGCTCCTACCCAAGAATGCCGGAGGCTTAGGTGTGAATGGCGGGAGGAGTGAAGCGTTAACGTTCAAGGTTGGCGTGTTTCACGTGATCGCCCGACACTGTCGCTTCTTTGCCGCGTAAATCAATCTTCAAGGTTTTCTCTGAATGCGAAGCCACACAAAAGGGGCTTTCATAGGAAGGAGCCACCGGTGGCTTGATAGAGTCGCGCCGCAGAAAGACGTGCGCGGTTGTTTCAATTGTCGAAAAACTAAACACAGGCTGCTCGCGGGAGATACGGGGAGGTGCAGGTCGAAGCTGGTCGAACCAGGAATGTAGCCTCTCTAAGTGCTGCGCCGCCGCCCCTGGCGGAATTCCTTACTCGGCGCCGAAAAACTGGCCTGGAACGCGGATTGCTGATCCATAGAGCATCTCGACAGTGCTGACTCCGAGGTCATTCTTGATGGCTGTTCGCAGCCCCAGTAGTACTAGGGGTAGCCTTTCCACCCAGTGCTGTCTGTCGATCGTGGCGGTGAATGACGCCTTCAGTTGTCGGTGGAGACGCTCGACCATGCCGTGGCTCTGTGGGTGGTAAGCCGTGGTGTTATGCAGGTGTGTGCCGAGCACTCTCACCAGTGCAGAAAAAAGCGAGCTTTGGAATTGTCAGCCTCGGTCAGTAGTATTCGCAAAGGGCAACCGTACCACTATACCCGTGTAGCAACAAATGCTTCTGCCACTGCCATCTTGAGTACCACTCGACAAATGCTAGAAGGAACCTGAAACCATGCTAGGGCGGAAGAGGCCCCACCAAATCAAAATGCACGGGATCGAAACGGCTCTCTGGGGGTTGAAACGGCTGCACCGCTGAACGCGTGTGCCGGGTCACTTTCACGCCTTGGCAGGCTTGGCAGCTTCTTGCCCAGCTTCGAACATCTTTGTTGATCCCTGGCCCTATGAAGTGGTCTGTGATAAGCCACTGTGTCGCTCTGATGCCGGGATGACTTAGCCCGTGCAGTGAATCGAATAATGGCCGCCGAAACTGATGGGGCACGAACGGGCGAGGAGCGATGCGTCGCTGTGTCGCATGCGATTTGCCGCTCGCGACCAATGTTGTTGTGTAGGGAAGCGGCTCCTCCGCAAGCTGGAGTGACGACCTTTTTTCCCGCAGTTGGTGCAGCTAGGGTTCGCTTTTGCTGGGCGGAGGCTAGAGCTTGCAGATCCGCAGAGCTAGCAGGCACAACGCCGATCAGCGACAGTGCATCAGCCGCCTGATTTTCGGTCCCAGAAATATAGCGGATGTCCGTAGAAAATTTGGAGATAAAGGAAAGTTGTCGAAGCTCCCATTCTGAGTACTAGGAACGGTTGTTCTCGAAAACGAAGGTGAACTGCTTGTAGTCGGTCAGTATGTAAAAGTTGTAGCCTTCAAGAAAAAGCGGAAATGCTTGACAGTGCAATAGATGACCAACATATCCATCCCGAAGGTGCTATAGCGAGCTTCTCTGGGTTTGAGGCACTTTCAGAAGAAACTCAGCTGCCTCCAGTCTGTGCCATCGTACTGCTGTAGTATGCTGCAACCTCATAAGGCGAGTTGGGGCGTCGGGAAACGGATGAATCAGCAACACTGCAGTAGGCAACCGCGTTTGGCTTCCTAGAAGGAGTGTTCGAGCTCCGAGGACCAGTGGAAGGTAGGCGGTTTTTTTTAGTCAGGACGCAGCAGGTCGGTAAGTGGCTTAAGAACTTGCGCACAGGATGGTATGAAGCACCTGTGAGAATGTATGAGCACCAAAAACTCGCGCGACTTTCTGAAGGAGGTTGGAGAGGGGAAGTTCTCGACTGCCTGCACCCGCGATTCCAGTGGCTTGATGCCTTGGGGTGAAATGTGATGGCCGAGAAAATCTAGGATTTAAACTCCGAAAAGGCATTTCTGGGACTTTAGGACTAGGCCGTGTTCATCCAGTTGCTCAAATAGAAGGCGAAGGTTGTCATTGTGCTCTTCGTCTGCGCGACTTGCAATGAGAATGTCGTCAAGGTAGACGATCGAAAATGAACGGAAGTCTAACCTTCGAAAAGTTTGCGCCTCATTCTTCAAACCGCAAAAGCATACGGAGAAACTCAAACAGGGCCAAATGGAGTAGTGATTGCTGTATTCGGAATGTCACTGTGCTCGACATAAATTCGGTGATATGCTCTCATTAAATCGATCTTGCTGTGTATTTTCGTTCCTGCGAGACGAGCGCCGAAGTCATGTATGTGGGGACGGCGATAATGATCCGGAGTAGTGATGATATTCAAAGCTCTGTAATCACGGCAAGGCCACCGGTCACCACTGTCCTGCTTCGGAACCAGATGGAGAGGAGAAGACCAATTGCTGGAGGAGGACGAAACACCGAGCGGAAGCATGTGTTCGAACTCACGGTGGGCGACTTCCCCCCTCCGTCCAGAGGCCCTCCGTGGCCGTGTGGCGACAGGTGGGCCGGTGGTGGTGATATGATGCGTCAACTTGTGTTTCACGGGCAGCGCATCGTTTCGGGGCGTCGTGAGTTGCGGATACTCAGCAAGTGTCTTGTCGTACGTTGAGACCGGCCGAAACGTAGGGATGCCAGATGAGGTAAGGTTGGACTGCAGGCCAAGTACAGCGAGGGATGTGAGGTTATCATTTAAGCGCCGATCGCGAACACTCACATGTAGGTTCAAATGGCTGAGTAAGTCCGCGTATGGCAAAGCAGACGTCGGCAATCACAAACACACACCTGTGCAAGCGCCGGAATCCGACGTCCATCGTTATTGACCGGAGCCCATACGACGCGATGGCAGTGTTGTTCACCGCGCGGCGCGTGGTTGCGGTCTTGCCGCGTTGGCAATTTGCGGCAGTGGCGGGAACGATAGAGAGCTCGGCCCCGGTGTCGACGAGGAGGCAGGTGCCGGTGATGCGGTTGACTACGAAGAATAAGCGGCTTGTATGAGGGCCGATGTCGCATGACGCCATTAGCGACTGGCCAGTGCGTTTCCGTCTAAGAACAGGGCTGGGTGCAGCGACTTGCTTGTTCGCGAAAGCGACGATTGTACCAGCACAACTGGCGCGGCGAGTCCCTAGGTGCGCTGCGAGACTGTGAAGGCGAATGGTTGCGCCGAAGTTGGTCGCCAATGTTGCCACCCGTCGTCAGCTTCTCCGGCGCCCTGGTAAAGCGTTCGACTGCTCCCTCCAAATGCGAGAGTCGGTCTCCTGACTTTGAGATTCTGGCAGCGGTGATAGGTAGCTGTGATGCAGACGAGCAGTCGTATATGCGGTCACCGAGTGCAACCAGCCGATCGAGACTCGTCTCGTCGGAACCCTCGAGCACCACGTGCGTGGACTGCGGGAGGAGCTGCAAGAACAGCTTGCGCAAAATTGGAAGCTGGCTCTCGTTTGGGGAGTGGCCACCCAGTAGCTGACGTAACCGGTGCAGGAATTGTGACGCTCGTTGGTCGCCGAGTTCCTCGGAGAAGAGCTGTAGAAGCCCACTCTGTTGCCATGGCTCGAGGTACTGCAGGACCATGCGTGTCAGGTCGTCGTATGCTGTGGCCGAAGACGTGCCCGCTAGCAAGTCGTCTATGGCATCGGCGATGTCAGTGGGTAGCGCAGCGACGACGTGCAGCTACCTTGCTCTCTGTGAGGTAAGGCCCTGATAAGGCCCAATGAAAACGAGCCATGCGTCTCAACACGCTCACTTGCCAACGAGGCGCTCATAACTCGACGGATGCTCAGCAACGTTCAATTGGACATTGGGCCACCCCGAAATATCAAGTCGGCTCACACCACATTTGAAGTTTGACCACCCCGAAATTTAAGTAGGTCCACCCCTAAATTTAAAGTTGGTCCAACCCCACATTTTCTTGTGCCAACCCCAAATGTCAATTAGGCCCAGCCCGAAAAAACTTAAAGTTGGCCCACCGCCTAATGTAAGTTGCCCCCCAACTTTCAATTGGGTCACTCCCCACCCCCCAACTTCAAGTTGACCCATCTGTAAATTTAAGTTGGCGCACTTCCAACTTTCAAGTGAACCCACCCCGAAATTTAAGTTGGCCTCCCCCTAAATTTCAAGTTGGCCCACCTCCAGATTTGATCTTCGCCAACCCTCAAGTTTAAGTTGACCCTACCCAAAATTTCAAGTTTACCCGCCCCCAAATTTCATTTGGCCCACATCCAAATTTCAGGTTGCCCCACCCACAAATTTATGTTCTGCCTCCATGAAAATTTCGAGTTTGCCACCCCTAATTTAATTTTTCCCACCCCCAAGTTTAAACTTGGCCCACCCCCAAATTTTAGTTGGCTCAAGTTCAAATTTAAAGTTGGCCTAGCCGCAAATTTAATTTTGCCCCTGTCCGAATTTCATGTTGGCCCACCCCCTAATTTAAGGTGGCCCAATCCACATTTCAAGTTGGTCCACCCACAAATTTCAAGTCGGCCCACTCACCAATTTTAAGTTCGCCCTAACCGAAATTTCAGTTGCTCCACCTCCAAATTTCATGTCGACCCACCTCCAGGTTTCAATTGGCCCACCCCTACTATAAGCTTATAACGAGCGCTATATGGGCATGGTCTTATATTATTTTTTTGCTTTAAGTTGTTCCTGATCGCTTGAAAGCTACCAATCATCTACATTTACATGATCATTTAAACTTTCATAACTATTCAATGTGCTAACTTTGCAAATTACGTATTTTTGTGTAGATACAAGGCATGACACTTTTCGCCATGACAGGGCTGGGGAGCTTGCCGAACATTGCTTCCGCATTCAACATCGCTCTTTCTGGCTTTAAAGCTTTCAGCGGTTGTGCATTTGTGCCGAGTTATGCGTGCCGTGGTGGTTGCCTCTTTCAGCGGCTTCTGTTGCCATTCCCGTGCACACAATCAAGCAATAAAATTCAATAGAATTCAATGAAAGTTAGCGCCTCTCCGTGCCTATCCTGGTTGTCACCATTACCTTTTCGCACTTCAACGCTGCTCATTCTGGGCGGCTAAGCTGTAGTCTTTTGTATTCTTGGGAGAATTTGGCTTTGAAGTTAATTATAATACGCGGAAATGCGTTTAGGTATAAGAGCGACGTAAGGAGCGCTTTTACGTTACCAAATTCAGTCACTGTTTCCTTACAATGTGCAGCCAAACTGGGCCAATAGTAAAGGGCGCTTAGTCCCGAAGAACCCCTGCTATAGTCATTCGAACGCTAATTAAGGAGGACCGGTGCTTTTACACATTTAATCGGGAGCGGACGCTGGTGACTAATGGTGCATTCGGCTGCTCTCTAGCACGCTCGATCCGACTCAGATTGCAACACCGCGGAGCTCTCGAACGGAGGATGCGAAAGCGTGACCCAGCCGACCTCGCAACTGCTCACCAGAGCAACAGGTTGCCGGAACAGGAAGGCTGCAAGCCGTTTCTTTTGTGTAAGCAAACAAGGCTCTACTCGCGTATGCCGCCCATCCAGACCCAACGCCAACAAAAGCTGCGGGGATAACGGGACCAGAACTCCGCCCGATCTCGGTGGCGCTCCCAAGCGTTCCAAGCTGGAGCGCGGCGCTCTAAAAGAACCAGCAGAATGTGTTCCGAGAGCTCGACTTGCACCAGTCGAATGTCACGCGTGCCACAACAGCGCTCTGGGGCGCTCTAAAGCAACCAGTCCAATGTACCCTAAGTCAGTAAGGAGTTCACAGAGTAAACGAAATGGTTTAGACTAAGCGAATAAACTCATGTCACATCTCGAATCTGTCATTCGAGGTTCGAAGGATATCGAGTGAGCTGTCTGAAGGAGCCGCTGCTGCTTACTCTTGAGCAGCCGGTGTTGCGCGTCGTCGCAGAGCTCGGCGCTCACTTGGCGGTAGAGGCGCTCCATCCGGTCGACCACTTCTTCTCCCCGGCAGGCCTTCGTCTCCGCTTTGCCGGAACACGACGAGTACTCCCAATAGTGGCTGCACTTAACAACGTCGAACGTGAACGAGCGCGTCCCGTTGTGGAAGCCGATGTCGGCACAGATTAGCACAGTTAACTAGAAGACGGCACTGCGACGACATGGCTCGCGTGGAAGTGCCGGGAAGTGAAGGCTTCGGAGCGACATCTTTTGCAAACAGCCAGCACGCCTCGAACGCAGTCGATGTGTCGTATGTTACGATGCTTTAATTTCTACTGAAACAACGCGTAAGAAGCTGTTCTTGTTATAATATTATGCACTCTGGAAAACAATTCCATTATCAAATAAATAATTGGGTGGACAGTTTCACTAAAGGTAAGCAGTAATATTAGTTCGTTGAAATAGGAGGGAAGACAACCACCTGCAGTCATTTCGCGCCAATTTATGCGTGCAATTCAATTTTGTTTAATATATTTTATACGTTAACTGCGAGATGTATTCCGGGGATCGGATACATTGTACCTCCGAGAAATCGTTATTCGCGCGGACATGACCATAACCATGGTATCGTTAGCCATAACTATTGTACGAGCATAATACACGTTTCCTCGTGATTTCTCGTGGCCCATTCACCTGCAGAATGTGGCCGCCGCGTCCCCACGCTGTGCACGGGAGGCGAAGAACAGTGGCACGCTGTCCATGATGTCCTCGTAGCAGGCACGAACCGTGGCCAGGTCGCAGGTGGCGGCTGCTGCGTGTGCGCGAACAGTTGTGCCCAGCTAAAGTCAGTCGCCCAGATCAAACAGCGTCTACGTGACACGATCAATAGTGCCAGCTTGCGACCGCCGAAGACAGGAACAAAGACGCGTAAATAGCTGGAGCACACGCTCGAAGAAGGGAGTAGCTGCTCAGGTTTACGTACTAGATAAAGAAGGTCGTGTGGAGAGAGCGCCGCGGTGGGGGCTTCTTGCCCATGTGCGCTTGAAATAATGGGTATATATACATATAATTTATATATATAATGGGTATGCTCTGCACCATCTTGTGTGGCATTACTGCGGATGACTGCAGCGCAAAGAAACCGGATGTTTAATTGATCTAAAATTGTCTTACAGAATCCACTTGGAATGTGAACACCCGCGCCTTATGCTGTGCTCAATAGTGGGTTGATATAATTCCTGAGATTACCTCGGAACGCAATCTCGCGCCGGTCTCAGCTGTGCCATGATCGATCGCACGAACGAAAGTGCAGTAAAGCCGTTCTAAAACCTGACAACCAGTGTTGCCGTAATTTTTTTAAGCGTGTCCCAATTGCGAGACGAAAAAAGTCAGTACATTTCCGCAAAATTTTGCTTCAATGTAGCTTTAGTTGTCGCTAAGAAAGCTCAGTAAATTTTAGGCAACGCTGACGTCTTGGAACACCTTAACATACGCTAGTGTGGCGTAAATCATTTACTTAAACGTTTCACGTTGGCCTATGGTCTGTGTGAATCAGGAATAAACAGTGAATTTACTAACCATCTGTACTGAGCTTTTACCTAACCATTAAGAATACCTGACAAAGGATGACGACAGCTCAAATTCGACGTTCACCCTTAGACTGTGAGACTGAAAATGTAGCATCATTCAATAGAAAACATGTGATATAACTTTTGTAGCACGCAAATGCACTTGGTCTACAATATCCTAGAACATTGTCAGGTTCTTGGCGCTTCCGAAAGCACAGAAATTTCCTGCAAGACGCTCAGGTCGCCTGTTGAAGGGTTCCTGAACCACCCGCCGGGCATGGTGAAAAAACGCAGTCCACGGACAGCATATACGCTGCTGCGAACATCTCAGCTAAATGTTACAGTCGTGCGCGGCGCGTGGGGCCTGCAAGCAAAGCGCGAAGTCACCTTTTTCTCAAAGGCTCTTATTTTAAGAGGAAGCTTTAAGTTCGGGTGCTCCTATATAAATACACGTAAACGGAGAATTCGTTTTTCTCGGCAACCACTGTACCAAACATGGCGAGGTTTGTGGCATTTAAAAGAAAAACCTTAAATCTAGTAACCGCTTGCTGCGAATCTTTTATTTACGTCGTCCATTCTTTATTAAAAATTCGCAAAAATGCCAACTTTCCAGAACAGAAACTATCATGTTTAAAACTCTGCAACTCAACAATGAAAAATGATATCACAATTATGTGAATGGCATCTAACGGTATATCTAAGGCCGACAAAACTGATGCGTTTCACATAAATCTCAGAAAAGTTATTTTTTAGTAATATGGAAATATAGCTTTTGCAGAACCCTTGTACGCAACGTAACAAATTAACGTAACATTTAAAATGACATGTCAAATGTGTCCCATTTCAATGGTCTAGTGGATGTCGTTTACAAAACCGCGATATCTGTTCTTGATGCAGAGCTATGAAGTTGTAAACATTGTGCTTCCATTTTTTTGTTCAAACTTTCGAATATTTGAGAATCTTTCTCACAAAATTCAGGCCCTGAATCGAAATTCCGCTTTTAACAGTCACTAGAACTTAACTTTCTCTCTAAAATTCAGCAAATTTCAGCAACATCGGTTCAGGGATTTTTTCAGAAAAACGTTTTTGCATTTCACATGCAGTTGAATAGTCCGCGTCGGAGTTGGGCCGAGTTGAAGCTTCCTCTTAACAGAAGCCTGCTCTTTACTCTTTTCTGGGAGCTTCATTTCGTGATATAGCAGATTCTCATACGCGGCTTCATTGATGTCAATAGCTGTCATCAATGAAGAAGGGTGTTTGGATCAGTGTGCTTCTTGTTGTACTGTTACAGTGTCTGTTTATGTTCGTAGACTGGCTACAGTGCATGAAAACCGCAGCTAAAAATCTCAGAAGTGTTCCCTGCCCAATTCCTTGAGGCTTCGCTAGAAACCTTAGACGAGCTGTCTCAGTCTTGCAGCCGGAAGGGTGGCACTTAGTTTTAAAGATGCTAGTGAACCAGCTGTAGGTGAGCGAAGCCGTCGTATCTTAGCGTAACCGAGTTAAAATGTCACAGAAATTCGGTGAATTGCCTACTAATTCGTAAGCTATCGTTCGATCGGCTGCTACTTCGCTTTTGCTTACTTATTTAGCTAGCTTATGCATTTATTTTGCAAATATATTGTATCGAATACGCTAAAATGCCGTCACAACCAGTTTTGCCCCGCCATAGCTTTCGTTTTTATTTTATTTTTATTACGACCTTGACGTGGCGAAATTGGAGCCGACCAGTGATTTTTTCATTCTTTTTTTTTCTAACGCTACCAGTCAGTGTGGCTCATACAGTCAATGTGGCTTTGCCTGGCACGATGCAGTCCCTGGTTCGAATGCTGGTCAGAAGTATTTTTCTGCTTTTTTTTCTTACGCTAGGAATCATCTACTATTAAACTATACACTATATAACTATATAACTATAAACTATATAAGAATGCTTACGCATTAGAAAACAATAGGACAGCGCATCGGCAACGGAACACTTGAATTATCAGTGAAACTAAAGACACGTTAGACACTGCCGACATAGGAACAATCATAGCATTCCTTGAAATGCTTTAATGTAACAACTATGACCGCCTAAAGATTAACGCAGATTTAGAAGAATTCATAAGCGATAAAGATTTCCCGACAGAATATGCCAATTCTTCACGTATGAAGACCCAGGAAAGCACGTGCTATAGGTCGCTTTAGGGCACCATACCGCGTTGAGAATCACAGCACAACGTTTGCCACCAGAGTGGCAGCTTAATATATTTGACGGAGACGTTTTCAAATGGCCGAACTCTTGTGAGCAATCGAACAAGGTTGTGCATGAGAATCATAGCTTGACAAAAGACGAGAAGTTTTTGTATTTACGGGGTCTATTAAGCTGCCTCGATTAGTGGATTGGATGCCACAGGAGCCTGTTACGATGATACAGTAGACATTCTAACTAGGTGATTCAAAATGAATCCGCGAACACCTACTGAAGGTGCGGTTCAAAGAATGTGCAAGTTTCTAAGACTACCTTCATTGCAATATACGCGGAGAAAAAGAACTGAAAATTACGCCTGCAATGTATTCCACGATGATGACAGATATCATCCTGAAGGCCGCACCGACAGATATACGCAAAGTATCACGGAAAAGTCGCTAATTCGGCAGGGTCAAGGACACGCGGCGATTCTAGGAAGCTCTGCAGTATCAACACCAGCACTTGCAGTAGGTACGGCTGCAGAAGACGAGCTCAATTTTATACTAGATTACCTCCTGACTAGAAGTGGGTGAATATTCCAAGTTGAAATTAAGGATGGAGTACTACACACTAGCTATTCATATACGTATTCGAAAATGAACTATTCGTTGTTTTCGAATGATCGAAAATAAGCAATTATTTCCATGTAATGATAAGGTCTGGTTACAGTTCTCCATCTGCTAACCAATGTATCGCAATTTGTCAGTAGTGAACAACGAGAGAAGTTTTCCGAGCAATGGCGAAACAAAATTAGGAACGCAAGCTTCGTTTTCGGCTTCCCAGTGAAAGTCTATGTGACAACTTGTGACTTAATTCATTAAATTATGGAGTGTTACGTGCCAAAACCACTTTCTGATTATGAGGCACGCCGTAGTGAAGGACTCCGGAAGTTTTGACCACGTGGAGTTCTTTGACGTGCACCTAAATCTAAGTACACGGGTGTTTTCGCATTTCGCCCTCATTGAAATCCGGCCGCCCAGGCCGGGATTCAATCCCGTGACCTTGACCTCAGCAGCCCAATGCCATAGCCACTGAGCAACCACGGCGGGTGACATCCTGTGCTCATTGTGGTGTACTTGCAATTTCTGCCAGTGTAGTCATGTAGAATTTTTTTTACGCTATAAACTGACTCGAAAGGAGGAGGAATAACCTTTTATTTTGGAAACAGTATTCCGGGGTAAGCCCCGGTTCTACTCTCGGTGGGAGGTCTCCTCAATCCAGGAACCCTCTGGCCTTCGCTGCCTCCTTGGCCCTGGCGACGAGGCGTCGTTGTTGTTCCAGGTCCTCGGAGACGAGCTTGGCCTCCCACGTTTCTATGAGGTCTTCGCTTTGTCTGGTGTTGCAACAGTCTCGCGGTGAAGGCAATGCGTCTTTGTCTAGATACCATGGACATTCGAGGATCAGGTGCGCTAAGGTGTCCGGTACGCCGCACATTGGGCAGTGGTTTCCTTGTAGCGTTGGGTACAGTCTATGCATGATGATTCCGTGGATATAAGTATTACTTTGCAGTCTTCTGAGTGTAGTGCTTTCTTCTTTGTTGAACTTTGGGTGAGGTGGTGGGTACACCCTGCGTTCCAGCCTGTGATGTTGAAGGATCCCTGAGTACGTGATGGGTACGGTCTCTGCCTCCGCTGGCGTAGACCGGGCGTGTCGAGAGTAGAAAGGTTGGCCCGGCAGGTGTGGCCTCGGGCCGCGGCGTGTGCCGCTTCATTCCCCTCTAGCCCCTCATGCCCAGGAACCCATGTCACGCAGGTGTAGGGGGTCGAAGTACTGCGGTGCTTCAATAGCTTCAGTGCTTCTGTCGCACGTGACGCTTAGCGTAGTTCCTGACCGCTGCTTGAGAATCGGAGATGACAGCTGCGCCCATGCACGTGGTAGTTGCTAGGGCGATTGCCGTATCTTCTGCAGACTTGGGGTTTTGTGCACGGACTGTGGCAGACGCTAGCTCTCTGCCCTGAGAATCTACGACGCTCAGGGCGTAAGGGTTTCTTTGCGCGTATTTGGCTGCGTCGGTGTATCTGGCGTCCGGATCTTGCCTGTGTCTTCGCCGTAGAGCATCTACTCGGGCTTGTCTTCTTTCCTTGTGGCACGTGGGGTGCTTGTTGCGTGGAATTGGAGCTATGCACAGGGATTCGCGGAGGTTTGAAGGAATTCTTTCTTTTCGGTCCGTGGTGGCTATAAAGGTTTCACCGTAGCTCAGCCGTTGCAGCACTGATCTTCCGCGGTGTGAACGATCACCAAGGCGATACGCACAGAAAGCGATGTGTAGACAGGGAAAAGAACATTTTCACAGCCTCCGGTCGGTTTATGTGCATCGTCATCCACTAAAACTACGACGTGGTTTTCTTGCGGCTCAGATCAGCACAACAGCAAAGTTTGTGATGCGTTGCTTAGAAAAGAAAAAGAAGTTGAGAAAGCTAACCAAGGACAGTCGCTGCTTCTAATACAACATAAGCGACAGCCTGTCTGTAGGAGTTTCCGACGCCCCGTACATTGTAAGAAGTGCAGCGGAAAACATGTGTCGTCAATAAGCGATCCTACGAGGTGACCAAATGAGAAACGCAGGAAACTACGACGAAAACCATAAACCTACATACGAATTCACCTTGCAGAGATTTTTGAGTAGTATTGGACAGAGAAAGAGAGATGGATATAAGGAAGGCAGGGATGTTAACCAGTCAAGAGTCCGGTTGGCTACCCTACGTTGAGGGAAGGGAGAAGGGGAAGAGAGAGAGAGAATATAGATACGTGCACAGACAGTCGTTGAGTTTAAGCCGCTCGTGCAATACAGACATTCTTAGAAAACACAAAAGGGCCTTCACTGCATTCTGAGCTGATGGTCGGTGGGGACGGTGCTCTAGTACTGTCTGTTCACTCAGAGGACGATCTTCTAGTTTCCTCAATGTGTTGGACAAAGATTGTCTTTGTGCTTGAAATTGAGCAGACTGGCACAATAAGTGGTTAACGTTCTCCTCGCTTACGCAAACATAACATGCTGGACTATCAGCCATTCGAATTAGTGCTGAGTAAGCTTTCGTGAAGGCAAATTCTAGCCACAACCGACGCGGAAGAGACGCTTCGCGACGGTGCAGTCCAGCCGGAGGTCTGAGTTGCAATGAAGGGTCTAGTCTGTATAGTCAGATGCGCCTTGTATGTGCGGTATTCCACTTTGCTAAGGAGAGCGTGTGTGCTAGAATGCGAAGTTGTCTTGCAGGGTCGGTCCTAGAGAGGGGAATGGAGACGCAAGTAGTACTGCAGAATTTCCGATTGTGGATAGTCTTTGGACAAAGATGCGGCTATCTTCGAGGCATGATAGATAGCGGAAGTCATCCACGAGATATTTTCGAAAGCGTTAAGCCTCAAGGAACTCAGACGAACAAATTTGCGACAAAACACGTTCCGCGAAACAAGATCCTCTAGGCCGTCGGCTTGTAGAAGCACGCCTGGGAAGTCAGTACGACGAAAAATACACTGCAGAAGCAATTGAAGTTCCCTTCATCTACCGAAACTTGACTCAGTTGGCACTTGACAATGACTTTGTCAAAGATATGAAAAATAGTGACCATCACCGTTGCAAACAAACTTCTAGAACCAAATATGGCTGCGGTCCCCAGGATGATGTCTTTTGGATGGTGTGGACTATTTGCGGAAATTAATGATAACGGACATTAATCATTTGCCAAGCATTTCTAAGTTGATAATACCCGGTTCTGTGTTCTGATGGATGACTGAAGGATTGGTTTCTATCAGCGATTCTATCAGTGTAGGATTCCACGTATGTGTTAGCGCCGCCACGGCCAAGCAATCACTATTTTACGGGCTAAGAATATTCCAGTAAGAGTAGGTGTTTGTGACGAGCGTCGCCGTCCAAAGGCCATCTCTTGGCGACGCAGCGACAAACGTAGGCCTTAAGTTCAGCACGGAAAAATTGGGAATTGTGATCTTCAACAAAGAAAGGAGTAATTACGTGGTGCCAATTTAACAGCAAATCACATCCACCGTCAAGCAATATAGATACGTCAGTGATACCTCAATAAAAGGGAAGCGGAATGCAACAATAACGAAACGTAGAGCAATTTGGGGCCAGAATAAATATGAGGTGGTGCGTGAAATCTTGAAAGAAGTAATGGTGCCAGCGCTAACGTTCGCAAATGCCATTCTGTGCTTAAAATCGGATATCTTGTCGAGGTTGGAAGCTAACCAAAGATCGGTAGGCCCGTTGGCTTTGGGAGCTGTAAAACCACGAATCAGGCAGCGCAGAGTGAGAGCCTACAATGACAGCCTACCCAGGTATAAGAGCTGCAAGCGGGACTCAAGAAGTTTTAAATTCGCTTTTGCAAAAGAAATTCTGATTATCGAAGGAAGCACTCTAGCTAGAAACTGGAGTCACGGTGACTTGAAGAGAGGGAAGAATTTTCTACAGGAGCCAATATTTACGTGCCTACTACAAGAGACGATTTGCGCATGAAAGCAGACTTGCACGAGCGCTAGAAGGCGATATCCTTCCACCGAAGAATCCAAGGCTTACCGCAGAGCACGGATACTCACGGAGGAGAAGCAAAATGCGTAAAGAATTTCAGTAATGATAGTCGTAGAGAACGATATACGTTTCCTCAGAATGCCAGAAGAATTCACACCTGGAAAAGACATACGATGTTCTGAAAGCGGGAAAGAAGGCGCATCAAACGCAACAGAGAAACCAGATCCAACTCAAGCACACCTCTTCCTAGGGCCTTTATAAAAGGTGGAGGCGAATATATATGCGATACACCAGGACAAGAGAAAGGGCCATTGCCGCACTTGTTTGAACATGATTGTCCGGTGACATTTTTGCAATTGCTATTACGTACATCGGGACGTGGCGTTTCTCGCGAAGCTCGGCGTTTCTGCGCAGGCGCGAGTAAAAGCGGGTGCAAGAGAGAAAATCTGGGGACTTTGCTTCTTGAATATTTGACTCTTCCTATAGAACTACTGGGGAGAAGTTTCTTTACGCGTGTTGTATGCGTTTGTCCCCAGGCGTGCCGGCATTGCGGAGTGGGGTCGAAGTTGTTTACGCTCGGACGCTGGCTGCCGGCGCTGTGAAACAAGGGAACCAGCGCGCACTGACGCCTCATTTGGTGACCGCTGCGTCTAAAGGCTGCAGCGGTGGCGTAGAGGTCGAGCATCCGCCTCGCGTAGTTCGAATCCCGGTGCTGCGCAATTTTCCACCGGATTAAAAAATCCACGTGTTGATAAAATTGCATAAATAAGGCCTTGAGTGCGGCCTGATCCCGCTGACCAAAACCGGTAACGCACTCCCTCACCAGAGCAGGATGGGCCATCCTGGTGCAGTACATGGCCACAATCTCCTATATGAATACAACAATCAAACCCCGGCCCTCAGTCCCCAGCAGCTGCGAAGCAACTGACCACGGCGGCGGTCAGACCTGCGACGCAGCAGAGGGTGCTAAGAATCTCTGGATCCGGACAGGCCGCCATTGAAATCTGAACCTGGCAACGTTTAACGCTAAAACGTTATCTAGTGAGGCGAGTCTCGCAGTGCTTTTGGAGGAATTAGCGGGCATTAAATGGGATATAATAGGCCTCAGTGAGGTTAGGAGCACCAATGTGAAGCATACGCGGTGCTAAAAAACAAGCACGCCCTCTGGTACCGGGGCTTAGCGGAGAGACGAGAACTGGTGGTCGGATTCCTGATTAATTAGGATATAGCTGGTAACATACAGGAACTCTATAGCATTAACGAGAGTGTGGCATGTCTCGTTGTGAAGCATAATAAGAGGTACCAATTGAAGGTCGAACAGGTTTATGCGCCTACATCCAGTCACGATGACCAGGAAGTCGAAAACTTATAAGACGACGTGGAATCGGCGATAGGTAAAGTCAAAACAAAGTACACTATACTGATCGGTAACTTCAATGCCAGGGTAGGCAAGCAGCAGGCTGGAGACAAGTCAGTGGGGGAATATGACATAGGATATAGGGGAGAGTTAATAGTAGAGCTTGCAGAACGGAATATTTGCAGATAATGATTACCTACTTCCACAAGCGGGATAATCGAAAGTGGGCGTGGAGGAGCAAGAATGGCGAGACTAGAAATGAAATAGACCTCATACTCTGCGCTAACACTGGCATCAGACCAGAACAATTACAGACCAATTTCTTTAACTTCCCAATCGTGCAAAATGCTGGAACATATTATTTACAAACACATAATAGATTTTCTGGAGTCCAACACCATTCTAACTAATGTTCAGCACGGCTTTAGACGTGGTTTCAGTACTGTCACGCAGTTAACCGACTTCACCCATGACATCGCTTATCAGTTGGATCTCGGTAAACAGATTGATGCTATCTTCATTGATTTTTCTAAAGCTTTCGATTCATTACTTCATTATCACCTCTTGCAAAAATTAAATGCAATACTAAAAAATTCCCATCTGGTCAATTGGATCGCTAGTTTCCTTTCTAACCGGTCCCAATACGTCGACTTTAGTTCTGCAAGGTCATCCGTACTTGAAGTAGGCTCCGGGGTTCCTCAAGGATCCGTCCTGGTTCCTTTATTGTTTTTAATTTATGTCAATGACCTCCCAAAACATGTTTCCTCTAATATTCGTCTTTATGCTGACGATTGCGTCTTATACGACGTGATTGATTCCCCGAATAGTTTTCAGCGATTAAACGATTCCTTTGTCTCTTTCAGTGCTTGGTGTGAAAAATGGAAAATGAACATTAATTTTAAGAAAACGGTTGTTTTGTCCTTCACGAAAAGAGCAGCACCTGTAATTGCGACATATTCATTGAATGGGTCACCTTTAACCAGAGTTCGACAATAAAAATACCTTGGCGTAACATTTACTCACAATCTCTCATGGACTACACACATTGACCAAACATGTTCAAAGGCCCTAAAACAGCTTGGATACCTACGTCGTACTATGCAAAAGGCTCCGAAGGCAACAAAACTTTTAATGTATAAAACTCTTGTTCGCCCCATTATCGATTATGCCGCAACAGTCTGGTCACCACATAACCAAAACAACATAATCAAACTAGAAGCAGTTCAGAAAAAAGCCGTCCGTTTCATTTTACATTGGTATGACGGCTATTTTTCACCCTCGTCTGCCCTCCCTACACTGTATCTAACATTACTTTCAGTACGTCGTGATGTGGAATCATTAAAATTTTTGCACAACATAATTAACAAGTCATACCAGACTTCAAACACAGCTTGCATATCTTTCACCAAGCCTTCTTGCACGCGTAATTTCCACGAGCTTAATCTTACACCTCTCTATGCCCGTACAAATACCTTCAAGTACAGCTTCTTTCCCCGCACAATAGAAGTATGGAATTCCTTGCCTGGCTGCCTTCGTTCACTCCCGATAAGCGAATTCGAAAGTGCTGTCTATGAAAACCAGTATATGTAACTACTTAGATCAGGTTTAGTTTATACTTTATGTGTGCGTATTGCTGTGTCATTGCTTTTTAATGATCGATGAAAACAATTTGTAAGATTTTGTAAACGATTGTAACGATGTTGTAAGAGTCATTGTTGATTTTACTTTATTTTTGTTCAACACTGTTTTTACCCACTCCTGCAATAGCCCTCCTGTGGGGCTGCAGTATGTATAAATAAATAAATAAATAAATAAATAAATAAATAAATAAATAAATAAATAAATAAATAAATAAATTAATTAATAAATCATACAAGGTGTGGACGCGCTCGGCAAGGTGCGCTGCAGTGACCATAGGATGGCAAGATCTCGAATTAGCCTAGACTTGAGTAGGGAACGGGAGAAACTGGTACATAAGAAGCCACTCAATGAGTTAGCGGTAAGAGGGAAAATAGAGGAATTCCAGATCGAGCTACAGAACAGGTATTCGGCTTTAACTCAGGAAGAGGATCTTAGAGTTGAAGCAATGAACGATAATCTTACGGGCATCATTAAGCAGCGTGCAATAGGCGTCGGTGGTAACTCCGTTAGTCAGGATGCGAGTAAGCTATCGCAGGAGACGAAAGATCTGATCAAGAAACGCCAATGTGTGAAAGCCTCTAACCCTACAGCTAGAATAGAACTGGCAGAGCTTTCCAAGTTAGTTAATAAGCGTCATAAGGAAGCCGACATAAGGAAGTATAATACGGATAGAATTGAACATGCTCTCAGGATCGGAGGAAGCCTAAAAGCAGTGAAGAAGAAACTAGGAATAGGCAAGAATCAGATGTATGCGTTAAGAGACAAAGCCGGCAATATGATCACTAATATGGATGAGATAGTTTAAGTGGCTGAGGAGTTCTATAGAAATTTATACAGTACCTGTGGCACCCACGAAGATAATGGAAGAGGGAATAGTCCAGAGGAATTTGACCTCCCACAAGTAACACCGGAAGAAGAAAAGAAAGCCTTGGGAGCTATGTGAAGGGGGAAGTTAGCCGGGGAGGATCAGGTTACAGCAGATTTGTTGAAGGATGGTGGGCAGATTGTTCTAGAAAAACTGGCCACCCTGTATACGCAATGCCTCATGACCTCGAGCGTACCGGAATCTTGCAAGAACGCTAAAATAATCCTAATCCATAAGAAAGGGGATGACAAAGACTAAAATATTACAGACCGATCAGCTTACTGTCCGTTACCTACAAAGTATTTACTAAGATAATCGCAAATAGAATCAGGAACACCTTAGACGTTTGTCAACCAAAGGACCAGGCAGGATTTTGGAAGGGCTACTCAACAACAGACCATATTGACACTATCAAGCAGGTGATAGAGAAATGTGCGGAAGATAACAAACCCTTACATATAGCTTTCATTGATTACGAGAAAGCGTTTGATTCAGTCGAAACCTCAGCAGTCATGGAGGCATTACGGTATCAGGGTGTAGACGAGCCTTATGTAAAAATACTGAAAGATACCTATAGCGGCTCCACAGCCACCATAGTCCTCCGTAAAGAAAGCAACCAAGTCCCAATAAAGAAGGGAGTCAGGCAGGGAGGTATGATCTCCCCAATGCTATTCACAGCGTTTTCACAGGAGGTGTTCAGGCACCTTGATTGGGAAGAATTGGGGTTAAGAGTTAATGGAGAATACCTTTAACTTGCGATTCGCTGATGATATTGCCTTGCTTAGTAACTCAGGCGACCAATTGCAATGCATGCTTATTGACCTGCACAGGCAAAGCAGAAGGATGGGTCTAAAAATTAATATGCTCGAAACTAAAGTAATGTTTAACAGTCTCGGAAGAGAACAGCAGTTTACGATAGGTAGCGAGGCATTGGAAGTGGTGAGGGAATACATCTACTTAGGGCAGGTAGTGACCGCGGATCCGGATCATGAGACTAAAATAATCAGCATAATAAGAGTGGGCTGGGGTACGTTTGGCAGGCATTCTGAGATCACGAACAGCACGTTGCCATTATCCCTCAAGAGAAAAGTCTATAAGAGCTGTGTCTTACCAGTACTCGCCTATGGGGCAGAAATCTGGAGGTTTACGAAAAAGGTTTTACTTAAATTGAGGACGACGCAACGAGCTATGGAAAGAAGAATGATGGGTGTAACGTTAAGGTGGGGCCGGGGCATAAGAAGAGAACCGATTGGGTTGGTTGGTTTACACGCTTGCGAAAATGGTCAAGGGGGGAAACATATTCTTCGCAGGAAGATGGAGATTGACTGACATACGCAGAGAAGAAAGAAGCGTCAAGAAGGGAACTGGGCGGACGGTGATAAACAAGGTAGAATAGCGAGTAACCGGTTGTGCGTTGAACGGCGGTGTTATACGCGAAGGTGACAAATATATATATATATATATATATATATATATATATATATATATATATATATATATATATATATATATATATATATATATATATATATATATATATATATATATATATATATATATATATATATATATATATATATATATGCATATATATATATATATGTATGTATGTATGTATGTATGTATGTGAACGAGAAAACAGGAACCAAGAGGCCCGACTTTTATTAATCATATCATAAGAGGGAGTGAGTGACAGAATAAACTTTTATTTGGTCCAGCAAAGCGTGAGAAAACGCGCACCCGGCTAATCCGACGACGGGACTGCCAGATCTAGTCTGCCTGCCCGATCGCGGGCGCGCTGGACGGCCAGGATTTGGTCCTCAAAGACGGGACTTCGCAGGAGCGCGTCCCGCGCTCTTCCTTGGTGAACTTCGGGCCCAGCGACCCGCACTCCCAGAGCATATGAGGCAACGTAGCTACCTCACCACAGGCCACGCAATAACAATTCGGATAAATCTCGGGATATATGCTATTAAGGGACGCCGGATTTGAGTATGAGTTCGTTTGCAGAAGTCTTAGTGTGACCGCCTGCGGCCTGCTTAGCTTGGAGTGAGGCGGGGGGAATACCCTACTCTCTAAGTAGAAGAATTTAGTGGTTTCGTTGTGTGTGAGAGGAGGAATCCAACGAAAAAAGACACCAATAACAACATAAGGGTACCTATTTGTACTTAATAATAGAATTAAAGAAACAATAAATTATTAGAAATGAAATTGTATGAAAAAAGAACTGGCCGCAAATGTGATACGAACACACGGCTTCGGATTACGCGTGCGATGCTCTTACCAACTGAGCTGCCGCGGCGCCGTTTTCTCATCCACTTTCTGGGGTAATTATATTTATCTAGCAGAACTACCAGGTTACTTGTGGTGGATAAATATAAATGCCACAGAAAATGGATGAGAAAATGGCGCCGCGGTAGCTTACGTGGTGATGTCTTCGCTGACGTCTTCGCATGCATAATGCGAAGACGTCAGCTCGTATCCAAGCTGCGGCCAGTTGTTTTTCATCCGCTTTAATTTCTGTCAATTTATCATTTCCGTATTTCTATTAGTAAGTGGAAGAAATTTCGCCTATGTTATCCTTGGTGTCGTTGTCTGTCAACTTCTTACATGATTATATATATATATATATATACACCACCCGACTGGCTACCTACACTCGTATTGGTAACGCATTAAAAAGGCCAATCTGGTTCTTTTTAAAACGTGCTGATCTTGTTTACTGCATGAGCAGGCTCCTACTGAGTGGCGATATTGAAACAAACCCGGGCCATACAAAACGCTCCACCATCAAACGGATGATTCTGGCTCTATGGTATCCGAAATGTTCGCTCAGCTTCTTGCCGGGCAAACTAACATAACAAAGGATATAGCAGACATGCGAAAATCTATCGACGCTCGTATTGAGGCCATTGAAAAACGCGTAGTTAATCTTGAGCAGCAGGCACCCACGTTTAGGGCAGCACAATACGATAACCTACAGAGCCAGATTCAGAAAATGTCATCCACTATTAACACACTTTCTTCCTAAAATGATGATTTAGAAAATCGCTCGCGTCGCAAGAATATTAATGTTTATGGTCTAACAGAATCTGAGCATGACATTAATGAATCGCTGCAATCGCAAGTTAAAAATTTTTTTACTGACGTACTAAAGCTTGATTTTCCTCAAGTTGAGCCATTGCATATGCTTGGTAGACCTAGACGTGGGAGGCCCCGGCCCGTCATTATGAAGCTCCTAGATATTCGTGAAAAGAATAGTACCCTAAAGAATGGCTATAAACTAAAAGGATCCCAGTGGCGCATATCCGAAGATTTTTCTTCGAACGTGCGCTCTATCCGTAAAAAACTATGGGTCGCTACAGCACAATTCCGTAACAATGGTTCAGTGGTACACCTCCGGTATGACCATGCGTTTGTTGATAATGAGCTCTAAAATTGGGGTGTTGTTTCAAAATCTCTTGTAAAAGCTCGTGATGGTACCACTCACCCTCATTTACCGCACTCCTAGGGGAACAATCCTTGACTTAATAATGACATGCAGGATAAACTTTGTATAATAAATCTTAACGCAAGAAGCCTATCTAACAAATATTCAAGCTTTTCCTCTTTGGTGACATCACATTCCCCGCATGTGATCGGCGTTACTGAGACCTGGTTGCATAGCGACATCTATGACGGCGAAATACCCCCCCCCCCTTCCCCAGGATATAACGTATTAAGAGTAGACAGAAAAGCGGGCAGAGGTGGAGGCGTTCCTTTGTTTTTGCGTTCCAACCTACAGTTTTCTGGACTACAATCCCCACTTGAAATCGAGGCGAGCTGTTGTAAGGTGCACATTAATAAAACAAATGTAACCATTGGTGTGTTTTATCGACCTCCCAGACATACCTCAAATGAAATAATGATCCTTAACGCGTTCATCCAAGAGCGCCGTTTTGGCTCTTCAAATTTAATCTGTATTGGGGACTTCAATGTACCAAACGTTTCGTGGGCTTCATTATAGGTAATTGGTGATAACGTCCCTATTTCTAGAGAGTTGCTTGAATTTTCACTATGCCTTGGATTGAAACAAATTGTATCTGATCCTACAAGATTTGATCCTACAAGCCTTATTAGATTTGATTTCGTAAATGTATCGCTCTTTACAAGTGGCTTTGAGTGTGAGATTACGGACGGTATTTCCGATCACATAGCTGTTATTGCTACTATTAATCTTTCAGTTTCAAAGCGCCACTATGAATATATCAGTTTTTTACGATTATAATCATGCAGATGATACGTCCATACTTAATACATTAAGCATTTCATTCGACAGATTCTCCCGGTTATGCACTACCAGTGATATCAATACTATAGTATCCCATTTTCAAAACATTGTTCATACTTGCATAGAGCACTATGTGCCATTAAAAACAAAAAATAAAAACCTTGACCTTCCTTGGATGACAAGGGAAATACTGCATTTGAAGCGTCAAGTAGCCAGAGCACGTCGGAAGCGCCACATGAGAGCCGAAACAAATGAGCAGTGTCGCTTTATGAAGGAAGAGCTCCGTCAAAAAAAGGATCCAGTTAAGAACTTTTATAATCAGTTCACTCTACCTAATTTAATTTAAAATAACCCACGAAAATTTTCGAGCTCGATTTCGCCTAAGAAAAACACCACCTAGGCATTTATATTAGATGATCCCAAAATAAGTGATCCTAGAGCTATTTCTAAAGCATTCAATGAATATTTTCAGCCGGTATTTACACAGGACAATGCGGTAATTCTTCCCTGCTCCACAACAACTAGCATGTCCTGAGTAATTAGCAATGTTACAATATCAAAGCAAGGAGTCCTGAACTTTATTTTAAATCTTGACACCAAAAAAGGCTGCAGTCCAGACAATGCCAACGATGTGTTCCTTCATCGTTATGCGCTTTGAACGTGTCAATGCCTCACATAAATTTTTGAGAAATCAGTGTCTAGTTGTTCAGTTCCTTGTTCATGGAAACGGGCTAGAGTCATTCCGTCGTTCAAATCTGGGCAGACACAATATCTTCTAAATCATAGACCCATTTCTTTAACTTCTCATGCATGCAAACTCCTTGAACACATAATTTATAAACACATTATCACTTTTCTCGAGTCTAATAACATTTTGTGCAGCGCTCAGCACGGATTTCGTAGTGGTTTTAGCACAGTGATTCAATTAACTGAATTTACACATGACATCAGTTTTGCTCTTGATTTAGGTTATCAAGTAGATGCGCTCCTCATTGATTTCTCCACAGCATTTGATACTTTACCACATCCTAAACTATTACATAAACTAAGCCTTATCCTTAATAACCCTCTTCTCGTTGACTGGATCCGTAGTTTTCTTGATGATCGTTCACAGTGTGTTTCTTTTAATTCATTCAACTTCCCTGACACATGAGTATCTTCCGGAGTACCCCAAGGTTCCATTTTAGGGCCATTGCTTTTTTATTTATATTAACGACATCCCAAACTCTGTTTCAGTAAAAATTCGGCTTTACACTGACGACTGCTTTCTCTACAATGTCATTTCTACACCTAACGATCATAACACTCTGAATCGATCTTTTATAAGTTTTTGTGAATGGTGCGAAGTCTCGCAAATGAACATTAACTTTAAAAAAACAGTCGCCATGTCCTTTCCTAAGCATGCTTATTCCTGATATTCCAATTACTCCTATAAATCCACTTTTCTGCAGCACGCATATGAATATAAGTATTTAGGCCTCCTTTTCACTCCAAGGTTATCCAGGTCAGAACATATTCTAACTTGCAACAAAGCATTAAAAAAACTTGGACCCTAAGTGCTGCCCCCGGAGAAACTAAACCCATTACACACAAAACACTTGTAAGACCTATGCTTGAATGCTCGGCTACCATATGGAACCCTTACACAATTTCGGACATCCACAAAATTGAATCTTTGATGAAAAAGGCGGTCCGTTTCATATACAGCCGTTGTAACAGAATGATTTCAACGTCATCTCATCTGCATATGCTCGGTTTAACCCCTCTTTTCCACCGTCGTCACATTAATTCTCTGAAACTTCTACACTCTCTATTTTACTCTCCGCATTATGCTTCCCCTAACACATATCTGACCCGTGCAAAGCCCCTAATCACGAGAAACAGCGATGACTTAAACTTATCTGTCTTCTTTGCTCCCACCAACACTTTTAAATACAGTTTTTTTCCTAGGACAATTGATCTCTGGAATGACCTGCCTGGTCCCATCCGTTGTTTACCACATAGCGAATTTGGGGATGCTATGTAGTGCTCTCCTTAGCCATGTTACTCACATGTGCTTCTCTTGTATGGTGCTTTGTATTTTCCACATTTTGTATTCACCCACTTCTGCAATAACTATATATATATATATATGCCTGTACGACCTGACCGGCTTCCTACACTCGTATTGCTAACGCATTAAAAAGGCCAAGCTCACTCTTTTAAAAACGCGCTAGTCTCTATTTGCGGCTGTCACAAGTATCAGTTCTCGTGCCAATGTCGCCGCCGTGGTACCCTGGAAGGCGTTAGGCATTTACTTATACGGGGGTAGTTTGCGTGCCGCTCTTATTTCCCTTGCACGCCAAGACATCGCTCGGCAGCATAAATGTCCTAATGTTACACGCAGTGGCCACCTGTGCGAAGCAATTTGTGTGAGACTACGAGATCTGACCATGTAAACCATCGATGCGAATTGCAGGTTGAGGGCAAGTGCTTACCTTTCGTGGCAGTGCAGGAACAGGCAAGTACAAGGGCGAAAACCACTGCCGGCGGCATTGTGTACTCCGATGGCGGACTCTTCGGCAGACCTGTTTCGAAGGCGGACACGAATTATCTGGCACATTGAATGCATTGTCTCGGCCGATACAGCATTGATATCTGTAGTGGAAGGCAGGTAATCGCATGCCACGCTGTGTGTTGAGTTATATAGGCGTCACGCGATAAGAGCATGGATCTATATCACGAGCGCGTGCTAACAAACGAAGCGTACAGCCCAGACAGTCTGCAAGGCTGGTAGTCTTTCATCTGCTCTTGAAAAGCCTGATTGTGAAAGCTGTGGCCCTTAAGGCTTGCATCACCCTTAAGGCTTTCATTTGACAAACGCACATAAGGCAGATATATCATTATGGAAGTTGGAGGAAGGTGGAGAAGACTAATAAAACACATCTTTGAAGCCGCGAAGGGAATTTGTTCGCAAAAATTTGCTTTCACGCCTTCCACCGCTCCTACACAAGCTTTGTGGCAATATCTATCTATCTATCTATCTATCTATCTATCTATCTATCTATCTATCTATCTATCTATCTATCTATCTATCTATCTATCTATCTATCTATCTATCTATCTATCTATCTATCTATCTATCTATCTATCTATCTATCTCTTATGAGAGAGAGAGAGAGATAAAACATCGTTATTGGAAAGTCCCTGCTGGGTTCGAAAGGGGAACGGAGAGGCTGGGAGGCTAGCTCCGTAAAGCTACCTTTTACCGTTAGACGCACGCCAGGCCTTGAACCTCAGCGGAGGAGGGTATAACAAAAGCGTTAAACGAAAAGCGTAATGCCGTGCAAGACGGGCTTTGCGGTGATGATCGCTACGAGATGGCGCCAGAGTAGCGGACGTCGTCTGTATAAAAAAAAAGAAAGCGCAGCATGGGCGGAGCTGTGGCGGCTGCTGCCGATTGCGCCCACGCGTTACCCACGCGCCGCCTCTCGCGATCTTACGATTAGCGACGCAGTGGTGCCACATCTCGCTCCGTTCGCAACGTGCCGCACGAGACAAAAAATAATAAAATTATGGAGTTTTACGTGCCAAAATCACTTTCTGATTATGAGACACGCCGTAGTGGAGTTATGTTTTATGCGGTAGTGGAGGACTCCGGAAATTTTGACCACCTGGGGATCTTTAACGTGCACCTGAATCTAAGTACACGGGTGTTTTCGCCCCTATCGAAATGCGGCCGCCGTGGCCGGGATCGACCCCGCGACCTCGTGCTCAGCAGCCCAACACCATAGCCACTGAGCAACCACGGCGGGTATCACGAGACAGATTGTCCGCGCCAACCAATATATTGCGAAATCAAAGCACGTATACAGCTGCGCTCAAATTTCGCATTAGGGAGTATCGTAACCGTAGGTGAATTTTTCGATTGGAATCTTTTGCAGTGCAACACCTGTGGTGTCGAGGAGACTACAGAACACCTCCTGTGAAACGGAAGTTTCATCATTTAAAACTGAAAGTCATGACCTCTGCACAGTACTAAATCAGTCGCATAGAAAGCCATTCGCCCTGAACAAGACTTTGGGGTCATGGGCTCGCATATCGCAGCTACAAAAGGTCACTAAAGCGCTGTTGCAATTTTTGAAGGCTACCTGACTGAGTGACCGTCTGAGATATAAAGTATAAAACCGCCTACTGCGGCGATATATACCTACAGCGCACTTTCCCTTCTTTTCTCAATCTTTCCCCGCTTTTTCCTTTCCCTCAGTGCTTAGTAGCAAACCGGGCTCAATCCTGGTTAACCTCAAGCCTTTTATTTATCATTTTATCTCTCTTTCATGATGGGATACTCGTCACGCCACTGTAGAACAGTTTCAGTCATTCGTTCACACTTCGAATCCTGATATATCTTATCGTGAGTCATACAGAACAGGGAAAGTGGGCCAGCAAAATACAAAGACGCAAGGCAAGCAAGAGATCTGTGTATCACCTGCAAGAAAGAAGCTCAGACACATCAAACCTTGATCTTTTTCTGTATTTTATGGGGCTGAATTATATTGAAGTTTAATGGGTGTTGGTTTTCCCTCAACGAAGTTCAGTGTTTGACGGAAGCCCGTCTGGTCAGGATGGGAGATGGTGAAAAGGTAGACGAAACCCAGGGGCACTACGCCGACCAAAGTAAAATTTAAAAGAAAAGAAGACGTTTCGGCTCCCACACGGGAGCCTGGCTCACATGCAAACGTAAATCAGGTAAGTTTTACATGTGAACAAGGCTCCAGCCAAAACGTCTTCTTTTCTTTTAAATTTTACTTTGGTCGGCGTAGTGCCCCGGGTTTCGTCTACCTCTTCACCTTTTATCTAAACCTTAATACTGGTTTTGATAAGACACTTTGTTTACTTTATCTTATTCGATTTTATACTCTTCTTTGTAGCTTTTCTATGTACTGCTTCAGTCACCAGCCGTCCATTAGTGGAGCTCGATCGCACCTGACCTGCTCATTGGCTTCTAGCCTGCTGGGCACGTACCATTTTGCTTTCTTTAGAGCGTCAATGCTGGTCATTTAAGCGCGCTTGTGTGTTGGCCGCAGGCCGACACAAACACGAGATTAGAAATGGTAGATCTGACGCCGTAGTTGTTGAATTGTCATGGAAATGTGATTGGCTACAGAAAACTATTTTTTCTACCATTTGCATGACCTCGTTAAGGTAACACACTGAAATTGTTTCGTACCTTGCCCCTTGTGGTTCAGCTGGTTTGTGCGCTAGCAGCATATTTCTTTAGAGCAAATAAATTTACGTTCACAAATAAACTATTCTGCAAGACAATTTTCAGTGCATAACTAGGTCGTGAAAATTTTGGCCAAGCTTTTCGTTAGTTCTAGATGACATTTCGGCGATAATGTGGCGCTCATCATAGTAGAACTTTTTGTAAAAGTTCGAAGAGATTTTTACCTGTAACTTTCTGAAAACAATACGATGGTGCGACAAGGAGGAAAATTGAGAGTATCTTCATAGAACGAATTTGCAATGAAAGATTTCGCTAATATAACAAACGAGATGTTTGTTCAAAACCAAATGCGGCGAATTTTAGACAGATCCATGACCTACATATTACTCCATAACTAGATGAAGCGAGGTACTGTCAGAGTGCGTAGACACTAACTCAATTACACATAGCATTCTTAGTGTGAAATACTGTGACACGATGTCACACTCATTAAGTATAAACGCTGCATTGTACCTTTGTGATTGATGTCTTCAGGTTGCGCTTTTTGTGTTGTTTTGTCATGTGAACTTCAATGCGTATAATTAGCAGACTAGCCATCAAATGGAGCAGTTGAATGTTCGGCGCTACCCAAGTATTTATTTTGTATGCCTCTACAGCGTCATCATTCCTTGCGCCCTTTTAGTGCTGGGCTGCTAAGCACGAGGTCGTGGGATTGAATCCCGGCCACGGCGACCTCATTTTGATGGGGCGAAATGTGAAAACACCGGTTTACTTAGATTTAGGTGCACGTTACACAACCCCAGGTGGCCCAAATTTCCGGAGTCGCCCACTACGGCGTGCCTCATAATCAGGTCGTGGTCTTGGCACGTAAAACCCCATAACTTCATTTAAATTTTTTTTGCGTCCTCTAAAAGTTAGTGTCAAATTTAATTCAGCTAACCAGAAGAAACTTTCTCGATGCGTCAAGTTTTCCTGTTTGCAGCAGCAGCGCGCTAGTTCCTCGGTATCCCAAATGACGCCGTTGACTGTTTCCAAGAAACGTAGCCTTGGGATATGACCCAGACGTGTAAATTATGCATTATGGCGTAATTGATATGCGCAAAATTGTGTTTGTCAAACATTACTTCTGAATAATGTATGAGTATAATGTTATCTCATGCTCATAAATCGATGCATATAATTAATTGCGTGAATAATTGATAAGAAGAAGATTTTGGGTGCAACATGGCAGCCAGTTGCCGACTGCTACTTTCTTGGTTTTGCGATTCTCGACGCCGAACAATTTATTATATTCAAAGGTAAGCAAAAAATTCTTGCACAGGATAAGAGAAAAAAACACAGAAAAGCTCACAAATTAACTAGACTGCGAAATAATGTTTTTAGAGTTATATAGCATGCAAACTATTATAAATGAGATGTTACTAAACTGGAAGAAATGTATATGGCGTGCCAAGAGCACGTGACATTGAAAAACATAGGGGATCACAAAGTGGGAGACGCCTATGAAAATGGGGAACTAATTTTTTCGAAACAATCCTAGTTAAGGAGATATAAAACCGTGGCCAAGAAATGAGACATCAAAAAGAAAATAATTGATAAGATTATATAAACATAAAGATGGCATGAATAATTTGATTGATTGCAGAAGGCTTACAAGAAACACTTGGAATGTGATAAATGTAAGCAGACGACAAAGAATAGCATTGAAATTATCAGCAATCATTTAGGAGATAAGGGGCGCTATAACGTAAAACTATTCCAAACTTTTCTATTCCAATTCTGCTATCAGCCCTCCGCGACTGGTCAAAAACATTTTTCGACCACCCCCCACTTCACCTGTCTGTCACGAGACGTCACGAAAGCCGCAATACCTCCCCATCTGATATGATGCGTACACACTGATTATGCATGACTTGACATAAAAAAGAAAAACAGTTATTTCTGATTTGACCCCTTTTCGCCATTAGCCCTCGGCTATTGGTAAAAAGTTATCGGGCTGCACCCACTTCACCTGCCTGTCACGCGACGTCACAAAGCCGCACAAACTCAACACGTCATAGTGACGTGTACGCGATAAAAATGCATTAATATGCCGAACAAAACTGAATTTTTTTCGGAATAGCCGCAGGCTGCCCCGTTCCGAAAGGTATAAAAGATGGCTGCCGCCGATCGCTGAGACGCTGGCTACTCGCACCTGCCGGAGAGCATGGGTGTATTTGCGTACAATAAAACTTCTTGCGTCACCGTGTAACGTTTTCAAGCGCTTTCAGCACGTTTACTACCTCATTCTGCCAACTCTTCTTTGCTGAGGGTCAGTTTTAGCGTCATTCTTAAAGGGACACTAAAGTGAAAAATGATTTCTTCTGCATCAGTAAATTACTTTTCTACAACATCAAAAACACCACCCTTACAACGATAAGACGTTTGGTAAGCCAGAAAAATCGCAAGAACGAAATACGGGTGGCGACGCCTACTTAAGTTCCCGCACCTGGTGGCTGTGACGTCATGGATTTTTATGGCATCCTTTAGGGCCTACTAATTATATATAGCGGTACAGATACTACAACTACAATAACTACGGTACTACAATGAACCAAATATTAAACATGGCAAGTTTCAGGAACCTTTACTCAGCCAACGCGGCCCAAATGCGAAAACATACTTTGGAATCCATGACCTCACGCTGACGTACCGGCGCTGGGGTTCTGGCGCGAAATTCAAACACTGATACCTGGACCTTCATTTTCTCATCTAATAATCAAACTATTTTTTTGAAGTGACTGCCTGCAGGGTTCTGAAACAATGCTTCATTAGTCTAAACTGATTTATTGTTTCGCTTTAGTGTCCCTTTAAGCTTCCGTTGCATGACGCCGCGATTTTCGATCAGCCACCACAAGCTAAGTAAGGGAAAGCCGACCAATCGCAGACGCCGGCACCACCCTCTTCATCCGGTTATCGATTTTCAGTGCACTGGCTCTGCCCCAGTGAATCCCTCTCCACTTGAGCGTTCTCCTCGCCTCATGTCAGCCAATTAGATACGACAAGCCACTCAGTGTAGGCAATGTTATTCGTTTTTCAAGCAAACAAAAGTGACCTGCTATGGACGAGGAGAGCGTTTGATTGGTCTGTTCAGACAACACTGCGGGTGACCGCCCGGTGCTTGCGTCGGTGGTTACTCAAATTTGACGTCAGGAAATTGGAATAGAAACATATTGGAATAGTTTTACGTTATAGGGCCCAAGGATTCACTTAGGCAATAAAATCGCTTAGGAAATGAAACACAAGAATTTGCTGCTACTTTATGGACAGAGAACAGGATGTGTCGTTTATTTGTAACTGGAGAGAATAAATGACATCAAAATTATTCACGCCAGAGCTCAACCTCGTTGCTCAAGATACCACCACATTACACTTCATGCTGATGACACTTGAAAAACAAAATATGATAATGCTGGATAGCTATATGTTAAATGAGTACATAAATATGCTAAATATGCATACAATATGCATAGAAATATGCATAGAATACGGTAAATGAGTACATAATTCTTAAGTGCAAGACGCAATAAAGTCGGAAAGAAAATTACTCAGAAGGAATACGATCCCAGAGATTAAAAGAAGTGCACCGTAAAAATATTCCTTGGCAATATACTCCACTTAAGAAACACAATCCCATTACTTGAACAAGTTAAAAAATTTAGATATAACATGATCCCTTTAATTGGAGGCTAGCTACAATCTACCAGCCGGAGAGGAATAATGATGCCTGAATTATGGGCAAACAAAAGGCATAATCAGCACGCACATGCCAATGGCTGTGCTGAGCATCTGTACTGCAATGGACCACTTCACGATATTTGTCGTACGCAATTATATAACCGAACGAACATTTACGTAAGAAAACCTCAAGATTAGTCTTTAGTTGGATGCCGCACTGCGCCGCTTATTTACTGTTGCCGCTTTGCGCCAACGCTAGCGGACAAATTATTCGTAAGTGGCGGTTCGGCTTGTCGGTGACATTGTGAAGTTTGTAGTTTTCCGGTCTATGAGACACAGACGTTTCAAGAACAAACAACTTCCCCGAAGACCACAACATAACACAGAAAAGGGATCGCAACGGTCAGGAAGAGCGTTGAATGCATCATGAAGTAAGGTTGTTGCTGCTTCAAAAAACGTCGCTTGTACGCACTAGAGCGGTAGGCTGTATAGGATAAATTGGAAAGTACATAAAATACCAAAAAGTGGTAAATAGACAAACACCGAGAACGAAGCATTAGGCAACTGATGGATAACATAACCTTTGAGAGGGCTAATTTATAAACATAGAAAAAAATAAAGTGCATCATGGTCATTGATGCACTTCTGGACGTTTCAATTAATTTATAACACTAATCACAGACCAGCGGCTTGTGCCTAATTGACAGGCATCAAATAACAATATGTTTGGCGTTACGACTGCTGATCCCAGTTTACCAGTCAGAAATATCAGCAACATTCTGCGGAGGGAGGAGAAGCAGCGGCACGAAAGAAAGAAAGAAATGGTCAATAATTTCTGGTTCGTTACAGAAGGGGCAGAGGTTAGTTGTAGATAAACCATGCCTACGAAGGTATACATTTAGGCGAGAAATTCTGGAAGCGAAGCTTGATAACGTCACATCGCATGCTTGCTCGTGTTCCACGTAAATTTCAGATGTCCAATATCGTCAGCGGAGAGTAGGGATGATTCATTACAATTTAAAAATAAAAGTTATTTAAATGTACTTCCTGTTATGAAAGATAAATGAGGCAAGACATTTAGGATCGGGCCATTTAGGAACGATGACGCGAGCGAGTCACCAGATTCAATTGAAACGATCGCACTATGTCCTGGCACCCCGAGAAAGCATACTTCATGCGAACAGTCCGGGGCAAGTGTCGGAAATATACTCAGCGGGTGCGACAGCTTATAAACTCATCGTGTGCAGACCAAAAGCGCATATGCAACAATTATCGCTTTATATTTCTGCAGGCCAAATTTTCTGATGGCCAGGATAATTGCCAGATATCCTGCAAGAAATGTTGGGCAGACAGAAAGCGAGACAGAAAGCAAAAGACCAGTTAAGCTCATTGGAAAACATAACAACTCAGCCTCCTCTGAACTTTGTGTTGCGTCTGTAGAAAGAACAAACGGAGAAGAGAATTGACCAACATGAACTTGACGGAGACCTTCAAGTAGCGTGCTGGAAAGTGTTTCGCCTGTTTTATAAAGATATAATCAAAAATCAATCAAACCTTCAACGAATTTCTTTTTGAATATATCAGGCACGGTAGATTAACTTAAAGTTTTGATAACAGCGCCTGAACAAAAGCATCCTTTGGCTGTCTATAACGCCATTAACATGCTCTGAAAAAAGAAACAGAAGTGATAAAAACGGATTGCAAACGAGAGTGAGATGCATCGTGAAGCTTCAGGAGAGTCGGACCAGCAAGCTGCTTAAATGTGGACTTAATCGGAACAATTCCAACCTCAAGATGAAGGACGTATTTAGCCAGAAGTCTTGGCCGGCCTGAGACAAAGACGCAGCGCTTGCCTTTCCAGTAGTATTATAAGTGGTGGCTTGTATGCTGCACATCCTAAAATAAGAACACAGACGAAATTTAGAATGTGGCGGTCGTAAAGGTTTTACATAATCGGTAATGCGGTTCCGCGCTCACGCATGTTTTTATTATTAAACCGGCGCAACAGTGTGATTGCATGTTATCGTTTACTAGAGTTTCTCTCCATTTGCTGCTACCAGTTTAGCTTACCGTTATATGTTATTTCCAAGTACTTGAAAGCTGAAACTTGCGGTACCGGCTCATTTCGATACTGAATAAAAATAAAAGCCAGATTTGAAGATGGAAGCAAAAGTGAAAAGCATTTATTGACGTTAAGAGAAAGAGACAGTCCGTCTAGTTGGGACTCGAGTGCAAATACGATTGTAAAGTGTGGTATAACATTTCATTATTCCGCGATAAGCAGAAAAATGCTATGTCATTGGCTTAGAGGTAGAGCTGAACATTCTAATGAACTGGCACAAAAGTTAACAAAACGGTAAACAAACTGGGAGAAAGAACTGATCCCTGGGGTACACCGCTTGTCTGTTTATATATACACGACACACCCCATCCTTGAAAAAAAAAGAAAACAATTGCCTACCAGAAACTCTTGTATCCAGGCCACTGTATAGACGGAAACAGCATAGCTTGCTAATCTCCGCACAGTCATGCAAGTCGAATGCACATTTCTATGTCAACATGAGCTAACCATATCGATTATTCAGTGCTAAATCCTATTTGTCTCGAACACAGAGCACCCCGAGAAGAAGCAAATTCACTTAGACGAAGATGGATTACTTTTTTAATTAATTCGGCTAGATTACACGTAGGGTAATTTGGCCGAATGTTATCCGAGACATATTCGACTTCCACGGGCACCCTCACTAGCTCTGGTCATTTGAGCGCACAGTGCGTGCAATACGTGCTAAGAATCGTGTCTGTCAAGTATTACCCCTCTACGCGCCGCGAAAACAGCTGAAATTTCAAAGCAAACATGGCGCGCGCTTCTCCTCACAGTCGAGGCGGTCCCAGCCAAAGAGACGGCATACGCTGTGCTGTGACGTCACTCACCGTTGTGACAGCGTTAGGCTGTGCTGTAAAGTCACCGCTGTATGAAAAGAATCCTGATCGCGTGCTGTGATAAGACGTCACACCTTGGTTATATATAAATTTATCCGTATGGTTGCACTGCATAAACAGGCATTTGTCCGTCGTCCACGTAAGGCGTCAGTCGTATTATCAGGTGCAGAGAATCCTTGGCCTTGTGGGGTCACGGCTTGGAACGGCATCGCGGCAGAAATTGTCTGCACGCAAGCAATGGGCACCGGAGCACAGCTGGCATGCCCTTCGATAACGCGCTCATTTATCCCGTGCAGATATCGTCCTATCGTCCTTCTCAGTGGAACACGACGGATCAATTCCTTGGACGTATTCTTCCTAGACAAAAAAATAAATAAATAAAACCCCGACTCGCGCGCGGAAAGCGAGCCGTTTGACCTGGCGACCAATAGTTTTCCAACACTTCCGACGGTGTACACTCTATGGCGACCAACGCCAACTCTTTCGCCGATGTATGCTTGCTGCTTGCATCACGTACTGAAACGTACTTAAATGGCTGTGTGAACAAGGCTCACGCATGGGGAGCCGAAAAGGCATCAAATTTTCAGTTATCTTGGTCCGTCCATTTTTTCGTGCTTCTTCAATGGACTGCTGCACATGCACCCACATTGCCCGATGAGGAGCTCAGCGCCGACACCGTGTCGCAATCAACACACAACGCTGTAAGAATGGCCAGCGATCCTCGGACAGTTCATCGGCTCGGCAGCACAGCTGGGATGCACTTCGTTAAACCTTTCATATACCTCGTGCAGCTTTTGCTTCTAGTGCGCAATCACGCGCTGTCTTATGTGGAATAGCTTTCTTCATTTGTTAAAATATGATTGTAAGCCATCCTTACAAGCCTCCATCGAACGTGTAGCATAATAATTTTAATCTAGACGCGAGACACCTTGTGAAATGAAGAAACGTTTATTTTTCCCTAAAAATGCTCGTTCCTCCTTTTGGTAATTCATCTAGTGTTGTGGCACCATGTAAGCAAGACTAGTTCCCGTACCAAGCTTCACCGTACGGCATCAGGTGAAAAAAGTGAATTACATACATGTGTAATTTTGTTATTTAGATGTTACAGGAATATTGGGTGTAGAGGCGAAACACGCGAAAGTGGTCAATGGCCAACGTTACGAACAAGGACGAATAGCTTTTACAAACATGCCATAGAAAACGCCTCACTCATCCCAAACAATACCGTACGTAACGTATGACGAACAAATATATGATTTGCAAGCATTCACGCAATCCTGGGTCTTATTTCCTGCTCTTTAGGAACGCAAATACACGGATGACGGCGTGTTTTCGACACAATTTGGCCTCAGCTGACACGATGGTTCGCCACGCGCATACAGGTGGCCACAACGCAGGTCTACCAGTCACACGCTCGCAGAATGCCTTCTACTCGCACTCATGGTAAACGTGCGGGTGCAAAGCCTGTTTTCAGTTGTTCAGAAAACAGGATTTTCGAGCTAGAAGTTAGAAGTTCATGGCTTTTGAAGTCCTAGGCGTTATTCTTCGCGCGTTCTGCCGGCGCGAGCAATACACTCCCGCGTTATTGTTCTTGACAATCGCTCGTTGCGTTTTCGAAAAGCGTGAGTACCCAAAGAGGGTATATGTAGTTGGAGGGGGGGGGGGGGGGAGGTCATAAAAAGCGTCACAAACTTGGCCCCGCATGATTCAGCCAACGCGAAACTAACCAAAAACTTTAAACTAACAGCGCCGACGTGCCTTTCGCTAAATGTGTCACAAAGCGCTGTGTGGTGAGCGTGCAAAAAAAGGGCCCCAGAAATATCAGAAATAGGTTAGACTAATGTTTAGGCCTAATGTGTTTCACCGGCGCCGAAGGTACCGGTGAAACACGGTGTGCCTTCTTTGAAAGAGCACGCCCTTTCAGTTTTACCCGCCGACACGGATTGTTATTCTCGCTGTTATTTCTCATGGGTTATTCAACGAAAACTGCTTAGAAGCTGTCACAAAAGCCTTTAACCCTGGAAAAAACATGTCCGTGTCAAGAGTAAAATCTTAACCAAAAAATATTGTGTAGTACGCTGGAACTAATAAGGCTTGTTAAGGGCATAGAAACAACCAAGCGGAATTGCCTAGAGGTCTTTTTTAGTGTCAAAACACACAAGGTTCACGCCCCCCATTAGGGCAGTCGTCTCGGAAAAACACCACATGGCAAGAATCAGTTGACCGGCGTGTAAGTTGTCAAAAATATGTGCAATGACAAACAAAAGAGAAGTAGCCGCACTGCACGACTCAGCACAGGAATAAATTTACAGAATGTATGGTAAACGTTACCTATGAAATTCGTTTCAGTTGCGGTCGCCGGTATGTCGGCCAAACGGGCAGCTGTTTCAACGCGCATCTCATGGAGCATAATCTTAATGTACGCAATAAGACTGGTGGCTTTCAGCCTGAACATTGCAAGCTGTGTGGCTGGAAGCCAATTCGGTGCGCATTTGTTCGGCTGCCCTGCCGTGGCTCTGCCTCAATCGTGTTCTAACGTGTTGGCGTATGCTCCATCCTACCTCTTTATTGCGTAGCGCAGCACTACACAATAACGAAGCGACTGAAACGCCAAAGCGCGTTCTGTGCAAAGGGGAGAAAACGAAACTCTTCGACCGCCCACATCGTTGTCGAGGGTAGCGTTACTCAGTTCTTTTTTTCTAAACGTCGAATAGGACTGGACAAGTAGCCTTTCCTTCCGTCTTACAATAAACTGCGATTAAATTTTTCTATTAGCAGTGGTTGAGTAACAGAGGCAGAATTGTAATGCTCAGTGCCTTCATCATCGGGCTAGTACTTGAGTGTCCCAGGGGAGTCTCTAACCTTGCCCTGGATTTCGCTCGATTTCTGGCTTACTGAAGCTCCGTTCCCTACAATATTGACGCCTAGGACGTTCACGCACACTAATCTATCACTTTAGTTTGGCCTAATATTTGCCTGTGGTGACGGCACTTGGGTGCGAGTGCTGCTGTCCCAAACGACTGCAATTTTTTCTCGTAAAAGCCTTTTAAGACGTTTTGTATTTCACGTGCAAGGAGTCAGTGCGTTTGAATTCCCTATATCAGTTCTGTCACCGGCGCTGCTGTCTAATCGACAGCTGCGTCAGGTGTGTTAAATCTGCCGAACTTCAGTTTTTTTCGATTGGCGGTCGTGGCGGCTGCATTCCAAAGGGCGCGGATCTAAAAGAACGCTCTTGCACCGTGACATGGGTGTACTTCAAGAAACTACCGCCGATTGAAAGTAATTCCGAGTCCTTCATTATACGGGAATCCTCATGACCACAAAACCCAGGTGATTTGCCTTTTCATTCGATCAAGTCTGCTTTCACATCTCCAGAAGAAATTGTCGCTCGTGAAGTGAAAAAATTATTGTCCAACGCTCTCGACAGGGAGCGCGGTCAAGGACGTTCTGGAAGGAGGCGAAAAAGACACGCACGAATGCTGACCTACGAGGGTCTTATTTTTCCAAGCAAGCCTTCACTACGACAGGTGACGAAGGGCAGTGCAAAGTTCACACTTTTCTATGACGTCGCTTGGGCTGGTTATTGGTTCAGTCGCACGACTCCCAAGTTGTGGAATTACACTGTAAGGAAGGCATGCTACTGTAGCCGTCAATTTTCTCTAAATAAATGGCTCTTCATTGCAGTCGCTTGCAGACAGAAGGCAGTTTGCCTTAGATTACCCTAGTTTGCCCTAGCAGCTGTCCTCTACATATATATATATATATATATATATATATATATATATATATATATATATATATATATATATATATATATATATATATATATATATATATATATATATATGTCCTCTACACACACACACACACACACATATATATATATATATATATATATATATATATATATATATATATATATATATATATATATATATATATATATATATATATATCTCCTCTACACACACACAAATATATATATATATATATATATATATATATATATATATATATATATATATATATATATGTGTGTGTGTGTGTGTGTGTGTGTGTGTGTGTGTGTGTGTTGCCAGTAACGTATCTTGCCTACCTTTCCTTGATGTTTTCTTTCTTTATCGAAACCTTTATCTCTACATTTAGATATGCATGTAACGACTCCGGGTCCATCAATCTCTCCTCTGCTCTTTCCCAACAACACTCGAAGCATCTTTGTTTATTTAGACTGCCTGATTATTTACTATCAAGAAAGGCGCTGACAGGTGGAATAGCACACTGTGGTATAAAGTGAGGCACCTTAGCCCTGTTTACAAACTTTATATAACAGTGACTATTTAATAGGGTTTTGCGCGTCCAGTATTCCGCTATACGTAAGGGCGCTTGCGTAATAACAGATAATCGGACGCTGGTAGTGACATATTGTGAAGTTCCATCTAGCGACAATGCCCTATATAAAATGTCTTGCCTTCTATAAATGTTCCTGTCGAAAAAAAAAACATTTAGAAAGGCTGCGTGTTCATGATCACGTCACTGCCGAAACTTGAGATCAACGGGGAAGTAGAATACACTTGGATACTGCAATATTTCCTCTGCGTTTGCTCGGCTTAGCTCTGCGCCACCACGTGGCGGCACCAATACGTCGGCTAAAATTTAAGCCTCCGCTAAGCCCGCAATCCGCTCACGTATAATGAGAAACTGGACACGCTAAAACTGTCTAATTCTTCCATCTCTTTTGGAACAGAGTGTTTTTGAAAAGTAGACGTTCCCTGCGGGTCTTGCTGGGTGAATATCGCGGCATTCATTGACGATGTGCTCAGTTTTTCCCAGATTTTGTCTGCAGCAGACATATGCTTCACCATGTTACAAATGTTAGTGTCGGAACGATTTTGTCCTCGCGCAGCCAGCTAGAAGCTAAAATAGCGAGGCACTGCACTTTTTGGTTTTTAGTATACATTTTCGCTCCTCAATAATGTTCTGCCATACCTGTAAATCTCTCTCGTTTTCATTTATTTTTTTGCATCATATATACCGACTTCATTTCTCTTTCTTTGTGATTAGTACTGGATGTCTATCTGCGCTTCCAATTAACCTGTACTTCATTGCCAACTTCCATGTCCTCTTTCTCCATTCCGTGCCCATGCTTTCGCGGTACAGGTATATGTGTACTTTAGTCGTCCGTTTTTGTTATTCGTGTTCTCGTATCTTCCTTCAAAGCTTATCTTGCTCTGCGCTTCTCCGTCGTAAAACAGCCTCTAACACACGTCCCCCTGCACTGCTTCGCTTGTAGTTCACCGTGTGCCCCCCTCGCCGATCGGGCCTCTGACACTTGCTTAACTTCGAACCCCGGCATTGTCTCAAACTTTAAGCACAAAATAACATTTGGTAACATTAGCACTAGCACATTCAATCCCATTACAATTTCTTCGCACGCCCTCATATGTATTTTGGCCGCTAATTGATGTTTAATTATTGCTACGTCACGTTTCCCCATCACCCTCAGATTATCTCTGTGGTTGTATAAGTAAGTGTTTCCTTCGGTTCTATCTGCACATAGACTTTTATATTGCTTGGCTATAGGCATGGGGCAATGGCGAGGCTCCGATGAGAAGTGCAGTGAGCCGCCCTTCGACTGGCTAGGACACTGCGCTTCAATAGCGCTTAGCTTACCGGCAATTCGCATACAATGGACAGTTGCTCTGAAAACACATCCTCGCTCCAGCGTACTTGAGTTTGGGCCAGAAGCATTTGGTTACTAAGCCTTTGGCCAGGAGCACCTTGGGCGTTTCATTGCAGCAAAGTTCAGGTCAAAGGTGGCACTGCCGCCCAGTGTCTTGAGATAGAATACCGAGCGGAGAAACCCTCGGGGTACGGGTGTGAGATGGTGCGTTATGTGGCTTAATTTGACGAGTTGTTGAAGGCAGTCGTATGGCAGCATGCGGCAAGCAGGCCACATCTTGGCCATGCCTTGGCATAGAGCGCCTGGGCAAGATACGGCCCCCGCTTCGCAAACTTCCCGTTACGCCCCTTCCTGTGTTTTATATTGGAACGAGATTAACCGTAGAAAGAACGTGAGTTCCATGACACTCTCAAGGACCGAAGAGTACGGCCTGCGGCCGGATGTGACGGCGATCACGTATGCCTTAAGGGTACCGCCGCTACGACGCCGCCTTCTTCAGCTGTACAACGAGGACACGTCCACATCCACTTCAGGTAGGCTGCCTGAATGCATTCTTGCCTTTACAGATGCCTTCGCTTCTAGCTTCAGCTGCCTTCGCCTATCTAGCTGTTCAACCACTCAATTCTGACGCGGAGTGCAGCCTAACTGCGTACGTAAGGCTGAGAGCTCGTCACAACTTTTAATGATTACGATAATACATTCCAATATATCTTAAGTAATCCGTGAACCATGTATTACTATTTTACGCGTGCTACATGATTGCTATTGCTAATTCGGGAGATTGAAAAATAAAGTGTGAGGCAAGCACACAGTAAAAATTATTGTACCCTTAAGGGTAACTCGTTTGTCCCATGGCTAACACGTACCATAATATCTTACTTAAGGTGTAAGGTCGAGTTGTTGATAGTAAGAAATACCAGTGTTCATACATGGCGGCTTTTCGTGGCAAGTGAACATGATTGTCGCTGCGACAGACAACACGAACACTGCACGGAATAAACTTTAATGCTTATCAGTGTCAAACTCTCGCGTCGGATATTGCGGTTCGCACCAGCCGGTCGGAATTATTACAGGCGCTTCTACTGCGGGTATTACAGCCTTAAGAGGAAGCTTTCGCTCAGGGGTTGCTATTTAGATATATGGAAGAGGAGAAATTGTTTTTCGCAGCAGCCATTGCACCAAACTTGATGAGGTTTAAACCAAAGGTCGATATATCTAAAAGAAAAAGTGGAAAGCAACGAATTTTTTATTTAGGCTGTCGATTTTTCAACAAAACTTGTTTAAAATCGCAAAAGTAAGAAAAGCTAAACGATGAAGATTACAACTATTAACTCAACAATGAAAAATGACATCACTAAATTGGACTAATAGTACATCTGAAGCGGGCAGAAATGACGTTACAAACATGGATCTCAACCGTACCACTAAGACGTGAGTGGGACTTTTGCACAACCCATGTAAACATTGTAAATAGCTTGCGGCGCACGCGAATTAATACATCAAATTTGTGCACTCAGGATGTTACAAGGGTGTAATTGACAGAACTGTGATATCTGTCTTTTATATGCAGTTACGAATTTGTAAACTTTGCGCTTCTATATTTTTAAACTTGGCGATTTTCGGCAAGTTTCCTTTTTTTAAATTCAGGCCTAAATGAATGTTTGGTTGCAACAGTCATTATAACTTAAACTATCCCTCGAATGCAACAAATCTCATTTAAATCGCTGCTGAGGTGATGGGAGAAAAATATTTCTGCGTTATACATGCATATAGATAGACGGCATCGGGGTTGGGTTCGAGCTCGAGCTTCTTCTTAAGGCCAAGGGCATTGGCCATGGGACAAAGCTGCACACTAATGTGTGTGCCACTGATTATTAAACAAACTTCTTCAACTACATGAAAACAAAGAAAGCGCTGACTCATAAATAAATTTGTTCAGGAAATAATTGGGCTTAAATAGCGCAAGGAAATAAATGGAAAGCACCACTAAAAACCATACAAAAGCCCCGGACAGGCTACGATAATGACGAACTGTTCAATCTAATATAAAAATTCACGGATGACCTCAGCGCGCGAGGTGGTTGTGCCGCTCGTCACGTGTACCAAATGTCAAAGAAGTGTCGCACGAAATCTTTATATCTTTTTTTACGGATTTGTTCACAGAAATATGCATGCACATTTTAGTCTAGGAGCATGCAGCACATTGAATGTCTGGATAAAACTTCGCTGCCAATCAATACTTCCAAGTATCTTTTCACAGTGATAGTCTCTTTTCTCATGATACCTTTTCTCATGATACAAAATTTTAAAGTGCTTTTCGTTTTTTCTCTTGGGGTGATAAGTGAGCACAATATGTTGATTTCAGTTGTGAGTTTTGTTTTTCATTGTTCCTGTTTCATTGTTCTGGTCGGTTCATACGTACTTCATGACACAAATATCATTCGATCATAGTTGCGTGTTTCTCGCAATGCAGAATTGTCTTGGTCCATATGTTTTCGTTTTGATGCATTGTTGCCAGTGCTTTCCACTGATTTATGTTGAAAGTTTTGTCGACAAGCAATGTAGTATTTATTACAGCGATGTTGGGTAAGATGTTTGGGGTGTGTAGGGAAGGGGGCTGACACTCTGTCAGGCATTATATGCCTTTATGTCTGCCTTCTAGACAACCGTTTCTGACGCTTAAATAAAATACTTTGACTTTGACTTTGTTTAGAGCCTCCTGGAAAGAGTCTGCTTTAGAGTCTCCAATTGAAATGACACATCGCCACGCTTCCCGGAGTCGTGCTTCACTGCCAACGTGTATATGCTTTCTCGTACTGCCTCGACTAGCGTCCGCAAGCACCTTTTTGTCCTTGCCTTCTCCCAAACCGGAGCTAAGGGACCGCGTCACGCTTACGTCCCGACTGCCGCTTCATTTCTTTTCCTCTTTCTGCTGCACTCCCAGTGGCGCTACTGGACATTCTGCATTCAATGATTTACCTAGGTCACATGTCATAATCTGTGACGTTACAGGCAGTGTGCGGAATTCGTGCACGTAATGTTGACTCCAACGCGGCCCGTCCCTCGAGAGAGAGCTTTCAAATGTTTTTCGAATTTCAAATGTTTTGTGCTCCTCGCAGTCGCTTGATAGTTTGCAGACATGATTGCCACCACGTGATCTGCGTGCTGCGCTTGTTTGTTTGGAATGGCCAACAGGGGTGACAGGCCCCTTTAGAAATTAAATCAGGTAATAAAATATTTTTCCCCATTCCATGTTTCTAGCCCTACAGCATTTCGTGTGCTACTTGAGCAATCCTTTTTTAATGGCTTAAGTATTACTATTGGCAGCATATTTCATTGAACAGATCACTGCAGGGTAGCTGTAACTACTCAGCTTAACACAATCTAGTGTATTGAGTTACTAAAAATACACAAAAGGAAACTATTGCGCTGCTTGTGTCTTATGTAGGAGAGAGCACAGGGCCTATGCCAATCGTTAAGCAGAAAAAGGAAACAAAAATGCTAATCCACCATTTGACCAGCAATACTACTTTGCTGTTTGAGAGGTCTCTGTTCCCTGCTGAAAAAATTATTTCGAGAGTGTACTATTGTGTACATTCAGATACCAAAATACCGCAGAGGAGGTTTATAAACATTTGTTGAAATAAATAATGTCAGGAGGAACTATTCTCATCTGAACTAGAAGCAGTTATATGATGGCACTTTGCACTTGCAGGATCAGTCTTGAAGTTGTGTTTATCAGACGATGTATGACTGCTATCAACTTCCTTAAATAATAAAAAAATTAGAAAAGTTGTCCCACGAAATAGAATCACATGCGATGCCGCAGGCATCCAAACAGATTTAGCCCACGCTCAGGCACTCTATAAGTATCTTGCATACTTAACTTCGCTGAAAGCTAAGTGCACAAAGTTCGACGGGCGGCCTGTGGTGAGATGAAGTTAGTTGTTGAAATATTTGGCGTAAACGTGCCCATTTATTTCTCCTGGGATAAGACGAGCCCCGCAGATTCTGGAATGCCCGCTCGGTTGCCATGCCGAGCCATCGGGGTTGACTCACTTTACGGCTCGCATCCACGCTGCTCTCGTCGTCAGATTCTTCTTGTCGAACGGAAACCAAAATAAACTCGTCCTCCGTTTGCCACTGAAGCAATATGAGCACCCATACGCGGCACAACTAGCCGGTGTTTTCACAAAAATATTATGCTCACAACGATCACTAAACGGCGTCTCAAGGCGAACTAGGCCCAGCGTCGGTTGTTCGCCTGCTTTTTGCATATAACCAGGTCGAGGACCCTCGTGACAGTGCTGTTCACGCATGCGGAGGAGTATTTTTCGCAAATTATCCATTACGTTACGCTACGCATTGTAATTTATAAATTGCAGCTGGACAGTTCGCAAGGTGCATCCCCTCGGAACAAATTCTCAGCATGACACCAGTTTCGAGATATTAGGTTTCGAACTGGCTTAACGAGTGGTCTCAGTGCACGGATGATATTGAAATTTTATGTCTTAAAGTAGAAAACTGTGTATTTGTTGCAGTATACAGACCACCCGATGGCAGCATAAACAATTTGATACAGTTTTTAGATAACATATTTTCCTTCGGTAATGACAATGGATATAAACTCGTGTTGGGAGGTGACTTGAATATTGATATGTTAGCAAGCACAAATAAGCAAAAGTATCTTTCGGCACTTCTTGATTCCAACTTTTTATCGAATGTTATTGTCACTCCTACTCGTATTACTGACTCGAGTGCAACATTAATAGACCTGTTCATAACAAACTTTCCCTCCGATTCCGTACTTGCTGGCACTATTTGTACTGCTATCAGTGATCACCTACCTATATATTTTATTGTACACCAATCCCACTGCACACCCAGACAAGCTGGTTCTGGTATATATTATAGAGCTGTAAACTTAAACTCCCTTTCGCGCTTTCGTGATGAAATTGCGCAAACGCAATGGGATGACTTATTTCCTTTCTCCTGTGCTGACTTAGCTTACGACAGCTTTCTCCGAACGATCACTTCAGTTTATAATAAACATTTCCCACTTCACGTTTTTAAAAAACCAAAGCGTGCCCGCAAACCTTGGATGACCACAGAGATCCTAAAAATCATGAAGGAAAAGGATAGGCTTTTTCATGCATTCTTAGTTAACCGAAGTCCAGATGCTTTGAGGATGTTTAAACAATGTAGAAATTTGGTCATTAAATTACAACGGCAAGCAAAACGAAATTACTATTATAACATGTTCGAGGGCGTCACAGATATAAAAAAAATGTGGAATAAATTACACTCCATTATATCTCCAGGTAGAGCAAGAAGTAGTTTAGAAGAACTTGTAGTTGATAATGAAGTTAACGAAGGCAAGGAGTTAGCCCACAAATTTAATGAATACTTTACGTCGGTAACTGAGAGCTCACATCAAGATAGTGCCTTTGATTACTTACCCGTGCCGCTCAAGGAATCAATATTTTTTTTTACCCAACTGATGAAAATGAAGTATTAAGAGTATTTAAAAACTTTAAGATGAATAAGAGCGAGGACATAAATGGTCTAAAAATGGAACCGATTAAATATGTTATTGATCTACTTAGCCCGTGTGTGACACATATTTATAACCTTTCCTTACAAACTGGCATTTTTCCAGAAAATATGAAGAATGCTAAGGTGACGGTAATACACAAAAGTGGAGATAAAAACATTCTCGGGAATTATAGACCTATTTCAATCGTTCCCCTATTCTCCAAAGGACTTGAAAAAATTATTCATCTTAGACTGTCAAATTTTTTTGACAAACATTCCGTCATAACTGAATCGCAATACGGATTTAGATCAGGTTTTTCAACAGAAAGTGCTCTACTGTTTCAAAAAGAATTGATACTTAAAAATATTGAAGCAAAAAAAGTCACACTCGGCATATTTTTAGATATGTCCAAGGCCTTTGACAAAATCATCCATGAAACATTAATAGGAAAGCTAAAGTGTTATGGAGTTCGTGGTGTTCCCCTAAATCTAATTCAAAACTACTTAACAAACAGAAATCAATGTGTATCGATAAAGAGAACTCTGTCTTCTATGCAACCTGTTAAATATGGGGTTCCCCAAGGCAGCATATTGGGCCCACTTTTGTTTAATATATTTATTAATGATATTGTAAATGTTGACCATTCAGCCCAATACGTACTCTATGCTGATGATACAAGTATTTTCTTTTCAGGAACAAATATGCATGATCTCGTGAATCTAGCTAACTTAACATTAGAAAAAATATGCAGCTGGACACTTAGCAATTCTTTACAAATTAACTGCTCAAAAACTAAAGCTATTCTCTTTCGATCTAAATCTCCACTTTATGAGCTCTCTAATTCTTACAATCTCACGTTGAATAATAATAAAATTGAATTTTCTTCTACAGTAAAATCTCTAGGTGTAATTTTTCACGAATATATGAAATGGGATCACCATACGGAACATTTACAAAACAAACTTTGCAAGCTCTTGGGCGTACTGAGAAAATGTCAGCGTGTATTGCCTGTTCCTCAAAAACTTTCGATATTTAAGGCACTCTTCTCATCACATCTGCGCTATTGTAACTTAATTTGGGGTAACGGAACACAGCAATCCATAAATAATCTTGTTATCCTATAAAAAAAAGGCACTACGTTCTGTTGCAAACCTACCATTTAATGCACATACTTCAGAACTATTCGTCAAATATAATGTAATTAAATTAAATGTGCTATATGAATACACTTTATTAGTTTCCTTTAGGTCTGATACCGTAAGAAATCGCGGTCATATACACAGAGTAGCTAACTTGCAACTAGATCCTTCTTCGCGCCTAAACAGACACTCTGAAAAATGGCATGTGCCACGGCCGCGCACAAATTATGGCTATCAAACATTAAGTTATTGCTTGCCGAAGACATTAAATAAATTCCAGATTTCTTATGAAAACGTTCGCACACTCTCTAACACTTCTGTTTTAAGCATGCTGTGTTAAATATGTTCAGTTAAATCTCACTTTTTGTAAAGTATGTTTTCTGTGCATATCATGTTTTTCTCATTTGTTGCTGACGTTGAAATGTATTTTTCTTTTATTGCCATGCTGCCTTAGTGAACCGGGGACGTGGGGCCAGTCAAGCTGTTTGTAATGCAGCTTTTTTCCCTCGTTCCAACCACTTATGTGGAACTCCATGTATGTGGTAAATAAATGAACTTGAACTTGAACTTTGCTGCGAAGAAAGTCATTGGCGGTCCAGTTACTTTTGTGCTTCAATGCATGAAACACATTTCGTGCAAAAGTACAATGAAAGTGCATTTTTATCACAAGTTTGATGTCGCATATCGCTAAAATTGTGTGATTCACAGAAGCTTTTTTTCAATTGAATATGTCTTGTAGTCTGAGCGGCTACAATTTGTATAGTATAATGTGCATTGCAAGGTGATGGGTGAAGTAGTTAATTAATAATTTGTCGTTAATAATTGAAATAGGCGTTTTGATTTATTGTGCAAGTAATGCCGCACGCTACGAATAGAAAAGCTCAAGGGCTGGTACTGTGCACTGCATGTGCACAGTGCATATAGCACTGCGCTATATGCCACAAGCGATCTTTAAAAATTGCTTAACATCTTAACAGGATCGCCTGGTGTATTGTAATCACTGCATCTCAATTGAAACTCTGCACTATCCCCAGCAACCTCGTTGCAACAGCGTTTCAGTTGCTTTCCATCAAAACACCTCGAAACAGAGTTGTTTATTGTATATGGGACATATGGCTACATACCCCTTGTGTCACCCAAGTTGTCGATTTGTGTACACATCCCCAGTGGCCTTATCGGTAGGACAGCCGCCTGCGCACACCTAGTGGCCAAGCTAGTGAACAACTTGGGTCACTGGGTATCTGATGAGGTCAGATACGCACTACGAACTTGGTGAATGTTCCCAAGAAATGCTAATCGCAGTAAAGAGGCCATTCATTCAACCCCTAAGTGTGTTGCTAGTCGTGGTAGGTAGTAGAGAGAAAAGCGGGTTTAACGTAAAGTCATGGATGGAGACACACACGGGCGCAATGAAGACTAAACTAGCTATGGAACTATATCGAACAGTGTAGAAGCAATTCAGAGTGAAAACAATTCTGCAGTAATTCAAAAAGCCTTGCTCTACTAGCATGGCGAAACTCTGCGATACGAATCACTGCTTAGGACATGGACGTAAAAACTACGGCAATAGAAGTACTTGAAGCGCACAGACTGTTTATTGACAGCGACGAAAAATAATGTATGTGGCACAGGGGTACATCATATCACACAACCAACCGACTTATTAGAATACATTAGTGGCTGTGTTCTACTATTCGACCGCAGATCAGAGTGTCTGAGAGTCCCGTTTAATAGCAGAACGTTGTGAAATAATGATTCGGGCATGGCATATGGAGATGTAGAAGTAAACATTGATCACGTCCGTGTATACCTACCCAGTGATAACCGTGGAAGTATTTAGCCTGCCTGAGGCACTCACTTTTCAACAAAGTCGGGGGAGTGCAAATGAATCTGTAGTGGACACTAGCAACAAGGGACTCGAAGACTGATTTCGGAAAGAAAGACGAGATATGCATAGAAGCAAACCTATATGGAATACGGTAGTTTAACGCAACAAAAATCATTGTAATATTTACATACACAAGAATTGTTAAACGAAGGAGCATAGGGGTGACATGTGTCACCACCTCGTCTCAAAGGACATGCACACATTATCACTTGAGCCCCTGCTGGTCATGCGCCAGAGTTTGCGGTGGCTGGAGTTTGATTTCATTTTGCTGAAAGTTGCACGAGTTGGTGTTGATTCATGCTCTTGTGTAATTGAGGGCGCACAAGCGACTAGAGGCACACGAACGCAGCACTGACTCGCGAAAGAATATAAATGTTCTCACGAATGTTTTCTTCTACCATATGCTGGAAATTAGCACATCTTTCACTTTAGGATGATCAACATTCCCGCTTTGCCGAATAGTGTGTAGATCAAGTTCTGTTCTCCAAGTTTTAAGGAACTAAAGTGACGTGATGAGTCCGGCATTGTCGAGCTGTCAGCCTGGCAGGAGCGAGGTGATTTTATTAGCACCCCAGTTCAGGAATCTGCCTGTGTGAATGCATATTAAGTCCGTCTTTTTTCTGTCTTTATTTCTTATGTGTTCCTTTATATCCGTATTTTAATGTTTTTCCTTCACCCCACTGCAGGGTAGCTGACCAGAAACTTCTCTGATTAATTACCCTGCCTTTCATTTCCTCCCTCTTCATCTCTCGTTTCAGACTTCCTCTGTCATTCGAGAGCCTCTTTAAATGACACTCCCTCACCTTCGTATCATTTCAACACGCAGAGGCACAAATATGGAACTTGTTGCTTATAGCGCACGGAAACTGGAATGCTGATTGACGCTTCTCTCTGTTGCTTGCTGCCAAGGAAGCGGCCACGTTGATAGCCTTCATATGACGTCGCACATCGCATTAGCATATCTGGTGATCGAGCCGTCTAGTGAAGGGCAAAACAATAGGAGAACCATAGATGTAGCGCACTCTGTCTTGATGCTTTTCTTCTATAGGCACTTTGAGTTTATGTTTTTACTTTTTCTTACACCCTGCATTAAAACTTTCAATGTTCTTTGTTACGATAAACTTTATTCTAAAACACTCTATCTATAGGAATACCCGCATTTCTGCGATTTTCTTTACACACGTATCCTGACTTTTGTCCCCACTGCATAGAATGGACAGCTGTGTCACGATGAAGACTGTCGGAGGACTGTTGCTGCTTTCAGCGCTGGTGTCTACACAGGGAGCTGCGAAATTCGGTGAGATCCTCGCCTAGCTTACGTCCCCTGCACTAAGCCTGCCACGTTCTTAGAATACTGCGCGCATAGGCGCCTTCTCATTTCGACGTTGTAGCAATGAACCATAGTATTCTGCACGCTTAAACTTCGACAATCAGCCACACATAAGCTACACTATAAAACAGTTTAAATATTCTTGTCTAACATTTGGTCGTTGGTTGGCGGTTAAGCTCCATCTTCAAACTTTTGCCCTACGAATGTCCAGTGCTGGATCCTTTCTTTTCCCTGACCACATCGCTTATATGTCGCTGCGGAAGGGAAGTTAGTTCCGCTCTGAAATGTGCAGCGTGCGCAAGCCTAAATGTGCGCCTTTGTAGGAGCCGTCACCGACATACGAGGCGTACCGGCTAACTTTAACGAACGTTTAAAGATATTCTGACGTGCTTTTGGAATACGTAGTAAAATCGTGTTGTCGGCAACTCTGTGCGGAAAGCAATTGAATTTTAGAGCGCTGCTGTTCGGGGGGAATTCCACAGCTGGCTTCGTGCGGCGAATGCGTGCAGAGCCGTGCTCGGTATCAACCGTCATTCAATAGCCACAACGCAACGTGTGTTGCAGTCCAGAATTTCCGCTTTCAAATTTATTTATCAATTATAAGAAAGGGTACCCTGCTCACGGCAACGTCTTTTTTTTTCTTTTTTGCGTGGGTTTTGAGCCGGCAGCCTGCAATTATTGTTTATCACGTGGCGTTTCCGGCAACGGCGGCGAAATGTGACGCCAGCAGCGCAGCCTGCGTGGCAGCCCCGGGCACCGGCCGCATGGCCTAGGGTGATGAAAAATCACCAAAAACTGCCATCAAAGAAGCAGTACTTCAGTACTAGTTCTTCCGGCGAGAACTCGCTTATCTAGCATCACTGTGTTTCGCAGATATCACTTGATGGCATACATCTTTCCTAACCTTTCTTGTTGGATATCTAGTGATGCTCAATGAACGCCTCAAGACTTAAATATTGTAACAAAAACTTGCGCTCAGGACATTGTATAGTGTTACAGAAAACACCTGATTGAGCAGCATTTGCATTCGTGCTTATATGCAATGCTTCTTTTCCCGCATCGCCAAGGAACCTGGACACATAATAAGGAAATATCAAATGAACCCGTGTTCACGACAACCCCTTTACAAATTCGTCACTATGCACAAAACATTTTTAAAAATTCTATTGTTAGAGCATCCAAACAGCACAAATATATTAACTTACAACATACGTGATATTGTTACAATATTTACAAGGTTATTGTAAACGTTCTGCTAACAAATTAGTGGTATATTAAAACCCGCCGTGGTTGCACAGTGGCTATGGTGAAGGGCTGCTGAGCACGAGGTCGCGTGATCGAATCCCGGCCACGGCAGCCGCATTTCGATGGGCGCGAAATGCGAAAACACCGTGTACTTAGATTTAGGTGCACGTAAAAGAACCCCAGATGGCCAAATTTCGGGAGTCCCCCACTACGGCATGCCTTATAATGAGAAAGTGGTTTTGGCACGTAAAACTCCACAATTCTTCCTAGTGGTATATTACAGAGTATTGTATAATATTCATTTTGTCCACTTTAGATTTTAAAATGATATGCAGTTATCAGAATTACGGAATTATTCATTCCTGAGTTGCTATTCCTTATTTATTCCACACTTGACGCTTCACTTTTTTAATTTAGAGTTTTCAAGAACTTGCGTAAAGCACTTACGGCCTAAAGCGACAATGCGCTTTCTGCAGTCATTAAGGAAATTGTGACGTTTTCTCTAAGTGCAACACACTTCATCAAGATGGCTGCAATGGTTATACAGAAAACATTTTTTTAGCTCCTGTGTTTCAGATGGGAACTTCTGAGTTAGTTCCAGCTTTAATGGGAACAGAGAGAAAAGCGAGAAGGGAAAGGCAGAGACATTGATTACCCTTCTTATCGTTGAAAAAAGATATACATGTATTCATTGCGAACACGCCGGTAGAACAATGTTCGCTAACAGCGCTAACAGTCCCAGTCGGTCGTTCAGCCAAATAGTCTTCAAGAGAGAGAGAAAAGAATACAGAGAAAGGGGGTCAAAGTCGCCTTCAAGGAGTGCCATAAAGGATTAGCCTTGTGCAAGAAGACTCTTTAGGCCAAGTATTCAGGATATTTTCCTCCGATATATAGTACGCTGCCACAAAAAAAAAAAAAAGAGGAGGGGGGGGAGCTGAGCCATTGATGTGGCGGCGGATTAGCCAGCGAAGCTGTCGATCGCAGACCGAGCAACTGCGGCCAAACTACGCGTCCAGAAAGATTCTCTTGAATTCGTACTTCGCCCCAGTGAAACTCGGAGGAGACGGAAGCTACCCTTCTGCCGCTTGGACGATGACTCGAACGACATAGTGTGACGCTCACGAGCGGCCTCCAATGCGCGATCTTCATAGGTAGCTTGCGCTCGATGTCGATGATTACACTCTCGCATCTGCTCTGGCTGACGTTCTTCGGAGGCAAAGTCACTGGCCGCATTTTCCGCTTTATCACGTGCACGTTGTCGTTGGTTATAGTCGCGTCTCTGCTATCGACGCCTAGCCTCGTAATCGGCTTGTTCCTCGGTCGTGCGCGCCAATGCGGGGTCTTTCCGATTTTACCATTTTGTTGTACTTGCAGATGCTGCAGTGGTCTATCACTGCGATGAACAATCAAGTTCTTACCCACCGTGGCGGCTGCCGAGCGCATATCCCCGTGTTTTCGCGCCACCAATGTAGCGCCGTTGTAATGAGGGCAGACGACAGCAGACGCAGCCGGCAGCAACGGAGGACGCGGTGAAATCTCGGGCGCACCGTTCTACCATTCGTTATCTTTTTGGCTCACTTTACGGACGTTAGCCAGTCCAGATACCCACCCTACGAGAACACGCACATACATACTGGTCCGTCAGGCAAAGAGCTTTTCGCTGTAAAGATGTCAGGAAGGCGAGAACTCAAGATTATATAACCCATTTATCGCAATCAAAGAAAGACTCGTATCCTGCTTCCGGCTTCAACCGCAGGTTGAAGCCGACGTTTGCACTGTTGCCGAGTCGCCTCATCAGTACCACTGCGCTCGATTAAAAGAGACGGCCGAAAAACATTGAACTCCGATTCGTTGTCACTGTCGCTACAGAAAAAGCAAAGAAGTGCCGCAGCATACTATATATCACATTCCGAGTGCGTTCAATTATTGCATTCATATTTGTAACATTGCCCTTTGTCCAAGCAAGGGTAATATTTCTTTTAAGGCGCCCGAACCCGGGGCGTGTAATGTACAGAAGATAGCAACACCGCATGCAGGGTTTCTCTCGCGCTCACGTGTGAAAACCAGCTGAGGAATATTCTCGCGTTGCCTTCCAGGCAAGTGCACCTTCCCCGGCGTGGACCTGGAGGAAGCGGTGGACGCGTTCCTGCAGCGGCTGCCGATGACCTACGAAATCCCGAAATCGGAAGGCGGCGAGCTGTTGCCGGGGCTGCACATTGGCAACACTACCCTGCTGGGACTGTCCACACTGGCGATGCGTGGCGCACCGCGTCCGTTTTGCCGAAAGGGCAAGCCGATGCTCGAAGTCGCCGTGAGCACGCAGGGAGCGCTGCGTTTCGTGGCTCCGTGGAGGTACGCAAGTCGTCAAGACGTGACCATGCTGCAAACAATGACAGTTCTTTTGGAAACAGCGAGACAGTGTGCAAGATTTATCCGGTTGGCTTTTGTCCAGCATATGGCCAACACCTTAGACGATAGGAAAAGAGAGATGCCTCTCGTGCTAGTTTCGTACTGTACTGTACGAGATGCCTCTCGTACTGTTTCCATGTCCGACGAGTTCACGCCTGGCGCTTTGTTGGAGCTAGCTGGAGAGCGTCTATTCACGTTGATTTTGCGCTCGCTGAGATTCCTTCATCGTATTCACTCCCCATAACAACTTCTAACCAGCTCACAATTTTTTTCGAACGATACATTGCCTTCTGTCAGGATCAATCTTCAATGACGTCGCTTGTGAACAGGAGCGAGACTTCATAGCGAATTCCACGAGGCGATGAGGATCAACGAGGCGCTATTGCAGCGGTGGGGTCAGCAACTCTTCCACCAATGTTTTTCTTCGTCCAGTGAAGGTCTTTATTGAAGCACCCGGACCTAGGGCGACTTGCGTGCCGTGGAGGCAGTGCTGGAATAGAAACTACTCATTCAGTGAGTTAGCAGAGTTACTCGGGCATCGAGAGTTCTACCTGACAAGGTGCCATTTCCCGTATTGGATGGAGGGCCAAAACATATTCGCTCAATTAGTGCTGGGCACAATGTCTCCGTTCATGAAAGGAAGTTTTTTTCTATATTGTCCACTGCCATTCGTTTTAAAGCCTAAGCAGGCGCAGCCGTATTTCTGGCGCGCGGTTTTAGAATTCCGACGGTGATAATTTATCCACACTCTGTTTATTTTTCGGGACGTAAAACCCAAGATTGTCTTATTTTGATGCCCGAGTATGCTTTATTTGGCTTCCTTGTTGGATGTATTACCCGTGGTCTAGCGTAGGCTACCAGGCAGACGTAGGCGCGAACTGCCATGTCTAGGAAAAGCGAAAAATAGCAATATGCGAAAGGAAGGCCTGATATTTATACTTATCAAATTCTGTGTATACTCTGATTGACAGGTTGTTTAAGACATTGCTGGTTTTCAATGAGCGAAAATCATCCAACCGGTGGACGCAATTTGCCTTCTTGTTTATGAAAAACAATTGTCTTTGATTACGATCAGGGGAAGCCAAGGGCTGCTATTTTTTAATAATTCTATGAAGCGAACAACTTATTAAGCCACGGAATACATAAAGGAATGGAAATGAAGAGCATTGAGGTAAATAAAGAGATAATTCGACGAAGGTAAAATCTGAAATAACCTTCCCAGTCATAATAAAGCTAAAGGGACATGAAAGTAAATGAAGATATGTATTTTCGACAGGGGTGATCAAACTTGCAACCTTCACAAGATTCGCACGGTCCTCTACCCCATGAACCAGGGATATTGCCTAAGCTCATTTGGTAGAACACCGTAGGCGCCATAAAAAAGGTTGTGTATATGCAGAGCCTAGATGGTTACTGGCCCACACCGTTGCGTTTGGCGCCTGCCAAGGCAAGTAGTCTTTCCGCTCTATTGAAGATATAAAGCTTACCACAAATTAAACCCCCACGACGTCTAAAGAAAAAAAATCTGATAAATTCAAGTTTCATATGTAATATGTATGTAAGTTTGTACACTTAATATTTACACAAAAATTGAGGGTTTGGACTCCTGAATAATTGATTCCTCAAGGCAACATACTATACAGTTTACGAGGGCTCATTAGCCAATTGCCTGTTCGTATGATCCAGTATTTCACGAGGCGCACGGTTCCGTGGACGTTCCGCGTACTCTATCATGTCCACTAGTGGCGCTAACACTCCCTGTTGTATGTCAGAGACATGTCCGCATAAAGAGCCGGGGAACTAAACGCAGGTACAATTACAGCTCAATTTATCGCAGTCGTGAAACAGAGGATGTGTATTCCAATGTATGTGGCAGTAAGTAGTCCTAGAATTTTATTTCGCTTTTGTTCCATTAGGCGTATGAATTTGATAAAAAAATTTACTTATCGTACACAATAATTGTTATAGTAACAGAGTGCAGTCCCCTTTTCGTTCTCCTGCATGCTTGTTTTCTTGAAAGTCTGTTAGCTGTATACTGTACGGCTGTCTCTATTTGGCATGTGTGAAAGGAGTTAAAAGCTGTCGCAACAAATATTTTATAGAAAGTTGGAATAATGTTCAATAAACCTGGGAAATATCCGACGCCAATGCAGGTACTGCGCTGGTCACTCGGGCGAGGTGTCGACAACCTCCAGCTACGTTACTCTCAACGTCCTGTTCGAGGTGACGGAAAGCGGGCTGGTTCCGGTGGACGTGTGGCTCACCTGGCTGGAGGGGACATACGTGTTGCTGCACGGTGCCTCGGATGCTGGCAGCGTAGCGGCCGCGGTGCTGACCAAGCTGCTGCCGGCCGTCGTCAGGGACTTCTGGGTCGAAGAGGTGGCCTGGCGCTCGAGTTCCGTATTCCAGGCAATCACCGCTAAAGGGAAGAACTAAAAAAGCGTCAACGCATGTCCTGCTATGTTGTTTTAACATTTCTCTTTTGTAATTTGCTGACACACCTGACCGTTACGCTTCAACAGAATATAAATGCTCTTTTTTTGATTAAACATCTACATGCACTCTATGTTCTACGCTGTGTGGACAACTCATTCAGCGGACTGTACGTGTGGAAGAACTTCTTATATTATGCGATAGCAATTATATCGACGCTCCAGATTAACTTGCGCCGTCGGTGTTGCCATCATCGTGATGTTTCATGCGAAGTCCAAGTGCGATAAAATTTGACATTTATTTATTAATTTATTTACCATCATCATCATCATCATCATCATCATCATCAGCTTATGTTATGTCCACTGCAGGACGAAGGCTTCGCCCTGCGATCTCCAATTACCCCTGTCTCTGCGCCAACCGATTACAAGTAGCACCCGCAAATTTCCTAATTTCGTCGCACCACCTAGTTTTCTGCCGTCCTCTAGTGCGCTTCCCTCCTCTTGGCACCCATTCCATCGCCCTAATGGTCCAACGGTTATCTAATCTTGCCATTACATGACCTGCCCAGCGTCATTTTTTTCTCTTGATGTAAATTAGAATATCGACTATACCCGTTTGCTCTCCGATTCAAGCCGCTCTCTTTCTGTCTCTTAAAGTTATGCCTAGCATTCTTCGTTCAATCACTCTTTACGCGTTCCTTAACTAGTTCTCAAGCTTCTTTGTCAGCCTCCAAGTTCCTACCCCATATGCTAGCACCGGTAAAATGCACTGATTGTATACCTTCTTTTTCAATCACAACGGTAAGCTTTCAGTCAGGAGCTTACGATGTCTGCCGTATGTGATCCAACCAATTTTTTGTTCTTCTATGAATTTCGTTCTCATTATCATGGTTCCCCGTGCTTAATTGACCTAGGTAAACGCACTCCTTCACAGACTCTAGAGGCTGACTTTCGATCCTGAACTCTTGTTCCCTTGCCCAGTTATTCATTATTATATTTGTCTTCTGCATAATAATCTTCAATCTCTGTTAAGTTCCTCAATTACTTGTTGTAACTTGTCTGCAGTATTGCTGAATCTTGAGGAGCTGGGGTTCTTTAACGTGACCCTGTGCACGGGGAAAGGGCGTTTTTGCTTTTCGCCCCCCATCGGAATGCGAGCGCCGCGGCCGGGATTTGATCCGGCGACCTCGTTCTTAGCAGGGCGACACCACATATGCTAAGCCACCGTGGCGGGTAGGCCACTGCCATGAAAGATAGAATCGTATGTTTCCTGTAGCCGCAACATTTGGCACCTTAAGCGAACTTGAGGATAAAATGTACGCAGATATTTAGCAGCTTTATGAGGTGGTATGCGAGAGCGGGATGACGTGATGTGCAGTCGCGGTCGCTGCACGCAACATGGAATAGAAATATCATGTCACGATCAAGCAGTCATTCGCGCAAAGTAACAAGGCCCAAGTCCACCAATATCGGTTCGTAACTATATAACCGGCTTCCGCCAGTGTCCCTGTCGTAGACAAGGAGCAAAAATTTAAGCTGCGCTTTAGCTGAGCTGCCGTAAGAACGTGACCTACAGTTCCAAACGACTGATGCAACTCTCCTCAATGGCGCTGGTGTACGGTAACTCGCTCTCAATCCAACCCAGCGATCTCTTCGTCGTCGGTCTCCTTGGCACGACACTGGCGCGACGTCAGGTTAGGAATGTATAGGTGAACTAACCAGAACTGCAAGCTGGGGCAGAACCTAACGGTGTAATGGGAGAACTGCAGAATGGCTTCAGAATAGGTAGGCGTCTACACTATAACTTATTTGTTCATACTCAGTGTATCTAAATATCCAGAGAGCAAGAGATACCCTCATATGTGGCTGTTTTTAGACATTACCGGAGCGTTTGACAACGGGGACCAGAACGCTTCGTGAGATATTCTCAAAGGGAAACGCTTATGGAATTACTGCACACGGCGTTTGAGATATTAACGATCGAAAAAGTGCTACCAAAAACGGATACCATCATGAACGTTTACCAACATGCCAAACTGACAGCTATATTCAATTATATGTACTGTAAGGCGGTTTAATTAACAAGCCAGAACGTTGCACGATACACAGGCAGGTCCGTTGATCAAGCGTCGGGCACCGAGCGCGCGAGCTCTGTCCTCGAGCGAGGCGTTGACGATGCGCCTGAAGCACACGCCTGTCCTCTTCGCTGCAACTTCCCCCCGGAGAAGAGGGCGCCATCCTGGCGAATCAAGGGGAGGAGAGGACGACCAAGTCGTGGTAAATGTCTCATTCGCTGCACGAGCACCGTCTCAGTTCCACGGCGGCCTAAGTCAGCTGACAGCGTGTGAGGCTCGACAAAGTAATTGACAGGAGACGTCTGTTGCACGACGAGGTAGGGACCGTGGTACTTGGCTAGGAGTTTAGAGGAAAGACTGGGTGTGGTGCAAGGTATCCAGATCCAAAGAGTCCGGCTGATATGAGCTGGTGGCTCGGTCGTCATCGCGATAAAAAGTCATAAAAGTCATAAAAGTCAGTCATAAAAGAGCGGACTATATATATAGTTGGCTGCATTCTTCGACGTACCTGGAAGTTTCAGACAATTGCGTGCACTCCGATGGGTCAGGTTCGTAGGGGAGAATCGTGTCGAAGGTGCAGGACGGTTCACCTGCCATATACGACGAAGAATGGGGAAACGCCTGTCGTGGCCTGTGAGGCGGTATTGTATGCGCAGGTCACATATGGTAAAACGAGGTCCCAGTTTGTGTGGTCGGACGCAATGTACATGGATAGCATGTCGCCCAAAGTGCGATTGAATTGCTCAGTCATGCCGTTAGTCTGCGGGTGATAGGCAGTAGTCGTACGGTGGACAGTACGGCATGCAATAAGGAGCGCGTTAACTACCTCGGGAAGCTAGACACGTCCTGTGTCACTGAGAAGTTCCCGGTGCGCATCATGTGGCGGTGGCGATGTAAGAAGTGTTGCAATAGGTAGGACGCAATGTCGCGGGCTGTGGTGGTTTGTATGGCAGCTTTTTCTGCACAGCGCGTAAGGTGATCTACAGCAACAACAATCCAGCGATTCCCAGCAGGTATGTAGGGTAGGGGGCCGTAGAGGTCGATGCCGACGCGTTCAAATGATCGAGAGGGGCACGGGATTGGCTGCAAGGTACCTCAAAGACGGTGAGCAGGAGACTTGCGGCGTTGGCATTCTGAACATGAGCAGATGTACCTCTGCAAAAACTGTACATTCCACGCCAATAAAAGCGCAAGCGGAGCGTGGTGCACGTTTTGAAGAGGCCAGCGTGGGCGCATTGTTGGTCTGCATGGAAAGCGAAGCACACATCTGCGCGGAGGTGGCGAGGGACGACGAACAACCACTTGCGACCGTTTCAAGCGTAGTTGCGGCGATAGAGTGGTCCATCCCGTACCGTAAAGTGAGAAGCTTGACGGTGGTGAGGAAGGGAAGTGTGAGTCGCCGGTAGTCTGCCCAATAACTTAGGGCAGACGTCGTTTTCGGAAAGTGTCAAGGCTCGCACGCTCACAAAAGACGGTGTGCGAATGCATCAGTGCTCAGTGAACGTGTAAAAAATGAACTAATTATACTTCACGGGCGTGTCCAAAGGCGTGTGAAGTCAAAACTGAAATTCTTAGCAGGACATGCAACGGCAAAAATAAAAGTAACAAAAAATACCCTCGCTGACACTGAGGGCTTTAACAAGATATAGGATTTTTGGTGCCTATTATGTAGCCCTATGCCAAGCATTTATATATTGTATTTTGCTGCCATGTTTGGAAACTACATTTATTTACCAGGCAGTAGCATGTAGGATGGTAAGCGGTCTGGTTGATTCATCAGATACAAAATTTACCGTGCTGGAAGACACCCTAACCAGAAGGCTGACATTATTAAACTAACGCCAAGTTCAGATTGATCAATACAAAATTATCACAAAAAAACTTGAAAGCTTTTTGGGTATCGATATAGTTAACAAAAATCTTTCGATGAAACTATACACATGCACACATGCGAAAGGAGTGAACGCCCGGAAAAAATGTTCACCAGAATACGATCGCTAAGAACACTGATTCAAACAAAACTTAACAACACACTTGCTGGAGAAAACACGAAAAATACATATTTCTCTGCGTCACGCGTTGATAAGCAAAATAGAGTACAACAGAAAAACAAAGCAGTGTGAAATCTCCCGCACCAGGCAAACAAAACGATGAGGTAGACGAAGGCCGCGCGGTTCGTATGGATTGCAAAGCTTTTTCATGCGCGTAAATTGCAACATTCCATCAGATGTTTGGACGGACATATCCCAAAGAAATTGCACATTTGCAATGAAAGAAACAATTTAAAATAACATTTGATGCACAAAGAAAATATATATTTTATCGGACTTCTAAGAGTACAATAAACAACATTGGCAAACAAAAAAGCACTCTATTACATAAAATTTACCGATAACATACCAAGGCCGAGTAACAAAATCTGTTTGCGAGCTTGAGAAGAGCTAAACAAGTATTCCAGATGAGCACAATATATGCAGCACAATAAACAGGAAACTTACCATATGCAGAGCATTATGGTATGGTTATAGTAGCATTATATGTAGAGCATTATAATATTAAAGAAATGTAGGAAGCGCTCAGCCCCTAAATTCCTAATTATACAGCGTCACTGGCAGTAGAAGTACATGGTAGTACACAAAGGGCACTCAGTCCTGTGGGACACACAACTCTTGCGTAATATCTGCAGCTTGCAGAGCATCATCCTCTGGCTTTGATTGCGGTGCCATGGGGGCGAATTTTGCCACTACGTCACCTAGCAAGCTATATCCGTGGCATTTCTTGTGCTCGCGAAGCCCGTCCCGCACTCCTAATAGCGCGTTTAGTCTGTCAATCTCCAACCTATTACGACGCTTGCTCATGACAGTGTTCATATCGCTAAAGCATCTTTCTAATCCTGTGTTTGACTGAGGCAACGAGAGCACTCTCATGGCAAGCGTGGCCAGCTCGGCAAAGGGCTTTTTATCCTTCATGTCCCTATAGGAACCGACTTCTGCCCAGAAACCATCGGTTGTATTCATAGAGCACCATTTGAAGTGCCGCAAATTCCTCCACTGCGTTTCGCACGTGGACACGGCTTCCGCGGAGAGGAACTGTGACGCCAATTCTACAAGTGGCGCTTGCATTGCTTTCAGTGCGGGCTTTAAAAAGGGGAGAGAAGACTTTTGCAAGCACTCCGCGTTTTCTGGAAGCTGTTGGTGCAGCTGGTCGAAGAGTTCCGCAATGAAACGTCAAGAGTGAATGCGCAGCTCTTTTTAATCATCGCGCGGCAAGCATGCATGCCGGAGTGCTGTTTTAAACCGGTGACCAAAATACGGACTTGGGTCGAGATACTCGTCGATATTCAGCGTTAACACATCGTATGGGGAAGTTGGCAAAGATATTTTGTAGCTGTCGACTTCATAAGGATGAGATCTTTGAACAATTTCATCGGGTCTTGTTTTTCCGCTTGAAATGATTTGTTGACACGCTGAACTTCCGCTAAAACCCAGTCTTACAAGCGTACGTAGCATTTCCTTTTTGGGGTCGCTGTACATTGAACTAAGCATCATTGCCGAGCAGCACTTTTTTGTTTCTCTGTGTTTTTTCAAACATTTCCTTCAGTTCAGTCCATTGGGCAAGTGTGCTATTTGCTGTCGTGTGTATTGTCAAGCAGCGTGTGTCAAAGCCTTGCGGTATAGTAAGCGAAGTAACTCCATCATTTTTTTGGCGGTATAAGCTTTGGTATTCGAGTTTCTTTGTTGAGGGGTGAGCGAACCATCGGTATGTTTTCCTCACCAGAAAGTTCGTGTTTTGCGGCAATGTAACCAACGCATGTGGAACTGCAAGCTAAAGAGAATGGCAGGCGCATGGCACTATAAGAAAATAACGAATTTTGTTTCATAGTCAAATGTATACGCCACTATTCACGGCGGCCATGAGGCTTGCATTGTCTACTCCAATGCCAACAATGTTTCTAGGGTTCAAACCCTTAAACCGCAGCCCTTCTAAAAGCGCTGAGGCGATGTCTTCAAAATTGCAATGTTCGAGTTCTTGCAGGGTAACTAAAGTCGAAATAACCTCACTGTTTGACTGGGAAGAATACCTGATGACGATGCCGAGGACCTTCACGACACTAATATCGGTCGAACGCTGGTACTTTTGTTTGGAAATATGTTCCCGCAACAATTCTTAATAATGCGGTCCAAGGACATTTTTTAACAGATTAGCACACTTTGTGCGGTGAATCTTGATCTTAGACGCGACTGGCTATTCTGAAAAATCCACTTGCTCCCAAGTGTTCCATGGTTTTCATCGCGCACTGTTCAGCAGCAAAATGAGCAAGGACGGTTTCTGGTTGCTGTACAGGACTCTGCGTTACACATGGCATGACATCAGTTATAGTAGGCTGCTGAAATCCTTTGTGTGGCGCACATGCCAGGTGTTTTGTGACGTGGCGTGCTTGTCGATGCCCGCTTTCTTCGTCTTGACAGAACATTTACAAAATTGTCAAAACGCCCTGAAGGGGTCCTCGGATACCGTCACGAGCCACTTGTACTTATTCTTTTTGAGCCAGCAGTCTCTGAAGCCCTGTTAGCGCCTTTTGCTCTTGCCTGCCAAGTTTTCAGAGTTTTTAATAATCCTAAAACTACATGTACGCGGCACTCCTAAATTACTTTTTGCAAACAGAGGAATGATAAAAAGGAATGATCAGTGGCCACAGAAACAGTCCTGTGACCGCAGGATCCCGTTGTGGCCGTCCCGATGAATGGAGCAGAGTCGATAGCAATATTCGAGTCCACTCACGCTTTACACTCGTGAGACATGAATGTGAGTAGTGAGGGTGCCAACCTATGGACATAAGAAGTACATTATTCAATGTTTGAATTAGGGGAATAAAGGGTTGAAAGTGTTGCGTTGTTTCTTCTGCACATAATTTGATGTTTAAGGAACTGACTGTGATCGGAGGGCTTCTTTTGAAGATTAGTTTAGCATGGCATTTGTTGGGCTAAAGTGGATGTTTAAAATTTATTTTTGCCTTCTTCAAGAGCTTTATATGTGACCTAGCTGAGTATCTCGCACCCACAGGATAAATTAAAATGTATTGTTTTTTGAGAGCAGATTATTGTAGCTATTCTCAAAGTGCAATGTGTGCCTGAGAGATGCAAGCATCACAACTAAAGTAAATGGCCAGCTCTTAAAGTTGTGGCTCTCTGCCCCAAACAGCATGAATTCGTTTGAAACATTAGCCCTCAATTGGACCATTTGCTTCTGGGAATGTGCTTAATGGAACAGGAGTTCTCTTTTTTAGCCTGAACCTAGCGAAGTCCTTGCAGATGCTGTCTTCGGTAAAGGCGGCTACCTTGTCGGAGAGGACATTCTTCCGTCATCAGTAAAACCTGTTGGTTCGGTCTGTGCAGGAGTGTTAAAAGTCACGCGGACCTCAATTTGAACAGAGAAAAAGTAAAATTAGTCAAGAGAAAACAAGTCAACCTAGAGACAGCATGGGTAAAAGCAGACAAATTAAGTCTGGTACTTGTAAAGAAATATGCAGCCTTAGAAACAGAGAAATGAAGATGACATATGGGTAATGACTGAAACCGTAACTAGGCTGGCTTCAGAAGCATCAATTTAAGTTTCAGGTAAGGCCCCAAGGCAGTAGAAAAGCTCTCCCAAGTCATCATCATCTGCAGCAGCCTGGCTACGCCTACTGCAGGCCAAAGGCCTATCTCATACATCTCCCACTACCTCGGTCATGTGCTAATTGTGGCCATGTTGTCCATGCAAACTTCTTAATCTCATCAGCCGAACTAACTTTCTGCCGCCCCATGCTACGCTTCCCTTCTCTTGGAATCCAGTCCGTAACACTTAATGACCGTCGGTTATCTTCCCTCCTTATTATATGGCCTGCCCATGCCCATTTCTGTTTCTTTATTTGAATTAAGATGTGGTTAACTCTCGTTTGTTGCCTCACCCAATCTTCTCTCTTATCCCCCTAACGTTAGACCCATCATTCTTCTTTTCATAGATTATTCCGTCATCCTCAATTTAAGTAGAAGCCTTTTCGTAAGCCTCCCCTCCCCCGTTTCTGCCCCGTACGTGAGTACTGGTAAGACACAGCTGATATACACTACTTTTCTCTTGAGGGATAATGGCAACCTGCGGTTCATGATCTGAGAATGCCTGCCAAAGGCACCCCAGCCCATTTTTATTCTTCTGCTGGGGAGATCAACTTCCGGTTCGGATGAGAGCGCACGTCTTTTCCTGGCGCTCTGTTTCTTTTCGACAGTTACGCGCGCTGTTCGCGTCTCAACGTCTTCTGTCGCACAACCTCTTCATCGGTGTCGCTTCGGCCACACGTCGAGACAAGCATCGGAAAGGTGCGTTGCTTTCTGGCCGTTTTACGGCCACTTCTACGCGCCAGCGGGCGGCCTTGCTAAGCCTAATGCATGGCCATGACTGCGTAGATGACCGAGCCCGGGTCATCGAAGCTACCTCCATCTGACGACCACGAACAGCGCCAGGGACAATCAGCTTTGATGACGCCTACGCAAGACTGCGGCCATGAAGCGGCTACGCCACGTCCCGAACGCGTTCCGGAAGCGTCTACCACAGAACGCTCTGCTGGGATGCATGAAGAACGCTGTGGGCATGCTACCGCTGACCAACAACATAGACGCGAACACCAAAGACGAAAGAACAATAGGGAACCGAACGAACGCAGCCGCAGCCGCCACCGTCGTGATAGCGACCGCTCTGCAAGTCTGTCAACGACGGCCAGTGCGGCATCGAAACGAACGCGGCACGATTCTTTCACGTCATCGACCTACGAAGACGCGTCCGCCCCTTCCAGTGACGAAGACGGCATGCAAGCATAAGCACCACCGACATCCTCAAGCCTACAGTCTGATGTGACAACACCACGTCAAGCAGAGACTGCATTGCACGGGTCTCAAGAACTGTTTTCTTACGCAAACTCAACTGAGAAGCTAGAGACAATTCGAGACACCACAGCCCTCTTCCAGGACGCGTTTGAAGAGTGCGGTGACGAAGGAGCGTGGAAAGTGCAACGCCGTAAGCACAACCAAACGCTGCCCGAGAAGGAAACATCGCCAGAAACTTTTGTGCTAGTCGTGAAACCACGGGTAAACATGGCGCTCACGACTGTACCAGGCAAGGACCTCCACCGCAACTTCGTGATGGCCACACCCGCTGCCGCCAACACCAAGCCTTTGACGTACACGTTGCAACCAGCGTCTAACACCATAAGATTGCTCGTTCACGACAAGAGGCAAGCAGACGGGCTTCTCAAGCCTTGAACCACATCCTCTGGGGCTGCCCGGAAGACCCCCCGCCCGCCGACCTCGTCACATCACCCCCCACCGACGAACAATGGGAGGCCCTTCTCTCCAGCACCGACCGAGACATCCAAACACGGGTCCTGGCACGAGCTGAGGACGCCATCGTGAAGCACAACCTGGAAGCCTACGTAGCTTAGCCTCCCTTATCCCTTACCCCTTCTAATAATAAAGTTGACACTCACTCACTCACTCAAGCTTTCACACCTAGACGTGAACCACGGACAGATACCAGTACAAGTGTATCGGGCACCCGGACGAGACATGTGCCGAGGTGTTATATGCAACGTTGATTGCAATGAAACAAAGGCTGAACTCCGGGCAGCCTTGACCTGTGATCACCGGCGTATCCTTGACGCGCGCCCAATGGGAAAGCGTGGGGCATGTCTACTGACTTTTGAAGGACACCACCCCCCTAACAGAGTCGTGTATTACGGCCGCATCACCCGAGTTTCAATTTACGAACCTAAAAGCATCGTGTGTAATCGTTGTCATCGCTTTGGTCACAAAAAGGATGTCTGCCCGCACGAAACGGTATGTCCTACATGCGGCAAGACACACGAAGGTAGCACTACTGGCAATGAATGCAAACAGACGACGCCCAGATGCCGCAACTGTGAAGAAGAAGGTCACACGGCGACTGACCCGAAGTGTCCAGCTAAACTGAAGTCCGACGCAAAAATTGCTAAGAAACTACGCTCAAGACCCCGCTCTCGTCGTACAAGGCACGGCGCACACCGATCGAGAAGCCGCACTAGAACTGTCCAGTGCCATGACGTCAAATCGACGCAGCAGCTACTTGAACGTGAAAACATCTCAACGCAACCACGTACCATAAAGGAAGCAGTGAACGAGATTGTTTCAAAGAACTGCGCACAACCAACAACGGGAGGAAACGGCTGCAACCTCAACTACGCAGCAGCGCTCAAGCGAACTCAACCAAGTGGAGACAAACCGGCGAGCTCTTCACCTTATACTACACCTATGCTACCTTCACCATCGCAGCTGGTTGATACATCGAAAGACAGTGTAGAAGCTGAGATTGCAGAACTCGCACGAGAGAACGTCGAACTGCGGCGGAAACTAGGATAGAACAAAAAGAGGCATGCAGCACTGCTCGAACGTGTTCGTGCCAAGCGACAGCAGCAGCCATGCAATCCGCAGGAGCTCACTAAAATGCAAGAAACAACCTCTACTACCACACAGCAGACAGACCTGGCTCTGCTGGTACAACAACTTTTGCACCCTCTCCTCCAAGCGCAGGAGAAGCACTTCCAACGACAATATGGCTTGCTTCAACAGCTCTTCGCCTCGCGTCAATAGCCACCCGGCTTCGCGTACAGCCCTCGACAGTCCCACTCCACACGTTTTACAGTGGAACTGCCGAGGGCTCGGAACTTGTGCGACAGAACTGAACCTCTTGTTTGACTGTGTCGGACGCCCCCTTGCGCTTTTACATCAAGAAACTAATGACACAGATCGGACACTACGGCAGTTCAATTGTTATTACCAACCGTCAATAGAGCATAGAAACAGGAAGCGACACCAAAACCCGCAGTACAATGGTATCACCAGTGCAGCCGAAGAATTTGTAATACGGGAACAAGCGGCTGTCTTTGTCCGCACAGACATCCCTCAAACGCAGATTGACACTTCTCAGTACTCGACTGCCCTGCAGGAGGTGGTGGCTGTCCGTTGCACGATTGCAAAGCGAAATGCAGTGCTGGTATCGGTATACATGCGCCCTGAAGTTAGCTCCTGTACACGCGGTTCATTCACGTGGATTCGCGCTTTGCGGAGACGTTACCCAAACGACGACTTCCTTATAGGAGGCGATTTCAACGCCAAGCATCCACAATGGGGCTATGACTATCACACGCCCCGTGGAACGGTGCTCGCAGATGCCACGGAGTCAGCTGACTTAGTGCTCGCAAATGACACCGACTAACCCAACCGCGCCGCCCTGCATAGTGGACAACGTAACACGACCCCAGACCTGACGTTATCCACACCAACCTACGTGAAAGACTGGCGATGCGATCCGGACGCCTGGGGCAGCGACCACTATCCACTGTGGATTACTTTGAACGTGGGACGAAAGCGTGCAGCCGGGCGCACTGTGCGCACGATCAGGTGGGATGCCTACAGAAGAGCATTTGCGGAGCAACCCAAGACTTCATCCGTACGGGAGCGGGCGTCCCGCGCCGTGCGCAAGGCCACTACTGAGACTGAGGTGAGAGCTGATGCTCCGGCGCCGGACATACATATGCTAAACCTTTGGGATGCGCGCAAGCGAGCACAGTTGACGTACGAAGCCAATGGCCGACGACATCGCGACCGTGTGCGACTTCGACGTCGCACTGCCATCGCTAGAAGATACGCCAAGCGCCTGTATCGGGAACGTTGGAGCCAGCACTGCTCATCATTCAACGAAAGAACTGGCCTCCACAAGGTGTGGCACACGTTCAAGGCTATGACAGGTCAGCGTAAAACACGCAGCGCTATTTCAAACGTCTTGCTCAAAACTAGCCAGTCAGTCAGCCAACTCCAAAATGATGCCGCGAACACGTTTTTTCCCCAACCGTCGACGCCCCCGAACGTCGAAATTTACCGGAAAACGCCGCCAGTGACCGATAAGGGCATCCAGGCCCCATTCTCACTCTTCGAGCTCGAACAGGCACTTTCTTCCATCAACGCGCGCAGCGCGCCAGGCTATGACGGCGTGACGTGGGCGGCTCTGAGGAATCTGGAAGAATACGCAAAAAAGCAACTTCTCGAGGAGATTAACGAAGTGTGGATCAACGGTGAAATCGCGGCAGGATGGAAGCATTCGATAGTCACACCCATACCGAAACCAAACGAACAGCCAGATGTACTGTCGAACATGCGCCCTGTATCTCTCACACTTACTACGTGTAAGCTGGCGGAGCGAATGACCTTGACACGCATATCTCACTTTCTAGAAACAGAGGTTCGCTTTCATCCAGCACAGACAGGGTTTAGACCTAACCTTGGCACTCTTGACAGCCTCCTACTTGTGAGGGAGGGTGTACTGTGTCGAAAGACAGTCGGCCGCGCAAAGCGACACCCGAGCGTCCTGATGGCGGTGGACCTCCGTAAAGCTTTTGACACTGTGACGCATGAGGCAATCATCGAGGCAGCTGAGAGGCACGGAATCAGGGGCCGCCCCCTCAACTTCGTGCGTTCCTTCCTTCATGATCGCACTTTTGGCATACGGGTAGACGGAGACGTCGGGAAGGTTTAGCCAAACATAATGGGAGTCCCACAAGGCTCCATACTATCACCCCTCCTCTTTAATTTGACTATGATAGGCCTGGCTGAGCGACTGGAGGCTATTTCTGAACTGGGCTTCACAATTTACGCAGATGACATCACGTTATGGACTGCATCACGATCAATCGATGAGCAGCAGGAGACCCTGCAGGCGGCACTTGACGTTATTGACCACTACCTGCCACAAACTGGCATGCGGCCATCTCCAGAGAAGACAACCTATGTGGTGATCCAAGGTTCAAAGCAGGACGAAGCAGCCCTCACGCTCACTCTCGCAGGCAAAACGATGCAGCGAGCAGAAAAATCAGTGCGCGTTCTCGGGATACCTATTGACCGCACAGGCACAGCGGATGCGTGGCTCGCAGACCTTCGTCGGACATGGCACAACACTCTGCAACTCATAAAACTAATCTGTTTCCGCATGGGCGGTGCTGGTACCGACGTATGCCGAAAGCTTGTTAGTGCTTTGCTGACATCCCGAGCGATATACGGAGCGCGCTGATATGACCTGCTTGCTCGGCACTGGACACAGCTAGAGGTACTCCACAGATCAGCTCTCCGTGTTATCACAGGGCTCCCGAAACACACACGTGTCGAGGAGCTACATCGCTATACGAAGTTGCCTACCCTCCGAGCAACCATCGAAACATCGAAGGCAGGACACGAGGAACGCCTGAAGCACACCAGACAAGGCAGGACTCTATTGGCCTACATGGGAAAGGATACATCAACTTTGCCACAACTGCCATCCGACATCTCAACGTGGGATGACATTGCTGTCATCGACACTACACCAACGCCCCGAAACATGGGCGCCCAACATGCGCACCGCTGGGCAGCATTCGCTGCGCGTCATGTGCAGACATTGGCAGACGCACCACCAAGCCATGAACAAGTGTACACTGACGCAGCTTTCGACCCACGCACCAGCGAGGGAGCAATCGCCTACCACGTAGTGGGTTCTTGTGAGACACATTCTACCTTTACAACTGCTGATGCTGACGACCCAACGGAACTTGAACTCCGCGCAATAGTCTGGGCATTAGATAGAGTTTCAAGCACCACGCAAGCAAAACACATCGATATATACACCGACTCTCAGTATGCGCTGCATGCCTGCAAGTAGCGCCACACAGTATCATCGGAAGTACTCCTCGTCAAGCAGGCCTTCAGGCGTGCGAAGGCCCACGGGATCACTGCAACACTTCATTGGATCCCTGGCCACCAGGGCATCGAGGGAAATGAGAGAGCCCATGAGGCGGCGCGCGCCCTTCTTTCCAACCGCGTCGTCTCCCGGGATCCTTCAGAAACCCTCACAACCAGCACAAGCAACACGGAAAATGGAGCCCCGTATGACCCAGACAGAGCTCTGAGAGCAGCAGCCAACCGACGCAAGAGGGAACTCCGTGCGAGTGTGCCCTCAGACCCAGACCCACTTCCAGCGGGTCTTCCCAGGTCGGGGCAGGTGCTGCTGCATAGGCTCCGTTCCGGCTTCATCCTCACAACAGATGTGTTGGAGCGGTGGCGGCAGTACCGGCGACGCTGGGAAAGACGCCCTCCATCTCCATCTCCGCCTCCCAACTCCCTTCCATCGCAGGAACCCGGCCATCTCACAGCCTCCGCGGACCAAGAAGCGCTCCAGACGCCACACAGGTGCCCTGACTGCGACATGGCCACGCGGCCATCCGCAGCCCATCTGTTGTGGGAGTGCCAGCGACACGCTCAGCAGCGGGACCACCACCTGAGGGCGGTGCGAGTGTCGTCCTACGAGGAATGGATTAGACCGGCAACTGGCTCGATGGATTCCGACAGGCTCATTCTGGACTCGCTATGGAGAACTACGGTGGCCGTGGAGCCGCTATAGATATCTTTCAGTATTTTTACATACGGCTTGTCTACACCCTGATTCTATAATGCCTGCATGAATGCTGAGGTTTCGACTGAATCAAATGCTTTTTCGTAATCAATGAAAGCTATATATAAGGGTTGGTTATATTCTGCGCATTTCTCTAGCACCTGATTGATAGTGTGAATATGGTGTATTGTTGAGTAGCCTTTACGAAATCCTACTTAGTCCTTTGGTTGATAGAATTCTAAGGTGTTTCTCACTCTATTTGCGATTACCTTAGTAAATACTTTCAAGGCAACGGACAGTAAGCAGATCGGTCTATAATTTGTCATCCCCTTTCTGATGGATTAATATTATGTTGACGTTCTTCCAAGATTCCAGTACGTTCGAGGTCATGAGGCATTGCGTATAAAGGTTGGACAGTTTTTCTAGAACAATCTGCCCACCATCCTTCAACAAATCTGCTGTTACCTGATCCTCCCCAGCTGCCTTCCCTCTTTGCATAGCTCCCAAGGCTTCCTTTACTTCTTCCGGCGTTACTTGTGGGATGTCAAATTTCTCTAGATTATTCCTTCTTTCATTATCGTCGTGGGTGCCACTGGTACTGTATAAATCTCTATAGAAGCCGTCAGCAACTTGAACCATATTATCCATATTAGTAAGGATATTGCCGGCTTTGTCTTTTAGCGCATACATCTGACTCTTGCCTATTCGTAGTTTCTTCACTGCTTTTAGGCTTCCTCCTTTCCTGAGAGCATGCTCAATTCTCAAGAGCCGCAGCGATGGCGTGGAGGTAGAGCATCCACCTAGCGTGCCAAAGGACCGTGGTTCAAATGCCGGTGCCGCGGCATTTTCCACCGGATTTAAAAAACATCCGCGTGTTGATAAAATTGCATAATGAGGCCTGGAGTACGGTCTGATCCCCGTGACCAGAACCGGTAACGCACTCCCTCAGCAGAGAAGGGTTGGCCACCCTGGTGCAGTACTTGGCCACCACCTCCTATATGAATACAGCAATCAAACCCCGGTCCTTAGTCCCCAGCAGCTGCGAAGCAACTGACCACGGCGGCGGTCAAACCTGCGACGCAGCAGAGGGTGCTAAGAATCTCTGGATCCGGAGAGACCGCCATTTGAACCTAAACCTGGCAACGTTGAACGCTGGAACGTTATCTAGTGAGGCGAGTCTAGCTGTGATATTGGAGGAAATAGAGGGCAGTAAATGGGATATATTAGGGTTCAGTGAAGTTACAACAGAAGCATATACAGTGCTAAAAAGCGGGTACGTCCTATGCTACCGAGGCTTAGCGGAGAGACGAGAACTAGGAGTTGGATTACTGATTAAAAAGGATATAGTTGGTAACATACAGAAATTCTATAGCATTAATGAGAGGGTGGCAGGTCTTGTGACACATCAGAAGAGGTATAAATTGAAGGTCGTACTTCTCTAAGCCCCTACATTCAGTCATGATGACCAGGAAGTAGAAAGCTTCTATGAAGACGTGGAATCGGCGGTGGGTAAAGTCAAAACAAAATACACTATACTGATGGGCGACTTCAATGCCGAGGTAGGCAAGAGGCAGGCTGGAGACAAGTCAGTGGGGGAATATGGCATAGGTTCTAAGAACAGCAGTGGGGAGTTATTAGTAGATTTTGCAAAACTGAATATTTTGCGGATAATGAATACCTACTTCAGCAAGAGGGATAAACGAAAGTGGACGTGGAGGAGCCCGAATGGCGAGACTAGAAAGGAATATTCACCAAGATATTCTCCAATAGTATAACGGCAGCACTGGACTTTAGTCAGCCGAGAGAACAGGCAGGTGTCAGAAAGGAATAGTCTACAATGAATCGCATTCATGTCATCAATCAGGTAATCTGGAAGTCTGCAGAGTACAATCAGCCTCTCTATATAGCTTTCATTGATTACGAAAAGGCGTTTGATTCAGCAGAAATACCAGCAGTCATAGAGGCATTGCCTAATCAAGGAGTATAGGACGCATACGTAAATACCTTGGAAAATGTCTACAGAGATTCCACAGCCAACTTAATTCTACACAGGAAAAGTAGGAAGATACCTATAAAGAAAAGAGCCAGACAAGGAGACACAATTTCTTCAACGCTATTCACTCCGTGCTTCGAAGAAGTATTCAGACTATCAAAGTGGGAAGGCTTAGGAATAAGGATCGACGGCGAATACCTCAGTAACCTTGGGTTTGCCGATGACATTGTTCTATTCAGCAATACTTCAGACAAGTTACAACAAATGATTGAGGACGTTAACAGAGATTGAAGATTAATATGCAGAAGACAAAGGTAATGATGAATAAGCGGGCAAGGGAACAAGAGTTCAGGATCGCAAGGAAGCCTCTAGAGTTTGTGAAGGAGTGCGTTCACCTAGGTCAATTAAACACAGAAAACCCTGGTCATGAGAAAGAAACTTGTAGAAGAATAAAAGTGAGTTGAATCGCATACGGCAGACATTGTCAGCTCCTGGCTGGAAGCTTAGCATTATCATTGAAAAGGAAGGTATACAATCATTGCATTTTACTGCTGCTGACATATGGGGCAGAGATTTGGAAACTGACAAAGAAGCTTGAGAAGAAGTTAAGGACCGCGCTAAGAGCGACTGAATGAAGAATGCTAGGCACAACTTTAAGAGACAGAAAGAGAGCCGTTTGGATCAGAGAGCAAACGGGCATAGCCGATATTGCAATTGACATTAGGAGAAAAAAATGGAGTTGGACCGGTCATGTAATGCGCACGTGAGATAGCAGTTGGGCCATTAGGGTCACAGAATCGATACCAAGAGAAGGGAAGCGCAGTCGAGGATGGCAGAAAACTAGGTGGGGCGATGAAATTAGGAAGTTTGCGGGGGCTAGTTCGAATTGGTTGCCACAGCACAGGGGTGATTGGAGATCGCAGGGATTCGTCCTGCAGTGGCCATAAAATGGGCTGATGATGATGATCTTTCTATACTGGTCAAAAATGGTGACTCGGTCGAGTGAGCTGTACAGCGAGTATGCTCTTGGAGACGCTCCATTGATATTTATTGAAGCTGCCGGCAGGCATTGCCCCGGCCAAACGTCAGCCTTGCTATTTTTTTTACTGATATTTGGTGCAAGAAAGCAAGTTGAAATAAATGTTCAGCCAAAGCGAACATCAGGCAAAATCCTTGTGGCACGGACGCCTGCGTCCGGGAATTTCTTTAGATTTGCCGCACGCAACTACGGCAGCAAAAAGGAACTGGCGTGAATGCACGGCAACTTAAGAAAATCGTAGTTTTATTGACCGGATCCGAGAGATATGCATGCATATGCATGCCAGCAAACAATCTACGCGCATAACCATTTAGATTGTCGCTGTAGCGCCGGACTTCGTTTCACGTGAACGAATGGCTAGGCAGCGCCATTCCGACGTGAAATATTATGCAATGAAGCCATAGAGCTCACGAGAGCGGAAGAGCATCACCACTGTTTCGCGCACCACCATTGCCATCATCTCTGTTGAACACAGTTTTCTACCCCGGCTTCGTCACTTAAGCTGGTGGCGATGGGGCGGTAGTAAACATGGCCCAGCGCGTACGACGCCATAATCGCTTCTGCTGCTCAGACACATCGCTTGCTTCACACAATGGAGGAAAGAAACAAAATAGGAGAGGCCCTGACGTCACGTTTTTGAAGCCGGAAATGCAGCCATGTTGGTGTGCCGTCACCCTTTGCGCCTTCAATTAGCTCGCCGGTGCATTTAAGCTCGAGCTTTGGTCTTTCATTGCTACGAGGCGCCGGAAGTGTGTGCTGTCAACGCGCTTCAGAACGCCTAAGAAATTTCTGTAACCGCTTTAGTGAGGCAGAAGCGCTCCTGTGCCTTTCCGTGGCGCGTTGAAGAAGACGAAGAATCACACCGCGATCGCTTGAGCGTCTCTGCTGCTGGCTGACACTCACACTCATAGGCCCTATGCATAACTTTCAAGCTTACACACCACGCTCCAGTCAGCTTGTCTCGCGAAGAAAATGTGCTGCGAGAAAGACATGGGCTGGAAAACCTTGCCTCACTTTTCACAGGCCGAGTGCAGCGGCGAGAGCCTCAGGAGCGCGGTTGCTATGGCAACGTTGACGTTTGGGGTACCTATCCCAGTGCTCCTGTGCGAAAAAACAGCACATGACTTCCGCCCCACTTTCTCCAACACATCCGTGGGCCTCTTCGATTTTTGGAGTTCTGGCAGCCCACTGGGAGCCAGCTAGTTCCGGTTCTGATAGGAAGTCACGTGAGCTGGGATGCCAAGACAACCTGAATCTGTCCGAAGTTTGCAAAATCAAACGCCGGTACAGCTGGCCAAATGTAAACATGCCACCAGCATGGCAGCGCCCGGCGAGGCTGGCGCGCGCTCTGCGTAGTCGGTCCATTTATGCGTTGCCAGCTTGAAAATGTATAGTTGCCTTCAGGGATACGATCACTCTCGCGCGACTGGGTGCAGAACGTGCACTGGGCCAACCTCACCATTCGCAGCGCAACAGATGGCCTCCGATCGACGCGTCCGATGACAAGACGCGAAATCGCGTGATTGTATTCTCGAAAGCGATAGCTCTAGGATCCCTGCTCGCAGCGATCACGTCGTCCACCGGCGACGTTGATGAGTTGGCGTTGTGTCATCCCTTCACAAGACATAAAAAAGCAGGATATCGGGTACGTCTCATACGCATAAAATTTCGTGCCATCCTGCTTGGGCTAGCTTCGATTTCAGAAAGTTTGTTGTGCATGGCTGATAGTGCTTCTCAGTTCGACCCTATAAGGAGCTGGGGACGCGTCTGGCGCATGAAAATGCACGCCGCCTCTGACCAGCGAAACATTTCACACGAAAAACAACATTGATCACGATCATGAGAGCATTAAGTCAATGTACGTGTGTCTAACGTACGTGTGCCTATTACTCAATCAGTGCATTCTTAGATCAACGGCCTGCAGTTTGAACACATATCGCTTTCGAGCTGCCACCCAAGCATACGACGGAGAAAGGAAGCGAACACGGGTTAGCTGCAAAGCCTTCGCTAACTGCAGAAAAAGGATATATCTCCGCATACATACGCGAAATATGTGAAAAGGGACGCCACCAGAGACAGACGAACCGAAAACGTACCGCAATGTGTGAATGAGCGTCTACAACTTGCGTGGAACACGATGCAGAAAACATGCACGCATGAGAGCGCGGCGCGCTGATCACGGCCGCGAAGAAGCCTTCAGGGGACACACACACACACAAAAGCTTCAAACGGTTCACCAATGTTCGTATCACACCGCTTCGCAATGCGGAACTGAGCGTTAGCACCTAAAAAGATAACGCTAGAAGTAAGAAAATCCGAAAATGACCGCAGACAGTTGGCCGAGCGGGAAAAATTTAAGTCCTCAAGCGCCCGCGTTGCAATCCCGTGAAGTCCCCGCAAAAATGGTGACGAGCGCCTATCGCCTGTTTTCGTTGTCTGCTAGCCAGACAACCTCCACAGAGCAGCCAGACCAAAATCGTCCTCGCAGGTTCTGGCAGCCCGCGGGTAGCCAGAACCGTCAAGCCCGAGCAAAACGAACGCCCGGCGGAAGTGCGTGGCGCGGTGGGCGGAGCAAGCCTAGAAAAACGAAGACGCTCTGGCTGGCTCTGGCAACCCGCGGGTAGCCAGAAGTGGAATATCGAAGAAGCCCACACGTGCTGGCCGGGGCATCTCCTACGCTATGGTTATACTATGGTGGTTAGAGAGGGAGGTGTGAGCATCGGCTGGGCTGCGCCGCGTATGTGGTGCGGCATTTTTTCAAGACAACGACAGGTGGCACGCTCGTCGTCTCCAAGATGCCTAGCGCAAGGTTGTTTGAGCAATCTCTCCGGCTCTAAGTGCGCGTTGTGAAGTTAGCTTCGCCTGCGCCGCTTTTGTTTGCTTGTCACAAGGAGTTCTGAGTAGCCCCCCTACTTGACCCACGCCACTGCAAAAATTTGGTCGGTATGCAGAGTAAGCTGGATGATCTCCTGGATGTGGGCCACCTAAATGAAGTTCACGAGATGGTAAAGCATTGTGCTGCGATGCCAGATCATCGTGAAATGGTGCGATCAAATTACTACTCTCGCATAGCCTACTACGTTAGCGAGTATGTGAGCAGGAAAATGCTAATGAGAACAAAGTGCGAAAAGTGTTCTCTAGCTGTTGCTTCAAGCAAAAGACTCGCGCTTGCTTCCGAAAGAGTCGTGCCTCACCAACCACAAGGATAGAGGTGGCCTACTTTACCAATCTCAGGCACTAAAAGACTTGGTTGCTGCGAAGGAAGATGCCTTCTTGCATAGTTTCAGCTTTAACAAGTTGAAGGCTGACAGCGTCATGGGCCTTATTTTCTGCCTGTCAATAAATAAGCTGGATATGATTGGCTGTGCGCAACATAGCGTAGAAATCACCAACCAAGTGATACGGCTTTTTGTCATAACGAGGTTGCACGTCCTTGTCGCAGGAGAGAACGCATCGAAGCAAGGGAAGCGAGAAAAAATGAAGTACCTCAGGCTGAGGCGCACAACATAACTGCATAACTGCAAAGTTTATATCAGCAGGACACATATAGCGTTTGTATATGCATGTAGTACAGGAATTGTTCACATCACATTGTATGCCCAGAAATATCTGCATATCTGAACAGAACTTCCCACCCGACAAATTATTATTGTTTGTACTGCACCTTTTTCACCGTTTCTGGGCGTATACCTCCATTATATATTGGATTTGCGCTCCATTTCGTGTCATATTGTTTGTTTGAGAGCTAACAACCATGTATATATTCTTTTTTTGTAAGGCAGTTTTGGCATTATCTGAGCGGTACTAAATACGCGTACTTAGTTTTTTGCAGGTTTCTAATATTGGAGACCAAATTTCCCTTAGCGCTGTCATTATGCTGAGTTTTGACCATTGGGGCCTACAGTTCTACCTTTCATTGCAAAATTTGAAACATTGCAAAACTTGAAATAATCATGGTTCACTCGAGCGGCCCGTTTCAAGTGCTGAGGCGCGCACCATCCAGTATACGATTAGGACAAGGGCCTGTTGCTCAAGGCACTAATAAAGTCACGCCAGACAGAACTGCATACGGCACCACATAATAGTCCCTTAAATGTAAAAGCGGCACTGGAAAACCGCAAACAACCGCCTACTGCGGAAGCTTTCTCTGTTCGGTGCAATTATGAGTTTCACAAGTGTTGCACTGAGCGCGAAGCTAAAGCACGGCGATAAAATGACCAAAATTTAGTACATAGTACGTTAGGCCAGCTGCAGTGGCAAAGTCGCCTAGCCTTTAAAATGATTTTCCGATACGCGTATTGCGCCCCAAGAAGCCGCGAAGCGAGAAAGCTCTTCACAACGGAACCACAAATAACCGCTGCGGACCTCAGCCAGCGTACGGGAGGCATCTCGGAGCCGACAGCAGCGCCGCCGCATCATCCTGAACAAATGCTGCCTCTCGGGCGCTCCGATGCCGACACCTCCCTCTCTAGCCACCATACCCACGCTTTCCTTCCTCCATGCTTCGCACCAAGTTGGCGGTGTCGAAGACATGGCACGCGATACGCAAATGCGGCAACAAACGACAGCTATGCTACGACCTCGCGTGGTACGGTGGCTGAATTTGTAGCAATGGATGGCTTTGTTCCATGCAGCAACATGACGTCAGACATGACTTGTCAATATGGCGGTGGGCGCCAGAGAGCGCGACTTAGAACCGGCGAGTTCTAGCTCATATTGTGGAGACAAATATGCTTCTATGCGGGCAGCCCAGTTATACGTCTATAGCCCCCCACAGTAGACCTTCTACTACATTTTCTCGCGGAAAACCGCTAATTCCTGGGTTGCCATGTCATGCCTCCTTTAACCGCGCTAATAAGCTAACGCTCAACTAAAGCTCTAGTACCGCCTTCTTAAGATACGGGCCTTAGGTTGCTTTCAAAGCATATATAAGCTTTACCACTAATTCGATATTTTTACTGGCTAGAAAAACTTGAGAAAAAGGTCTGCGGGTATAAATAAGAAACAAGCATCACATTAAAATTTTTACTATTCCTGCCGCTACATCTTCTCATTGACAAAGATGACAGTGATCTTGTAATCACACTCAATAAAATATTCAACAATGTCTACAATAAATTACGTAAATGAAAGCAATTTATATATCATATGAAGCTTTTTTATAATTACAAATTTATGCGGATTACAAATCAGAAAATCAGAGGGAGCAGGAAATGAACGAGAAAGACATGTAGATTCTTCTGAAAAAGTGATGAGCTACATAATATAGGTTGGTTACCTCAATCTAAACCAGTGTTGGCATTATCTTACCATAAGGCAGAAAAGTCTGTCACAAAGATGTTTAGCTATCGCCAAGCAAACCACGCAACGGGATTGCAATGCAATAAATCTACTGCAATTGCGAGATAGACTACAAGCAGTTTTCAATGTTTCTCTCTCCATTGTATGAAATCCTGAACCTTTTATTATTTTATGCGTCATTCATGTTGGAATAGAATGTCTTCAGCTTCATAAAATAAATGGAATTGCACTTGGTGGGGGCCAGAAAGCAGCAACGAAACCCCTCCTTGTTAGGTGCCTAATTGGTACACCATGTACACTTCAACGGTAAAACATCAGCCTAACAAGAAATAATTACCGCTAAGTCACTAATCTAGAATTGAAAAAGAAATTACTGGGTATCCGTAAAATTTGGCGTGCTTCTTTGTTATAAACATCGGTTCAAAATTTCCGAAATAAGATAGTTCGCCGACATGCATCGGGTTCACCTTATAAATTTGCGTTGTAGCTATGGGAAGAGTAACACACATTTCATGAAATTTACCCAATGCTGTTGCTGTGTTAAAATGACATTAAAAATAAGAAAAATTGTTACAATCTGGCAGATTCATTCCTCTTGGCTAAAGGTTTAAAGCAGAAGTGGCAATTGAACGTTACTGTTGTTGTCCATTTGCTGCAGCAAAATGTGCATTCACATGTAAAGCACGAGCAGATTTCATCAGGTAAAGAGTATCCTTAGCTGCACGAAACTTAACATAACGAGCGTCAAAACAGACTTGATGGTACTTTAAGTGGTTTGAGACTAACCTATAGTGGGGGAATTGTTTGCTGTGTAAGGGAGGCTTTGAGCCTTCGTCAAACGTTTGCCCCCTGACGGATCCTAGCAGTGCCTCCCCAAGGCCGTCTTAACCGTTTGTCTAACGTGTTCGTAACGGCTACCATATAGGTTCTGATTCGGGTTGGTTTCCAAGATGGCGGGAAAATAACAGTTCAGTTTGGGTCCGGTTAAGCTCCGGTTATATTCGACGCTCCTGTGACGATAGATTGAAGTGTTGGAATGGTGTACCTCCTATTCATACAGCCTTTCAAAGTGTGGTGCCCGTTTGACTTTAATGTGACGAGAGTTCCTAGCCTAGCACGTTTCAGGGTGTCAGCAACCGTTTTCCCGCCGACTTGTCACTGTTTAGTCTAATTGGTATAGCGTCAGGTGGCTGTGCTGAGGTAACCGCGCTCGAAACCAACTCTTGAAAGAACCTGAGTCACCGAGTCTGTAAGACCGCGTGCGTGCTGCTCGCCAACGAACTTCTTTCACGCCAACTTAGGCCCCGGCGTACGTGCTGCTCTGCTCTTTAGCGAACCTCGCTGGGGACTCACTAGGTATGAGCCACTCGTTAGCGAATCTCTTTCACGCCAACTTGGGCCACCCCTCCATCAATGACAGCAAAAACAAAAAAAAAACTTTAAAAATTTTTCGGTGCTGGGTTGAATAGAAGCAGCGTCGTAGACATTCTGACATTCTTGTCTAAATATATGTTTTGACACGTGCAGTGCACGGGAGAAATACCCGGCTCTGTGTTCACTGCTCCTGTATGACGAGTTTCGGCGTTGCCCAGGTAGCACAAAAGAGATACGTAACGTCTTCGTAGCGTTTATCCAAGACGATAAAAACGGGTTAAAGAAGACACGAATGAGAGAACTTCGGCGGGAAAACGTCGGATATCTCTGCTAATGTCCGGCTTAATTACTTTCTTGAGACGATCTAGAACAGGTCTGCAAGACGTATTCGAAAAGCTGGTCTAGAAATAGGATTGGGAAAGACACAAGTAATCCCTTTGCCAAAACTATTCGTAACCAATTTCTAAACGTTTTTAGGACGTTATCAAAAAGCTGGTCTAGAAGCGGTCTTGAAAGGTTTACGATCATCTGAAGCTAATTTTCGCGGGTGACGGACGCGATGAGACATCGTTGTTCAAAACACGCGTTTAGTTTCGCCTCACGCGACTGGCCTATGCCGCGCAGACGTCGTCAGCCGCAACCGTTGGCACGGCCTAGGCCAATCGCGTGAGGTGAAACTGATCGGGCGTTTCGAACAACGATCTCCAATCGCGCCCCAGATGAGTAGAAGCGTCGGTGTTGACTGTAAGAGCCATGGCGCAGTGCCAAGCACTGTTCCCCGCATGGCCGGCGCATCGTCTACCAAGTCGCACGAAAATGAGCCTGTTGGGAATAATAAATCCTTAATACCGCCTTTAGTAAGCTACGATACTTACAACCACAATGGGAATGACATCCTGCAAAGAACAAATGGCCACGTCTTGGCAGGTGGCCAGACCAAGCCCTTCATGCCAAGAGTACATGAAATGAGAACATTGTGACAAAGCAAGAACACTTTATTAAAATGTAATGCTTATGCAAGGTTCGAACAAACTGTGTGAGAAATGCAAATAGAAATAAAAGTAGATCAACAATGACAAAAGTCGCAGAAAGGATTCGTAATGAACTCGAAAGTGAACATTCACTAGCACATAAACAAAATTCCAAGTACACATACAAAAATGAACAGAAAAACCTGGAGTGTACTAAAGTGTCTAATTTATCATAGTAAAGTGCGCGTGCTATTAGATGGACTAGAGTTATGCAGAAGTGACATCGGAGCGAATGGAAGAAGTAGACTGCAAAATGCAAGAGTATGAATTGGATGGTAACTGCCTCCAAGCAATGTTACCAATCATCTAGAAGCTTGAAAAGAGCACAAAAAGAAATACCACCGCATACCATCATAAAACAATCCTGTGACAGAAATAAAAAAAAATGGGAACAATGCAAAATTGGAAATATTGCCTTTAGGATATATCAAAGAAGGTAATGGCGAGAAAAAATAACCATACAACAAAAAAGCAATAAAGTGAAATTAGTGCAGAATACTTAAACGGGGGATTCAGTGTAACAAGTGAACACTACTGTAGTACAGCGAACGATGAGACAGTAATGCTGCATCTTGCCACTCCAGAACGTGAGAAATGAATATGCAAGCCTCATATTAGAAACTTACATAAACATGGAAATAAACTGGAATGCACTGGAAGCTGCATTTGTGTAACAAAGGAAGCAATGGTCATAATAAATAGTAAGTGTTTTATCTAAAAAGCCCTTTACAAGAGGCAAAGTTGTACCTCTCTGGCAAAAATAAAGTTGCAACGAATAATTTGCAAACCAGCAAATACATTAATTAGCACACTGACATGTCACACTTTGCGCACATCTCCAGTCTCCTAAAGTAAAAAAAAGCACTCTGAATGAGAAAAACCTTTAACACATGTAGCCCAGAGCAAATTCTTTGCCAGTTCACTCACACTTTCACATCCAAAAACATTTGCCACAAAGTTCAGGCACAGTTCCACTGATGTTTACTAATTCACCCCCACTTTCAAGTCCAAAAATATTTGGCACACAGTCCAGGCAGAGCTTCATAGATAAACAGCTTGAGAGCACCCTACTGATTATTGTGCAGTCCCGCTGCTGGAAATAGAACTGCCGCACATGCTGGTAGTGGTTTCAATCTAGACACACTTGCTGCCCTGGACAGGTATGTTCAGATATCTGCACTGGTGCTCTATTTTGTCGAAGTAGACACATTGATGCACTACGCTGGTAATTGAAATGTTTTGAATGCACATGTATTGGCTTCACCAGAAAGACTTGCCCACATACCACCACTGGCATATATATGCACTTGCTCTTCACTCAGTAGCATTGAACTTAAAGTGTTCCCTATGTGGGAGCCATGTGTAAAACCGGTGTCACACGAGCACTCTCGATCGCGATCAAGCCTGATCCGGATCGAAATTATCGATGCGACTGGCTCACTCTCGTAGCTTGCGCAGAGGAGCCATCACGACCGAGAAATTCGATTTGTAACGGACTGGATAGCGGCTAAAAGAGCCCCGTGTGTAACCGGTACCAAATAATGCACAGACGTACGCTAGGAAAATGTGTTGCACAAGGACAAAGAACTGCGACATGCCCTGTTGTGCGAAGCGCGCGAACAGAACACATGTATATATATACTAAAAAAAACTGCGAGAGCGCTTCGCGAACTCCATGCGCACACATGGCACCCGCACGAACTCGGCAGGCCGCCGTAAAGCGCGAAGGGCGCACAGCGTACATTCCGACACATGTCCCAAACTGCAGACAATCGTACTACCTAAAGCATACAAGTTATTTTATACCAAGGGCATACTCGACTCACGTATGCAGTATGCACAAGCGAGTTATGCAGCGTACATGCTGTATCCATTCGCCAAATAGTAAAATTGATAACAAGCACAAAGCTACAAGGGACTCAATACATTACTACCATTTGAGGCGTCAAATAAAATCGAATTTGGCCGTTTCATATATTGGACACAATATATGGACACATGTGGTACCCGGTAATACCATGAAATACCCATCACGTGGGTAAAGGGGGCGAAAACACAATCGAGAACCTCAAGCGCAAACGATAAAAGCACGGTATGGTGCACGCAAAATTCTGTCAGTGCGCTGTAGCGCGAGGGAAGAAAATAGGGTGAGCACTTGACCTCACCTTTTGGGATACCGCACTAGTAGTGAATCATTAAAAAAAAGCCTGTTTGAACCAGTTCCCTTGTCTGCAACACTCTTGCTAAACGGGAGACTAAAATACCACGATGATGGCTCTATTGCGGAGATCGGCAAGGTGCGCACAGACAGAAATTTTGCCGCCTTTCTTCGCATTCTGCAAAATGCTTTCTTGTTAGGATCACGCATAGCGGCCGACCCCGACGCTAGGGACACACAGGCACGATTTCGTCCCTCTAACTTTCGTCCTTATACTGCCCTTAACGCCTTAATTACAGCGTCAGTGAAAAGGCGCCTCACATAACATGACAATGAACTTGAAGAGCTGATTAGTGCCCTCCACTCAGCGCCCTCCAATTGAAAACACTACTGATTTCCAAATTAAACTACACAAACAGATCGCCCAAACCAAACTAATCACACAACGTCGTTTTCTTGACGGCAAAACCCTGCAACACTTACATGACAAAGGGCAGCGGCAGCACATTCAGAACAGCCGCTATCATACCACAGCGCAATGCAAGTGCGATAACGTTATTATGCCCGGCTCAAACAGATCGCACAACCCAAACTAATCACAGAATGTCGTTTTCTTGACAGCAAAGCACTGCAACACTTACATGACAAAGGGCAGCGGCAGCACATTCAGAACAGTCGCAAACAGACCATAGTGCCATGCGAGTGCGATAACGTAACTATGCCCGGCTTCACGAATAACGTGGCCGCCTTGATCACATAACAATTGAAAACACTACTGATTTCCAAATTAAAACCACACAAACATATCGCACAACCCAAACTGATCACAGAATATCGTTTTCTTGACAGCAAAAACACTGCAACACTTACATAGCAAAGGGCAGCGGCAGCACGTTCAGAACAGCCGCAAACACACCACAGCGCAATGCGAGTGCGGTGACGTGACGACGCCATGACGACGCGACTATGCCCCGGCTCGCCTGGCTGCCCGGCATCACGAATCACGTGGCCACCTTGGTCACATGATTTGACGACGGTATCGCCACCTTGCGCAAGGTTGGATCGCGTTGATGGGTTGTTGAATATTGTAGAAGCCGCTAAAGAGGCTGACGCACCGTGGCGTGGCGGTGGCGTTTTGAGTCGTTTGCAAAACGTATTCACCCCTCGTTTTTAAGCTGTCTGGCTTCCAACGTTATCAAAACGTATTCACCCCTCGTTTTTAAGCTATCTTGTTTGGAACGTCTTTGATGCGTCGATTTTGGTCAAAAATCCGTTTCAGACGTTGAATCCCTTAATACGACGTTTTCAAGACTTTGTGTGCTACCTGGGTGTCGATGTGTTGTGTCGCTTGATTACTTTAATGCTATTTGAAATAATAGCGTCGTTAATGTTGTGATAGGTTCGGTGGGAGTACTTTTTATTCTACGGCTTTTCTCACTACGCATAGGACCATGATAGCTATTCACATTTTCTTTCGATAATTCGAAGGCATTAAAGGTTTGCTCTAGCCGCTTAATGCTTGACAGTGCGGCCAACATCATTGCAAGCTTCTTTTTTTACTATGCCACGTTTTAAAAAGCTTACAATATATTATTGCATTTATTACAAAATTAATAACATTTTCGTATTGTAACGAAACTGTATAGGAAAGGTAGCGTAATTTTGCTGTTCCAAGTAACTTGTTTCTAAATCTTGAGAAATTCAGCTTGGGTCACCGACACAGATCCTGTGATATGTTTTAGGTACACTGCAATGGTGACAGAAGATTCAAGAGAGATGTTATCACTGCTTTCATTCGAACTGAAGCAGGGGACTATTGTTACCTTACCTACCTCAGACATGAGTAATTTATGAGTTGTTGCCGGTTCGTTCATTCAACGAAAACAGTGGGGTGCATCCTCACCTCTGAAGTGTCAATTTTCTGCCAAACCATGACTATAATCTTCTCTGCTTTGTTGTTAATAACGTCTTGCATCGCAACGGTGTATCTCGCTTCGAATTTGAAATTCTAAGTGACTATTCATTCCCACAGGAGTTGGAGGCAAGGCAGTCTAACTTGAGCTGTTCTGCAAACTCCTCCTGAGAAAAACACTATCAGTACATGACCGCAACTGTGAGGGGGCGTACTGCACTGAAGCGAACCTACTAGCCAACGGCAACATATGGTGTAGGTACCAAACCTCAAAAATATACTTCCCGATTAAAAGAATTACCGCAAATAAATTTTCTGAAACAAATGGTAAAGTGTCCTATGAAACACGCAACATTTGATGTTTGTAGGAGATAACCTTCAATGGGCAACTTACGGCTAAAAAGGTGATCCAAATGGAACTTTTCGAAACTCCGAACCACTTTGGCTACAATTATTTGCGGTTGTTGCAAGTTAAATATTTTAGCGGAATCTTTGAACTACCAGGAATAAGTTTACAAGAAAACCACGAATAACTCTACAGTTGAATTATTATAAACTATCTTTTAAAAAAAACCCTATCTAGCCTTTCTGTCCACATGAAGAATGTACGTAGTCGGGCCTTGGACAAGAGTGCGCGTTGTAAAGCCCAATGTTCTTGTGGTACTGATGCATTTTCGCTTTCTGAATTATTTGCATTTTTATGCTTTCCTATGTTAGATCATGTTTTGCTCTAAAGAGTACAATTAGAATGGGGCTCATTAATTTTTTTTGTTTGCGAAAGAAGCAATATCATGAGAATGTGTTCATTTAAACCAAGGAAAAGCGTACATCTTTTTCAGAAAAGATCGGTGCAGTTCTAGCCTATGGCTGGTGCTTTTGGCTTGGAATGAACCGTAGTGTCGTCTACCATTTTGCCTACCTCTCCATCAGCTTATAAAGTTATCTGTGCCTGTAACGACGGCGGCACCTTTTGTTACTAGCTTTCTCTTTTTTTGCGAATACTTGGTACATGTACGGCATAAGTCTACACTGGTGTCCAGTTAACGCTTCGATCAGGTTTGAACGTAGGCAGTCCGAGCAGGTAGACATTTCCTGCGGTTCTGGCTAGAAAGTCTTAGCTTACCCGCAAATTTCTTACCACTTGCGAATTACCTTGTTATTGGAGACGTAAACGTGAGAGGTAGAATTGGTGACGCCACCTGGTGGGGGAAACCTGAACTAAACAAACAAATAGCTATTTTTGCACTATAAGCAAATGTATTCTACTTTTCTTCTGGTATAAATTCCGAGAAGCTACGTAATCTTGAAGACGTCTTTTAAAATTATATTTCATGAAAAGGACACTCATCAACACGAAAACGTATCTAAAACATTGTAGTTCGACGGAGCGTCACAAGATGCCGCTGTAAGCTTCGTGGCCGTGCCGCTGCTCTCTCTCGAGTGAAACCGAAGGAAAAGGACGAGCGGTCATAGCAGAGCAAATTCTCGGGGCAGCTGGAGCAGAGCGCGAAGCGAAGAGCTTTATTCCTTGTTTTAAAGCAAAGCTATATTTGCCTCTTTTTCCGACTTTCCCGCTGCTGCTGCGCTGCTGTCGAGCACACCACGTACAAGACAGGAGAAAGGCGACGCGAGAAACTCTTGACAGCTGTAAGTACCCGCGGCTTGAGTTTTTCGTAAGGCAATACCAATATCGACGCCGACACGAGTGAGGCAAACCAAGCTTCGCTGGAAAACAACGGGTCATCTTGCCAAAGGCCAGACTAAATAAGTACGTCAAAACAAGCTAGCAAGTTAGTGAAAGAAACTAGCTGACATTTACCACCGTATCCAATCACTTGAAAAAAAATCGGAAGTGCTTCTAGTAATTTGGTCAAACTTCAACCGACAGCAGAACGATTCGAAAACAGCAGGTCGTCATAATTGCGCGTCTGGATGATTTCGAGAAGAGGTCAAGGCGTAACAATCCATTTTATTATGGTATACCAGACTCCCGTGAATCATGGCTGCAAGCTGAAAAGAACACAGTCGCTGCCTTGTCGTCTGCTATGGAAAGTGACCTCCCAATGAACTCGGTTGAACGCGCGCATCCTATAGTGACCTTTCCACACGGGAAGTGCCGCCAAGTCATAATGAAATTATCGAATTAAAGGTTAAGGAAACCATGCTATCGTCGCGCAGCAAGGAGAAAGCTAAGAACTTTTCTGTGTCTGTGGACTTCTCACACGCAACAAGACACGCAAGGCACGATTTATTATTTTACTGGCAGACAATCCTTCATGTACATACGACCTAACGAGTGACAGCGTCAAGCAAATCCAGCGCGCACTCCCTGATGGCGCAGCCACAAGAGTCTCTTCACGCAGACACTTTGCCACACAGAAGCACGCGAGGGGTAGATGCGTTGCTTCAGCAGTACACGTCCCAATACTTGCTAACGCAAGAAGCGTGATGAACGAGCGCGACGCACTTAACTGGCTCGTCGCCAACTGTGATGTCGGTATTGCTCTCACTTAAGCATGGTTGCATCCTCAGGTGTATGACTGTGAAATTTTCGACATAACTCGCTTTCGTACCTTCCGTTGTGATTGCACTGCTGGCCGTGGTGGAGTCGCGTTGCTTGCCATTTCGAACCCCTTACCTGGCCACCACGTTACCTTTCACAATGACATTGAAATAATGTGCGCCTGCGTTGACCTAGGCCATCTAAAATTTTTTTTCGCTGTTTGTTACCGTCGTCCCTCTTGCCCGCCCTCTTTCACTGCCGAACTTCATCGCGCACTAAACAAACTTTTTGTGCTGCATCCAACCGCGCCGGTTATATTAATTGGGCACTTTAAGTTCCCGAATATAATTTGGAACACTGATCCACCTGTTTGTTATCCATGCTCTTCAATGTGTAGTGAATTTCTTGTTGACCTTTGCACTTTATCTTCTTTAACTCAACAGCATAATTGACAGCAGCGACAGCACACTGGACACCGATTTAACGCGCTTCCATGCACGTGCAGCTTTCGACGCTGGCCGCCTCACGTCACGACACGTGCAAGAACGGAAACGTTGCGCCTAAGTCATCAAGATGCCTGTACTGCGACCCTAGCAGCTGATGCGGACACCAGAGTTTGTCTCTACTTTAGCGTGGAAGCTTCGACCGGCGGCATCATTGGCAGCAGCGACAGTACAGTGTACGCCGATTAAACGCGCTTCTCGGCTTGTGCAGATCAGTAATTCTTTGCTTTGGCACGCAACTGTATATCTGCTTTTGTTTCTTTGCTGTCGCTGCTGCTACATATATTCCGTGTTTTGTGTGCAGTGTAGTTTTACGAAGGTTCTGTTTTCTAGCATGTGTGTTTCCTGGCTAAAGCTTTCACTATGCTCACTTGTGCTGAGCTCGCGAAAAGAATCGATGAACTTGAATCAAAATTAGGAAATGGGGATCGATAGATTTGAAGAAGACATATTTGACAAGCTAATGGTAACATTCAAGTCTACTGGCATAGATTTTTGATGGAATGAAAGAGCAGATAGGTAAGCTGGCGTCGAGGGCTGAATTTCTCAAGGACATGGTTGAAAAACTGCGCTTAGAAAACGCCTCACTTCTAATGAAAACAAAGAGCTGAAACTGCAATGCACCTGGCTCACTGCTGAATGTCAAGAAATCAAGTTGGAAAACAGTACCCTCTCTCGCAACCTGTATGATCTAGAGCAGTATTCCAGGGTAAACAACGTCGAGAGTAAAGGCATTTCGTGTACCCAAGGTGAAGATTGCAACCAAATCATTCAGACAGTCAGAGATAAAATTGGCTAGCCTGTCTCGCCCATCGATCTGGAAGTCGTTCACCACGTTCCAACCAAACTTAAAAGCAACAAAGCATCACAGCGCGATTTTACTCTCGAACAAAGAGAGCAGACTTCCTGAGCAAGGCGCGAAAAGTGAAGCTTTGCCCCAGTGACTTCGGCTTTTCTGGAGCAAGGTTTTTGGTATGGGCTAGTTGGTATTACATGGTATCAATGGCTTTTCTGGACCAGTTGAGGACACTGAAATGTATGGCAACGATCATTTGACACCGCAGAGAAAATCACCATTATCTAAGGCCCTGTCATTAAAGAAGGCTAAAAAATGGAAGTTCCTCTGAACAGATTTAAGTGCACAAGAGCATTGGCAGTAATTTGTTTCGTATTTCTAACGAATCTGACATGGTTGTACTTACTTAATACAGCGCGGAAGCTTAGGAAACGTTTCATAAACCCTCGTTAAGAACAAGAACAAAAATGTCTGCGTATTCTTCAACTAGCCAGTGAAATAAACTAAAGTATAATAGTTCATGCTCGGCCGTTTATTCTAACGCACGAAGTTTGCACAAACACTATGACAACTATAATCCCGCTCTGTCTACCCTGTCTTTCCGATTTTCGATCTTCAGCATTACTGAGACGTGACTCTGCGATGAGATTTTCCTTCTTTTCCTACTCAGCCGAATACTGTCATAGACAGACTAGCAGTCATGGTGGTATGGCCGTTTACGTATCATCACGTCTTAGCTATAAGCATCGTCATGACCTAGACCTAAAGCTAACTGTGAATCTGTTTGGTTAGAATTCAATCATCTTTTTCTTCAGGCTGATAACAGAAACTTTAATTTTGGTGGCGTTTACAGATCACCGTCTTCATCTTACACTGACTTTTGTTTCATCCTCGATTAATCCCTGGAGAAACTATCATTCGAAAACAAAAATGTGGTTATTATGGGCGATATTAATATAACGATTGGCCTGACTGCGTAACATCCTCACACTATGTACTGTACGCAGACGACACAAGTATTATTACCTACGATAAAAATATTTCGCCCTTGGTTACTAAACTCAATAGTGACTTAGCTAAGGTTACAAACTAGTGTATCAATAACATTCTTGCTATTAATCCCTCCAAAACCAAGTTTGTTGTGTTTAATTCCCCCAGAAACCTTCTTGTTCAGATCCATTGCTGAATCTTGGTTCCCATTTAATTCCTCCCAGCACTCATTGCTCATTCTTAGGAGTAGAATTGGAGTATAACCTCAAGTTTCATTATCATGTCTGGAATATTAAAAAATATTGCCTGCGGCATTCGTTTACAGATCAGAGCCCGCCAATACTTTAACCGTGCTGCACTTGTATCGCTATATGACACTTTGATACACTTATACATTAACTACTCGTTAGTATGTCGGAGAAATACATGTAATATTCACCTCAGTTCACTTTAAATTATACAAAAGCGAGCAATTAGAATAGTTTCGTCTAGCCCCTGTAATACTAGCGCTCTCCAATTGCTACACCCGAATAACATTCTTTCTGTCAACGAAACAGTGTTGTATAGCTTGGGTACATTTATGTTCAAGTTATTGAATAATAAGGTTCGTACCTGTATAATTCCCAAAAACCTGCCTAATAACGACTAATCTCCCTACATTTCCTTTAAACGAAATGTCATTATAACTCAGGTGTGCACCATGTATGGCAAACAATCAGTTAATTTTTCAGCTTCTTCATTTTCGAATTCCATACCACTTTGCGTCAAGACATACGTTCAACGACCATATTGAAAAAAAAAAACATTGAAAAATTTTCTTCTACAGAAAATATTTAACTATTTTTTTACCCCTATTACTTCAAATATTCAGCTGTTCCGGAACTTTTCTTTTTTACTGATGGTCAGGTATTTTCTGAAGCTTTCTTCTTTGTATTGTTGCAGCGTTTGGGTGAAATTGTTTGTGTTTTTTTGTCTGTCCGTTACTGTAAATTTTGTTTAGTCCATTTAGTTTTACTGCATTCGCTCCTTGCGATTGTATAATTTCCTGTGTTAGATTTATTGCAATGAATAAAGAGAAAATCAAACATCCACCCTTTCGTAGCAATTGCTACAAAGGAAACCCGTGCGGGTTCCTCGAAAGAAAAGCCTCATAGTTGAAGAAAAATTCGTCCTGGCCCGGGGCTCGAACCAGGGACCACCGCCTTTCCGGGGCAGCCGCTCTACCATCTGAGCTAACCAGGCGGCTAGCAGATGGTAGGGCGAAGTCGAATTTGTCGACAACATGAAGCAAAGGCAAGTGTTTGCCGTAGCAGTTCTGTGAAAACCCGCAAGGCGTCATTTCAGCCTGCCATCTGCTAGCCGCCTGGTTAGCTCAGATGGTAGAGCGGCTGCCCCAGAAAGACGGTGGTCCCGGGTTGTAGTCCCGAACCAGGAAGAATTTTTCTTCAATTATGAAGCTTTCCTTTCGAGGAACACCTACGGGTTTCCTTTGTAGCGATTGCTACGAACAGGTGGATGTCTGATTTTCTCTTTATTCATTACTTCTCTCCACCTTGCGGGTTTCCGCAGAACTACTACGCAAAACGCTTGCCTTTGCTTCGTGTTGTCGACAAATTCGACTTCGCCCTGCCATCTGCTAGCCGCCTGGTTAGCTCAGATGGTAGAGCGGCTGCCCGGGAAAGGCGATGGTCCCGGGTTCGAGACCCGGACCAGGACGAACTTTTCTTCAACTATAAGGCTTTTCTTTCGAGGAACCCGTATGGGTTTCCTTTGTAGCAATTGCTATGAACGGGTGGATGTCTGACTTTCTCTTTATTCATTACTTCTCTCCACCTTGCGGGTTTCCTCAGAACTACTACGTCATAGATTTATTGTGACTCCCAAATGCACAAGTATATCTTGTTTTGTATGCTCCATTACTTACTTTCTTTCATGATTCCTTCTATATGATTTTAATGTGGTGCTCCTGGTTGCTTTAGAAAAAGCATATTAATAAGTAAAGCAGGTCCAGAAACAGCCATCGACAATGGGACCTCCTGTATATTATTGTTCTTGATAACCTGTAATCTAGTATGAATATGTCAATTTCAAATCTCTGAACCAAAAGGAATTTCACAGGATACTGCCAATATTTTAGACTTAATATTATTAATATTATCCTGACCTTATTACGAATGTTTAATGTATACATGGCATACGCGACAATCTAACTTTTTCGATTAACATTACGTCTCCTTTGTTAAAGCGAACTATTAAAAATTGTTAATATTCGACTAGGATAAAGCAAACTTATATTATATAAACACTGAACTATCTAACTTCTTTGACATATATTTAAGTAAGTTTGATTATCGCATGGTAGACGATAACTGGATCATATTGAGAAACAAAGTACATGAATTCGCTGATACGTTTATGCCTTCGCGTATAATACCATCAAATTCTAAGTCGCCTTGGTTTATTTCCCACCTAAAGAGGTTTTGCAATCGGAAACAGTGCTTGTACCGCCTCGAAAAAAGAAGTACTTTGGTGTCTAAGTGAGATACTGACCAGAACGCGAACGAAGCTTACATAGCAGCTGAAAAACTTGTGAAAGTCTTCAAAACCAACTTTGCCTACACTACTCAGAGATGCTCTGAAAAAGCTTTGCCGCGTTATTGCCCCTTCCAGAGATAATACACTAACATTAACTAATTGTAGTGGATCAACAATACCCGATACTTAATGTCCCCGTATCCTTAACTCCATATTCTGCAGTAATTTCGTCCTATGACCTGATCCTGTGCCTCCAACCCTAGAGAGTTGCAATTACCCGGCTATGAATTTTATTACGATTGATCCACTCGGGGTAGAAAATCTAATTAAAAATCTCAAGTTGTCGTCAAGCCTTGGCGCAGACCTGGCTAACGCAAACTTTTTGAAAAACACTGCTGTTTACTCATTTTTCTTACTTTAAAAAATATTCCGGCAATCTTTGGACGCACATCAGCTCCTTGCATAGTGCAAAATTGGGAACGTGGTTCCATTTCACAAGTCCGGCAACAAAGATTCGCTTCATAACTACTACCCCATTTTCCTTGGTAGCATTCCTTGCAAATTACTAGAACATATTTTGTTTTTACACTTAGTTAAGCACTCAGACGACAACTCTCAACCCTGCAGGGGCGTCTGCGTCAGCAGGCATTTGGTTTGTTGCGCCACCACGTACCCGGGCACATGAGGGTTGGATCTTCCCGCGTGTAGCCGTGCGCGTCTTAGCCGTGTCTGAGGAAAAGGGGATCTTCGGGGTTGAGCCAACGCCAGGTGTTCGGACCTTTAAGGTCCCCCGGCGGAGGCAATACACCTCTTTCGCCTCTGCTTCACGTAGACGGCACCTCCAGTTTGACCCACCTGAAGGAAATCGGCAGTCGCCTTTTCCTGTCCCTCTACTCAAACTCTTGCTTTGCCTCTCGCTGTTTCTTTTTTTCCTTTCATCGTATCACTTCTCACTTCCGAATTTCTAGGCCGCAAGGGTTAACCTGGTGTATGTATACAACCTTGGGTATATTATATTAGGTTAAAGTGGCTACGTACAGCTGGCGTCTGCGTTTCCTCTGGACTCGTGGCGTCCCCTTGTTGGGCTCAGTGTTGGGTCGCTGACGTAGCTACCGAAATTAAATCAATTCTGTTTGGCTAAGACGCCGTTTCCCCCTCTTTCCGATCTTCTTCTTTCCAAAAGAGGGCGCACCGAAGAAACTTTCCAGCTGTTCAGCCAGCACAAAGAAACATTCCCCCGCTTCCATGTGATACACAGTCAAGATCCCGAAAAGACAGTCACAACTATTTTACCTTTCATCGTAGCTAAATGTCTTACCGACAGACTAGGTGTTGTCTACAAAGTGACGAAAATGAGCAATGCGACCTTCTTCTTGAGGCCCGCGACACTCAGCAGCATGCCAAACTCTCAAATCTCTTAGCATTCCATAATGTGGCAATAACTGTTACCCCCCGTCGATCATTCAAGACATGTAAAGGAGTCACCTCTGATGAAGATCTCTTGAGCCTGAGCAAAGAAGAGTTCCTGGAGGGCTAGGAAGAACAGAACGTGATTCAAGTGCAGAGTATAAAGATCAAGCGGGACAACCAGAATATTCCAACTAAACATCTCATCCTCACCTTGGCGTCGAGCATGCCACCACGAACCCTAGAAACAGGATATACCGAAATTCGAGTCGGACCTTACATCCGAAATCCCCGAAGATGTTTCAAGTGTCAGAGACATGACCATGGTTTGCAAAGCTGCCGTGGCCGACTGACTTGTGCAAAATGTGGAGAACACGAACACGAATCCCACAACTGCAGTGGCACATTCCGCTGTCCCAACTGCGACGGTGGACACGCAGCATATTCTCTAGCTTGCCCCAAATGGAAAAAAGAAAAAGACATAATCATAATGAAAATCAAGGGGAACATCTCATTTCAAGAAGCGCGGAAACGTGTTTCCTTTTTCTATACCTCAGGGTATGCTGGATGTGGCGCGCAAGGGAGCAACGTTGCAGCAGACTCCGTCACCAGCCCGGCCCACAGAGTGTGGTTGCGGCTGGGCCACCAGCCCCCTTGTCATCAGCAGCCAGCGCTGCTGCGCCGTCCCTGGAGGAGGGCCCATTGACCTCTGGGTTGGTGGCCTCCAAGGCCCTGCTTTTCGGGGCAAGGCCTAAGGTGAAAACACCCCGCTCGTTTGAGGGGAAGTCCAGCGGCTCCTAGGAGTCTATGGACGCAACCCCGAGTCAGACAGCGCATCTAAGGCCTCGGGAGCGGCGTGAATCTCGCGACCCCTCCAAGAAAGGCAAAACCCGAATCACGGCGCCTGAAGAGGCTCCGTGAGCCATCTGTCCAACTTGACTCCTCTGGACACACAGCTTAAGATACGAACAATATGTCTACACAAATAATACACTGGAACGTTAGAGGTCTTATCTACAACCTAAATGACATTAAAAATCTCTTACAGAAATACAACCCAAAGGTGGTGTGCGTTCAGGAGACACATCTTAAATCTACACAAACAAACTTACTTCGTCAGTACGCCACCTATCGTAAAGACCGCAACGAGGCGAACACCTCGTCTGGCGGTGTAGCAAAAGTTGTGGACAAGTCTGTAGCGTGTCATCACGTCGCCCTTCAGACGTCCCTTGAGGCAGTGTCAGTTCGGGCTGTTCTTTTTATTGAAGTGGTCACTGTATGTTACATATACATTCCTCAAAATTATCATCCCGGAAAAAGCGATTTTTATAACTTAATTAGTCAACTTCCGGACCCCTAGATTAGGCGATTTTAGTGCCTGCAACACCATGTGGGGAGACTCGCGATGTGACGCGAGAGGTAATTTCATTGAAAATTTCCTTGTCAACTCCGGTGCTTGCCTTTTCAACAAGAAGGAGCCAACGTAATATAATATGCATGATAATTCATATTTATCATAGACCTGTCAATTGGCTCTGCTTCAATTTTCCCTGACTTGCAATGGCATGTAACCAAAAATCTTTATGCAAGTGACCACTTTCCTAAGATGTTAAATTTAGTACGTCAACACGAATGCCCCCCCCCCCTACCCCTCGGTGGAAACTAGCCTCCGCCAAATGGAATCGTTTTAAGGAATCCACTTACTTGTCACAGCATGTTATCACCGATTTTAGCGTAGATAAAGCAGTAGCGTATTTTACTTGTTTTGTACTCGACGCAGCAGAAAAATTCATTCCACAAACACGAGGACTCCCATGTAAAAGACGAGTTGCCTGGTGGAATGAACAGTGCAGACTGGCACGAAAGAAACAAAACAAAGCGTGGGTTTTGCTGCGTCGCTTCCCGACGGCAGAAGACCTCATAGACTTTAAACTGGCACAATCACAAGGAAGGCGCACGCGGAGACCGCAGGGAGGGCTACCTGGGAGAGGTTTATCTCGGATATCACTTCCTATACCCAAGAGCCTAAAGCCTAGGATGGCGTAAGAAAGCTAAAGGAGGAACAAATCCACCATTGCCCTGAGTGGACGATAAAGGGGCTGCCTTGGAAGACCAGACCAACGCTCTGGGCGAACACTTCGAAGATGTATCACGCTCCGCACATTACACAAAATCATTCCTCAAACATAAAGAATTTGCTTAACATAAGGCACTGGATTGTTAATGCTGTCCGGTTGATCCATACACCCGTCCTTTTAATATTGGCGAGCTGAAAGCTGCCTTGAGCGCATGTAGAAGCTCTGCACCGGGAGCTGATCGAATCAGGTATGGCATGATTAAAAACTTACACAAAGACACACAAATAACACTTCTGGCACTTTTCAACCTATCTGGACGGCCGGATACCTCCTATCCTCATGGATGGAAGCTATTGTTATTCCCGTCTTGAAGCTGAGTAAAGATCCTTCCTTGGCGGCAAGTTATCGCGCGATAGCTCTTACAAGTTGTCTGTTTAAGCTACTTGAAAAAATGATTATTCGTAAACTAATACATTTCCTTGAACGAAACACTATGCTTGATCCCTATCAGTGTGGCTTCACAGAAGGACGCTCCACGACTGATCATCTTGTGCGCATTGAAAGAAATATCCGTGATGAATTTGTACATAAACAGTTCTTATCAATATTCCTCGATATGGAGAATGCGCATGACACAACGTGGCGATACGGTATCTTGCGAGACTTGTCGGTAATGGGCATTCGTGGAAATATGTTAAACCTACTAGAAAGCCAATTGTCCAAATGTACTTTCCGCGTGAAAATCGGCAATGTGTTGTCACGACCTTTTATGTAAGAAGCTTGCGCACCCTAAGGGGGTGCTCTTAGCTGCACGCTCTTTGTCGTGAAGATGAGCACGCTTCGTACGTCGATACCACCAGCCATTTTTTATGCTGCTTACGTAGACTACATACAAATAGGTTTCAAATCCTGCCACCTTGCAGTGTGTGAGAGGCATGTACAACAGTGCTTGAACGAAGTGTCCAAATGGGGAAACGAAAACGGATTTAGAGTGAACCCCAACAAAAGTTTTCATGTTCTTTTCACAAGAAACAAAGGGCTCATTGCACATCCCAATATCGAAATGTATGGACAGCAAATACCTGTGAACAAAGAGCACATGTTCTTAGGCCTCATACTTGACTCTAAACTAACTTTTATTTCATACATAAAGTATCTCAAGATGAAATCCTTAAAAACAATGAACTTACTGAAAATTTTATCCCACACAACATGGGACAGCGACAGACACATAAAATATCTCAAGATGAAATCCTTAAAAACAATGCACTTACTGAAAATTTTATCCCACACAACATGGGACAGCGAGAGGAAGTGTTTATGAATCTTTACAAGAGCCTGATTCGATCCCGATTGGACTATGGTGCCGTGATCTACCATCCTGCTACCCCGAGCGCGCTAAAATGCTAGATCCCGTCCACCATCTAGGGGTCCGACTGGCCACTGATACTTTCAGAACAAGTCCCATTGAAAGTTTATTGGCCTCGAGCTCCACCACTGGAAAAGCTGGCGCCACCGTCGGCGTGACGTGCTAGGAGGGATCACGTGGACATAGCGGCCGCGTCGGCTGCTTCGGGAGCGCCGAAGCCAGCGGAAAATGAGAGTTTAAGTTCCCTCGTACGCTGCGGTCCTCACTTAGTGGCGAGATTTTCCTGCTTCGAGTGTCTCTTATACAACGATTGAAAGCACTACAATAGATAGTGGCTGCCTTTGAAGGCGTGCAACATGGTATACTGCTCGGTGCCGCAGTTCCAGAACGTACGCAATGGAGCCCGGTGTAAGCCTTATTCACAAGTAGCCGCAGGACAAGAAGCTGCGTGAAGCTTGGCTCGCGAAACATAAAACCGGCAAACAGACATCGGCTACAACTCGGGTATGCAGCAAGCACAGACGCGAGGAATATTTCTACTACGGCGCCCCGTCTGCGATGTTCTGAAAACGCGCACTGAGACGCTCGTCGGAGCACGCTGCCCGACTAATGTCATGACGGTGTGATCTATGAATTTGTCGATGCTATAGATAATGGCAAGTTCAGTCGAGTGGAAAGGCAGCGGTAAGAAGCACATTTTAAAAAAGCATGGCATATGGTCATGTGTGTGTTATGAATTAATGCACTGGATTACAAAAAAGGAGCAGCGGGAAATTGCACGTTGAGAGCACCGATAAACATACAGTGCGACACAACTCGAGAAATAATATTGAAAGGCCAAAGAATTTCGAAGATAAAAGATTGAATCGTCGCGACGGCACATCACAGTCCCCGTAGGCGTCGAAGTCTCTACAATGAAATTGTTCTTGAACAGCTCTGATAGCGCCCACGCAACAATGGTTGCTTGTATACTGTCAAATGCTCACATTCTGCGGCCTAACGCTCATGGCACGGTGGGAAAACGCGCGCGCGGAAAAAGCGAAACAGTGCGCGGACAAGCGTGCAGACGCGCAGTCGGTCGCTGCGAATCTGCGCGATCGCTGCATTGAGGCTTCGTTCTATTACGCTCCATTTAGTTATACAAACACTATAAGAATATATTTGACATAGTTTGCTCTCAGCGTTTACCTACCTTTCACGCAAGAAGCCGGTTCGGGAGACCCCATCGCGGCTACCGCGCTAAGTGGCGTTCACGTATTCGGTAAAGAGATAGCGTCTGTAAACGATTGTGTGCTTTCAGTTTGCCCAAGATTATTATTTAGACAGTAAAAAACTTCTCTCGTTTCGAAAGTACTTACAGAAATGTCCGGGAGAGCTCGCACGTGGTGTTTTCAGTGAGCGCTGACAGCAAAACCTATAAGGAGCGCGCCGCGTGATCCCTCATACTACGCCAGCGAGGCGCTTCCGATAGATGGCGACTCCGTAACTCCTCGCCGCCAATACGTAGAATCTAATGAGTGGTCACTCCATCTGCAGAGAACATACATCAGTCAAGCACATTTTCTGAAAGTTCACTCTAATCATCAACATCAGTGTTTTAATACGGTATGGTAATACGATATGACACGTGCTACACTCTTTCGTAATCGTCCCTCTGCAAGGCAGCCCTTTTCACTGCGTGTGAAAATGCTGAAAGCTTAATGTTGAAATGGATGTCTCACTCCTCAAACATCGCTTAACGCCTCCATCTAAGCTGCTACCTCCTTGGGAGTGGCAGCTGATATAATGTGATATATCTTTTCTACAATTTACAAAACACGCTTCAGAGATTAAAATCCGAATGCATTTCCTGCAACTCCAGCGCAAGCACTCCTGCATGGAGTTCTACAGAGACGCAACGAAGTCACACGACGGGGTGTCCTATGCAGCTGTCGGTCCATCCTTCTCGAAATCCGATGTGCTGCATCCAGAAACAAGCACAGTTATGGCTGAGGCCTACGCACTTTCGTCGGCTGTGAAGCATATAAGGAAATCAAAATTACGAAAATCAGTTATATATCCGTACTCCCTAAGTGTCGTGAAGGCCTTGAAGTCATTCTGTAAGCACAAAAATCCAGTAATTAATGAACTCTATTCCGTCCTGCGGAACGTGTATATATATCTTACCAGCATGTGATTATATGTTGGGTGCCGAGTCATAGGGGGATCGAGCGTAACGTTCTGGCGGACCAGATGGCCACGTCAATTGCATCACATGCTGTTAATCTTACCGCTGCAGTCCTTGTCACAGATCTAAAACCCTTCTTACGAAGGAAACTGCGAAACTACTGGCAACGCAGTAAGACGTGGAAACAAATAATAAGCTGCGTGTAATAAAGTCATAATTAGGTTTCTGGCCTTCTGCAACAAAATCACGCCGAACAGATGCCTTATTCTGTCGTCTGTGGTAGATGAGAGGAGCGGCTGACCGTCCTGCACGACCTCCTGGAGTGTCGAGAAGTCTAATCTGAGTGTAAGAAACATTTTCCCCTTACATACCGGCAGCACATCCCCCTTCATCCTGTAACGCTACTCGGCTCACAACCTTTCTTTGACACCAACGCAGTCCTAGGTTTCCTGAAAGATGTGTTACATGTTATTAGCCTCATACATTCGTAACGCCTCCACTCTGAAGAGGATGCTGCTGTGATAGTTGTTTCGTAAAGCCCATGCCTCTAGGCTCTTGCGTTTCAAGGGCTCTGGGGAGGCAGTAGTGCTCTAGCGATTTTAGCATCTCACATATTTTTATATTACATCATTCTTTTAGTGCGCATAGTAGTATTATAGGAGCATATATTAGTGCGCATAGTAGGCGTCATTCGTCATTGCCATAATTTTATTACGCGTAGATTTTATGCAATTTAGACCAACTCGTTTAGGCCCCTTTACTGCCACGTCACATTAACTTCACAGAACCCATAAGCCAGCTACGAACTCTTTAACACTATCAAGGCGCTCTTTGGCCATACCTGGCCCTTGCGCCATTAAACATCAAACATTCAACAACTCTCTCTTCACACGCGCACAGCATAGTTTTAGCAAAATTTTCTCCTGTGAAACACAACTGCTATTGTTCACTCACGATCTTCATCTTATTCTTCATAAAGGTTCATGTGTTTCTTCGACATTCCGAACGCCTTCGTGAAGGTACGTCACAAACTTCTCATTTTCAAACGCAGTAACCGGAATCTTGAAGCTAATCTGTTTGTATGGCTAGAACACTTTCTTCTTAACCGATAACAGTTTGCTGCATCTAATAAGCACTTCTCTCCATTTAGTTCTGCTGAATCTGGCGTTCATCAAGGGTCAGTTTTAGGCCCTCTCCTCTTTCTAATTTAGATTAACGACTTGTCCAATGAGATATCCTTCTAACCTTTATCTCTTTGCTGACGATTGCGTTATTCTTCGTAAAATATATGAGGATGCTGATAATAACGCCTTGCAACATGACACAGATGTTGTCTCTAACTGGTGTCACTTTGGTTAATGTAACTAAACCCATCTAAGTAATAGACCATGCATGTAACCCGCCGTCAACTTCCTCGCCAGCCTATTTATTATCCTTTGCAATACTACCATAGAAGCGGTTACATGTTACAGATGCTTCGGTGTTTGTTTAACCTGTGCAATTTCCTGGTCTTTACACGCCGACAGTGTGAGCAATAGAAGTAATCGTATGTTAGGTTATATTCGTCGAAACTTCTCTTTCACTCCGTCATCATTACAGTTCACTTTGTACAAAACGTTAATTAGAAGTAAAATAGAAAACTCCTTGATTAATTTGGGACCCGTATACTGAAACAATAACCAAGCCTCTCGAACGTGTTCAAAACATTGCCTCGCGTTTCATCCTAAGCAACTATAACCGTACGACAAGCGTAATCTCTATGAAAAACATTTTGCGACTTCCACCGCTTTCTACTCATCGCAGATGCTTTCGCCTAGCTCTGTTTTATAAAACACACTTCATGAATTCATGTCAGCGCGATAATCTTATTTAATCGCCTACCTACATATCTCCTCGCATTCATCATCACCACGAAGTTTGAGTTTTGCAGTATCGCATTAGGGCTTGTCGTGAGTGTTTTGTTCCCAGGTCCTGTAATGAATGGAACCATCTTTCAGGCGCAATTATTCCCATTTAAGAGGACGCACAATTTCGCACGGTCATAAGTGACACCATGACTTTGGTCTTCACATGAATATCACTACGACACTTTTTGCCTTTTTTTCTTTATTGCTTAGTAACGTTCTCATTTTTCACCCCACTCCCCTTTGTAATACCTGTGGGTCTAGAGGGTGGAATAAATAAATTGAATGGAACTAGCTACATGCTTTACTCGCTTTTAGAATTTTACCTAAACTCAACTTCTGTCGTCCATGACAGTACATTTTATGTTCAACGAGGAGGTATTTGATTTTGGTATCCAATCGCTCTGGTGCTGCGTAGCACTTTCCTGTCCGTCTTGACAAATGCATTTCCAACCCTCTCGGTGATAATCCAGTGGTTAGGGTTTAAAGTTCTGTGGGCGATTTACTCATTTTTGCGAGTTCAGCAGTTCAGGAGCTTCGTGAAGTCGCAAGCGATGTTTTATATATGTTTTACCATTAAACTGAAGGCCCAACATTCACGTCTGAACTGCCGGTCAAGGAGGCGACACATGATAGCTCTAAACGTTTCGTTCGGTCCGGGAGCGCCCATTTTTGGGGCGTATGATCGCCTCTGCAAGAAAGCTCTTTTGTCGTGCGACAGTGCCCACTCAAAGGTAATAAAGAGAGGCATTCTTACCACGTATATAAAAGCAGCCCTCCAGAAATCGCATACTCATGAGCTCCCAGCTAGCTTCAGAGCCTAGCTCACCCGCATCAGCGAAGCAGGATAGCCGTCGGTATTGATTTCCGGCGTTTGCGAGAGCGCCTTGGAGCAGATGTCAGGTGGAAAGGAAGTGCCGAATGAAAAAAAGCAATGAGGAAACGCCTCTGCAAGTGATTCCATACTTTTATGCTCTTTGGCAAACTGCCAAGAAGATAGCCTGCGGCTATTATGTAACAGTTGGCATGTCATCACCATGCAAACTATCCGGTTTGTGCGTCATGATGAGTCGTTGGAAGAACATGTGTTCCACAAAGCATGTTACTATGTTTACGAAAAAGTGCAAGTAAGATTGTCCATTAGTTGAGGAAAAGTGTACCTAGGCCTGTGTGGCCAGGGCTACAATGATCGTGCCAGACAATGCCGCCCCAATGTAAGGAATGGTTCCGGCACCTTAATGGCAACAGCTTTGCGGGTGCTATTACAGGTTCAATACAACGAAGTTCATAGACAGGGCAAGAGACATAATGGAGAAGGAGCTGATAGCGGCGTTTTGCATAAAGAAAACGGGTTATGCCTGTATCAGCAAGCCATCATTATCCCTTCCAGATAAGGAGCTGAGATTTCTCGGCAACAGTTTACGTTTCTTCGAGTAGTAGACGAAGGTCTACGTAAAGAGTGGTGTGATGCGTGCATACTTTTATCACGTGTGCTGGACTGTGCTATCAAATAGTCTTTCTTGTGCGGAATAAGATCGGTTGGAATTGGCACCCGTCTTCTTGTTTGTGTTCTCCGTCCTCGTTTGATTTGTGCCAGAAAGTTTGCTGTAAGGAAGGAGGAGGCTGCAGTGAAAGCATCGGGCGCAAAGCAGAGAAGGAAACTATGGCGAAATGGTGAGGAGAATAGCAGAAGAGTACGATAGCGAATAGAGCGCGAGGAGGAACGCAGAGGAAGCCTCCTTGAAGTCCCACCAAATGGCGCTCACGTCCGTGCGTGGCGGATGTTGGTGGCGGACGGACGTGTTTTTCCAGGGCTCCGTGGCGGCGACGAAAACATCAGTTTTTATGCGTGCTTAGAGCCTACTTCTGGTATTGATATACAGATTCTTTACTCCGTAAATAATAATTGGCTAGAAGCGTATAGACTGGGCCAATTGATGCATCATGTAGTGCCGCTGAGCGGAAATAGGGGCGGGAAGAAAGGGAGTGGGCAGGACAGACGCTCACTTACACCTCAACTATTTCACAACTCAACTTTTTTTTCTCTTTTTTTTTCGTGTGCGCGGGTGTTTCCTGTATATTTGTTTTTACAGGATAGTCAGAGCATGCTTTCGCATCACATGTTCAACACGTGACACCGTGTTGGACATTAAGTCGTTATAGCACTTAAACAGTTGTTTGGAACTGCCAACACTATTATATATTAGCGCTTTTAGCGTGTGTGTGCATTCGTATAGGGAATATTGCTTAGGTAGAACAGTGAGAGCCTGGCTGCTTGTTTGAACACGTGCCAACACGTGTCATACTTTCTCAAACATTGGTGATAATAATTTTGCGCCATTTTAAGGATTTATATTCTGAGCGTATCGGCCTTTGCTAGAAGGCATGTGCTCTAGAAGCTTCGGTGTTTGCATTAGAAAAAGCTAAGTGCAACACATGGCAAGAAAGACGGTCCCCTTAAGGTAGACGAGCGGAAGGATGAGAATGTAGAATAAATCTAGTCACTTGGAGGACACTGTGACGTAAATGCTAGGCTAAAGCAAATGGAGGATTCCCAGCATGAGCTTGTGAAACAGGCCGAAGAGCACAAAAATGAGCTAACTATTGAACGTGATGCACAGAAGGCGGTGGAAGAAAGACTTCAAGCGTCTGAGGAAAAGCTGAACGGGGCCACCATCGTGAACGAGAATGGTTGTGACAATGGAACGGAATCTCCCGAGGTAACAGGGCAGGAACTGTTAAAAAGCACGTGAAATGCGTGCAACGTAGGGAGGGGTAGCTGGAAAGAGCTGCACCTACCTTGAGGCCACCACAAAGGAAAAGAAGGAATACAGGGGTCAATGTCCCTTATCAAGTCCGATTCGCGCGGAAAAGGATGACAATGGCAAGCAGGGGGATGCCTCAGCAGTAGGAGAGAGTGAAAAGGCACAGCTACAGGGCTAGACGAGGTTCCTGTTAGGCAGATTAATGAACTAGAAAAAAAAAGTAAGGAAGCTCTCTTGAAAACGCTAGAAAAGAAGGCTTAAAAGATAGACGAATACCAGAAAATTGGCGACAAAGTAGAATTAATTTAATTTTTAAAGATAAGGGGGAGGAAGAATTCTTTCGTATAGATCATCGGTATTATACGGAGTAGCAATGCAGGCCCTAAATTAAAGCTGCAAGCATGGGCAGAGAATAATGGCATTTTGAGAGAACTTCAGAATAGCTTCAGTATAAGTAGGCATCTGGGTCACAACTTATTTGTCCTAAGTCAGTGTACTGAAATATTTAGAGTAGAAAGGTGACCGTTATATATGGCCTTTTTAGACATAACAGGAACGTATGACAACACAGACTGCAAGATTTTATGGGATATTCTGGAAGAGGATAGCTTAGACAACGATTGTCTACAGCTTTTGAGTTCTACTTAAAAAATACCGTTTACGTTGAATGGGAAGAGATGAGGAGCGAGGAGAAAGTTGATATCAACAAGGGACTGTGGTAGAGGTCCCCTTATTTCCCACTGCTGTTTATGATGTACATGATGACAATGGAGAGGGCGCTGGAAGGAAGTAATATCGGGTTTAATCTCTCATAAGAACAGGCGAGTACAGTAGTAGAGCAGCAGCTTCCAGGTTTGCTTTATGCGGATGACATTATGTTGCTACCTTGCAAGCAAAGTGATTTGCAACGTCTGCCTAATATCTGTGGACAGGAAGGCAACAATTTAGGTTTGAAATTTAGTGTTAGAAAATCAGGTGTTATATTATTCAATGAGAACAGTGGAGAGACAGTGGAGATACAGGGCCAAGAAATGCCTCGGGTAACAGAATATAAATACCTTGGTATATCGATAAACGAAGGCAAGAGATATGTGTAAACAAGGGAAAAACAACAATAGTAAGGATGAAGAGAAATGCGGCCCTAATGAAACAGAGTGGTATGGGGATTCAATAAGTACGAGGTGTTGTAGGGTATGAAGAAAGGTGTAATGGTTGCAGGACTAAGATTTGGACATGCGGTTGTTTGCTTGAAATGACGTGGACTATCAGGACTCGATGGCAACCAAAAGTCTGTGGGACGCCTCGTATTTGAAACTCACAGGAAGATACAGATGAAGCTGTGCAGGTTGATATGGGCTGGACAAGTTTTCAAGTAAGGGAAGCTCAGAGTATAATTGATTATGAACAACTGAAAGTGTGTGTGTGAGAGAGAGAGAGAGAGAGAAACGACGAGGAAATATGGAAGAAAGTAAATGTGCGTGCAGAGTGTTCAGGTATTTGTACAGGAAAAATGATGATTCATAGTGGAGGAAAATAACTAAGAAGGTTACCAGCAAGAATGCGACCTGTACGGTGAGCAACATGGCAACAAAGCACGCCACGCGGAATGTCAGAGGGGCTGAAATAATCTCAGGGGTGGCGGCAATAAAAAAAAACCTGCTATGAGTAACTAAGACGAAGAAAACGAAATAATAAAACATTTCATGATAACTCAAAGGGAAGCTCATTACTTTTCCAAGCGAGATCAGGATGGCTTAGAACACACACTTATAAAGCGAGGCAGAAGGAGGAGGAAGCGTATGCTTGCTGCGGTAAAGGTAGGGAAACAATGGAGCATGTTTTCTTGGAATGTGCACACCAGACATGTTGAATAAGGTTTAGATTAACGTTGATTTAGGCACCTCTGGCCTCCTTGAAGCCCTTCGGCTCAGCGAAAGCAGAGCAAAAGTAAACATGCCCGCAACAAAGATTGCTTAGAGGTCATTCCAATGACGGACAACCAGAAATCTCGGCTTCTCGCACAGCGTTATGAATTTCCTGGTAAAGGTTAGGGTCGCATAAACTGCAGTAGCCGGAAATGGCAACTGTGTAGCCTCCCTATACGGTATGCGTCAGCGAACATTTCGAAAATATATTTTAAGATTGCCTGTGGTAGATATCGCAATTTTAGTACGTGAGCTCGTCTAATCTATGAGGCGGACATGCAAAAAAATAAAAACAAATCTAGATGCATAATCGACCATGTAGCAGAATTCACAAATTAAGTTTTTAACGAATTGGACTTATTGCAATTACGGCACTTATTGTAATGTACAAGTTGTAGGTGGGGACTTCGCAGGGCGGATTGCCTCGGAACGAATTCTCCGGATGTCACCAGTTTAGAGGTATTATTTCCGGAACTTTACCAAGAAATGCTTTGGAATTTCAGTTACTTGTGTGCTTCAATACATGAAACGACGTTTTGTTTAGACAGTAAGCGGAACGACAGGACATTTTTACCGCAAGTTTGACGGCACATATCTCCTAAATGGCGTCATCCACACGCTTCTATTCAAGCGGATGTCTTGCAGACTCCACTGCTATATTCAGGAAATTGTAATATTTCCCAAATAAGTAACTATAAAAACCTAATTAGTGAGTTTTGGTGATTAGGTTATTATGCATTTCATTTTTTGTGCAAATAATGTCCACCTATTAGAGTGAACCAGCGCATAGACTAGAAATGCTTTACCTGCCAGAAGCAATTTAACAAAAAATTGAGAGTGTGCACTATAAGGCCCTGTATTTTTTGTGAAGATGCACTGTATTCTATTCTGTCAAGTAAAATTTGGTTGTAGCATTTTTCGCTCCTCTTTTTGTTGCCTTTCGGGCAATATTTTTTTCACGGTTATCCCGCGGTGATTTTCCACCTTAAGCTCAGAAATGACTTGCGGCGAACCAGGTATATGTCAAGCTAGCGCAAATTAGTGCACTTTTCTTCACCCTTTTTTATTACTTACAAGCTCCCGTCAGTCACTCAGCCAAGAAAAATATTTAGGCTGTCTGCAGTAGCTCCTGTCATAGCATGAAGCATCTGCGCCGCTTATAAGGAGGCTCATTTTGTTAGGGTGGAAAGCCCGCCGGTTCTGACAACTGGGCACAAAGAGGATGTCGAAATATATGCGTTCCCAGCCTCATCCAAACGCTGAAACCTTTCACGGAAAGGTAGGAAAATTATTTTTCTGTCATGAAGAAGCGCCAGAAAAGCGCCGCTAGCCCGGCACGCATGGTGGCATATCACGCCGATATGAAGCATCTATCTATTCACCGAGAAGGCGTTAGCAACAGTTGTTCATTCCAGAAAATTCTCCGAAATTTCCCATTTCCACGGAATCGTTACTTTCTCGTTCACACAAGCAGTAGTTATAGCTCCCTTAGCTTTTTCGACAAGGTTCTGTGAACTGCACGGATCCACTATGTCCGTGTACGCGTATAAAGATATTACAACTGATGTACTGGCATTCCAGAGTGAAATCGGCGAAAAGGAAGGGGTACACTATTATTATCAGGTACGAGCTCTTGTCATTTCCTTTTTTTATTCCTACAGCAGTATTAAACTGGCAAACGCATTTGCCAATGTTTGTAATGCAGCCGTACCTACACCTCCGTAGTTAGTCCAGATCGACTACGCAGATATAAACTAATATGTAGACAATGAGGGGTATACACAGGAATATTTTGCATATAATTATTTCCCTGCTAATCTGTGTATCTTTTACATGGCAGTGAGAAAAGTTCTTGGCTCTTCTTTTATAAAATTTGGCCTTTGAAATGCGCCATAAACATACGAGTAGCTGACTGATTATTTGCATATGATGACGCGCGTTGTTTTTGCTTTGAGAAAACGATTCGAGCACCTGGAACATGTAACCATACAGATTATTTGTTGCCTTACCCGAAATCGTCTATTTTCTACTCTGCGTGTACTTTTTGTGCTGGTGGGCCTCAATCACCTACACGAGCACACAGTCCCGTGTTTCGAATGTGAGTTAGCTGAACTGTATTATAACAAGATGCTATCGAAGCTTCCAGAACCTTTACTACGACAGTAGCAGTAGGCTGAGAAAGATCTGCTAATGTATCATGAGTAACAACGCGACTTGCTCGACGAGTTTGTACATTTAACATACCTAATATTTGAGCGATTTGATTTACTTTCACTTTGTACGTGTCTGGGTTACGCTGCTCATCCAAAATGAGGACTGTACATATTTCACAGCAGAGAGCACTGTACTCTGGGCGATAACCGTCATGTGTGCTTCCGCTCAGAGCCCCGAGTTTAGGGCTGTTTACTCTCAAGTAACGCCTGTAACACAGCTGGCCTACGAGGCTAAACATCTGGAGCTGCATCACCGCAAAATTAAGATACTTATGGTACGATTACGATAACAACATGTGCATTGAGAAAATAAAAACATCTTACGTCTACTTTCTGACCGAAGTGATTTAGGTAAACGGTAAAGGACTATGACGAACCGCCACTGACACATTAACGATTCCGAACTGCCGCATGCTCACAGCGCTTGAGCGAAGTGGCACGCGAGAGGACCATTCAGGCATTTCGGCAGCACCCCATCAGCGCGATGTCTGTTCGTTCGAACGACTCAATAAAGCTGTGGCGGACACGTTGCCTTACCACTTCCCTCAAGTCGTGGCTTTCGGACGCCGAACGGCAGCGCCCCATCTCTCATACCATTCCCGACGCTCGCGCCAGACTTCCATAGCCCCTCTGGTCATTTCCGGGCCACCTAATCAAGCCTCGAAGCCCGTCCTTTCCGGCAGAGCATGCGGGACAGATTGAACAACACACCGCGGAATACCACGGTAGGCTACCATGTCACCGCTGCTCTTACCCTGTACAACACAAAAGATCTTCACCATATTGTAGCAACGTCAAAAACAAGGGTTGTAGGGCGCTATTCAGGAGGCACAGTGGCAGGTCACCTTTTTAACACCGAGCGCAACTGCGACTTTTTCTTCTTCACTGCGCCTTGACGAAAACGCTCATGCATTCTCCCGTTGTCCTCTTCTTCATCGGAGTACTGGCGCGACATTCGCGTCCCTCCGAAGGAAGTATAGTCCCGATGCGCAATTTAAGCGTGACAGTGGGGCAGTGAGACAGAGTACACCAGGACAGAATCACACACACAACAAAAAGAAAATAAGAAAAGGAAAAGTTAGTTCGACAACTACGGCTTCATCGATACCACATGTGCACCAGTTCCGGTAATCGCTTGCGGCGACAAGAGCTACTGTCGCTGTCGGCAACGACCTCGTAATTCACGTCACTCAGGCGGCGGATCCCTCTGTACGGCCCGTAGTACCGTCTGAGGAGTTTTTCCGAGAGTCCACGACGACATATGGCTATCGAGACCAATACTTTGTCGCCGGGAGCATAGAAAATGGACCTGTGTCGAAGATGATACCGTTTTGCAGCTTGGTCTTGCTGAATGCAGATACGTACGCGGGCAAGCTGTCTGGATTCTTCGGCGTGCTGAGTAAATCCATCAAAGTCGGCAGGTAGGTTGTCAAACTCGTGAGGCAGCATGACATCCAGCGTTGCTGTAGCTTCGCGACCGTGGTCCAAGCTGATTGGTGTCATTCCAGTAGTCTTGTCTAGCGGTATAGTAGGCGAATGTTACGCAAGCCAATACCTGATCCCAGTTCTTATTTGCTGCGTCGACATACACGCATAGCACATCCGCGAGGGTCTCATTCAGACGCTCGGTTATTCCGTTCGTCCGGGGATGATATGCGGTTGTTTTCTGGTGGCTTGTACCACTGAGTCTGGGAAGCGAGAAAAGAAGTTCGGCAGTGAAGGCAGTTCCCCTGTCTGTGATGACTAACATTGGGGAGTCGTGCCTAAGGACGACGTTTTCAATGATAAAATGAGCTGCGTCGGCTGCTGTGCCCTGCTGTGTATCTTCCGTCCCCGCGTAGCGCGTCAGGTAAACGGTGACAAGAATGATCCATCCGTTGCCAGCTGTAGAATTTGGAACTGGGCCCATGAAATCCATTCCAACTTGGGCGAATGGCGGGCCTGGTATCTCGACCGGATGTAAGAGACCTGCGGGCTTGCCGGGGGGCGCTTTTCGTCTTTTGCAGTCCGCACATATTTGTACGTGACGTTTTATAGCAGCGGGTAGCTTCGGCCAGTAGTACTTTCGCCGGAATCGAGACAATGTTCTCGTGTAGCCTAGATGACCTGCGGTGGTTTCATCGTGGCATGCTTTTAGCAGTCCTTTTCGAAGTGATGCCGGTACGACAAGCAGGTATGTGCTGCCACTGGCAGAAAAGTTCTTATATATAACATCCTTCCGGAGACAAAACGACGGCAGTCCCGTGGTATAGAGTCGCGCTACGCCTTTGCTTCGATCGGCCTTTCAAGAAATAAATGAGTGGGAGCTGCTCTGGGCATTGACGCTGCGCCTGTGAAATGGTGACGGCGTCGACGACGTCCAAAAATGCAGCATCCCCACACATGTCATCGTTACCTGCGTACTCGACGTGTGACCGCGAGAGGCATTCGGCGTCGGTGTGCCTCTTTCCTGATTTGTAAATGGTGGTCATGTCGAACTCTTGAAGCCTAAGACTCCAGCGCACCACACGGCAAGATGGGTCCTTCAAGTAAGCCATCCAGCAAAGAGAATGACGATCGCTAAAACCTTGAATAAACGGCGGTACAAATTCGGGCGAAATTCGATAACCGCCCACACCACGGCGAGGCATTCCTTCTCGGTAGTTGAGTAGTTTTCCTCCGTACGAGAGGGAGTTCGGCTAATGTAGGCGGTTTTCGGAGCAGTCTTGCCACTGCATCAATACGGCACCCAGACCAACATTGCTCGCATCATTGTAAAGTGCTGTAGGGGCATCTTGGTCGAAGGTCGCAAGAACAAGAGGCGTTTGCAGGCGTGGGCGTAGTTTGCTAAATGCTACTTGCTCATTTTCCCCCCACACTAAGGGAACATCGTCTCGTGTCAGGTATGTTAACGACGTAGCAATACATGAAAAATTCGCAGTAAAGCATTGGCAATAGGCGCCCACCCCCAAGAAGCGCCTCACTGCCTTCTTGTCGTATGGTGTGTTGAACTTTGCCACAGCGTCTATTTTGGCTGAATCAGGTCGTACACCCTCGTGCCTCACGACGATACCGAGGAATCACAGTTCACTGAAACCAAAATTACATTTCTCGAGCTTTAATGTCAGGCCAGCCATGCGAATGGCTTGGAGAACAGCGAGTAACCGCCTTAGATGCTACTCAAATGTAGCTGAGAACACCATGACATCGTCTAGGTAGACCAAGCATGTTTGCCACTTCAGGTCTGATAGTATGGTGTCCATTAGACGCTAAGAGGTACCAAGCTCTGAGCACAAACCAAAAGGAAGGACCTTAAATTCGTATAGACCGTTAGAGGTCACGAAAGCAGTTCCCTCACGATCTCTCCCATCGACCTCAATCTGCCAATACCCGCTTCGTAGGTCCCTTGATAAACAATAACGTACATACCGCAGCCTGTCCAGCGAATCGTCGACGCGTAGCAGCGGGTCGACGTCTTTTTTCGTTACGTGGCTTAATTTGCTCTAGTCGGTGCAGAATCCCAAACTTCCCTCTTTCTTTTTTAACAAGACCACGGGTGCCGCCCAGGGACTTTTCGAGGGCTGTATCACATCATCCTAGAATCTTCTCCACTTGCGTTTGAATCTCGTCGCATTCCTTTGGAGCTACACGCTAGGAATTTTGCCGAATCGGCCACGTGGTATCATCCGTGATGATACGGTGCTTGGTCAGTGGTGTTTCTTTGATCTTTGACATAGTCGAAAAGCAATATTCGAACTTGTGTATCCGTTCGAGGAGGCGCTACCGCTTGGCAGGCGACAGAGTGGAGCTGACGTTGACAGACAAAAACGTCGTGGGCGGGACGGTCGGTGGCTGCTGGTAGAGAGAAAGAATCTTTTATTTGGGTGATGTCGTCGCAGTACGCAATTGCGGTACCCTTCTGGATAGGACGCCGTTCGTAGCTGAACTTCGTGAGAAGGACTTCCGCATGCCCACGAGTCATGTCGAGCACAACTCTAGCAATGGAAACGCCTTGCGTGACCAATATTGCAACAATTTGCCCCGCGATCACAACCTCATGGTATGGCTTCTTGTATAATACCGATACAAGGCGCCAGGATCGCGGCTAAATGGTCACATCGTCGGCGATTCGCAAACGCTCATGTTGCCCGTCATTCATCGTGTCGCCGTAGGGGCTTTGCAGAAAATGTCGCCATACGCTCATGTAATGTTTATCACTGCGCCGTGACCTCGCAGAGTATCCATCCCCAACATGAGGTCCTTGCAGCAGTAGAGGAGAATGGCGAAAGTGGCAAAAAAGCTGGAATTGCCGATGTGGATTCGGGCGGTGCAGGTTCCCATTGGTGTCATTAGCTTACCCCCGGCACTTCTTATGTGAGGCCCTGTCCACAGCGTCTTCACTTCCCATATTCAGTCGACCTGCTATTACCGCGAAATCGAGAAGTGTGCGCCTGTATCGACAAGTGCGGTGACGTGATGTTCATTAACCAGAATAGTGAGATCGTGACGGGCAACTTCGCCGGCGTTAGCATTCGTCGTCGAAATGTCGTCATCGTGCGTAGCGTGCGGAGCGTGGTGGGTATTTTTGACATCTCGACACAGGGTAACCTCCCTCCGGAGGTCGCTGCCATTAGTTGCCCTGGCGCGGACTAGGGCACCAACCACCACTGCTGTTGTTAGTGGTGAAACTCTGGCGGTTTGGGGAAGTGTAGTGCACAGGTGACGGGGACTGCCAGCAACAGCGTGTGAAGCTGCCTGCCTGGGCGACGGAGATCACTGCTTGGGGCGCAACTGTCGTAGAAGTGCACGGAAGCGGCAGGAGAAAAGAAGCCGGCTCCGGTTTCTGGATGGGGCCAGTAACGGGCAATGTGGCGGGGTTCGCCGCGGTGAAAGCACAGTGGCGGACGGTCGGTCGCGTGCCACAAGTCGTTACGGCGAGCTGTAGGTCGTCTCACAGACTCCCGTTGCCACCACGGCACGGGAGCGGGCAGTGGGTGAAGTCGCGTTACCGGAGAAGGGGGAGGACGTCGGACCATGCCAGGATACGTCGGCGGACGTGTTTCTGGACACGGGGCTGTTGAGGAAAAAGCTTGCCGCAACTCTTGGCTTACGACTTCGGCAACAGAACCGACCGGCGGCTCCATAGGAGGAATGCCGAGGGCTCGCAGCCCTTCGCGCAGGATGTCTCGAATCATGTGCCGTAAAGAAGTGTGGTCAACAATCTTAGCTATGGAGCTCATTGGTGTGTTGTCTGGCTGGCGGTCGAAGTGGCGGCAACGTTTCGGAAGTGCCCGCTTGATGACAGCCGCTTCCTTAATGAATTTGTCGACTGTCCTTGGCGGGTTTCCTACAAGACCGGCAAACAGAGGTTCCTTAATTGCCCGCATAAGGTGACCTTGGACATATCGAGGTCAGCTCGCCCAAACAGACGGGCCATATTTTCCACATACATGGCGACGGTTTCGTTGGGTTTCTGTACCAGAGCCTCAATAAGTTCTTGCGCGTAATCTCGCCAATCCAAGTTTAAGAATGTATCGAAGAGCAGTCGACGAAAATTGCCACACGTTTGCAAGCTCGCTTCCCTGTTCGGGTACCATGTACGAGCGCTGTTTTCTAGCGCGAAATAAGCATGGGCGAGTTTTTGTTGTTCGTTGCGGCGATTTACCAGAGCGACGTGAATTACGAGGTCGTTGCTGACAGCGAGAATAATTTCAAATGACCGAAGCTTCCTCGTGTAGTTGGGGACGTACTGGGGACGTCTCTAGGTTAAAGTTAGGGCCAGAAACTGTACCTCAGAGGACGTACTCCGGAGGTCTCGAAAGGAAACATGCACAATCAACCCGGAAATGGGGCTGACAGGCTTCCGATGAGAGGCCCAACGAGGAGCATTTTACGCGCAGTTGGGCCAAACGAAAAACACAATCGTTCATGGCCCCATCAACATACCTGAAATACGTTTTATTATGAAAAAATTTGTTGGTTTCATGTTAAAATTGAGAATTTAGTAGCAAAACAAACGGCTGCTCCAGCGAACGATGTGCTGAACAATGATTAATGTATCCCATCCTGCGTGCATATACTTGAAAGCGGGCGTCACACATTCGTGTTGCCAATAATAAATAATGCAACTAAGAAGTGAAACGAGTTCTGGTTGTGGTTTTTTCCTACGCCAAGCGTGTGCGTTAAGAATGTTCGTGCTTGTACTCCTCCTACCTAAACTCCGACCACCATGCCTCCTACAACTATTGGCAAGATTATTTATACTCGATGCGGTATGGCTGCAGCCCGACCGCCATTATCCGCCATCGTGACTCGCTGATTGGCTGTTGAGAGGTCATGCGTTTAGAAATTTCTGCCGGGTAGTGGAAGTATTCGAAAATGTAATTTCACGTTTTCTTTAAGGTAACGATGCATGACATGGCGCTGTAGACGTTTTGTACACTTGGCAAATATAAGGCGATTACTAGCTATTTAGCTAAATATGAATAAGTGGCGCCAAAGCTCCTTAGGCTATGCTGCGACAAACCCTAGGTGTTTTAAAATGAAATTTACAAAGATAAATGCTGTGCTGACCTGTATTTTCTGGAAAGTTCCAGTGTCATCTAGAAATTTACGCACGTCAGGTAATGGGAATATCGGATCATCTCCTAAAATTAATGGAGGGTCTAAAGATATGTGTAGGGTACATAAATATACTTCAATACACGTGTGTACACGTGTGTACTTCAATACACGTACGTGTCAGTGATATATACATAACTGTTAGTGGCACTTGGCATTTCTTACATGTTGGTGCATCCTGTTTCTCAAGTAAGCAACATTGTGTGACGCCTGTGCGCCTAATGCGTAGCCGGCATAAACTACTTCAAAGAACCGCTCCTGATGTTTACATGACCTGCACTCACAAATTACGGGTTCAGTAAGATGTAGCTTGGCGTCTGCCCAATGAACCCATTTGTGTTGTGACCTTAATAATCGCACTAAAATTATCTTTATATGGAAGCGTTGTGTTATATATTTTTTTGCTGCTATCGATGCACATCTATCAGCTACTTCATCTTTCAATCGAAAAATGTATTCACTAAAATACCTCTTTCCCAATTTTCCGTTACGGCCCCCACATCCACGGGGTCTTTCTTTTAAAGCTATCAGGGTAAGATTCCCTGCAATTTTGATATTTCTCCTGAAAAGAACTCGGAATTCTTGTATAATGTGTCGGTGTTTCAATACATCTGTTAATTTTCAATCCCATAACTGTGTGAAATCGTACAACGCCGGCAACCATTGTGGCTTTCTAGGCAGCCGACTTCATGAGAAATGTCATAATCCCGACAGTCTTCCTCATAACGCAGAACAGGCGGCCTAATCACGTTCGATTTTTTTTTTGTATGGTGTAAGCGTGAGTTGCATTGTGTGATGATGTAGCATGTGTGTTGGGGCGATGACGGAACTCTGAGTACGTAAGAAAAAGTGAATAACCCTCTGCGCTGCTGTAACGAATACTCATTACACTCAACGTATAATCTTGGGACAGGAGAGGCAACATTTCACAGTCGCAGTCATAGTTGATGTACTGGATCAAGTTGTGGAATGTAAGACTACTTGGCTGAACCCCGCTGCGCACATGAGACCGATAAAAGCGTAAAAGACATGTTTGGTTGGAACTTCAATGCTTATGAGTTGAGTGAACGGTAGCGTACACAGGCCGTGCAATACATCTGCGATTATGCGGATGTGTGATCGCCCACGATAGCCTACACGTGTATCACGCGAAAATCTTAAGAGTAACGACTGTTTCATAAACGTCAATATTGTGCTGCATGACGTTGCGCTTGGCCGTCATTGCAGAGATTTTCTGCCATAATATGGAGTGCGACGAGCCGTGCGAATCATGCCATTGAGCATCAATATATAATGGCGGCGAAGAGGCAGGTATATCACCACGTCCTTCGGGTCGTTTAGGGTCATGAAAATATGTTTATAATTCGGACTCATAGCGTTTTCATCGTTCTCTGGTGGGGTCATTTCTGTTCTGGGCCATCATTTTTAAAGGTGTTTATTGAAGTATAATCAGTTGAACACAACAGACTTTCTTCGACTGTTTTAGTATTTTACTGGTGCATTGATATTTTAACCAAGACGAATGTCTTTTCACATAATCAGAGCTTATGACTACTGTGGGTTTCTAATTTTACAAAAATGTACCACGGCACCTTAATATTTCACCACTTAAAGCGCCTGGAACTTCGTAAAGTAGTGACACTCCCCTCCTGCGCCATCATTCCTCCTCGTTTCTACTCCCTTTCGCGCTCGCTCCTCGACCGTGGCGCCACCTACAACGTTTCAGCTTAGCAGACTACCTTTCGCAGAGTGCATGCACGCGTAGCAAGGCGGTTCCGCTTTGAGCTGACGGGATGGCTTTCTAGCTCCGAGTAACTTCGCTTGGAGCACAGAATTTCTATATTGACTGTTGTACAAATTCAGCGACGGCACTTTTTTCTGTTTTGATAACTATTTTTTTATACTTGTAAGGACGTTTAACCGTGGAATGCGATAGCATGCAAACATCCCTGACTGCTTCACACGTTTCCCGGCATTTCAGTTTACGTAGCCGTAATGTTTTCCTGGAAACACTGACGGCGAACGCTACGTACGCAGGCGAGCTTTGTAGTTGATTTTGATACTGTTGTAACGAACTGTGTCGGCCGCACCGCTCCTGCCTTTAAACAGACCTTGAAATGCAGCTGCAATATTGCGTTAAAAGGGATTTACGTTTGAGTTTCCGCGTATATTCAAATTACAACCTGGCGCCATCACAACTATAGGCTGCATGTATATCGTACTTGACAAATTTTCTGACGCATATTCTTTGAAAAATTCGATTAATTCAGCAATGTCGAGGAAGACACGTCTGTCCGAACGCAACCCAGAACATTCTCGTCGTGTCCACGTCGACCGAGTAGAACACGAACGCCGGAGTTCACAAGCTTCAACTAAGAGAAGGCGCATACAATATGGCAGCATACATTGCGGCGCCAGACAACACGTGGAAGGGGTTCATCAAAGGAGTTGACCCCGAAATTAACGAGGCCCAGCTTCAGGCCATGATCGTGAGCCAAATAAATCCCAAGGCCTTGGAATCCAAGCCAAGCGGATCAAAACACCACGACGGTGGTTGTGCTCTTCGACGGCATGAAAGTGCCGAACTACGTCATGTGTGGCGTAAGCCTAATACGATGCACGCTATACAGGCGCCAGAATGACGTGTGCTACGGGTGCGTTGATTTGGGCCACAGAGTCGATATCTGTCCAAATCCTGGCAAGAAGAGGTGCCGCGGCTGCAGAGTCAACGACCCGCCTGAAGACCACCCGTGCTCGTCCATGTGCGCCACCTGCGGTGGCCAACACCCGACGACGGACGGCAAGTGCAATCAACGATACCAAATCCCTTATGCCGTGCGGCACAGGAAGCACCTTCGCAGAAATGCGAAGAAATCGCAGCTGCAAAGCCAGCCGCAACAGCTGGAGAGTAGATCACGCGATTCCAGCGTTCCAAGCGCCCCCAGACGGGGACGTTCGACAACGCCGACACGACGACAGCGCAGCCGATCGAGAGGCCGTTCCCACTCCAGGGCGCGCTCCCACCACAGAATAAAGACTACGCTTTAGAGAAGGGAAACTGTACCTTCCGCAGTGGTACGAAAATAAGCAGCGGCAGCGCATGGAACTTAGCGGGGGGGACACCAGATGGCGATGCTTAACACGGAAGCGGAAACGTAGTTTCTTTTTTTTTTAGAGCAACATCCAATATGGCCGCTTCTCGCCGGTAGGGTGCGCTGGTACGCGCTGTGCTCGCCCTGCTGGCTATTCATTCTATGGCTCTGCGGCATGCCTTGTTTTGGCTGCCGCGTAGCTGGTGCGCTCTAATTGCCAGGAGACCAAAGAGCCTCTACTGACGCCCATACAAACAAGCCACGAGTGAGTGAACGGAACGTGCGACTTTATTGGAAGAAGAGAAGCAGTGTCCGTGTATATTCTCGTGCAACAACAAAAATAAAATTTGCATGTCGAGATACGCTGGAATAATTAACGCGAGCTCCTACTTCGTTGTCGGACCTGGTGGTCTGGTAACAAGCGACAACCAGCAGTGCAAACAGGTAGGACAGAGCGTCCCACCTGTTTGAACCAACAGTTGCCGTTGAAAGTGAGCAGCTTGCATTACGAAGCAATCGGGTGATGCAAGCATCTGCTGCCGCAGCCAACACAGTAACATGGACTACCCGCCACGTTGGAGTTCAAACTCCTTTCCAACCTACACGTTTCTTTTTTGTTCTTTCGGGGGCCGCTAAAGTGTCGCTCGCACTTCGCGCCCCACTTTGTCTCAATGTGTTCATCGTTCGTTTCGTGGGCATCACCTCTGGCAGCCACTTTTGTGGGCCATTCCACCCACGTGGCTATCAACGTCACGCACTTTAGACCATGCGAGCACGTATGCTGGTCTCCATTCATGCCAGACCGCGGCCACCGAGGAAGGCCGCAAGCACAGTTTGCCCACGGTGCATGTGAATTGGGAGTCCATGTCACTGTGCGAACTGCAGCAGCAGGTGCTTACCTCGAGAGACTGCTACCCAATGCAACTGACCAGGCCGCCACACCCGAGAACCATGACCGAGAAGGACAGCATCTCAACGAAACTCTGCAATCAATCACTTCAGAGTACCACTCGCATAAGGTTCACTGTATACTCTATACATTGGTTAACATCAACATGGCATCAGCGAGCATTCGCGTACATGGGTGGTTTGCGGCACATTCAGCCGTTAGAATACAGGTATAGTGCTTGCCTTCCGTCGCACCTGGCGGTCTGGTAACAAGCGACAACCAGCAGTGGAAACAGATTGTTTTGAACCTGTTTTGCTTCAGTACCTGGCAAAAACCCAGTCTTCCCAGCAAGGAGAGCAATTCTGGATGAGACCAGCAATGCAATATGGGGATGAGAAATCTTGCATTTAAGTAGGAAGCCACTATGCTCTCTAAGCAATGAAGGCCAAAAACAAGAAGGCAAATGCTACATAGCAAGAATTGCTTGACCTGTACGTTTTGATGAGGGAGAAGAATTGGCTCGAAGAATAATTGAGAATGAAAAAGCTTTTATACTTGACACAAATGGAATTTGACAAGGCCAGGAAGCTAATTAAGAAAAGAAAACCAAAATCCACGAGTCATTGAAGTGAAAAAGAAAGGAAGTGTTACTCTTACTTTTGCAAGGCACCCCAACAGTTGCCTACTGCAGCTTCTCCAGTTTTCTTTTCGCAGCAGATTTAGGTGCTTTTGACAAGCTTAACTTCCGGTTTTTCAACCGCAAATGCCAAAGAAGTCGAAGTTGGACACAGAGCTGCAGAAATCGCCGCTTGTAGACTGAACTACAAAATGGCAGATTGCCGGTCTGCTCTGCCACAATAGAAAACAATTCATTTGTAACAACTTGATGGTGTACAACAGCCTCCACTGCGTGTGTAAATTTGTCCTCACGCTTCATGACATACGCATATGCTGCGTCAGTTGGAACAGTTAAATGGCCGAGGGATTCGCCGCTTATGGGAACAGCTTTAAACATCATAAATAACTGTCTAGGTTTTGCAAGGTCCTGGTTGCTTTCCTTCAGGAGGTCGTGGCACGAGCTGCACTGACTTTTCTTTAGGAATGCATGTATAAGATATCCACACACATAGCAAACTATGTTTGACTCAATTGCAACCATGGTGCCGCCGAATGAGCCCGAACATATTCTCGATTGGGTCCTGATTGAGTCGCCGGGTTAGCAAGAATTGAAAATTAAAAGAGTGGTGCAGATCTTGCCACAGCAACAAGATTGCCTTGATTGTTACCTGCCATCCATATATAGTCGTAGGCCGGCGAGGGCTATCGAACTTCCAGGACTTCATCCAAGGCACGCAAGCCTTTAAAAAATTCAATGTGCTCTGTGGACGAGGTCATGGCATGTCTCATTTTTCGCTCTTTTATACGTACCGCGAAGCTGTTCAAAGCATCAAATAGCATGTCCATCCTTTCTACAAAGCTGCCCGTGTGTGTGGCAGTAGGAGGCAGAACATTAAAAGCAATGAAGGCCTCAATTGCCAAATACACACTGTTGCTGAAGACCTGCGAGGCGAACTTTACTTTCATGTTGCCGAAGGGAGTCTGGTACAAATGCTTGTCAGGGATTTTAAGCAGGTATTTGAGCTTTAAGTGGTGGGTGGACTCGTATATATTCAGTATGTGTTTCCATGAAACAAGATCCTTGCCAACCTTGAGGTCATACTCCCGCAAGTTATTCCTAGTACACTTCAATAAGTGTGGCGGATCAAAAATAAAGTATATTTTCGTCCCATCCATTTCAAAAAAAGGATCTTGGTGGGTCATTTTGAGGGCTCTCCCAAGTGCACAGTTGTTGGCAGCTTGGTCACAGATCAATGCCTTTGCAAGGAGACCACTGTCCTTCAGCTTACTTATTAGTTGTCTCAGCAAACTCAAAATGGCTTCAGAAGGAACTGTGCCGCCACCTATCATAATACCTACAGGTTGGAGCCACTGCTTCGCTATACCAGACACAAGAAACAAGAGTGCTGTGTTTGCTACACGACCAGACCTTTCAGTGCCACTGTCAACATAACCAAGAACCACATCATGCTTTGAGTCATACTGCAGGTTTCGTTTCAGAGAAATTTCATCAAAAATAAGGACACATGCCCTGTCCATCAAATCCCAATTTTTGTTTTTTCTTTAACAAAATCCAGAATCTCTGGCATCAATCCTGGTTTGAGCGATATTGCCGACAGCCAGGTTCTTAATGTTTTTACTGTTGGAAGGCTAAGGGTATTTGCCAGGTACCTGTATGCTTTTGGGCTATTGAAATAGAGGTTAAGTGCAAACTGGCGGAACTCTGTTGGCCAGCGTCGTCCGTGCTTGCTCATGGGTTGCAGGTGCATCTGAACACGAAGAATTTCTAAAAAAGTCTTTGTTGAGGTACCTTGCTAGGCTTGCTATTTCATCCAAATATTTCTGTATCCGCTTCTTAGTGGCGTAAAAGCCTTGCGGATTCGGCTCCGGCTTCTTCCTGTTGGCGTAGATGGTAGCTCCTGCTACGAGGACCAAGATGTGCTTGGGACAGGCTCTGTTGGGGCAGAACAGCAACACATCAGATACAGCACAGGCAAGAACGTCGGCAATTAGCCACATACTTCCACACACTAGCTGTGAACGCACCTTGAACGACAACTGGTGGAGTCGTGCTCACTGGGTAGTGGAGCTGGGCCAACTGACTGGGTTCAGGCGTGCTTGGGACAGGCTCTGTTGGGGCAGAACAGCAACACATCATGAAAAGGAAATTTACAGAAGAAAAAAATGGGTTGGAGCGCATACAGCAGATATTGTCAGTACCTGACCGGAAGCTCGCCATTAACATTGAAAAAGAAGGTGTACAATTAATGCTTTCTGTTGGTGCTAAAACATGGGGCTGAAACTTGGAGACGTACAAAGACCCTCGAAAACAAGTTAAGGGCTGCACAAAGCGCGATGGAACGATATATGTGAGGCGTAATGTTAAGAGACAGGAAGAGAGAGGTGTGGATCAAAGAACAAATGGCGATAGTCTATATTCTAATTGACATTAAGAGAAGAAAAAATGGAGCTGGGCAGGCCATGCAATGCATAGGTTAGATAACAGGTGAATCATTAAGATTACAAAATGGGTGCGAAGAGATGCAAGCACAATCGAGAACGGCAGAAGACTAGGCGGAGCAATGAAATTAGGAAGTGCTAGCTGGAATCAGTTGCCGCAGGACAGGGGTGATTGGAGATTGCAAGGAGAGGCCTTCATCCTGTAGCGGACATAAAATAGGCTGCTGATGATGATGCTTTACAAGCATGCCTGGTTAATATGTCTGGTTGTTCCCGTGCCTCAGCTACAGAACTTACTGTTGCTGCTGTTTATTTACGTGTGACACGAGCACTGTGAACGTTCCTTTCCTTCATTCTCGCATCGTCTGCACTTTTTCTTAGTGCGCATCCCAGCTGCCGCTAACTCGCAGCTTGGCAAGTGTAAACAGCCCAGAACCAACCTTGCCTTAAACAATAACTGCTGTCATGCGACAAAATGACTAATTTGTATAATTCCCCAGTTCCTTTGTCAGTATGCCATTACATTTCAAGAGATATCCGTTTTGGTCACACATGGATTTCACAAAAGAAATTACGCAAAGTCATGTAGTGTTTTCTTTTTATGTTTAAGCTAATAATGCTGCACCGTAAATATAAAACATTCATATGGTCTGCTATAAACTCACTACATCCATCTCAAGACTAGGAAGCCAATACAGCATTCATGAAGAATTTCATTTTTGAACCCAGTGTTGTTTACCCTGTAGTAGCGGCCAAAGTCCACACAATGACCTTGTAGTAGACAGTAGCTTCTCTTCAATGCGTGAGTGCCTTGCTTTACGCAGGCACTATCCTTTTTACTGCATGTCTGGAAAATAAATTTTGACTCAATCAAAAATTGAAAAAAGATCAATTTTGCTATGTGAAATGCAAGAAACTGTGACACTAATGGTTTGTGACTGCAGAACACATGCAAATGCACACCGTCCCACGTCAAAGAAACTTAAAAAAATACTTGCTAACACATATTCTGGTCACAGAGAGTATAATAGTACGAAGAAAACAGCAAAATTACAATTCAGTAAAATGAATTAGTATGATGATTACCGAATTAGTAATTCATTTGCTGAACTATTCACAACTGAACACTCCTTCCAGAATATCGAAAAGGCTAGTATGGGCTGTACATTGGGTTTATAGCACAAAATGAAATTTTTCAGGCATCGAATCCAGCTTATCAAAAATGATATGTTAGGCTTTGTGGGGTTAAATAAATATTGCCACTGTTCAAAACTTTGGTATCTACCTAACTACAATATGTGTCAACAGCTTAAGTATTATTATGATCACAAATGAGAACATTTGTGCGCTCGTTTTATACAATAGAAGAGATCACACTGCTGGTTTCACAAGCAAATGCATGAAAGACATGAAGCTATTATCAATGATGCATTCTTTTTCTGCATGAACGTGATGAACCGCTTCACTACTACAAAAATAAATGTCCTCAGGTAAACCAAACAAAACAGCAAGAACATTTCGAACCAGCAGGTACGAAATATGGGTAAATTATCGTGCGTGCAACTGTTTGATACAATAAATTCAATACTTTAGATTCAATTTATCAAAGGGTTATTGGGTTCTGCGGACGAAAGAACTTGCAGGCGGACTCGAAAAAGAAATACATTGATAAGTCTACTCTGTCACCCATGGCTACGGCTGCGACATAAAAAATGTGACGCGCGTTCCGATATCGCTTTCTCTTTCGTGAATTCGCAACTAAAAGTTTATTTCGGAAACAGCAGCGGGGGGTCCTAACTGCCCATATGTAATGCAGCATCTAGTTCGTTAACTCGTCTCCGCCTGTAAATTAACGAGAGCAATATTACTTAAGGATTCAGGCAGCGATATTAAACGACTCACCGGTACTGCTGTCCTCAGTCGCAGAATACGGTTCCCATTTCGTTGAAGACGCATGGCTTACGACCGAAACGTAGCTTTCGGGCTTACATGTCCACTTGCAAACACGTCACTTCACCCCAAGTAACGCGAGAGATCGAATCGCAATAAATTAATTTTAGCAACAAAGAAGCAACCAGTCTAAGTGTACGAACGAATGAATCCGTGCCGCCATGCATTCGAAAAAAATTTTGAATCCAGGCGAGGGGTCACGTGGAAGATCGATGATGCTGAACGCTATTTGCGTTTATAATGACAAAAACCGTAAACTTACTCATGAAAAGTACAGTAGCTAATTAGCAAAGATAATTTTATGGCTTATCTTATGTAATAAACATGCTTCGCTAACTGTAGGAGAAACCTTGTAAAAAAAATTGCGCTTATTACGGCGCCCCTAACGGGAGATATTGAAACTAACTCGGGAATCCCTTGAGGTGCTCTACTATGCTTGTTTAATAGCAGCGGCGCGCGGTCGATTTTTGCGCCCTCTGTGGCCATTTCTTCAACTTGAGAGTGTGCGGGGCCTGCTCCCGCTCCCAAGTGCGCATTCAAGAGGCGTAAGAGGGGCCGACGTGGGCGGACCGAGCCAAGCCAAAGCCAAAGCCGAAATGGCAATCAAAGGTAACGCAGGTAGCATTGCCAAGGCATAACGAAGAAGACCCTAGATTAGCCCAGCTAGCGGAAGAAAATGCGCGCCTGAAGGCGGAGATTCAGCAAATGAGGGCGGATTTCGAATCGTTTCGGAAACAAGGTTCCACTGCCCAGCTAGTCGAACAACAGCAGCAGCAGGTGCCACAAAGTACACCGAACCCGCAGGGGGAGCAGTCGGTTCGCTAGGTCAAACGCAGGGCCCCTCCCCTGACGGAGGATGCAAACCTGGCGGAACCGGAGTCCAGTAGCGTCCTATTAGGAATTAAGCAGTCGATTAGCTCTTTGCAGTTAATGGTCCAGCAACTAGTGGAAAGCATGGTAGCGCTCGCGGCAAGAGTGACTCGTATCGAAGCACACATGGCGCCTGCAGGTGCTAAAAAATTCAAGGTATCAATCATGGCGAACCACTCAACTAGAGAGCTGATCGTGTGGCAGTGGAATGGCGCTAGCTTCAAAAAGCGCAAGGCTCCGCTGCTACATTTCATTGCCTCACAGACGGACAAGCCGCACGTCTTAATCTTACAAGAAACTTTGGGTAGCAAGGCGACCCTGCCCGGGTACCGGGTCGCCTCGTCGAAATTCCAACAAGGTAAGCGCGGAGTGGCGACCCTCGTCGCGAACAAATGCTCTTTCCAGGAACGAGATTAGAAATTAGGCAACGCGAAAGCGGAGGTAACCGTGATCGAAATCATAGCGAACAGTTGGCTGAAAAACAGCGTATTCGTAGTGAACGTGTACAGCCCGCCCTCTGACCACAGACAGTCGTTCACATCAATAATAGCGAAGGCGGCCCAATGGCCAGGGGAGCCCCGCTAATAGGGACAGGAGATTTTAAAGCGCCCAATGGAGCCTGGGATTACGCAAGGTCAATGCCTAAGGGAGAGCGGCTATTGGAGGCAGTCACTATGTGCTCGATAGAGCTGGTGACGGATCCCCGCTATCCGACTCGACTAGGCACGTCGGTGGCGCGGGACACCATGCCCGACCTGACCTTCGCCAAGAACGTGCGAGGGGCCGAGTGGCGCAACCTCCACGAAAACCTTGGCAGCGACCACTACATACTGGCGGTGACGATCCCCATCAGGGCGGCACACACTGAGAGAATTTAAGGTCAACGACTGGGACGCCTTCCGCAAAATAAGGAGGGAAGACAGAAGCGAATACGAGGACCTAGGCAGCCTTTGTAGAAGGCTCAAAGAGGACGTTAGCACCATGACGAGGGTTGTCCAAACTGAACTGAACGTGGAAAGGATAGACGAGAGATTGGCACACCTATTAGGGCAAAGAATTCCATCACGGCCAGGTGAAAAACGCAGACTAAATCGCAGACAGCGAAAGAAAGCAGCGGCACTAAACCAGGAAATCGAAGCGCACTCGATCGAGTTTTCGAAGCAACAGTGGAACGAGGTGTGCGCTTCGGAAGACGGACAACGGAGAACCGGGCGCAAATGGAACCTTCTAAAGAAATTGTTAGACGACAGGCAATCCAGCGGCATTCAGAGATTGGCAACCGCTAGGATTTTACACAAGCAAAAGGAGCAGGGAAAACGGAGAGCGAGTTCCTCAAGGAGCTGGCGGAGACGTATCTACCACTGGGCCCGTCAGGCGACGGCGACTATCCACAATACGCCAGCACAGAAGTCGAAGAAGTCGACGCGCCCTTCACGGAGTCGGAAATTCGAGATGCCTTGCAAGACCTCAACGGACGCTCCGCGACGGGCCCCGACGGGGTCTCGAACAAACTATTGAAGAACCTAGACGGAAAGTCGGTCGAGAAGCTCACCGAAGAAATCAAAAGAGCGCGGAAAACGGGACAAGTTCCAGAGGTCTGGAAAGAGGTCTTGGTCATACTAATACCGAAACCCGGTAAACCACTTGCGGTGGAGAACTTGCGGCCAATATCGCTCACCTCGTGCGTACGCAAGACGGCGGTACATGCCATACATAACCGAGTATCGCGCCGCATAGAGAGAGGGCCTCTTCCCACATAACATGGTTGGCTTCAGACCGGGCCTCTCCACACAGGACGTAATGTTACTACTCAAAAAGCATATAATCGACGGCATGACCAGAGACACCAGGGGCCTACTGGCCCTGGACCTAACGAAAGCGTTCGACAAGGTCAACACAGATTTCTAATGGAAACGATCTCGGTGATGGGGCTCGGCCGGAAATTCCACTCTTATATAGGCTCCTCCCTCAGAGACAGGAAAGCCACGATCAAAATAGGACAGGCGACGCCCGATTGGTACACGCTGGGCGCGAGGGGCACCCGACAAGGGGCGGTGCTTTCTCCACTATTATTCACTCTAGCAATGAGAGGGCTCTCGGACCGGCTGACGAGAGTGAGCAACGTCAATCACGCCCTGTACGCAGGTGACATTACGGTGTTGTGCCCGGGAGGATCCGACGCAGAAGTCGAGCGGGCTCTTCAAGCGACGTTGGACAAAACGGAAGAGTAGCTGAAGGAAACGGGACTCCGTCTGTCACCTAGGTAATTGGAACTGTTGCTGTACAGGCCCTCGAAAGAAGGTATGAGGTATTTGACGCTGACGATCAAATACCGATCAAATTACACATCAGTGCCGGCTAGCCGATCGCCAGAGTGGACACTATAAGAATCCTGGGGCTGCTAATTGACGCAAAAGGCGGTAACACGCAAACTGTCATAAAACTCACGTCCAAAACGGAGAACATACTCCGGCTGATCCTCAGGGTGACGAACCGCAGGGGAGCGCTCAGCGAGAGCAATCTCTTCAGGCTTTACCACGCATTCCTCATTAGTCACGTAAATTACGTAGCTTCGGCGCTAAAATGGACCAAGAGAGACGCGGCCAAGATAGAGACACTGATGCGCAAGAGTATAAAAAAGGTGCTAGGTCTTCCGATCACTACAAGCACGGAGCGGCTCGATCGGTTAGGGGTCCACAATTCACTAGCAGAAATCATTGAAGCACAGACCAAGGCACAGGTCGTGCGGCTGTCGACCACAAGGGCCTGCAGACGCATCCTAGAAGAAGCAGGGATAAATGCAGCAGCAGAGCGCAACGCACGCAAGGTCGCTCTAAGCGCGGCGCTCAGGGGCACTTGCAAGGGTAGAACCGCTTCCAAGAAACGTCCACCTGCAATTCAACGAGGGGCATCGAAAGGTGAGGGCCCGTGCGCTGCTGAAATCGACCGCCAACTGCCCGGGACTGGCGGCATTTGTAGACGCGGCCCAGTACGGGCGCAGCGACCGGTACGCGGCCGTCTCGATACGCTGCGGTGGTACGATCATTAACCTAGTCTCGGTCAAGGGGGTAATGTCCGAGGTGGCCGAACAGGTTTCAATAGCCATGGCAATGAGGGACCCCGAACGCCCTTACGTGTACACAAATTCGCGATCGGCGGCCTGAGCATTCGCCTCGGGCTCAATATCGTAGGAAGCGGCGGCCGTCCTTGGCAGCGAGGGAGCCGCGGGTCATCACATAGTCAAATGGCTTCCAGCCCACATGGGTGTCGGCGTGCACCCCGACTTCCCCAACGCCAACGAGCTGGCGCACGGACGAGCACGAGGACACACGCACCGCGGCGATCATGGCGAGCGAAGTGGCGGGTAGGGAGGGGAGCACCGAGACCCGCTGCTCACCTTCAACGAAATAACAACGCATTATCAGCTGTGGAGGAGGACCTTCGCGCTCCCCCACGCTAAACTCACTAAACCACAGTCATCGATATTAAGAATGCTTCAGAGAGGCTCGTTTCCCTCGAGAGGCAGACTGAGCCTTTATTCACCAGAATCAGCCGCAATGTCCAGATTGTGGCGAATCGTACTGCTTGCTAGCGCATATGCTCTGGCAATGCTCCGCGTTAAGCGGCACCGTGTTCAGTAGAGAAGACTGGGTGGACGCCCTGCGAAGCGACTACCACCAGACCCAATTCCGGACCGTCCAGAGGGCTCACGAAATGGCGGAGGCTCACGGGCTTCCCATCCCAACGTGGGCGCGGCCTGCTACCCCTGCCGACCAATAGACCAAGAGTGGGGGGGAGGGGTTTCTCAGGACTAAATAAAGATATTTCCTCCTCCTTCAGGATGTCTGTGTGCCACGCGGATGGCCTGCGTCGTTGCGTATTCATGTTGCGGGAGGATTTTCTTGGCCGCTGACGCCGACGATGGACGCCAACATCGGCATCGACTTTTCTGCGACACGAGGCCCTTAACGCTATCGCGTTAAAGAGTTTTTAAACGAGCGCTAACCCCGTAACATGACTCCTCCGACTGTATCGCATTCGCTACAGTAAGGTATGCAACATTTCTCAAGCACGTGTTGAAATCAATATCTTGGTGCGAATGGTTGTAAATACTACATTTACGATCGAAAGCCAAGATGTTGACCTCCAGCAAGCACCCAGTAAAATAAATAATTCGCGCCGTCCTTACCATGTGAATTCCCGGCGCGTGTCAGATATGAAACACAAAGGCTCGTAGAAAGCACGAGCGATCGCTGCTCTGAACTTTCTATAGAGTGTTACAAGGTACAGTGTCGCCAGCGTTCATGCTTGCCACTCCTCTAAGCACGCGCAAAATGTCAGAGGTGGGCGCTGGTGGTATTGTGCTTCTTGTGCCTCGAAGTCGACAGAAATCAGGCGTGGCCGATCATCTAGTTCGGACTCTGCGTACACAGAAAATGAAGTAGGTTTTCGAGCATTCTTTAGCGAAGTGGGAACGTAGTAACATATGGTCATTGAGGCTAAAACAAGAGCATAGTGCCTATGGACTGAGCAAGTTCTTTTTTTCAGGTTAGTGACTAATCAATAATAACAGTTCATGGTGCCTTAGCTTGTCCGTTCACTAAGTGCCCTCAAGTGCGTCTCAAAAACAAAGTGGCCATACGAACGAACGAGCAAGCGAAACACTAAACGGGCAAGCGAACGACTAGACGAACGAGGAAAAGACTAAATACACGACGGCTAAACCAGCCAGGAAGCAGGCCGGCTAACGCACGTTTTCTTTGCGACTGCTCGACCGCAGCATCTTAACCTTCACAGACTCTAAAGCTAGCTCACTCCAATTAGCACATACGTCTCAAAGACCAATGATGCTGTCGTTCGGCGACGAACACACCCCGTAACTCGTGGGTGACCGCCAACGACGAAGATGAGCAAAAGAGGGAAACGAAGCTATCCGCTCTCAACAAGGTTAGTAAGTAACCATTATAGGCAGAGAATTCCTTTCCTAAGATTAGTTTTCACGCTCGAGCCTCAAGTGTTGTCAAAAGGACTGGGCTGAATCTTGAAAGTTTCGTAATCACGTTTTCGCAAGCAGCCTCGTGTGCCCTCGAATTCGACTGGGTTGGCGCAAAAAAAGAACGACTAAGCGCATCAAATACGGCCATGTAGTGCTTATATAAACAAAGTACACGTCGCATAGAAGTTGTGTTATAGCCTGCGGAGAAATTGCAACATACTACGTGAAGTTTGCAATACCTACTAAGTTATGACCCACAACAAATTGACACATACTGTACTAAGACAGACTGGCTACTTACTTCGCATATTCGTGTAGATGATGCTGGTCGGAAGGTCTCCCTCCCAATTCGTTGAATCCACGTCATTCTTCTTAATCCGTCGCGCTCACCGGATGGTATCGAGAAAACTTTCTTGCCGTTGCTGACATTATTCTGGCAAACGAAGGCGCTGCAGGTCACGGTGATGGAAAATGATTTGAAACGACGTCGCACTTACCACAAAACTGAGTTTAACGCGTTGCCAAACCAAAGCAAGACGGAAGAGCCATGGCCACAATATGTGCCCTCCGCCACTCGGAAGAAACTTCTGAAGCGAAAATAGCGGTGGAGCGCTGTTGTAAACAGAAAAATCTGGCGCGTGGGCGCACGTGACGCTAATAGACCAGTAGTGACGCGGCATCGGCCGTGGCCAAGGTGCACGAGGAGGCAGAGGCATTCATCAAAGCGTGTCGCTGGTTTTGGGGGCGATATCCGCCACTGGAAACGCTGGCACCGCCGTCGGAGTGACGTGGTATGAGGATCACGTGGACACAGCGGCCTTGTTGGCTGGTTCGGAAACGCCAAGGTGAACTCTAAACTAAAGTCTGAAGTCCCACATGGGCTGCGGTTCTCATTAAGTGGGGAGGTTTTCCCGTTTCGAGTGTCTGCTCGACAACACTTGAAAGCACTACAATAGGTGGTGGCTGCCATTGAAGGCATCCAACATGGTAGGCTGCTGCTCGGTGCCGCAGTGCGTGGTGACACTGCGGTGACAGTGCGCAGTGGGCGTTCACTGTACGCGTATTCAGTAAAGAGATAGCGCCTGTAAACTATTTTGTGATTTCTGTTTGCACAAGATTATTATACTAACAATACAAAACTGCGGTCGTTCCGAGAATACTTACAGAATTCTCCAGAACGGCTCCCGCGTGGTGTTTTCATTGAGCGCCGACAGCCAAACACATGTCGAGCGCGACGCGTTGGCCCTCATACTAATCAAGTGAGGTGCTTCCGACAGATGGCGACTCCGTAAGTCCTCGCCACCTCAGCGAATACTGAGGGGTTTTATTCTCTTGGGGATCAAGTCTGCAGCAAAGCGAACGAGAGGTCGCAGCACCTGCGCTTGTGTCGTGCAGTCGGATACCTATGGTGTGAATATCGCTATCATTGGTACACGACCGCTTGTCAGGCTGCTGAATCGGGCTGAGTCACTTGCGCTTCACGAGATAGCGGCATGGGACATGTGTTTCACGAGACCCTGTCTTCGACGTGCACTAATCACCACTTGTTAGTAGCACATGCTTTCTCAAGGCGTCAAATAAGCAGGGTAGCGCCCATAAATGAAGACTATAGCGAGAGGTGTCTTCGACGGAATGATCATACGTTTTCCGCTAGCTGTTTATGATTGCGATAGGAAATATACGAGCACTTCAGGCGCATTTCTGCCGTCAGTGTCGTTTTGAGGGCAATAAATCTAATAAAGTCGAAGGGCAATAAAATCGTCGCCGCGCGCCGTACGCTACATGTGTGAGTGAAAGCGTGTCAGGGTGAGCCCGCGATCACGGCTCAATCTACCAGCGCTCTACGCTGTGCGGCGGGGTCGGCTTCGCGCGCCCGCTCGGGCTGAAGTGTCTTGAAAGCCATCTAAAACGTGGATCAAGTCTGCCGTGCTCTGTGTTTTCGTTTAATTCGCGCTGACGCTACCGGCAGCACGAAGGTCATTTCGCTCGCTGCCGCTGCCGCGCTTACTTCAGCGTTTTGACAGCGAGCTTGCGCGGTCATCGAGTGAGATGCTTTCATGTTTGGTGATGCGCGCGTGACACCATGATGACACTCGTGCACGTCTGGGCCGGGCACTTGCCAGCTGGGGATTCTTAACAACGTAACCCCACCCTACGTCTCCGACCCTGGCCACCGACATTAAGGGGCGAGCCAGAGAAAGTCAGCCGCTTACACTAACGCAGTGGAGCTGCAGGGGACTTTAGGATCGCACGAAACGGACTCATCTCCGCCTCGACCCTTGAATTCCTTGTTGCCGTGGTTGCGCTTAAGGAACACGGCACCAGCATCAAACTCACAAACTACACTACATTTGAAGACAGCCCGCAGTATATGCTTGTTCACAAGCAAAATACTGCGCAGGTACTCACAGTCCCCACAAGAATGCCTTTCCTATACACGATGGTATCGGTGCTGCCCCTAAAGTGCTCTGACCAACCTGTACACATTCTAGATATTTCCTGCACGCCAAATTTGAAAGCGTAACGTTCAGCGAAATTTTCACACGGGCTATGCAGAAGGCAGGAAGGCACCCCTTTCTGATCATTGGCGACTAAAACAGTCCTAGCATGCTTTCGGGGTACTCCCGAGGAGACATGCATAAGAAAAAGCTTGCTCAACCTCTTTCCACATTTGGACTTATCCTTCAGACTGACCCCGCCAACCGAACACGTGTCGGCAATTGATTCAACGAGACAATCGCCCAGACTTCACATTTACAAGCAACATACGCAGCCGACTGGCGGAATACAGGGGACACTCTCGGTAGTGATCACTGTATAATAAAAAAAACCATCTACATGCATCCCCAGACACGCCCGCTAACACAAGCTTGTATCGCGGACTGAACGACTTTCCGCACCTCTCTACCTATCGCAGACTTCCATCAGTCGGGATACGGCACATGGTCCAAATCACTCACCTCTACACTCAGACAACACGAAAAGTAGATACAGTTCACGGAAATACAAACAGTTGGGGACAAACACCTCCTCCATCTTTTGCGAGGCCCGCAGCGGCCTCACCAAAAGATGGAAGAGACAGAAACGTAACAGACGCGTCAAGAAGCGCATCCTCGAACTCGCACAGAAGGTCGTGGAAGATGCTTCTCAGCTAGCGAACACTAACTGGATAGGCCGGTGCAACACGGCTGCGCGCCAGACATCTTGGCGCAACACGTGACACTAGTGTCGCGCTCTCATCGATCCAACACTAACACGCACGGAAACCCAACGCCACTTACATAGGGTCGTTGACAACTTTACAGGAACGACAACACAGCTGGAGCACACGCTCAGGGACAGATACCTGTCTACCACCAGGGACCCACGGATGGCCGCATACTCGTGTGCAAGCAATGCGAACACGAAACTGGTCGCCCCGTTCCAACTCCACGACCGCCGTCTGTCCTTAAACAAGATGAAGCGGGGCACATGCATCCTTGCATGACAAGGTTGCGGTCAAGCTCTTGGCTAATATTGCCAATGCATCCTACATTGCGCTCCTCAAATACACCAATAGCACTTAGAACGGAGACACTCCTCTCCCTCTCTACTGGCAGTCGGCTTTCGTGACCTTCATCGCGAAGGCCGGCAAACCTATTGACGTTGAGAACCTTCGCCTCATTTCCCTAACTTCTTATCTTGGCAAGCTGATGGAGATGATGGTGCGTCACAGACTTTCCGACTTTCTCGAAACACAGCACATTTTCGTCGACACCGTGTTCGGTTTCCGCCCTCACAAGTCAGCGTAGGATATACTTCTGCAGCTTCACCATGACATTTTAGATCGTCTCGAATGTACCCACAACGACATGGCTGTCCTTGCCTTGGCTCTTAAAGGGCAACTCCAGTGATTTTTCGATGTCCACTGCTCTTTATAAAATTTGAATAGACGTTCTGTTTTGCACTCTCATTATTCGTGCCAAACCATATTGCCGCAAGTCATTCAGTTTTCCTAAACATGAATTTTAAACATTTGCTGCGTTCCCGACTCACGACTTTTTACTGGCCACTTTGTATTTGCGACGTCATAAACTACACCGACTCTGTCGCTGAAATCGTTTTAATGTCGCCGCTGTCTAGCTGTAAAATCTGTAAAAGCACGCTGTGTTGTCTAGAGGCATCATCAGCTTCGCTTCTTTCGCGTTAGCGTCACGTGCATTATGTGTTTAGGATGCGTTCTGTGTGTTTAAATTATGGTAGTGTAAGATCTCACATCACCGACTCTACGCGACGTCACACGAAGCAGCAACCTCTTTCGGTTTCTGTCTCGTTTATGGGCATTTAAAATTATTGATGATTTTCTTAGGAAATTGAACCACCTTTCCGATGACAGCACTGTGAATGCCATCTGAAAATGACATTATCCTAATATTGTTAAAAAGCGCCGGAGTTTCCCTTTAAAATGACATTCAAGAACATCAAGCACGAAGGAATTCTGGACCATCTCAGTCATACCAGCTGTCGCCGCAGAACATTTGATTACATAAGGCAATTCCTTACAGACTGCCAAACCTACATACGCATACAAGATGTGGAACACGGACCATACACGATCAGTTCGAGGGGAACACCTCAAGGCTCGGTCCTGTCTCCCTCCTCTTTAGTTTGCCCATGCTTCCTCCTCCCTCCAAATTCACTTCTCTGGCCGGTATACATCAGGGTCTTTGCGCGGATGATAAGACAATCTGGACTACGGAAGGTGACCATGGCCGCATGGAGTCCTACCTGTAAGCAGCGCAGACCATAGTCGACGACTATACGCGACCTAGTGCGGCCTCCAGTGCATGCCAGCTACATCTGAATTTCGCCATGTACGTCCATTCCCTCGAGAAACAACTCTGCTTCACATCAGTTTTCCCTCGGGAACGATCCGAGGGGCCAAGAGGATCCGCGTCCTTCACCTCTTCATACACCAACAACGCAGGGCCGACACCACCCTGGCCAAACTACGCACGGTGGGAGACTACGTGGGCGCATTGTACGCCGGGTCTCCAACAAGCGGGACGGATTACGAAGCAAGGATGCAGTGCGGTTTGCCCATGTTTTCCTAACAAGTAGAATCACCTACTCTATACCCCTCCTTGCACCTAGGCAAACCCAGTGATGACTAACTGGAGGTCATCCATTGGAGAGTCACAAAGCGGAATCTGAACCCCCCGGTCACCACGTCGACCCAGACTTCTGGCCCTGGGCGTGGTGAACAGCTTCAAGGAGCTCCGAGAAGTCCACTTAGTCAACCAATACATGCATTTTCCACAGACCCCATCTAGTCGCTGCCTCTTGGACCTGCTACACATCCAACATGGCTACCACTCTGAGGAAAGTGTAAGAGTGTCAGAACCCTGGAGACGCGCCCTCGTGGCCCGACCCCTTCTCCGCAACATGTGAAGAGAAGACCATAGCAGTCGTCGACAGGCGCGTGCAGAAGCACTGGAACGATACTATGGTTACCAACACGTGCATTTCGTGGACGCTGCCGGCCCACACCCCGAGGGTTGGTACACGGCCACAGTCGTACACAACACAAACACAGTTAACGGGCTCACTTTAAGAGCTTACAGCGCAACACACGCGAAGGAGATAACCATCGGTGCTGCTCTCACTAATCGCTAGTCGAAACACATCATCACCAACTCGGGAGGGGCTTGTCAGAACTATGACCTGGGGTGGGCTCCCTCACTTGCCCAGGGTATACTGCAATCTAGCTGCCGACATGTAGATCCAACTATGCGCAACCTTATCTGGACCCCCGTTCACCAGGATCTCCAGAGAAATGAACAGGCCGATGGCGCCACCCGCGCACTTTCACCCCGGGCTATCTTCCTGTCCTTACAAGCCTACTCCCAATAAGACAATCTAGCCCTTCCATTCAAACACCTCACCGATTACTGCAAATGGGAGCACCGGCACCACCCATCTCCTTTTAAAGGACTGGATCGCGCTGATGAGCGGCTCCTTATCAAAATTGTCAACAGCGCTGTGCTGTTCCTGGCGCTGCTCATGCATTCCAACCCGCCCTTTTGGGGCACGTGATACTTCTGTGGGGAGGTGGCTTGCACCTTTCACATAGACTGGGTGCGCGCAATGAAGGCTATCGAAATGCGGCCGCCGAGGCCGCATTTCGATGTGGCGAAATGCGAAAACGACTGTGTCGCGTGTATTGAGGGTACGTTAACGGTCCGTTGACGGTCAAAATCAATCCGCAGTCCGAAACTACGGCGTGCCTAATAATCAAATCGTGATTTTGGCAGGTAAAAGCCCAGAATTCATTCATTCATATGCGCGCGTTTGTGTCTTTTGAAAACGATTACAGTTCATTCAGCATCTCGGCCAAACTGCAATACAAGAACTTAATGTCTAATCTGGCACTTCTGAATGTCGGTTCTCGACATGCCTTCCGCATAGACAGAGTTCTATAGCATCAAATAACACTGGTGGCTAGCCATATTTTAGCGATTCTGTGCAGGTTACATTATCAAATATTGATGCAACAAATTGTAGTTCGCGTTTTGTACCGCAACAGCACACCAGCTTTTCAACAACAAAGTCTATTAGAACTTGAAGCCGACCGGCTTCAACATTGGCCCGTTCACTGAAATGTGAGTGTTGTGGTTTGTCAAAGTGACTCAGTGGGATCATTTTAATATTTACTTCTTCAATCTTAAAATTTCCTGCAAGATCGCAAAGATTCCCTCTTTCCCTTACGCCCGAATTTGTGGCTGAAAATTCCCACGAAAAAGGGAAAATTCCCGGCCCGGAACGTCACTGGAATGAGCAGGCGAAGCTTGATCGTCCCATTCTCTGAAGGCAGACAGCACTGGCAAGCCTTGCAAAACCTCATGCCGCCGCGAGCGCCAGGTGGGAGTGGGAGTGGAACTGGGGCGAAGGATGCCAGCATGCGCGTTGGAACACTAACGCCCTTTCCCCCTTGCGGCCTCCTAGGAGTTTCTTTAAGGATTGACGTAGGGAGAATTGACGTAGGGAAAACATTCAGGCTTTACCCGTCTCTTTAGCGCCGCGTTCCAACTTGTTCACCACATACGCCAGTCACAACACTACGAATTGTACTACCTAGCGAATATACAAGGCATACCAGCTTAGGATCAATTCTGTGGATGGCACCGGTTCAGAAATATGCGATGTCAATTTTGCAGTAGAAACGCACTGTTGTTCCAATTATTTTTTATTAAAACGCTGTTTTATGCATTGAAGCACAAAAGTAAGTGGAACGCCAATGTATTTCATGGGACACTTTAAAGGCTTATTTCTCGAAATTTGCGCAGTTCTTGGAATTCTTTCTAAGTTGACACGTCTTGCATTATCGCAAGCTACGATTCCTAGGATGAAATATGTGCTGTAATAAAAGAAATATTATGTTACCGTGATTGTGGTAGTTATATCATTAAACATTTTTGATTTCACGTAGAATAGCCGCTTCATCGAGTAATTTAGATCAAAACTGAAAATTGTTTTCTCTGCCACAGGAAGTTTTTAAAAACTTAGCGCAGCTAAAAATCACCCTTTAGTGTGTACCGTCCTTCGTAGCTGCTTCTGGGTCCTCCTTCGGGTATCCTCAATATACCGGTTTTCGTCTGGTGAGTTATTACACTTAATCTTATTTCAGAAATTATTTTACAGAGCAGTAGTATTTTACATTGCTAAAATTGTTTTTGACTAGCGCACCTTTCGGTCGTCGTGTGTGCACATGTGCTTTCGGTTTTTTACGATTATAAAGGGACAAAAAGTACATTGTAAGTTTTTAGGCACTGTTTTTGCGCCTTTCCTAGAGCCCTTGCTTAGTCATTTCCAGTGACAACTGCGCTTTAACTCTATTTTGTGTCGAGCAACATTGGAGGACTATGCTGGAAGCTTTTCCCTTCCTCAAGATTCTGTATCCTTGCTTTCCAAGTTAGGACTATTGTTTTACATCTCTTTTTTGCGTGTCGTCCTGCTCTCTCTTACGTACAGTAAGGCAGAACAATTGTGTCCGGAAGCACAGTCACTCTGAATATATATGCTTGTGTGTACGACTGTGAAGCACGTTTCTTTTTTTTTTTGGAGCGCAATAATTCAGAAAAGAAAAAAACAGTGAAAGGAACGAGCAGACAGACAAACACTATCTTATTACTGCTAAACGCACTTGAAGAATTACTGGATGAGGCAGAGCATATATAAATACGTATATGTACAGAACAATGTATTTGAGCGTGCGTTGGTGAAGCACTGACAGCAACGGCCGTTATGGCACTGCATGGCTAGCGACGGAGAAGCATAATTCTAAATTTTGAGTTTGTTCGATGTTGGAAGCTACAGATTCCAAGACACATCCTTGCCTGTGGGTTGTTACAGCGTACAACTGCCGTCATGCCCCTAACACCTGCATAAAGCCGCTGCAGCTGCTTCCTGTTTATGCTTGGGAAATTTATGTACCTAATTTATTTACTGAATACTGCAGGCCCTTGTCTTGCTTTGGTAGGAGAGGCTTAGATACGAGAAATAATAGAAGATAAGGATTACACTAAAGATGCCGTAGAAAAACAACGCATATGCAACGTAAACGAGAACGTGGTTTGTGTATTTCACTCAAAATAAGTTATTCGTCAAGCATTGACATTTTCGATTGCTTGAATGCTTCGTAAAAAAACTTATACCTAATATGTTACAAAGACCGGCTGAAGTGTTTGGCTGTTGCATGAGTATAAAGTCATTGCAAACTTTCTGGACTACACTGGAAGACCTTGGGACGCCCGAGATAGTGTTAGGTGGAAGCAACCTACAAGTTAGGTGCTTTTTGAAACATGTATAGGACGGAGCCTTCATGTTTAAAAACAATGTGGTGCATTCATTTTTATATATTTTTTCTGCACAGTGATACCTGGTGGGCATTCATTCATTTATACATACGAGCATTTTATTACTAATTTTGTATTTATCGCATTACATTTATTACACTCTTTTTCACATGTTAGAAAAATTTTGTCTATCTCTATAAATTGAAGAAGAACTGGCTACTGGCTTACTCGAGCATAATGTAGACATTCAAGCGCTGCCAAAACGAAACTTTCACGACAAGGAAGCAGTGGACAGCTGTTTCGTCCGTCCGTCCATTCCTTGCAGAAAGATCTTTTTATCTAGCCGGCCTTCGAAATACATCAATACATCATTTATGCGCCTTTAGTGACTGTGTTTCTTCTAATAAATCTTATGCTTCATCTTTAGTCAATCTCTGCTTCACAAATAAACGCATCTCATCACCCAATTCAATGTGACGTCTACCTCGAAAATATAGTAGCTGATAGTAAAGTATAAGTGACATAACTTTCATCTGAATAGTTATTCATTAGTACGCTGACATTTAATTACAATTATTGCTCTTCTAAATAAAGACAGCAACATACTGAAAACATGCTGCAATGGTCCCGCAGACGTCCTCAAATTTCGTCTTCGGAGGGTTTTCATTATGTCATTTCGACGGATAAATTGTCCCACGTAGGATCACTTGGGCACATTTTAGGATGCCCTGAACATGAGGGAACGTCCTGGATTCCATGTCCTTCTCAGGTACACTTTGCTTTGTGCTTGGGAAGTCAGACTTGGAACTGTGACAATGCAGCGTCGTGCCACTATTCCATCAACCCAATGTGATGTCGCAAACCGCAACATATTACCACGCCAATGGCGTGCTGCCACTTCAAGTGATTGTCATATTTACGGGCATACTGCACTCGCCGCCTGCTGACAACGACCATCTCTAGGCGGAGCTCATACACCGCACAACGGAGTCCGAGCAGCGTAGGCTGCTGCAGCGTCTCATTGCATAGGAACAGGATGACTCCTAACCGATGGAACTTCAGTGCCACATGATGCATATTATGATTGGGTAAGCAAGAACAATGCTTGGCCACCTCATCAGCACAGCACCGGCTAGTTGTCCGCTCGAACTGCTCCACAAAGAGGCAGCACACAGTCAACCTCGCGCGTTCCCACAAAGGCGTCGCCATTAGGAGCGTCGATATTGAATGCTTCCAGCACTTGCATTCACCAATCTTGTCTTGCTTGCGAACGTTGCCTCATCGGCCAAATCAGTGCGCCTGTGCTGATGGTATTGACCCGTGTGGTAAGGGCTACTACCGTTATGGCACTGAAGAGTCGCGGACGGCACTTACAGAGAACGTTACAAGTGCAGGTCCGTGTATACAGAATGAACATAGCAGAGAACTTCAAAATATATATATATATATATATATATATATATATATATATATATATATATATATATATATATATATATATATATATATATATATATATATATATATATATATATATATATGTAAGTCACATCATGGAGAAGCCAACAAAGACTTGTTGGCTTCTCATGACACAAACACAATTTAGCGTTACTTTGTTTCATTTATTACGCAAAAGTATTTTCCCCTATGTTGTCCGTGGTGTCAGTGTTTGCTGGCTTCTCATGATATGACTTATAAAAATCGGGCCCCTCGGTTAACCCCCTCTCTTCTCGGTTATTACATAACGAGGGTCTCGAATCCGGCAACATTGATGCCTTCAGGTAGCATATGTGGGTTTATTGACCAGTTGCCTTCACCCAAAAAGATCACGTTCTCGTGACGCCTGCGAAGAAAAGGATGTTCCACGTCCGCCGACAAGGTCTGCGAGTGGTGGCGCTGGCTAACACTCCCAGGGTTCTACTAGCACACATAAATACCCAAGAAAGTGGATGAGGAAACGCCGCCCCGGTAGCTCTATTGGTAGAGCATCGCACGCGAAATGCGAAGATTGTGGGTTCGGTTCCGACCTGCGGCAAGTTGTTTTTCATCCACTTTATTTTCCATTTATTTATCGTTACTTTATTTCATTTATTAAGACAAGTATTTTCCCCCATGTTGTCCTTGGTGTCAGCGTTTGTTGGCTTCTCATGATATAACTTATAAAAATCGGGCCCCTCGGTTAACCCCCTTTTCTCTCGTTTATATATATATATATATATATATATATATATATATATATGTTTCGACCGCATTTCGATGGGGGCGAAATATGAAAACACCCGTGTACTTAGATTTCGGTGCAGGTTAAGGAAGCCCAGGTGGTCGAAATCTCCGGAGTCCTGCACTACGGCGTGCCTCATAATCAAAAAGTGCTTTTGACACGTAAAACCGTAAAACACGTAACATGTAGCAAGGTGGCGTTTACGAGCTTTATTTGTTTTACATGCTGTTTCACAAATAATGACAGGGGGGAAGAGTGTGGCGACGGTAGCAGTGCACGTGGTCTGCGCTTCTGTGGTTATGCCGTCACGCGCATCGGAGGTGCGGCTGCAGCAGCGGTTGCGGCATTATGCATGGCCCGTGCGGTAACCTCGGTGGCGCTTGGATCGGCGTAATATTTCCACGTGTACTTATCTTTATCGGGCGACCACGTTTCGCCGCCTAACAAATGTTATCGCACAGCGCGGGCCACGCCTGCATGTATCCGAAGTTTCTGGAGAGCTATCGATGCTTTTATCCGCTGTCTGTTGTCGCCGAACCTTGTGTTATCTGATTTCATCGCTTAACGCGAATGCTGTAGAACTCTGTGGAAGGCACGCGGGTCCCAATGATTAGTCAGGATCATTCGCCGACTGCTGTATAAAAGCCGACACACTTGACCCGCTGATCAGATTTTCGACGATCGCCGACCGTGCTCGCCGCTATCGTTGTGCTATAAGCGTAGCCTGTTTTGTGGACACAGGTTCGCCCAATAAAAGTTAGTTTTGTCGTTCACAGTATTAATACTGCGCTCACCAACGTCACCACCACGTGAAATCTGGTGGAGGTGCTTTTTGTTCATGTACCGGACGTCCCCGACAAGCCGTGCTTCAAGCCCGAACCGCAAAGAGAACACCAACGTAGCCCCGGACCATCGAGCAAGCCACCGTCTTCAACAGCTGACCCGGCAGCACGGACTTCTACCTGAGAAGACAAAGAAGATTTTGGCCAAGGCCACCCCAATGGCAGCCCCAGCGTCCCCCATCATGCTGCAGCAGTCCAAGGAGCCTCCGACGTTCCGCGGTTCAACAATCGACGACCCGGAAACCTGGCTTGAGACGTATGAGAGGGTCGCTGCATTTAACAGCTGGAACCGCGACGACAAACTGCGACATGTCTTCTTCGCAGTGTAAGACGCTGCCAGGACGTGGTTCAAGAACCGAGAAGCCACCTTAACGACCTGGGACCTTTTCCGAAGCGGCTTCCTGCAGACATTCGCAAGCGTCGTACGCCAAGAACGAGCCCAAGCACTACTAGAAACCCGAGTGCAGCTGCCTAATGACACCACCACGATTTTTACAGAAGAAATGAGCCGCCTGTTCCACCACGCCGACCCGCAAATGTTCGAGGAAAAGAAAGTCCGCCTACTGATGCGTGGTATAAAGGAGGAACTTTTCGCCGGAATGGTACGGAGCCCACCGAAAACCTTCGACGAGTTTATTCGTGAGGCCACCAGCATCGAGACGACACTGGAAATGCGAAACCCGCAATTCAACCGCCGCACTAACTCAACAAACTACGCAGGAATTCAATCACTGGCCACGCACGATCTGCACGAGACCATCAGGGTCATTGTGCGCGAAGAACTAAGCAAGGTCATGCCTTCGTCGCCGCCTCAAGTGGCCTCTATCGCCGACATCGTGAAAGAAGAGGTGCACCGATCGCTTGGAATTCCTGAGGTGCAACCAGAATCATCGCAGCCCCAGCCAGAAGCGATGACCTACGCCGCCGTCGCCCGCCATCAAGGCCCCACTGCACGACCCCCGCCAGGGCTCTTTAACGCCACAATTACGTCGTCCACCACCGCCGCCGTCAGCACGCCCGCCCGTCGCCCAGCGCCGCTACGCGAGGAAGACGGACATTTGGCGCGCTCCTGATCACCACCCGCTCTGCTATCACTGCGAAGAAGTGGGTGACTTCTACCGCCTATGCCCAAACCGGGAGATGGGACTGCGAGGCTTCGCCGTTAACGCGCCGCGACCACAGATTGGCGAACGATATCGCGATATCGCCGACTACCTCGCCGCCACTCAGTCGAGCCCTCGACGACCGTCTCGTTCAACATCACCAGGCCTCTACCTGCCGCCGCAGCGCCGACCACACACTGGCCCATCCCGGGGCCGGTCAGCGAGCCCGCATCCGGAAAACTAAAAGCAGCAACCGATGGAGGTGCGGTTGCTGTTCGTTGTACTGTCGAAGATCCTCCGCCGCCGACGAAGACGCCGAAGAAACTACCGAGACCACATAACGACACGCCGCCGTGCCGACGAAGTGTAGAAGCGAAGAATACGACGAAGAAAGACGACCTGACGACGTCACATACCAGCCACAGGTCAACGCGACGTAGCCGAGATCCCACGCTAAGACCGAACTATAATGGAAGACAAAGAACCACCGACCTCGACGTGCTTCTCGACGGCCACGCAGTCACCGCCTTAGTCGACACAGGGGCTGATTACTCCGTCGTGGGTGGACACATCGCCGCCCAGTTGAAGAAAGTAAAAACTGCATGGGAAGGCCCTCCAATTCGGACCGCTGGAGGACACCTCGTCACGCCGACTGGAATCTGCACGGCAAGAATTTCTGTTCATGACCGGACTCACCATTCTACCTTCGTTATACTCCAACAGTGTTCACGAGACGTCATTCTCGGCATGGACTTCCAGAACCAATACGACGCAATCACCGACCTGAAATAGAAGTCGATAACGCTGTCGGGAGATGGAGCGATACCGCCGGAGAACTCTCGTATTCACCATGCCTTAAGCGTGCTCGAAAGTCAAGTCAGCATCCCGCCTCGCTCCAGCATTTTCATTTCCGTCGGCACCAAAACATCTGCCGACGTAGAAGGCGTCATCGAAGGTGACCAACGTCTACTGCTCGACGGTGAAATTTGCGTGCAAAAGGAATCACTCGACTGCACAGAGGGAAAACTGAAGTGCTGCTGACAAACTTCAGCCAGGTGTTCAAGCACATCAACAAGGGCACGATGATCGCCTACATCGAGGAAATTCTGAAAACCAGGAATGCGTTTCTCCTCTCGGATTTCGCCACATCTACCCCGACGACCATGGTTCCCGAACCAGATTACAACATTAATCCAAGTATCCCCATGATTAGGCAAGAACAGCTCGAAAGTCTGCTCAGAAGATACAAAGGCTGTTTCTCGACGACATCAAGGATTCGATAGACACAAGTCGCAAAGCATCGCATAATCACCGAGGAGTGCGCTCGACCACTCCGCCTGAGCCCTTACCGAGTTTCGACGCGAGAACGTGAAGCTATTAGGCAACAAGTCGACGAAATGCTGCGCGACGACATCATCCAGCCGTCGAAAAGCCTGTGGGCATCCCTTGTTGTCTTGGTGAAGAAAAAGGACGGAACCTTACATTTCTGCGTGGATTATCGTCGACTGAACAAGATCACAAAGAAGGATATATACCCCCTACCACGGATAGACGACGCATTAGATCGGCCCTCCAACGCAAAATACTTCTCGTCGATGGATCTCAAGTCTGGCTACTGGCAAATAGAAGTCGACGAGAGAGATCGCGGAAAGACCACCTTCATCATGCCAGACGGCCCCTACGAGTTCAAGGTCATGCCATTCGGATTGTGCTAGGCGCCTGCAACGTTCCAGCGCGTCATGGACACGGTGTTAGCAGGATTGAAGTGGAAGACCTGCCTTGTTTACTTGGATGACGTCGTCGTCTTCGCCGGAAATTTCGACGATCACCTTAGGCGGCTAGCGACGGTACTAGAGGCCATCAAGTCATCAGGTCATCAGGGAGCACTCTGAAGCCAGAAAAGTGCCGCTTCGCTTACGATGAACTTCTGTTCCTAGACCACGTCATCAGCAAGTCTGGAGTCCGCCCCGACCCGCAGTAGACAGCTGCCATCGCAAAGTTCTCGCAGCCCATCGATAGGAAGGCAGTGCGTAGATTCCTTGGCATGTGTGCCTACTATAGGCGCTTTGTCAAGGACTTTTCACGCACCGATGAGCCGCAGACACAGCTAACTAAATGTGACGTCGAGTTCAAGTGGGAAACGCCGCAGGCCGACACATTTCAAGCACTCAAATGACGCATGCTGTCGCCGCCCGTACTTGCGCACTTCGACGAGGACGCCGATACCGAAATCCACACTGACGCCAGTAGCCTAGGCCTCGGTGCCGTCCTAGTGCAGAGAAAAGATGGACAAGAACACGTGATAGCATACGCTAGCCGGTCGTTGTGAAAAGCGGAAAACAATTATTCTACAACCGAAAAGGAATGCCTCACCATAGTTTGGGCTACAGCGAAATTTCACCCTTACCTATATGGCAGGCCATTAAAAGTCGTCAGCGACCATCACGCCTTGTATTGTCTAGCGAATTTAAAGGATCCTTCAGGACGGCTGGCGCGGTGGAGCCTAAGACTGCAAGAATATGATATTGCCTATCACGCGACCCCATTGACTCCCCGCCGCAAGATGACGAAGATGACGACGCCTTCCTCGCCATTTTAAGCGCGGAAGACTTCGCTGAACAGCAGCGAGCAGACCCGGAGCTGAAAAACCTCGTCGAATGTTTGGAAGGGCACACCGACGTTGTCCCTAGGGCATTTCGGCGAGGATTGTCTTCGTTCGCGCTTCACAACATCCTACTCGTGAAGAAGAACTTCTCACCAGTGCGCGCCAACTACCTCCTTGGTGTCCCGTCAGGACTGCGTCCAGAAGTATTGCACGCCCTGCATGACGACCCGACCGCTGGACACCTCGGATTTTCCCGGACACTATCGAGGATACAGGAAAGGTGTTATTGGCCGCGCTTGAACGCCGACGTCGCCCGTTATGTCAGAACATGCCGAGACTGTCACCGAGGCAAGACACCACCGACAGGGCCAGCGGGATTACTACAGCCAATCGAGCCTCCTTGCCGACCATTCCGGCAGATCTGGGTGGACTCGTTAGGACCTTTTCCGACGTGAACAACCGGAAGTAAGTGGATGGTCGTGGCGGCGGACTACCTCACCCGCTTCGCTGAAACTAAAGCACTGCCTAAAGGTAGCTCAGCCGAAGTGGCGAAATTCTTTGTCGAAAACATCCTGCTGCGACATGGCGCCCCAGAAGTCCTCATTACCGACAGAGGAACGGCCTTTACAGCGGAGCTCACCCAAGCCATTCTGCAATACAGTCAGACAAGTCACAGGAGGACAACTGCCTATCAGCCGCAGACGAATGGTCTCAGGGAGCGCCTGAATAAGACCCTCGCCGACATGCTAGCAATGTACGTCGACGTCGAACACAAGACCTGGGATGCCGTCCTGCCGTACGTAACATTCGCTTACAACACGGCGGTTTAAGCAACAACACAGATCACGCCGTTCAAGCTGGTTTACGGCAGGAACCCGACGACGCTCGATGCCATGCTACCGCACGTCACTGACGAGGAGAATCTTGACGTCGCTACCTATCTCCAACGCGCCGAAGAAGCCCGACAGCTCGCCCGCCTACGGATCAAGACCAAGCAGCGTACCGACAGCCGACACTACAACCTCCGACGACGCCTCGTCGAGTACCAGCCCGGCGACCGTGTTTGGGTATGGACCCCGTTACGCCGACGAGGACTCAGTGAGAAACTCCTGCGACGCTATTTCGAACCCTACAAGGTCATCCGACATATTGGGGCACTGGACTATGATGTCGTGCTAGACGGCATTTCGCATTCACAGCGGCGGCGCGCACGATCTGAAGTGGTCCACGTGGTGCGCTTTAAACCCTTTTACGGACGCTGACGAACTTCCTTATTTTGTTGTTTTCTTTGCCACGAGTACTTTTCTTTATTACTTTCGTTTGTTTGCAGCATCAGGTCAATGCTTTTTAAGAGGGGGGTATTGTTACGTGTACTTATCTTTATCGAGCGACCACGTTTCGCCGCCTAACAAATGTTATCACACAGCGCGGGACGCGCCTGCATGTATCCGAAGTTTCTGGAAAGTTATCGATGCTTCTATCCGCTGTCTGTTGTCGCCGAACCTTGTGTTATCTGATTTCATCGCCTGACGCGAATGCTGTAGAACTTTGAGGAAGGCACGCGGGTCTCAATGATTAGTCTGGAACGTTCTACGACCGCTGTATAAAAGCCGACGTGCTTGACCCGCTGATCAGATTTTCGAATATCGCAGACCGTGATAGCCGCTATCGTTGTGCTATAAGTATAGCTTGTTTTGTGGGCACAGATTCGCCCAATAAAAGTTAGTTGTGTCGTTCACAGTATTGCTACTGTTTCTTCAACGTCACCACCACGTGACAATATGGTGCCATATGAAAAAAACGTGTGATTTCATAACCTATGCCGTCCATGTATGCAGCCCATGTTTGGAGCCTAAACTGCTTCAATGATAATCAGTCCCCATATGAATGTTGTGGCCCCACGATTTTTTTCTGCGACATGGGGACCCCATCGCTATCGCATTAATAATGTATGTAAAAGAAAATTTAATTTCACGGCAATTGAGAATTTCTCAATGGGTTCCGTAGCAGTTGAGAGAAAGAATTTCGCCAGAAATAGAGTATTTCTATCGGTGTCATAAGACACACCACTATTCTAGTCGACAGACGTGTCTTTCTTTATTAAAAACGATTCAGTGCCTGTTTCTTTAATTTTTATTTCTGTAACTTGCTTCTAAATATGACAAAATATAACGTATTGCATATTCGTTCCTTGTTAAACGCTGTATTTGTTTACAATTAAGGATATAAAGGTTTCGGTCGTTCTGCAGTGCAAATTGTTTTTGCGAGCTTAACTGAATGTATTGAATTCTTTCCATCTCTCATTTAAGGGTGGCACCGCAGTACAATATTACAGAATTAGAACCCCACCCGAGCTCTGCGTTGGTTTGACCTATCGCTTGTTTGGTTACTGTGACAACCTAAGGTAAGTATACTGACACGTGTACTTGTCTTTATCGGGGGACATGTTTTCGCCGCCTAACAAATGTTATCGTACAGCGCGCCTGCATGTATCCGAAGTTTCTGGAAAAGTTATCGATGCTTCTATCCGCTGTCTGTTGTCGCCGAACCTTACGTTATCTGATTTCATCGCGTGACGCGAATGGTGTAGAACTTTCTGGAAGACACGCGGGTCCAAGCGATTCGTCTGGAACATTCGACGACTGCTGTACAAAAGCCGACGCGCTCGACCCGCTGATCAGATTTTGACGATCGCCGACTGTGCTCGCCATTGTCGCCATTCTTTAATGTTGAATTCCAATGGTAGATCGCGAGCGCTCGGCCAGATCACGAACGGAGCGCATCGCTCCGACTGAGATCGCTCTCATCTGCTCACACCATTTCTGCGAAGGGAATGCGTGCGCTCCCGCGGGGGCACTTAGTACAGGAAAATCAAGTGAGAGGGCGCTAGGATAGAGAGAGGAAGAAGCGCTTGGAAGCACAACCCACCACCCCATTTCACTGCCCGTGTCAGAAGAATCATCACTCGACTTGGAAATCGTACTGTCTGAGTCGGAGCTGTCTAGGAGCGCGAAGCGGTGTCCACGTTTCCCATGTCGTCCATAGCTGCCCGCGACCGGAAACAGTCGACCGTGACAGGAAGCAGAGGCGGGTGAAGGAAATACGTCACGAGGACTTCCGGTCAAATCTGCCGATTTTGGCAGAGCAAATATTTTTGCTCCACGGAGCAATCCGGGATCATCGGCTGGTCCCAATCTGCCATTGGAACACACAGCTCACGCTCCCATTCTGCGATTGGAATAGGATTGCTCCATACAGAGCAGAAAAACTTGATCTGGATCTGCCATTGGAATTCAAAATAAGTGTAGCCTGTTTTTCTGGGCACAGGTTCGCCCAATAAAAGTTAGTTTCGTCTTTCACAGTATTGCTACTGCGTTCTTCACACGTCACTCCACGTGACAATATATACGGTTTATTTGCACACACTACCTCGCGTCTTTCACTCCGGCGTGTTGCCTTTCTCGCACTGCTGTTGGTGTTAAGAGGACAAGCATGCCTGCTATTTCTGAGACTCGTCACTTCTGTCACAGACTACGAACTTTACCACTGCGCACTCCGGAAAATCCAAGAAAACCATACACCGTATAATAGAAGCGAATCGCAGGCGTTCTTTCGCAATTCAGCTATCAAAGTTACTAGAATTTCTCGGAATCGTTGTCACGAAAGAGTGCGAGTAGCATAAGTGAATGAAGATAATCGTCGCGACATCAGGTTTCTTTAAAGTAATTGAGGCTGCTCGTTGCCGCGGAGGATTGATCAGGTAGATCATCGCATTGACGACGTATACTGGTGTAACATACTGCGCCGAGAAAACAGATACATTCATTCTACAGCTCTGTCTGCACGCGTTGTCGGAGGTACATTCCACATGCAGGCCTCAACAGATTTCAATGCCACCAATACACTAATGGGAACTTTGTGGAGTTGGGAGCGGTGGCTACATAATACTCGGCTCGTTGCTTGCTTCCGGCTAAGTTTAGCGCTACCCTTGAACCGTGTCACACGTGTTCTCGACAGCCGAGACACAGTGAGAAAAAGTTGTTTGAAGCAGAGTTTAAGGAACCGAAAGGTGCTGTTCACTGAAAATTTGGGCTTCAAGTTGAGCAGCTCCACATGCAGGGTCCTTCCCAAATATGGTCACTTGACATGTCTAAGGGTAGTAAAAACACCGCTTTTTAGCCACTTGAACTGCCGGCATGATGGGAGAGAAAGCAGAGATAACAGAGAGACACAGGGAGGGATGAATTCATGACCAACGTTTTGATTATGCGACATGCCAGCAAAGAGTAGTAGATGGGGCCATGAGAGGCAAGCGGGAGCGGCAATGAGAGAGAGAGGAAGTGGGGAAAGTGGGGTGGTAGGCTGAGCCTCGTAAAGGAATACCACGGGGGACCTCGAGCATCCCCCGCGCCCCTGCCCAGGTTCCGGAGTCACTGCCTACGTGCATGTTTTTTTTATTATCTAATTGGCTTACACGAGGCGAGTAGCGCACGGAAATGGAGCCACAGGTGACGCGCATCCGCGCGCGCTTCACCGCGCGTGCCAAAGGGCTGGCCGACCAGCGGACCAGCGATGGCGGAAACGTTCGTCTTCGCGCCTGAGAAAAGTTTCTGCTTAATTTCATTATGGCTAGCCTTTTCTATTTATATTATCAATGTTAGCGCGAGTATATTGTTGTTTCAGTTGAGAAATGCACGCCGTTTGTATCTACACATGCTTATGGCAAGCAAAGCTACATCAAAGATCAACGTCACGAGCGATAGCGTCTCCTTGCCCACGACTGCACTTGACATCTGCGCACGACCTCGCACGGCATTGCTGTCGAGCTTTTGCTCAGCCGGCTTCGGCGTTCTCTTCCCGCAATGTACCACATGAGAAATAAAATTTTGCTGCTGCTGCTCTTTCAAAGGCGGTGAGAGCGCAGAAAGCGTCTGCAGCGACGTTGGTGAGTCCGGCCCGTCTTTCGACGACGTGAAGAAGGACTTTGCGGCTGTGAGTAACTTCTTTCCTTTCGATGATATACAGTTGTAGAACCACGAGCCAGTGTTTGGACATGCGTCTTTGCGAGGACAGCAATTACTTATCAGCGTTTTTAAGTGCGCGCATACAGGAGACATAAGTGAAAGGGGTAAAATAGTAAGATCGAGCTCACAGCGCGCAAACGCCACAATTCACAGAACAGCACCGCGTCGTCGGTACAAGGTCCGTCCAGTTTGACAGCACAGATCGAAACGATAACGTGACGTACGCGAACAGAGGGAACGATAAGAGCAGGGTGTACTTCGGAAAACGCGAAAGTATTTGCGAATATCGGGCTGATTAGCCGCCGGAGGCACGAAGATCGTATATTGGATACATGGTCACGATATTTCATGTTTCAAAAGCCGTCTGTCTAACTCGTGTAAGCAGTACAACATACCGTCACTAATTTTTCAGCTTCAGAGGGGAACAGGCACTTGATTCTATTCAACAGACAATCTGTTAATGAAAGAAGTATTTTCCAAATCTTTATGTACTAGAACAGAGGTGTAACCACTGCTGGAATACTAATTTGGAGCTCCCATCATTATTAACAATAGCCCATACTGTTCATACAGAGCTTCTGTAGCATCCTCTTTTGCACAAAACTTGTAAGAATTTTTTGTAATAAATTTTCTGCTATATTCGATATTTTATTCGATATTCAGCTTATTTTTTCATTTGATTCGATATTTGATTCTACATTTACTACTCAGTATTAGCACACCACTACAAAAATAAGTTAAGCACTGCTAGCCATATTTGTGCCATTAGTATAACACATGGATTCGAGAACACCTTTCTATGCGTGTTGGTTGTCATATATGAGTTCCTATATTTTCTGTCTCTGAAAAGTGTGACTGCAGAAAATGAAGTGTAATGAAATTCATTGTGACCTGGCAGGTTAAAATGCTGTGCGACTGCTTTCGGAAGTTTCTTGGCAGTGGCCGCACGGTTTTTGTTTAATATAACGTTGGATAGCTCTCCTGTTTTGCCGACACGGTGTGTATTAAAGCATATAAACAAGTCAGGGGGTAAGGTTAATCATGGATAGGGGCCATGGGTGAGTGTGTCAGTGAAAAGCGTACAGCTCCTGATATCTGCGCGTATTTTTGGGCAAAGCACGGGCCTTCTGGCAAATAATAATGAACCATTTTTTTTTACAGATGCAAAGGATGTGTCAGGATGACCACGGGTTTTTCTACAAGTTCTTTCGCATGATGGCGCAGTTCTTTAACAAGCTATTGAACTTTGTCGCAGAGGACCTCACACGGCAGCACCACATTCGAGAAACCCCTGGAGCTTGGAGAACGACTTGGTTATAGCGTTGAGGTTTGTAAAGGATAGTTGCCCCTACAGTAATAATGTGCGATTGGAGGAATACAAGAAAACACCAGTTCTTTGTCGTTTAATGTATCATTTATTTTATTTCATTTATTTAAATAATACTGCCCGCCGCGTTTTGGCAGCTAAAGCAGGGAGGGATCACAAAACATTGAAGCCAAAGAAGAGAAATAACGAAGCAACTGAGAATAAGGATGCACAAAAAATACTAATACATAAGCTAGTTCATTATACGCAACTAAATCTTAATTAACTCACAAAAAATACACAAAACACTATTAACACAATAAAATAAAGAATGGGTCACAGAACACTGATACCAAACAAGAGAAATAATAACGAAGCTACTGACAATGCGCGTAAAAAATACATGGAATAGTATCATATGATCACAGAAACTGAAAGTTTGCACTTAGTGCATCACCAGTGTACCAGTTATGGCTAACTTATACGAAAAACTTTGCCATCGAGAGGCATCGCAGTAAAGCTATCTCAGCACTTTTGACCTTGCGCAACTTGTAAAACATGCACTGAAGAATGCTTGCACATGTAGTATTAAACAAAGGTGGAAGCTAACCTACACAAATGAATTTTGATCGTATGTCATCCTAGTGCCCCCACAGTCATGAAAATAATTGCCAAGAAAAGCCATGTCATCATAATTATTGTGCAAACAATAATTGAGACATGGGTACAAATTTTTTTCCAACTTGCATTCCAACTACTTGCAATCCGTGCAAGACATAAAAGACGTTGCCTTTGCTTACTGTGTGGGGACTGACACTGCTAGACTCTGCAATGGTGTGAAAGTTGTATTGTGATCGTCGTGTTAAAAAAATTACATTCTGGGGTTTTACGTGTTGAAACCAAGATATGATTATCAGGCACGCCATAGTGGGGGACTCCGGAAATTTGGACCACTTGGGGTTCTTTAACGTGCACCTAAATCTAAGTACCCACTGGTGTTTTCGCATTTCGCCCCTATCAAAATGTGGCCGCCGTGGCCGGGATTTGAACCCGCGACATCGTGATTAGCAGCACAACACTGCAAAGTATTTAGCTGCTTCGCAGCACGACAGCAGCAGAAGTTAGTTACATTTTTTAAGCTTAAGAATTTTTAAAGCTCACATGCTGTTCACGGCTCCTGTCAGGCAGCACTGCTTCCTGCCAGAGAAGCAAGGTCATATGTCCAAATCCCTTATTTACAGCTTGCCTTGAATGTCAGAGATTGCGTACAAAGACTTTGGCCAAACATCCAATGCAGAACATGCAAAACCAACTCTGGAAGTGAGCGATGCAACAGCAAAAAAAGAACAAGAAATTTGGCTTGTGGACGCTAGTTGTCCGACAGGAAGAGGTTCTATATGTTGGCACTGAACCTCGCCTCCTTGCTTGGTGGTGGCAAGACTTTTCACTTTCTGCTATCTCTTCTAATAACAAAACAATTTTTAAAATGCTTGCGGCCCTAGAACGCCCCAAGACAACGCTTTACAACTTGCAGCATGTAACCAAAATTTCCGATGGGAACTGGTTCAAGGTCCATTCCATTTATTTTTCTTACAGACATGTACAGGCACCCGTAGATGCATGCACGAACTCTACATGCACAGGTGGTGAACTCAATAAGGTTCATTGCTGCAAGGCACCTTCAATGAGTAAGGACAGTTGACAGCGATGAACACCTGTCTTGCAAAAACAAACTTTTAGTTGCAAGTCAGTGCTTCTTTCTCTCTCATAGGTGTGTTGCTAAAACATGTTAACACATCTTTACAGCAGCAATGGCCAAGAAACCAGGCACACATATATCAACTTTATGAAATTCTTAAATATTTACGCACAAAAATACAAGTACAACAGTATGCAAAATGAACAAAAAAGAAAAACTGAGGGGCTTTGATATGACGCCAGCAGACAACAAAACGTAGTAAAACACAGAGCAAAATAAGTGGAGTGTTATTTCTAATGTGGAGGTCACAAGGAGAAGGGAAATGAAAGTAGACAAAATTTAACTTGCCACTGGAAGGAGCTATGCCCCAAAACAATTAAGCTGCAGTGGAGGCTTTTCCACCATCAATTTCCTTACGTGTACTAGATTAGGCTCTGAAAGTGTACTTCCACAAGTAGCACTGGCTAACACTACCAGGCCGAGGTCTCGTACGTTCACATATATGCACAAAACACTTTGCCGAGGGATAGCGTTTGCTGCAGGTCTATTGGCAAAGCGACGCAAGCATAATTCAAAGGTTGTGAGTTCGTCTCCCATCAATGGTAAGTCATCTTATCATCAACTTTCATTTTCCTCCTTATTTCTCTATTTCCATGTAAAGTACTTAAATTCCTCAATGATTTTCTTTGGTTCATTGTCTCTTGGCTTTATCATACCGAAGGTATACCTTAAGAAACAATAATCTTTGAATTACTTTATTACTTCCATCAATTTAATTTTCATACCAAGATGCTTATCCTCACTGAACTCTCTCATGTGTTTGAGCAGAGAAACAGCAAAAGTTCCGAGGTCGTCCTATGGTTTGCATCTTTTGATTGCACTTGATACATTGCCTAAATCCTCCAATATTAACTGACTCTCATCTTCCTTTTTTTCATTTTCCTTTCTCTTGACGTCACTTCAGAAGCAATGCTTCCCAGAGTGTCCAGCTTGTGACTGCCTGTTGAAGCCAGCGATGCTTGTGACTGTGTTCTGCTGTGTTGTGCCTCGTAAGCTTCAGGAACCACCACTTCTTTAAGCAGCGGTGATTCAAGAGATTCGAAAATGTCCTGAGACTCCACAGACTCGTGCGACGCCGAAGACCGAGTCGATGTTGGCACTCGTGACCCTTCCCCTGACAGTGACGGCATTTCACCATCATCATCATCATCAGCCTGGCTACGCCTACTGCATGGCAAATGTCTCTCCCATATTTCTCCAACTCCCCCGGTCATGTGCTAATTGTGGCCATGTTGTCCCGGCAAACTTCTTAATCTCATCCGCCCACCTAACTTTCTGCAGCCCCCTGCTGCGCTTCTCTTCTCTTGTAATCCAGTCAATAACCCTTAATGACCACCGGTTATCTTCTTTCCTCGTTACATGCCCTGCCCATGCCCATTTCTGTTTCTAGACTTCAACTAGGATGTCAATTATTCGCGTTTGTTCCTTCACCCAATCTGCTGTCTTCTTATCCCCCTTGACGTTACACCCATAATTCTTCTTTCCATAGCTCGCTGTGTCGTCGTCAATTTAAGTAGTACCCCTTTCGTAAGCCCCCACGTTTCTGCCCCGTAGGTGAGTACTGATAAGACGCAGCTGTTTTACCCTTTTATCTTGAGTGATAATGGCAACTTGCTGTTCATGGTCTGAGAATGCCTGCCACACGCACCCCAGATCATTCTTATTCGACTGATTATACAGTCTCATGATGTGGATCCGCGATCACTATCTGCCCTAAGTAATCCCTAAGTATTCCCTTACCACTTCCTGTGCCTCACTACCTATCGTAAACTGCTGTTCTCTTTCGAGACCTGTTAAACATTAATTTAGTTTCCTGCAGATTAATTTTTAGACCCACCCTTCTGCTTTACCTGCACAGGTCAGTGAGCATGCATTTGGTCCCCTGAGTTACTAAGCAAAGCAATATCATCAGCGAATCGCAAGTTACTAAGTTATTTTCCATTAACTCTTATCCCGAATTCTTCTCAATCAAGTTCTCTCAATACCTCCTGTAAACACGCTGTGAATAGCATTGGAGCGATCGTATCTCCATGCCTGATGCCCTTCTTTATTGGGATTTTGTTGCCTTCTTTATGGAGGACTACGGTGGCTGTGCAGCGGCTATAGATATCTTTCAGTATTTTACATACGCCTCTTCTACACCCTGATTTCGTAATGCCTGCATGACTGCTGAGGTTTCGCCTTAATCAAAGGCTTTCTCTAAATCAATGAAAGCTATTTATGAGGGCTGGTTAAATTCCGCACATTTCTCTATCACCTGATTGATAGTGTAAATGTGGTCTATTGTTGAGTAGCCTTTACGAAATCCTGCCTGATCATTGGGTTGACAGAAGTGTAAGGCCTTCCTGATTCTATTTGCGATTACCATAGTAACTACTTTGTAGGCAACGGACAGTAAGCTTATCGGTCTCTTACTTTTCTAGTCTTTGGCATCCCCTTTCTTATGGATTAGGATTATGTTAGCGTTCTTCCAAGATTCCGGTACGCTCGAGGTCATGAGGCATTGTGTATACAGGGTGGCCAGTTTTTCTAGAACAATCTTCCCACCATCCTCAACAAATCTGCTGTAACCTGATTATCTTCAGCTGCCTTCCCCCTTTGCATAGCTCCTAAGGCTTTCTTTACTTCTTCCGGCGTTACTTGCGGCATCTCAAATTTCTCTGGACTATTCCCTCTTCCAATATCGTCGTGGGTGCCACTGGTACTGTATAAATCTCTATAGAACTCCTCAGCCACTTGAACTATCTCATCCATATTAGTAATGATATTGCCAGCTTTGTCTCTTAACGCATACATCTGATTTCTTGCCTATACCTAGTTTTTATTCACTGCTTTCAGGCTGCCTCCGTTCCTGAGAGCATGCTCAATTCTATCGATATATTACTTCCTTATGTCAGCTATCTTACGCTTCTTGATTAATTTGGAAGGTTCTGCCAGTTCTATTCTAGCTGCAGGGTTAGAAACTTTCATACATTGGCCTTTCTTAAGCAGATCTTTCGTGTCCTGCGATAGCTTACCGATATCCTGTCTAACGAAGTTACCACCGATTTCTATTGCACAGTGCCTGATGATGCCCATAAAACTGTCATTCATCGCTTCAACACTAAGGTCATCTTCCTGAGTTAAAGCTGAATACCTGTTCTCCAGCTGGATCCGGAATTCCTCTGTTTTCCCGCTTACCGCTAACTATATAATTCCTGTATGTTACCAGATATATCCTTATTAATCAGGAATCCGACTCCTAGTTCTCGTCTCTCCGCTAAGAACTGGTAGAACAGGACGTTCCCACTTTTTAGCACTGTAAATGCTCCATTGATCCTCCTAACCTCACTGAGCCTCATTATATCCCATTTATTGTACCCTAATTCCTCCTATGGCAATGCTAGACCCGCTTCACTACATAACGTTCTAGCGTTAAACGTTTCCAGGTTCAGATTCTTATAGCGGCCTGTCCGGATCCAGAGATTCTTAGCGCCATCTGCTGCGTCACAGCTCTGACAGCCGGCGTGGTCAGGTGCGAAGCAACCGACGGCACCTCAAGCGTTGCCAGATCAGGAAACTGGCACATCTTTGTTAAGATGTCAGCAGCGCTTCCCTCCTCACTTGATGGGGGCACTGCTGGAAGGTTGGTGGACGCCCTGCGTGTGAGCTTAATAAGGTTTGCACATATTGTCAATGTGCAAATAGTGGGCCGGTATCAGTGCAAAAATATGTAATGGCTCAAGTCCATCCACATTTGTTTTCAGGCGTCATTTTAGTATAAAACAATGCCCAAGCTCTGAGCCAGCTTTGTAGTGAAAGAATAAACATTTTATCGGGTGAATGCAGCTTAGGAGAGGCGTCCTCATTACAGAATGCCTTGAGCTCGGGCCACGTCCTGGGCCCTAGCAATCAGACGTTGCAGATCCTCGAGGTCGGAGCTGGCCAAGGCTCTCTCCCGAAGCTCGTTGGTGTGGTAAGTGTTCGGGGACAAAAGTGTCTTGCATACACAACCGGAAAGAACATTTTTTGCAAGCGATGAAGTGTAGCTTTTGTATTCTTCTTCTTTTCTTGCTTCTGATGCATTTAAGCAGTCCTTATGAGATGTGCATGCCTAAAGTCTAATGATATGTTTTACTCGAAGCAGTGCATGATATGTGGAATTTTTCAGTTTCTAAATAATGAGCAGCAAGCATTCCACTACATCTAATTAGTAGAACCACTTAATAAATTTTATGTTGAAATACCTGCGCATGTACTTTCTAAACATAGAGAAGTAGTATTGCTATGTCTTGCTTTAACATAAGGCTCTTTCCTGTTACAGTTTTTGTACTTGAAATGTTGTTGGCTTGTAACTTTGTTTTGCTTTCATTTGTTTTTAAAATTATCTAATTCTAAACTGTTTTTCTTAATTGAATGTATGTCTAAACACAGTGTGAAGCTGTGTACGTAGCAGTCAGTGTATTTGCGGTTTGTATCTAGGAAGTTATGTATAATCATATTTGTCACCTTGCCATCTGCCTTGTAAAGGGTGTTTTGGCCCAGTGAAGTTGATTTTCGCGAGCAAACCCTTCCAGAAGATTTCTTAAAGCTAAAATTTATTGGCCTCTTCTTTCAACTTTCCCACCGCTGCTGCTGCTGTCTTGCCAAATAGCTCTAGCTGAATGCCTCATACTGATATTAATGTAGTCGTTGAACCATTATCATCCCAGCAGACTACTAGCTACTGCCTTGCACGAGTGACCAGTGCCGCACATAGTGCAAATACCGGATATAATAACTGGATCGTGGTTTCTGCAAGCAAAATTCCAGTAATCATTTTATGCAAATTTCGCTAAACAGAAACAGCGTTCTCCACAAATATTGTGAAAGCTTCGCTTAAACCAGTAACCCCAGCGCTTGGGATCCGCAGAATAACCGCAAGTAGATAATTAGGTAAGGAGAGTGCTGAGCCGACACAAATAGCATTATCAATTACACAGCTGATAATGTCGTCTGTACTATGGTGCATTTATTCCTACAGCTTGAGGGCACTGAATGAATGCTTGAGCAAGCTAGGTAAAATTTGAGGGTCTGTGATGGAGCACGGATTTTCACACTGCTGGCAAGCAACAAAATGCAAAATTAAAGCTGTTCATTGCCGTGCCCAAGCCACATCTGAATATAGCAACATTCAATACTCGGCTAAATACTGCCCGTTGACTTGCACGCTGCCTTCTAGCATGAATGGATAGAATGAAAGTGCTCAGTGGCTATGGTGCTAGGCTGCTGAGCACAAGGTCACGGGATCGAATCCCGGCCACGGCGGCCGCATTTCGACGGGGGCGAAATGCGAAAACGCCCTTTACTTAGATTTAGGTGCACGTTAAAGAACCCCAGTCCTCCACTACGGCGTGCCTCATAATCAGAAAGTGGTTTTGGCACGTAAAACCCCATAATTTAATTTGGATAGAATCAAAGGAAGCTACTTGCATCTTTTTTTGTGCGTGCATCATGCAAGCCCTTTTCTTTTTATTCATCCTGCTAGTTTGCATTTTATAGTCTCCTTACTTACGTCTTGTGCTTAATTATGTTAGGTTTCTATGTGCTATTTTACTTGTTATTTCGTACCTGTGTTTTGTAACTGCTTTCTCTGCTCCCCACTGTAAAGCGAAACATGCTTAGTGGATACCTAAATAAATAAATATACAAAGCTATCCTTGTACTGCGTATATGTCTCCTCACCGGATCACATTCAACTAAATATGCGATAATCGGAGCAGCGATGCCGCACAAATCTTTTATCTCCAATTAGACAAAGCTGAATATAATGCATGCGACGCGTCGATATACTCGTGTAAGCACAATTTTGAGTCGACGCCATAAATGCGGCGCATTGGCAGTTAAAATACGAACATACGGCATCGCCGGTCCACGTGGTAAAGGGAAAGCACTAGGATCCCCTGTTTCATTTTTAACACGACGGCTAAGATCGAAACTTCAAAATCACTTACAGTCTATACACTACATTGTGTAGCACAGGAACATCATCTGGCCGAAAAACAAGCAGATGACGTCGTCCTGAACGTCGCCTGCCACGGCGCGACTCTTTTCTTTCTGAAGCATCTTCAAAAGGCGCCGAAATTTATCCCCCAAGGACTTCCATCACTTATGCAGCGCTGTGATAACGTCATCTGCACAGATGAAACGCGTTTTCGACATCGGCGAGTCAGCTGATAAGAGAGGCAGCTGAAATCGGTTCCACACAGGCTTTCGATCGCTATCGAGCGCCATGAAATTTCGCGATCACGACCTTCGTTCTACGCAGATTGCGTAGCACAGGCAACCGTGATCACAAAATCCGATCCCGATCGCACTCGATCGCGATTTGAACTGCTCCAGTATGACGCCCGTATACAATTCCAAGCACTCACCTGTTACGGCAGCGTTGGGCACGACGATCCATGAGGGCCTGGTCGTGTGCTAGTTCTTGTGGCGCTTGTGTTTCGCCTGCCACCGAGGCGCAGGTCGAGCCTCAACGCAGCCGATCAACGCTTCGTTGTTGATCGCTCTCCATAGCCTTTGTGCTCTAGCGACACGCAACCAACAGCGACTCCCGGAGGATCCGCACGATTCTGAAACTTCTACCTTTCAGAGCCTCCGGTAGTCTAGAGCATAGAGTTTCTAAATAAATACCCTAGAGGGAAATGTGGCGCTAGCATCTATGGGGGCTCTCATGAGCGTTACCTCAACCTACATGGGAATGATAAGAAGAACAGGCTTCGGATTTTCAATCTTTAGACTTGGGGCATTTGTTTGCGGCGCAGTAGACGAAGCTATAATTAAATATTATCGCGTAAAATGTAATTTTATTTCCTCAATGTCTTATATAATGTGCAACGCCTTACATAAACATTGTATGACTTTGAGACTGAAGCAAGGTTTACTATGGTTTATCAACAGGGCACACCAGGGTTTGCATTTTTGTGTGATTCTGTTCCTAATTTAATGCCAAGGAATAATAAGTTATTTATTTTTACAACAGCAATACAAACCGTGCATTTACTTACATAAAATACTCATAAAGTATTTATGGAAATAAAAAAAATTGCCGACGATTACGTTACTTCCTAATGCGAAATTTGAGCGCAGCAAATAAGCTGTTTCACCTTTTCGATAGATTGAGGCAAAGAAATCGAGCAACACATGTATGCGCTATCACAGAATTTTTTTTTATATTTCCCGTACTCCTGGATCATCTCGACGGCGGCGACGGTAAGCTTCTGCTTCGGCGGCACGCACCTCTGGATTCTGACGGCGACGGCGCTGGGCCTCTGCTCTGGCAGCTCGTTTAGCAGCAGCAGCAGCAGCAGCAGACGGAGGACTTCCATCGGTCGTCTCGCTCATGGCTCAGAAAGAACTGGCAGATAATTTCGCAGTGGCGAACGGCAGCGGCAATTTCAGCTCGGGCGGTGCACATATACAGATCCGCCGCCACCGATCTGGCTCTCTGATTGCCACCGCACAGGGGTTGCATTGGAGGAGGAGCGAAGAAAGGAATTAAGTTCGAGCCGGCGCTTTGACAACCGGAGACTCGCAGGAAGAGGGGGGAGGGGGGCGGCGTGTACACCCAGCGGCAAACGATGGGGGCAGAAGCGCGCGCAGCAAGCGGACAACACGATAAAGGGAGGAGGGAAGAGATAGCAGCGACTGACTGATGCCGCTGACGCCGATAGTGAGTCAACCCCAGCTGCGGAGTTGGTTTCAGGGACAACGCCGCCGATGCCGACACAAACAATATGATACCCTCGCTTCCGCAGCGCTAAGAACCAGGTCTAGCCGTGGGAAGGTGGTCACGTATTCGTCGACGTGCCGGGGCCTACGTGAAATAACCGGCGCGTCGGCAACTGAAGAGCACCCTATCCGCCACACAAGAACAGGGGGGGGGGAGGGTCCCTTTCCTCCTCTTTCTGCATGGCGGCGACGGTGTTCTATGCAGTCACGTTATCTTGACTCTCTAGCGGCGTCAGCGGCATCCAGCGGTATCAGTCGGTCGCTGCTAGCGCTGGGGGGATGAAAGGGGGGCGGAGCTGGTTACGAGGCCGACGACAACGCCGACGACGACGCGAAACCCAGGAACGGATGCCAAAGAGCTGCGCTCTAAAATGTTGCATTGTGAGGAAGTGTTGCACTCTTGAGAGGAATGCTACAAGTGTCGTCTGCTACAACGCCTGCTCGCCGCAAACGCGAGTCGCAGACGGCAAGCGCTTGCGAACTCTCTCGCTCTTTCGAAAGGCTGCGTCGGTTGTCACGATTGCTGAACGTCTTCAAGTACATTTAAGCACATCTTCTGCAGTGCCAGCTAGAACGCCTGTGGCCTCCTACAAGTAAGCTTCATTATATTTTATATTGACGTACCGCTTCCGAAGCGTTATGGCGTGGCTTTGCACTTAACCATTTTGCGACACTAGACTACATCCAGGAAGCAGCAACCTTTCCTACCACAAGTAAGTTTGTGTTCTCGAAAGTCCTAAAGCACGCATGTCAATGAGCACCTAAACGAGCAATGCATAATGAAGCCCTCAATAACATTTGATTGTCAAGCCACCAGAAGTACAACTTTCTTTGTCTTTTATCAGTAGTGCCTCCTTTTTCCTATTCTGAAGTTCCATAAAGCACGTAACGCAACAGTGCCAACCTAACAAACTTAACAAAAGCAAGCTGCAAACGGTGAAAACACGTTCTTTTAACCTTTACGATTCCGTCGCTGTCTCTTCAGGGCTTCAACACCACACCGCGACACAAACATCGTCCCAGCGGCTGGCCCAGCGCTCTATCGCCTCTTCGAGCAACAGAACAAAGGCAGAGAGCTTTGCGTTGCACTGTCCCACTGCGAGTTATAGCAATTGCGCTTGGAGTGAAACCAAAACTGCTAAAAAATACTTGTAGACTAGTTCGCCAGTCAACAGAATGCCAATCCGTAGCCTGCACTTCCCGTCGTTCACGAGCACATCATAATTGGATTTCTCCGCTCTTTCTGCGCATGCGCAAGGAACAGTGGTCGCGAGAGGGAAATGTGGGGACTTTCGGTCGTGAGATTTGTCTTCGCCTAGGTACTACGGAGAAGAAACTTGTTAGCTCCGTTCGTCCCTAGCCCAGCTGGCAACGCAATCGACAGAATACGTGGCCGGCAAGGCGAAGAAACCGTGTCCGAGGTGAATTTGTTGCTATTTTGTTGAGACGGTAGCACATTAAATTTTATAGTCACAGGGGGATACGTTTGGAAGTGAGGTGTCTTCTCGGATGACTTTAGTGGCAAAGGATTACATTGTGCCGATGCATTGTTCATTAGTGTCGTTGTGCAAGGTCAGCATACACCACACTTAGGAGATTCGCGGGAACGGAAACAGTTTATGAATTCGACTGCCGTGCCGATGCGAGTTTGTTCTTGTTTTTTTTTTCGGCGGTTTCATATTAAATTCTGATAGTCGCATGGGGATACGTTTGGACTTGAGGCGTTTGGCGTGAGGTACACAGGCATATATAGCCACGACATATATGCGAGAGAAAAATAATCAAATATTGTAAATGCACTGATTGAAAAGTGAAAACTAGCGACCAGACTAAGCGTGCTTTGTAATTCACGTGGATCTTTTTTTTTAAAGCAGCAGCCGCCCCGGGTGAACCAACCGACTTTCCGAGAAAAGGAATCAAGTCAACTATTGGACGATCATATTAACACTGTTAGGGAAACGATAGTTATGCACTCAGACTGATGCGGAGAGACCGGGAATCTCCATGGCTTTTCTGGCAATCTGCTTCAACGTGCCAGCAGACAAAATGAAGTAGAAACACATAGTGTAATCGAAAGCTGTTTGCTATTCAGATTGTATTCGACTTCAGAATTCGCTAATAATAATGATCGTATAGCCGCTTGAGTTCGAATGTAACGCATACAAGCACTTTTGAAGTCTCGAAGGTGAGGCGCCGACGCAAGTGAGGACTCTTATTCCGAATGATTGTGGCTCTTTAGAGGCGCACCAGTTCCTGAGAGGGTACTAATCCGTTCTGCTTAACAAGATCCAAGCTATCATTCAACATAAACACCCCGTTTTGGGGCAGGCTGTAAATCTGCTAACATGATTCAGGCAAGGAAAACATTTTTCTATAGTCTCATCATATCTGCAACCCATTCAAACAGCGTGCCGAATGTGGTAACACATTTATCTTCTTGGTCGAACTCAGCACATCTACAAGTATCTCTACGTGTATATCAGATATGCTGTTCCTCTAACTCGTTCATCATTGCACTTATGATAGCGCACAGGATAACTAAAAGCAGCCGTTTATACTACAAAAGCTGCTTAGTTGAGTGGACGTACAGTTGGGAATGGCATTCCGTTTAGGCATGATATATAAAAAATAAGCGTAAAATGTTCTTCTCGGAAATCTGGCTTTTGAATAATTTACTTTGTTTACACCCCTAGAAAATGCCGAAGTACGCAGCGACCTTGTTTTGTTTTAATTAAATAAGTTCTGACGTTTTACGTCTGTCGATATGATTAGGAGACACCCTTTTCAGTTGTCACCACCTGCGGTTCTTTAACGTGCACCTAAACTGAAGTACATGAGTGTTTTTCCATTTCGTTTTTTTTAAAGCATGGACTGGACAAAAAATTTCACACGACTAACGGGCCAAAGATTAGCGTCTATAACGGCTACCTAAACCTGTTTTCGGCACCCGAGGTTCGACCGCAATAAAAAAGCGCGTACCAATTAATCTGCATTATGTTAGGCGAGGAAGACAGGAAAATGAATGGAATGTTTTGCGGGCAGTTTCTTTTTTTTTTCCGTAAGTAGGCTTCAAGGAAATCGGAGCACAGGGCGCCGGATGGGGCACATATGTTTTATTTGTTTGAAGCGGCAAGCAGGAAGGATACATGTGGCTTTTTTTTTCATCTGCGTTCCGCATAAGCTACCGATAGAAAGCTATATGCGCAAAACTACCCACGACAGATACTTGCTGCTTGAAGTAAAAGAAAAGTATTTGTTATCTAAAGGGAACCATGCAATAACATTTGAAAGGGGGCTTATTGAAGCTCGTTCGAGGGATCGCAAGTAGCTCTTAATGGCCAGTCCTAGCTAGCTCTTCAGCAGCTGGAGCTCGGGTCTCGCGACGCATCGGTGGAAGTGCGCACAGTGCTACATGCCTATTCCCCTCTACAATTGCCCACGCGGCGAACAGAAGCCATTGGCAATCGAAGGTGATCACACGAGGGGGTCGTGGTGAGACTTCAGGTGGCTAACGTGAACCGTCTCACGGCCACGCTTGTCCGAAGATTGCGTTGCCGGTTCTACCAAACAGTTCATAGGCGATGTACACTCCATGATCCGGTACGGACCCTGATATTGCGGAGCAAGCTTTCGGCAAAGGCCTGGAGATCGGAAGGGCAGCCGAAGCCAGACGTGAGAGTCCACGGCGAAGGACTGTGTGGGCTGATCGTTGTCGTGGTGGTCTTTTTGGATGCCTTGGGTACCCGACCTGAATGAGCGAGCCTGTTGACGGCACTCTTCAGCATGGCGAGCAACTTCGGAAAGAGGGGTGAATTCAGAGGCATACCGATGATATGGTAGTATGGTGTCGAGGGTAAAGGATGGACTAGGGTGGTTGCTTGGGCTAGTTCGTAATTCATGATAAAAACGACGCACAGCGCGAAGGCCAAGGAATGCGAGACACGACATACACTGTTCAGTGTATGTCGTCCCTCGCAGTTCTTATTCGTCGCGCTGTGCGTCGTTTTTTATCATAGTCGAGGATGGTTCACGTCGATAAATAGGAAAGAATGCTGAGAAGCCTATGGTAGCCTGAGTGGGGGTATTATACGCGTGCGTCACAAAAGGGAGGACGTCGTCCCGATTGGAATAATCAGACGCCACATACATTGTGAGCACGTCACCAAGAGTGCGGTTGAATTGTTCCGTTAGACCGCTAGTCTCTGGGTGATACGCCGTTGTGGTGCGGTGAATAGTGCGGTACGCGGCGAGTAGTTCATTAATAACTTCGGACTAGGAGACACGGCATCGATCACTGAGCAGTTCTCGCGGTGCTCCGTGCCCTAAGATGAAATGCGGTAAGATCAATGTGGCAACGTCGCGAGCAGCAGCGAAAGCAAGTGCGGCAGTTTGGGCGTATCTTCTTAGATGGTCTGCTGCGACAATTATCCCAACATGTCCGTTAGCAGTGCATAGAAAAGGCCCACAGAGGTCAATGCCAAACCGGTGAAAAGGACGTGCAGGACATGGTAAAATTTACAGAGGGTCTGTCGTATGGCAAGATGTCTTGCGTCGCTGACAGGCCGCACATGACCGAATGTATATTCGGACAGAAGAATACATGCCACGCAAGTAGTAGCGCTGGCGGAGCCGCTCGTCGGTTTTCAGGATGCCAGCATGAGCTTGTTGTGGTTCGGCGTGCAAATACGCGCATATGTTCAAACGCAAATGGCGAGGGATGACTAGCAGCAGTTTGCGACCGTATGGCTGTTAATTTCGGCGGTACAAGATGGCGTCCCGTTGCACGAAATGGGTGGCTTGGCGACGAAGGGTTCGAGGGCACGCAGCCGTTGAAGAACTGGTGAGAATGTCAATGAGAGACACAATGCACGGATCTTTTCTCTGTTCAGACGGCATGTCAGTAACAGCAAGCGTAGCAACCGGGAACTCCATTGATTTGGGTGGCGTTTCGTCGGATCGCATGGTCAGAATACGTCAGAATGTGGACGCCCGGAGCGATAGATGACGCGAATGTCGAACTCTTGGAGCCGAAGAGCTTTATGTCCAAAACGCCCCGACGAGTATTTCAGTGATGCAAGCCAGCACAGCGCGTGGTGGTGTGTCACAACATCAAATGAATCGCCATAGAAGCAAAGGCGAAATTTGCTTAAGGCCCAAACTATAAGCAAACATGCTTTTTCTGTGACAGAATCATTGGTTTCTGCCTTCGTGAGGGCACGACTCGCATATGCAACCACATATTCCGGAAAGCCAGGCTCGCGTTGGCCAAGGACGGCTCCAAGACCAACGCCGCTGGCGTCGGTAAGAACTTCGGTCGGTGCACTCGGGTCGTAGTGATGCAGAACAGGCGGTGAGGTAACCAGACGACGCAAAGCGGTGAAGGCTTGTTTACATGCCGGAGTCCAATCGCGAAGGGCACCAGGGCCACCCGATAGCTTCGTCAGGGGCGCGATGATGCAGGCCAAATCGCGCAGAAAGCAACGAAAATAAGAGCAATGAGCGACAACACTTCGGATCTCTTTCACTGTAGTCGGCCGCGGAAATCCTGCGACAGCAAGAAGCTTGTCAGAGTCGGGAAGGACGCCGTCTTTGGAAACGACGTGGCCAAGTATGGTCAGCTGGGAGCTCCAAAGCGTTACTTTTTCAAGTTGAAGGCCGTGGCAAGGCACGTAAGTACTTCCGGTAGACGAGAGAGTTGAGTGGTGAAATCAGGGGATGAAACTAACATGTCTAAATAACACCAATGCGTCTTCTTTTAGATGCCTTGCAGAATATTGTCAGATATCCGATATCTTCCATGAGCAGTTGGCGCCAAGCTAAGGTGCGTTGTTTCCGTAGCTTGCAAAAACTTTGGCACAAATTGATACATTCGACCATGGTACGTGGATCCTTCGCTAACAACGTTTGAAAGGCGTCCTCATCAATGTCTTTCATAATGTGTTTGATCTTGTCCTGTTCTGCCATTGACCAATTCACGCGCTTACACAGGTAAATGACATCTTCGATGTAACTTGGGAAAGTTTCACCGTGATGTCGCGCACGCCCAAGTAAGCGTTGTTAAGCGCGAAGCTTGCGCACAGCAGAACGCCCGAACACTTCTGCGAAACTTGTCTTGAATCGGCTACATGTTGTGAAACGTGTTCGTGTTTCCGGAACCAGAGCTTCGCGGCGCCGGTTAAGTAAAACAGGACGTTGTGCAACTTGGTGGCGTCGTCCCACTTGTTGTGCTCGCTCACCCGTTCGTACAATAACAACAAATCATCCACATCATGATCATCAGTGCCGCTAAAGATGGCAGGATCACGCTGGCGCCACACACCAGGAACGATGACCGCTGGAGACTGGGGTGAACCTTCCTGGTTGGTTTCGTCAGGCATGGTCGCGGCAGTGGGTAGCGTTCGGCTTCGAAGTTCCAGCTTTTGATGTTACCCAGCACTTCCACCAAGTGAATATTGAAGCTCCTTCGAGAGATCGCAAGTAGCTCCAGTCCTAGCTCTTAGCTTCAGCTGGTCGGGTCTCGCGCCGCAGCAGTGGCAGTGCGCACAGCGTTACATGCGCATTCCCCACTGCACATTGTAGAATGAAAGCCGACACTGCGGCCGCAATGCACGTGGAATCACTGATGGGCGTTACAAAATATTTAATGAAATAAAAGAGAGAAAAAAAGGCACCTATTCCTAGGGTACAAATACATGCCACATGCCATTATGAACACCGTTTGAGGGGTCTGAACGAATACACCAGCAGTCGAAGTAGTACGAATGACACTTCCGAGAAGTATCGCCAGCAGTTTCCCCCGGCGCGACATTGATGCGGCCCAATCTACTTCGATCCCAGCGCTGCCACCATATTTCTCGTCGTCGCGCGCCTCGCTGCAAAGCATGCGCCGCTCCATGCGCTCGTTCCGCTCAACCATATTCTAGTACACTCGTAACATAGCGTGCGCTGTGTTCTCGCCGGTAAGTTTACGTTGAATCAAGAGACATCGTGAAGGTCATTGCACTCGCTGCTGCTGTCGTGATTCGTAAGGCCAGCGCTTTGAAAGTGAGCGTCCGAGATCATCGAAGGCGACGTGTTCGTGTCTGCGTTTGCGCGCTGACACCAAGCTGGTTTATTTAGTTAGGAAGGAAATGTTTACAAGGGGACAACCGGCCACTAGCCTTTGCTTGAATGCGATCGGCGGACAGTCGAGGTGCACCGAGGGTCGACAGCTTCGTATGCGCGACCATGCGCTCGCGCTTCACGCGCGTTCACGAAGTGAAACGTCACTATCTTTTTTTTTTGTTTTGATCTCTTGTTTTCGCCTCCGTCCACCAGCGATGTCTGCAGCAGGCCTCCAGTAGAGTGGCTTGCCGTGCGCCCCCGGGCGAGACGCATCGAGTCACCCTGGCCTCCGGGATCGGTACGGAATATTCGTCTTAGCCGCAGAGGACGTCTGAGCTGATTCATCTGAAGCGGATTTTTTTTACACACAGGCCTGGAGAGGAACGAGAGTGTGGACGCTTTTGCTCGAGGGCGCACGAACCGAGCAGAGCCTCGACAGCACTGATTCCAGCAGGGGGCAAGCGAGGAGGACAACGACCTATCCCGAATGGCCCCTCGCGAGGTTCTTGCTCACCAGCGCGGCACGCGACAAAAATACAGCACCCCTACCAAATAATTAGAAGGGGAGGACGCCATAGACCGCCACAGAATTCAAACGGGGTCTTTCCAAACCTATAAAGATTAAACAGAATTTTTCGAACGCTGTATGGGCACACCTGTCCGGGGTGTGGCGGATCGCCATGGCTATATCACAAATCACTATATCACCAAATTTAAATACCTTTTTAAGTAAATTTCAATTATCGAACACCTTGGAGCAACGGGAGGCAAAACTCGCCATCGCTGACCCGGAGGTGCAGCTTGCGCTTTTGGATCACGTCAGGCAGCCGGCAGCAGCCAGTAGAGCCCTGGGCTTGGGACCCCACCCATCGAGCTCATAACCTTTCATCCCAACCCCTTTCAATAAAGTTATTCCTTCCTTCCTTCCTTCCTTCCTTCCTTCCTTCCTTCCTTCCTTCCTTCCTTCCTTCCTTTTTTGCATTCAGTGTACGTAAAACCAAACGTTCCCATGTTGTTCGTTAGATGCGAGTATTCGGCTTAACCAACATTTTCCTATTGAGAGTTCACTGTACTTAGATAGCAGCCCCTGGGCTACTTTACAAGGGCACTTCTTTCAACCTCGCATTACAAATTGGCACCTATGTCAGCTTACATGAAAAGATCATGCAGCTCCACATCGCTTCTTGTTTGAGCACACCAACATGATATGTGCGTCCATTCCTTGAAGATAATAGAAAAAAAGGATGTGTTTGGTCCAGCTACGTCAGATACAAGCACCGGATGGTAACAGTGTAAGGATACACGCGATATGAGGCACTTTAGTACTTTGCTGTCGCATACGAGACCTTCGCTAAGACGCTGCTAGTTAGCTGTGCGATTTGCTAGCTAACTGGATTGGCGGATGGATTCAAAGATACGTACAATGAGGATCCCCTTTAAAACAAGCTGGTGGTTGATGCCACCAAGTTCGGTATTATATACCTTTTTTACAACAACTATAATAATAATAATAATAATAATAATAATTCTTTATTATTCTTTATTCATCAATTACCCCGCAGCGCCCAAAGGCGTTACAGCAGGGGGGTTACAACATGGAATAAAACACATCTTCATTCACACAATGCACTTGCTTTTCAGTCAGCCTATTCCACTGTTTAATTGTTCGAACAAAAAATGAGTTGGCATACATGTTCGTCTTGGCAGGGTACTCGAGGATTTTGCAACTATGATCAGTTCGTTGTGAATGTAATGAGGTTTCTGTAGGTAAATTTCCCTATTTATTCCTGTTTTATTATAGTAAATCGAATATAGAAATTTTTATCTCAGTTTATTGCGGCGGGCAGAAAGTGATTCCCATCCTAGCTCAGCCTTCATTGCAGTGCAGCTCTCCCTTTTCCATACCGCCCCAAGACGAACCTGGCAGCGCGGTTTTGTATTTTTTCTAGAGCGGAAATGAAGGTTACCTCGTGGGGGTCCCACCCAGCACAGCCATATTCTAAGAGTGGTCGAACACAAGTTGTGTATGCCATACGTTTTAAATTCGCATTTGAACATCGCAGGTTTCTCTGAATGAAATTCAAAGCTTTACCAGCTTTGGCTACGATACTATCTACCTGTGGTTTCCAAGAACATTCAGACGACAGTAGCACACCTAAGTACTTATACATACTGCCTTGCTTCAATAGTACACTGTTCAGATGATACCGTGACTGAATTGGTTTCTTCTTTTTAGTAAATGAGAGATGTGCACAGTTTGTTATGTTCAAAGTCATTTTCCATTTAGTACACCAATCATGAATGATTGGTAAGTCGTTCTGACGTTCAATTGTATTATTGTGATGGGCAATTTTTTTGTACACAACACAGTCGTCCGCAAACAAGCGTATAGAAGATGGAATTCCGGCAGAGATATCATTAATGTACACCAAAAATAATAGCAGACCCAGAACGGAGCCCTGTGGGACACCTGACGTAAAATTTGCATATTCGGAGCATTTTCCATTCAGTAATAAACATTGCCTTCTTTGGGAAAGGTAACATTCAATCCATTTAAAAACAGTTGCATCAATGTGTAGGGTATTAAGCTTAAACAATAAGAGTGAATGTGATACCGTGTCGAAGGCTTTCCGAAAATCCAGGAACACACCCTCTACCTGTCCTCCTGCATCTACGCTGGATATTATGTCATGATAAAACTCAACTAGTTGTGTTGTGCAAGATAGTCCCCTACGAAATCTATGCTGCTCGTTAATTAGTACCTTATGCTTACTTAGATGATTTAGTATTTGTTTATATAAGATATGTTCAAGTATTTTACACGGGATAGACGTAAGTGATATTGGCCTGTAGTTACCAACGTCTTTTTTGGACCCACCTTTATGTATCGGAACACCGTGTGTAATTTTCCAGTCATGGGGTAAAATACCTGTCGATAAAGATTTTCCAAAAATTAAATAAAGGTATATAGAAATTTGCCCCGCGCAACGTTTGAGTACACGTGGAGAAATTCCATCCGGACCACTAGATTTACTCTCATCAATATCTTTCAATAGTTTTTCAATTCCATTAACACTAAGCTGAACAGGAAGCATAGGCGAAATATTAGTTGTAGGTGGATGAATACGACAGGTGTGGTTGGGTAAGAATACCGAATGAAAAAAGTTGTTTAGGCAGGCAGCTTTATCTTCGTCTACCATAATTATCTTACCATTATAAGTTAACTTCTGTATTCCGAAGGAATCTGATCCACACTGTTTAATAATAATAATAATAATAATAATAATAATAATTTTTATTCACTTCAATTCATACATGGTTCCAGCCTGCATAAGCGTTGCCGCTTGTGTGCTGAGCTGGGCAGCCTGGTTAAATCAAGCACATGAAACAACAGCCAGTAAATCATAGTTGAAAAGAAGAGAAAAGAAAATCAACCAAATATGCAGCAACTGTTTGTTCGACATAAGTACAGTCAAACAAACAAGAACCAACTGAACAAATGATAGCAAATGTTCCACCTTGCACACTTTCATACACGAAATGAAAACGTTAAGAACATGGCAAACAGTAAATTACCTCATTCAGTATTACCGTTGAACCAAGGCCGAGAGAGAGAGAGAGAGAAATTTATTTACAGAAAGGCAGAGAGGTCGGCCTGAGCTATAACTTGCTCTGGCCTGCTACTCTACTCTGGGGAAAAGGGACGGGGAGGGAAAGGGCTGATGAATGATGATGGTATAAGGAAGAGATGCGTATATACAGATTCACAGAGTTGTGGTATCTCTAAAGGCGTGCGTCCAGCCCAGTGGCTTGGAGAAAAGCTACAGCGGCTCTTGTGACCAGGGCTGCGCTGGTTGCATTAGGCCAAGGACCTAAAAGAAACTCGTCCGATAGCGGTCTCTCATGGATGTTTGCTATGGAAGAGACAAGTTGCTGTCGTTCTTGCGCGTACGCGGGACACACGCAAAATATATGTTCAAGAGTTTCTGGCACCTCACAGCATTCACAGTTTGGGCTAGTATCACTGGCACCTATCATATTTCTATAACGGTTGGTGAATGCGACACCAAGGCGAATCCGGTGCACCATGCTCGTGTGGTTTCTATTGAACTTTTGAGGCATACGAAATCGCATTTCTTGGTCCCATTTGTGTAGTCGCTTGTGTCGTCGATCAGGTTGGGCCCAGTGTTCCAACGTAGAGTTGTGGTTTACGCGACGAAGTAGGGCGTTTGTGTCTGTTCGTGAGAACGGAATGCGTACTTCACAAGCATTATCTAAAGCAGTTTTTGCTTCAGCGTCTGCCTGTTCGTTCCCTATCACGCCACAGTGTGACGGTATCCACTGAAAGGTGACATTGTGGCCATTTCTAGTTGCGTGGTCGAGATACTCTGTAATTTCTATAGCCATAGAATGATACGGGCCCCGTCTGAGGACACAGTCAATCGTTTGCAGAGCTGGCTTGCAATCGCAGAATATCGTCCATGCGTGAGGACGCTCCTCGGAGAGAAATCGAAGTGCTTCCCGGATAGCAACAAGTTCTGCGGCAGTTGATGTTGAGCTATGGTCTAGTTTAAACCGGCGAGCGATGATCATATGTGGAATGACGAAGGCTGCAGTGGAGGCATATGGTGTAACAGAGCCATCGGTATACACATGTACAGTATCTCCGTACTCTGTAGAAATGTGCAACAAGGTGAGTTGCCTGAGGCCAATAGATGCAACGAAAGACTTTTTAGTAATTCCAGGGATCTGCAATGTAACGACAGGTTTAGGCAGAACCCACGGGGGTGTTCTCGGAATACAGGCGGGAGAGAATCTCGACGGCAAAACACTCTGATGCCGCGATATAGTCATTGAAAAGCTGGAACCTGGGTGTGTGGTAGGGAGCGATGACAGAGGATGGTGCCTGTGTCGGGTCAACACGCGGAGGTACATTCGAAGAGGCTCGCAGAGCAAGTACACCCGAATAGGACAAGCACGAGCTTCCGCTATTGTTCCATTGGTTGACGTGCATCGTGGGAGGCCCAAACATGTGCGCAATGCCTGAGCTTGAATGCTCTCGAGCGCGCGCACACAACTAAGTCCCATGCTTGAGAGCGCCGGCATGCTGTACCGTATATACCCTACGAATAGGGCTCGGTACAATTGGAGTAATGACGACTCCGAGGGGCCCCATCTTGTTGCTGCCACGACGCGAAGGACGTGAACAAAAGTCTTCAGCTTTGACTTCAGTGCGGCGACGTGTCTTGACCAAGATAATCCCCGGTCTATGACTAAGCCAAGGAATCTGTGGTGTGTAACCGTAGGTATCGCTACGCCGTCAACAATGATCGGATACCTGGTCATTCGTTTTCGCGTGAACGTAATCACAGAACATTTTTCAGTTGAGAGTCGGAGGCCTTGACGCCGAAGATACTTAGCTGTGATTGTCACTGCACGTTGAAGCCTAGCACGCATTTGGGGACGGGTGGCTCCAGATGCCCATATGCATATGTCGTCGGCATATGTGCTAATCTTTACCGTGCTAGGAAGTTCGGATGCAAGGCCAATCAATGCAACATTGAAAAGAGTTGGACTGAGAACTCCCCCTTGTGGAACACCTCGATGTATATGGTACTGTCCGGTGTCGCCATCACTTGTCGACATATACACCGTGCGGCCACTGAGGTAGCTAACAATCCATGTATATAGTCGGCCACCGATGTCTAAATCTTCCAGTGCATCAAGGATTGCATAATGTAGTACATTGTCGTATGCACCCTTAATATCCAGAAAGACAGCTCCAACTAACCGACGTCGACTTCTTTCCTGTTCAACAGTGGAGACCAAGTCGATAACTCCGTCAATCGAAGAACGGCCTCTTCTAAATCCGTGCATAAAATCAGGAAAGCAATTATTTCTCTCTAGAAACCATTCCAGTCTTGACAAAACCATTCTTTCCATTACTTTGCCGACGCAACTGGCTAAGGCGATCGGTCTGTAGGAGGAAAGCTCGTTGGGGCACTTTCCCGGTTTAAGCAGCGCTACAACGCGACTGCATTTCCAACCATCTGGAACATTTCCTTTCTCCCACGTCGTATTATAAAAAGATAGGAGAAGACGTCGTGATTTGGTGCCAAGATGGCAGAGTGCAGCGTACGTGATTCCGTCTGGTCCTGGTGCCGAGGAGCGTCGAGAAACTGAAAGCGCAGCGTCAAGCTCTTGCATCGTAAACGGTACTTCGAGCCGCTCATCAGGTGACGGGGGTGCGATGGTGACAAGGGATGAAGTCACTGCATTAGATGCGTCCACAATCAGTTTACAGTAGTCCTCTGCTACCTCCAATTCGGTCCGGCGTTGATGTAGAGCCACCGCATGGAATGGGTGTCTTTGTTGTGGAGTTGCCTGGAGACTTCGTATGACCCGCCATATCTTAGATAGAGGCTGTCTTGGATCTAGGGATCCACAGAAAGCCCTCCAACGCTGTCTGTCAAGCTTCTCCAGATGTCGAAGAACATGTCGTTGAGCTCGGCGACTGCTCGAAAGATCGGACGGTGACTTTGTTCTTCTGTATCGCCGTTCTGCGCGGCGACGGATCGCACGAAGGGCCTCATATTGTATGTCGACCGATGACCTGTGCCTCGGTATGCTGACTTCTCTAGTTTTGTCCCGCAGGGTAGAGGCAATGATGTCCTCTATTTCGGATGGAGATGTCATACTCTGACAGGCGGCGTCGACAGAGGTCTTAAATGCAATCCAGTCTGTTTGACGAATGTAACGTGAGGCTGAACGGCGAAACCAGCTAAAGTGAACGTAAGTGGGGAGGTGGTCGCTACCATGAGTCTCTAGATCCGTCGACCAGGATGCTGAAGACAGAAGGCTCCTTGATACAAACGTTAGGTCAAGACAACTGCTGTAGGACGTGCCACGAATAAATGTAGGAGACCCGTCATTGAGCACATTTAGTCCCCGACTACACATAAAGTCAGCCAAATATTTGCCACGAGAATTCATCGAAGTGCTACCCCACAGGGGATGGTGTGCGTTAAAGTCACCAATCACAATATGAGGGCCTTGCGATGCTTGCAGCAGAGACATCAGGTGCGAGCAATCGATCCTCGCTCTTGGGTGGATATATCCTCCAATCACTGTAACCGTGCGACATCTGTATTTTATGGTGAGGCATACGTAATCATTAGTAGTATGCGATGGGACGTCATGTCTGAAATACACCAGGTCGTGACGTATACAAACTAATACTTTGCTCGAGGTTTGGTCGGTACGAGACCACATCTGGACATAACCAGAAATACGGAAAGAAGAATCCATATTAGGTTCACAGATAACAATAACTGGAAATTGGTATTTAAATATCCGCTGTCGGAAATCCGACAAACGACCACGCAGACCGCGAGCATTCCATTGCATAACAAACGATTGACGCATCCGTTCTTCAAACATTATCGCCATACTTGCTTAGTGAAGAACCACTAGCAGTGGTTCCAAGACTTCAAGTAGCTGCACGGCAGCCTTGGCAGCCGGGGTATTTAGGCCGGAAAGAATCCTGCGCATGGAGCCCATCAAATTTTTCACCATACTCGTGACGTCAATGTCATCCATCTTTTCGTTTTCTTCAGTACGTGTAGGAGCGGTGCATAAGGGCGTTCCCACAGACCTTGACGGTAACGAGGGCCACTGAGTCTCCGATGTGGCTAGTGCCGATGATGGGTCGCCTTGCACTTTCGCGGCATACAAAGGCTTTGAGGCACGTGCTTCTTCATTCCTGAGACGAAGAGGGGGTGGATGTTGCACTTGAGCTGTTGTCCCTCCAACGCGAGGAGGGCTGCGATCCCGTTGATGTCGGTTTCGTGAACGACGTCTGCGGTGGCGGATAGCCCTTGCCGCTTCCCTGTGCGTGGAACGATCTCTACCCATCTTCTTCAGAATACCCATTTCCTTCCTGATCTTTGGGCACTCTTTTGACGTTGCGTCATGAGCACCAGAACAATTTGGACATTTCGCAGCAACGTTGCAATTGCTGTCTCCGTGAGGTCCACCACATCGTTTGCATGTTATTGCACCCTTGCAAACTGCGCTGACATGCCCAAGTTTCATGCACCTGTGACACTGTAAAAGCCTCGGCACGTAAGGACGTACCGGATGCCTCACATATCCAACCTTGACGTGTGTTGGCAAAGTTTCCGATTGGAACACTAATTTCACACATCGGGAACGTCCAAAACGGTGAAAGCTGAGCACAGGAGCTGACGATGATAGTAGTTTGGCCAGGTCAGTGTCTGTAATGTCAATGTCCACATCGTAGATGACGCCTGTCGTCGCTTCCTTGCCGTATGTGGGGAATGCGCGAACAGGGATGCTTCCCAACTGAGTGATGTTTTTCAGTGTCTCCAGTATGGTCGGTGTATTGACTTCCACCGAGAGGATGTTCTTTCGAGCGTTTATACGTATTTCTTCTACGTGACCATGGGCAGTTCGTTCAAAATATTCCGACAGGCTCTGCCTGTTCAGTGAGTTGAGGTTGTCTGTTGTCGTTGTTGGTACATATGCAATAGTGTATGATTGCTTGCCACTTGCCTTTTTCGCCGCCTGGCGACTGGTCGGTGATGTTCTTCGTATCTTTCTCTTCAGGCGTCGGCTTGACACCACGGTAAAATCGCTGTCCGAGCCCATCTCATCAGTAGAGGAGCCATCAGATGACTCAATCGGGACCATGCTGGGGTCGAAGCGGTCACTCACGTCACCGGCATAATGAACTGGCCGTTCAGGACAAAACTGCTGGGCGGGGTTTGGGTCCCCCATTGCAGAGGACGACGTCCCCCAGTTTTCTTGTCACTGATTGCAGAGATCACAGAAAATAAAATAGAAAATGCAGAGAGCTCGAAGCTGAAGCTGCTCGCTATGATCACTTCTTCTTCTTCCCTCAACCAAGGCCGAAGCAACTTCATAAGTTCCTTTAATCCGGTAATGTTCGGGAGGGTTCGTATTTTATTGAAGTAATAAGGAACAAAGTAGGTGCGGGTTCTTTTGCCATAAGTGGTGAAGATGCGGGGTATGACATACTTTTCCGAATGACGGAGAGGCTGTGCTTTAATGTGGCAGATTTTAAAGGAGCGGGGAAAGAAATGCTTGTATAATATGTCAAAGATAAATTGCTTGTGTACAAGTAGCATGTGAAAATATTCCATACTGTCTCTGGCTGACTTATCATGCTGGTTGGTTCCGTAGGAGAGATTCGTTGCTATCCTGTGCACTATGTTGCTTAGTGTGTTTAATTTATATAAAGATGCGGTTCCGTAAATTGTTATTCGCTATCGTAATATGGGCTCTCCCAATCCCTTATATACCATTTTTCTAACCGATATATCACAAATAGATCGTAGAGCATATATATTAACACACACAAGGCGTAAGCGCTTGGCTAACTCTCCAATATATAAGTTCCACGACAGTGTTTCGTCAAATGTGATACCAAGATATTTAAAATTGGATTTAAGTTCCAAAGGTGGGCATTGACAGCATGTACAGTTCCTCTCATGAAGGTATATATTTGATAATGTTCTGAACACTTTATACGGGCTATGAAAACAAAGTAGGCAGGTTTTTGTAGTATTAGTAAAAATCTGATTAGCGTTTAACCATTCTATCAAAAGATGCACATCCTGTTGCATCCTGTCGGAGGCTTCTTCTTACGTTTCACTTGGTATCGCGAGAGCAGTGTCATCCGCTTATAAAAAGAGTTGTGAGTCCAATGGAAGACAGGTCATATCATTGACGTAAATATTAAATAACAAGAGTCCTAAAATTGAGCCCTGAGGAACACCTGTCGAAACGTTCAACGTTGAGCTGTACAATCAGCCTAGTTGGACACACTGGGTTCGATCAGCAAAATAACTTTGAGAGAACGACATGTAGGGACGTCTAAAACCAATATTGTCCAGTTTATCTAATACTATATTGTGATTGATATTATCAAAGGCTTTTTGCAAATCAATAAAAAGTGCAAGGACAATGTTATTGTTATCCATTTCTTTGTAGACTAGGCCACGAAAATCCTCTAGTAGATTTACCATATTCTTGCCTTTGCGGAAACCATACTGGGCTGCATTCAGTAGATGGCACTCCAGTCATAAAACTTAATTAGTTTTATGACTGGAATTCCCTGTTGCAGCACAATCACCTATAGGCTTACGAATTGCTCGTGGAGCAACGAAAATCAATTTACAATAACTCGAAAACTAAGGTGAGGATGAAACGGCGAAATCCGGCAAGTCCTTGGATAAACAAGGAAATTATTGAGCTGTCCTACATCAAGAGTAAATTATAAGAAGGCGCAATGAGAACTCTCATGACTTTATACTAAGAGAAGAATTGAGGTAACTGCGAAATAACATTAGAGCAAAAATACGACTGGCTGATTTAGCATCGCCGTTGAATATCCCTCCTTTGTTTCAATGAACGACGGTGAATTTATGTGCCTAATTGTTTCAGAACAGTGCCTCCTCATTATGTATAACCGAAGGCTTCAGCTAACCGATGTTAGCGGCGCCTTCACTCGGTGCCCTTTGAAAGCAGAATGCCGCCGCGAATAAGAAGGAAGTGGCTTTAACTCTTGATCGGCACTTATGAAAACAGTGTTCTTAATTTACAAAATACTGTGAGGGTGTGTTGTGTGTGAAAATATTATTTACTTGGCACTTGATACTTCTTGTTGTTAATTTTCACGTTCTGAGTATAAAATACCAACTAAAGTTGCCAGACAATATGTACACCTAATATATTGTTTTGCATTTTTTTTTTCAGGAATCTTGCTTATATTACATTTTATTGGAGAGGTTTTTTGGCCACCTATAAAACAAAATGTGCTATCGAAAATGGAGAATTTCTCCTGTCGTATGAGAAGCATACAGGCGGTGATGTAGAACGTTCTGGCATTAAACTTTCCCTGGGCGAATACTTTTCAATGGCTGTGCGGGTTTATAACGACTCACATTTCGCGGTAAGTCTTATGTTGCTGTGAAGTAGGTACAAGGAAAGCGGTTGCTTTAGTTGTGGTTTACGTGCACCTGGCATATCTTGAACAATGCAATGCAATCGTAAGTGATTCAATTTGAACATAATAGTTCATATCTCTGAGCAGCTGCGCTGTATAACCGTAGTCGGGATAATCTATCTTACAACTGATGCCGACTAATTCTCATAAGTGTGATGTCACTCTCTTATAAGAGTTGCACGAACGTAAGGGCTGTTTAGGTATGAATAAACGACAAAGGCGCTTGGACAAAGACGCGATCATTTATAGACAGTGTTAATTCTCGCAAAGAAAAATGACCAACCCTTCTCCTACCGGTAGATGGGGGTAAACGAAGCTTGTCCTGAGTGCACCTGACCTTCGTCACGGCTAAGTAACTCACAGGTAATGGTGCCAGATTGATTCGGCCTACAGCTCGCTCAACTCAGGATCTTCTCGTTGCTGTCAGATTGCTTCGGCTCGGACGGCTCTGAAGGCTGGATCGACGCGCCGACGACGATCGCTTACGTGGGCCAGTTCTTGCCGCCACTCGTCGAAGCCTGCCCATTCCTCGTGGGAACGGGAAACACATGGCCGTCCCGTTCGTTTTCCGAAACTGAATTCAACGGAAGCGAAGCCCGAGCAGTGCAAGCAAAGCCCTTTCGTGCCCTATTCCTACCCGGAGGAAACAAAACGGCTCTGATTGGTTGCGCGCGTGGCGTGAGCGCGCGCCTATGCAGCTGTAATTCTTTCTAACGACTCACACACCGGTGCCGGCGCAGCTGCCAACTCATTGAACCGTCCTTTCCCGCAGCTACTCTGCTCTGGGAGCAACTTTTTTTGCGTGACCACGACACCACCACTTGTGAGCCAATACAAGCTTCGCTTGAAGAGAGGATTGTAATTATAACAAGCGAGAACGGAGACTAACACACGGTCATAGCATACAACCTAAGTGAACGGAACGCGATCACAATCACAGAACCACGCGAACTTGTTTATATACGACCCCTGAATGACAGGTAAAGTCAATCAGTCATAAGGACAGGCGAAACTGGGTTAAACTAGGCCGTTTGCATGGCGACTACGACGTAGCAGTTGCCGAGGATGCGCTAGCGGGCCAAGCGCAGAATCTTGTGCCAACGCCGGCATGATCACGTTTGCCGATGGCTGAAAGGCTTCTACGCCCTTCCGGAGAAACCGTCAGACACAGGTGCGTGGCCATCAGCAACGACCAGTGTGTGTCCGTGCATGCAACTCATGTCCGTGCACGCGAATGGCGAGCCACCTCCCTCCACCAGGTATAGCTATTGGCCGTCGTATATGCTTGTCCATGAAATGCCTTGATCTCTGGAACAGTAGGTCTCTCTTCTGCATCTGGCAAGCGGACTTTCTGCGCAGCCGGCCTCGTTGCACCAAGCGGCAACGATTTCTTGCAGCCCGTGAATCGAACCTTCCGCGCCCTTACGACCCCACATGCACATCTCAAGAAGACTGCAAAAAATGGCTGTGGCTTAGCTAACGTTAAGCCGAGGATGCGAAGCATACTAGCCTTTATTTTAGTTGTTGAACCACTGTTTAGCCTGGTGAACTGCTGTTGCTTGGCTATATTTGGTTCGGCTAGACGAAGAAACAACTCATGCGTTACTCTGCTTCGCCTTCAAGAGTGGAACGCGATAGCGTTCCCGTCGACCCGCCAAGGGGTGTAAGACAATGGGCTACGGCGCAGCGACTACGCGCCCCGCATTGGACGCGGTGAGCGTCGAGCAACGCAGCGTTCGGCGCGGCAACGAAATGTGCGCCTGAGCAAGCGACGCACGCCTGAGCCTTAGAAACAGCTCGTTTCTAAGGCAACACCGCATTCACTAGAGGCGCTTTTGTACCGTTTCGAAGCATCGTACTCGTGGCTCAGTGGTAGAGTCTCCGTCTCACACTCCAGAGACCCTGGTTCGATTCCCACCCAGCCCATCTTGCAAGAGTTGAGCCAAAGCCACCTAGAAACAAGCGCAGCTGGTTATATACCGCCGCGACGCCGCGAGCGACGGCGCGACTTGGAGCCCAGTTTCTCCTCTGTCGTGACGTCACGGTGTCACGTGGTCAGCCTTGAAGGCGACGCCGCGAGCGACGGCGCGAGTCGGAGCCCCGTTTCTCCTCTGTCGTGACGTCACGGTGTCACGTGGTATTGAAGGCGACACCGCCGCGCCTGAGGAGCTGGGTTGAGCTCTAGTAATATGCTTCGCATAAAAGCTTGTCTTTGCTGACAACCCAGGCTCGTTGCATCTTCCTACCACAACCTCCATCAGAGAGACAATAAGTTCTTGTTGTAGTTGCGGTGCAGAACCAGACATTGCGACAACTATGAAGCACCAATCCCACACGCGTGATTCTTCAATGTGTAGAAGTTGTTTACGTCAAAAAATACACAAAAACACATAAGTTGTGCAGAAAGAAATGTGCATTAGTATATAGGATTTTGGTTCATTCTCTAATTAGCCCTTTATCGCGCATTATGCTTCCCTTTCATCGCAAAACTTCACGTGAGTGGCACTGGGTACCTGAACTTAGTCTTTGGCAATGCATAAGCTTTTAGGATAAGATTAGACTCAACAGGTGCATTATTTCATAATAATCAGCCAAGTAAGCAGATCAGCATAATCTAGCGATGCAGAAAGTTCTGCGCCAGTCAGCTCGCAGAATGCACTTCCCGAGTAAAGAATTATGGCAATCCAGCTTTGGTCTTGATTGTCCCTTCAGATACCTGCCGAGCTGCTTGTTTTCAAACAGATAGCGCGTATCAACTGACGCTCAAATTGTGCAGCGCAAGCTGAAAAAAAATTGCGCGAGAAAAACCCGCGTTCCTATAGCCATCGAGCTCGTAAGCGTGCGTCAATATGTCTGTGAAAAATTAATGCATAAGTAATGCGCTTACTTAAAACGTAATATTTGAAAACAAGGACTTAAAAGGCCCTTAGCTCGGCGATAACTCGGTTTTCTCCCTCATTTCGCAAAATGCAGTTTTCCGGCGGTGTTATTTTGAGGTGTCGGCAAGCTTATGTTTTCACCCGGCAGCAATGCGGCCACAAGCTTTCAATCGTGGAGGTCAAGCCGCTAATGCTGAACACGTCGCTTAGCTAGGTGATGCATGTTTTGCGAGCAAAACTCGATACAAGCGAAGTGTACAACAAGTAGCAGCGCAGGCTCGCCTGCGCGCATGATGCACAATACATACTACAGAAGGGGAGACAAGCTGTGGCAGCAATATGCATTCATGGTGCCGTGACGTCACTGCGACTGCTCACTCGTGTAGCCGATGAAAATGCTGCCTGTTCGCATGCTTGACTTAGGGTGTGTCTTCCTCGCCCGCCGCGATATCGAGGCACCCTAGCCTAACTGCCGGCACCCAATCAGTTGACCTATTTGTTAAAAGGCAAGGCGAATTTCCAAAATACGATATCATATATAAAAATGAAGAAGCATGATGCCATGAATGAAAAATCGGAATTTGAAATCAATCCGACTATTGAGTGGGAAGAAGCTTCATTGCTCGACAAAAAAAGCTAACGATGTCAGCACTGCTACACGCACAGTTTATTACTTTAGATAGAGCTGGCTGAGACGGATGAAAAAATACTAACTTCAAACCTTTTTTACTGTATAGACCCCCAGCGCATGCACTAGCCCTGCGGGCAGTTGTCAGGAACGACACGCATACCTTTTCTTTCTTTATATAACAATTTTTTACGAGCAAGAATAAATACCTAGGCTCATTGAGGGCCGTAGAGTGGTAGTGTGAAGCCACAGATGAAGCGGAGGACGAAGGCGCCAGGAGGTGCAGAAGAGAATCACGCCCCGATGAAAGTACGAAGTAGCTAGACTCTAAGTCGCGTTGAGCGAAGCGGGGAAGAAGAGGCGAACCGCGCTGGGTTTACCTCCTCTGGCAATTGCTGCGGGTTATGTACGCGCTATGGAGGCACCGGGTTCGTCTTGTAATCGAGTTGCCGTGCGGAGCAGCAACGCAAGTAGCGGCCGGCCGCCCGCGACTCGACCAACCCCGAAGTCGTCGCCAAGAGCCAGACACGAACAAGTGCTGGCATGAGGGAGCGCGCAGCCAGCAGCGAGCAGAGTGACTTCAGTGCTGTCACGTCAGCGCAAACTGAGCGGCGGGAACAAAGCACGCAGAAAGGTACGAGCGATTCGCTGATCGCTTTCAAGATACGTCGCGCACCGCTGCGCAAAGTACGCAGTTGATACCTGGGCAGAAGTCGCCAACCCCCCCCCCCCCCCCCCGCTCCCTCTTGCGCCGCCTTCCCGCTTTCCTCCCTTCTGAGCGATTAGGCTCCCCGTCGCATGCTTTCATTCGCACATGCAGCATAAAGCGCGCAGCAACGGTGTTATCGCACTTGGACTTTATACGGAACATTGTGGCGAGCAAGACGGCAGAAATGCGCTGGGAGTGTTCGTATCATTGCTATCACGATTATTTAGGAATGGCACCCATACGCTTGCTCGTAACTAGCGTTCGCGAAGCGAAACGTCGGCGTAACTTTTCTGCCCAGAATATGTCGTGGCTGCACGACCAGTAACGCTGGTGGAGACAGTATTATATGTTTAAGCTGAAATGTTAAGGGGAATAAATTTCCCCGTAAAACACACTCAAAATGCTAAAAAAAAGCATTTTTTTCCCTTCTCAGCTGATGAGAACGGTACAGCAAAGCAACGTGTCCGCAAAGGGGTCAGCCCGCCGCACAGCACCATTTGCTGATATGCCCTACGAGCTACATGTTTCTATTTGAATAATACAAGAACTTCGCCCTCCGCCTCGAAAAAATATGAATACAAAGAAAACATTGGCAGCCGATTGTACGAAACCTCGCAACAAAACAATACGTGTTGCGTACCATAAATGATGAAGATCTTGTTCGAGTCAGGCATATTTATTCTTTAATTATTTAGTTCAATATTCTCAAGGCCGGAAGGCTCGACATAGAGAAGCTGGCGAGATTTCCTTTTCGTCTCTTTTTTTTTTCTTACACAAAAAGCTTCAGGCGGGGCTTTTCTTGGAGGTGACATCATCAGTAATTGAAGCCATGGAAGGAGCGATATGATCCCAGTCTTCACTGTTGCATCATATAAAGCAATTAGAAAAACTGTTGGTACGGTCGCAGCTACGGGAAGCATAGGTGGGCGGTAGAAGCAGCTGTTCTCTAACGAAAGCAGATAATAAAATAAATTTTAGTGTACAAACACAAGCGAGAGCATATATGGCGTGATTCGAGAGCAGATAGACCAAGCGTTGATTTTATACAAGCCCCACTAGCATCACGCGAGTAATAGCATAGAGCAGAATACAGACAACACGGTATTGGACACTGTCGAGAGCATGCGACAAAATATAGTGGCTGGCTCCCAGACAGAACTGGTATACTTTAGGATCGACCCACAACGGATTTAGAAAGTAAAAACTTCACATAGAGATACCGTTGGAGCAAGAAACTAAGTATATAGTTTCAGTGTGAATGTTGAAACTTAACACGCATATACCAAAAATGACGTGTGTGATGTGTACCCCGAGAAGAAGGGGGGTTAACCGAGGGGCCTGATTTTTTATCAGTCATATCATAAGGAGCCAACGAACACTGACACCAAGGACAACATAGGGGAAAATGCTTGCGCTTCATGAATGAAAATAAATATAAAATTTGGAAAGGAAAGTGCATGAAAAAACAACTTGTTGCAGGTGGGGAATGATCCCACAACCTTGGCACGCGAAGGTTGGGGGATCGTAGGAAGAAAGTAGAAAGTAGGAAATAGTAGAAAGTGGGGAGATAACAGACAACGCAGGCGTACACAGACAAGGTTCCCTGTCATGGTTAAGAAAGCTTGATGCTGGGAATTCCGTTTCTTTTTACTTTGTAAATGTAGGCAAGAGATTAGGCGAAATAACAAGAGTCTGGTGACGCAACCAATCGCACTGATTCAAAGAGGGAGCTCATAGCATCCGTTCACCCAGATGGCGCATATTCGACGCGTTTGCGCCGACGTCACATTCCTTACTGCATGTTGATCGTGGACCCCGATATAAAAAACTGGTGTTAAAAGAACGGCAACTACAACATTGCCGTCGTGTTCTACGTGCACACGGTGTTACGTTTGCTAAAAGTTTACCGTGGGAACAGTAGAACGGCGCGTCGTGTTTCCAGCGCCGCACTAGCTGGGTCGCTTGTGTGGCCCGTCCAATGCCGCGAACTTCGCCGATACATTCCGCCTGCGTTCCTCCTGTGCGCTGACCTGCTCGGACGCCCGCGAGGCGGATCGTGTCACAGAATTTGGTGTATGCTGAATACGCAGGAGCCGATCGCACTCTGCTTAGACGACGCGAAGTCTGTCGACTGCTGGCAACGGCTTGGCGGAGCAAAGATATTCCAAGTTGGCGACTACGGCCAAAAGCCGACGATACTGGCATGCTTTTGCCGATGTGAGTTCAGGTTTCCGCGTCACGCTCAAAACTCGGCTCTTAGGCTATCACATGTTTTTTTTTTTCCCGCGGCCTCATGTGTTGCGCTGGCGCAGTCATCGACGTTCTAAACACTGCACAGTCACCTTACCTGCGCAACCTTTTAAAAATGTACTGCAGTCGAATCATTTTGCAACAGGAGTCGCGTTCTTGGAGGGTCCATCTCAGTGCGTGCAGAATTCGCTGTTTGAGCAAAACCTCTCGAATTATCCAACACACCACGTACTACGCCACACGAAAGGGATAGTATTGCCTAGAGGGATTCGTCCGATTATCCCCGTATATCCCCATATGTCGCTATCTATACTCAATTGTATTCCTCACGATGGCAGACTTTATGCAGTAGTGCTAGTGAAAGCTTGGAGGAACACGAAACACGCGCATGCACGCCCAACTGTCGCGTAATACGGTTGCGTACGTCGACAACTCACCACTTTACCACTGAGCAGGCGTGTGCTGCTTCGAGAACAGCTTCCATTTGCTCGTCCAATCTGCCAATCCTAAGAGTGTTCTTAAAATACTTTGATTCATCAAGTGCCTCACCCTTTTTCACATATAAGATGTTCTTTTAGCTGCATCGTATATTCACATATTGATGTGGCAGATACCCTAATTCTAACCCTTTTTTAAATGTATTCGGTAAGGCGGCCGTTACTTCTACGTGAAATCAAAATGCTTAATTGAGTAATTAACATAATGCGTTTCATATACGTTTTCATTATTTACTTTACCACATATATTTTCATTACGAATTGCAGCTAGTGAGTATGCAAGGCATAACTTCGAACGGATTCTCAAGGCTCCACTAGTTTTGAGATACGAGCCATCAAATTTGCTGTGGTAATGCACCGTTTTTCCACTTACTTATTTAGGAAAACGGTGTTTTATACGTTCGAGCACGAAAGTAACCGGAATGCCAATGGGCTTCGTCGAAAGGTTGCAGAAATAGTATCTCGAAACTGGTGCACGCCTGAAAATTTCTTCAAAGTCAATATGCCTTGCATACTCACTAGCTACAATTCGCAGATTGAAATGTGTGCAGTATAATTATTTAAAAAAATAATTAGCACCAATATGTTAACTACTTAATTAGGCGTTTTGATTTCTCCGAGAGGTAATGGCCACCTGATCGAGTAATTTAGATCAACGGTTAGAATTGTGCCCCAGGCATCTTTCGTAATTGATGTAGCTAAACAAAAACGCTTTTCATTTAAAACCACAAAAAGAAAGTGCGGCATAAAGAAAGTCTTTTACGAATATAATGCTTGCTGCTTGTAAAGTTTCCAAACAATATAAAATGTTAACTCAAGCACGAAAATAACAGATGTGCTTAGCCACGGATAAAGTTCTTACCGTGCAGCAAGAGAGTGATGGCTAAGCAGTGCTACTGTGTCATACAATATGACTGGCATCAAATCAATATGTACGTATAATGCTCACCTTAGGCACCTATGCTCATTAGATATTTTCAAAGAGAACATTTATATGAAAGCAAATCGCTTATATTCGTGACAAGATAACCTAATTCGAGAGCAATCACAGACGTAGCTCATTCCGCACATTAACAATCTACGACACATTACTAATGTGCAAAAAGAATAAAGCTGTACTAAGAAATGTTCCCTTTCTCATCACCCGCCGTGGTTGCTCAGTGGCTATGGTGTTAGGCTGCTGAGCACGAGGTCGCGGGATCGAATCCCGGCCACGGCGGCCGCATTTCGATGGGGGCGAAATGCGAAAACACCCGTGTACTTAGATTTAGGTGCACGTTAAAGAACCCCAGGTGGTCAAAATTTCCGGAGTCCCCCACTACGGCGTGCCTCATAATCAGAAAGTGGTTTTGGCACGTAAAACCCCATATATTATTATTCCCTTTCTCATCATGACAGCGAAAAAAAATGATCAACTTCAGACCGTTTGATGATGTCACCATCATCTACACCTGTTCTCCTTTTATTCTTTTCCCCTGTATAAAAATCAAACTAAAAGACATGTTTTTGCCGCAATTGAACACTCACAAAAGGTTTTATGAGATTAGGATTCTTGCAGAAGTAGATTTCAAACAGCACGTGAGCTGATGGAAGCCTACTATACAAAAAAGAAAGGAACAAATTGCATTAGTGATACATCTATCGTGCTCTATAAATCAGAAACTAGATTGTTTGACCGCTGGGTAACGTAGATCTGTGAACAGCCATCGCATGCGTGTATGTATATCTTTATTCTTGGGTCACAACCCAAAATAAATCAGTTGGAAGTGCCGCCCGTGTTGTCTTTATGTGTCTTCCTTTTGGGAGTGTTCAATTGCTGCAAAAACATGTCTTTTAGCAAGCACCAACTAGGCCAACAAGCAGTTCTGTTGCAACGTAAAAAGCAGACTTTGCACGGGGTGTACATGACCAGTGAACTATTGTGAGCCTTATTCAGGGTCTTTGAGTTGGTTATGAGCTCGGTGTTTTTTATGTAGTAACAACCTAGCTAGCTAAGGCGCAGCCACATTTTAGGGAAATGAAAACGTGCATAGCATAACCTAAATAGGTGGCCAGTCCGTTTTTCATCTCAAAGTAAACCAAGATTATCAAGTGACAAAGCTTCGCAATGAGTTTAGCAATCTAACGTTTTGTGAAAATGTTGATGCAGTAATTGGTTTTGTGTTTTGCTTTCTTAATTAATACGTGCTTTAAAAGGCACAATGCAATGAAATGAAATACGGGCTCATATGGTGCGAGACAGGGCAGCACAAGAAACTGAGTAAACATTTTGATTTCATACCAAGCTAACAGATATTTCCTTCAGTGCAGCTTTGTGACTAATGCGCAATGTGTTCTGCATAAATCTCCAAGATTGGTGTGCTCTATTTATCACCTAACGACTAATTTAGTAACCAATCAAATGCCATCCCTGAGAACACTGCGAAAGAGAGCACTGAAATGTGCCGTCAATAGGCCACAGTGGCTCAGTTTCTCTGCCAAATGTAAAAGCGTTCCACAAGAAAGAATGGAAAGTGGCAAATTCGGTATGCATTCACATGTACTATTTAAATCCATACATGACACGTAATATTTCATTCCTTCCCGCATTTCTCACCACTGTACATGCGTTAATCCGTGCTTTGTGCCTAGAGTAAAATTACCTGACAAATCAAAGCTGTGGTAAGTCAGTACATTGAAAAGAAATGTGCATATGGCTTAGCTAATACAATGCTCCTACATATGGGGCACCTTAATACCAACTGCTTTCTTTACTTCACTTTCTACCACCCGAACAATGCAATGCCACCAGACACTGCTGTATTCCTGCACGCGAGCCAGAAGAGTAGGCTATCCACAATCATACCATCACACTGAAATGAAGGTGGTGCACATTTGTGGCCAGAACATGCTCAAAGGCATAACTGTCTAACTTTCAAAAAGCCTCTGAAATGTAAGGAGGGATGCTCAGTCTAGCTGGTGTGACAGTTTTCATTTATACTGCAAGAACACTCAGATAGACAGGGAGTCCACAGCGCAATCACTTCAACTGTGACCTCCCAGCACAATGCAGGTGGTTTTCTGTGCTTTTCTTCATTTTTTGTGTGTTTTTATGATATACGCATGTGTAGAAATCGGTAACGTCCTAACTATCTCAGCTAAACTGACGCAGATACCATGAAAATCAACATTGCACTCAGGTGCAAACATTGTTTTGTCACATTAGCTTTCAGTGCTACTGGTCATATACAGGGTGTTTCAGCTAATTTTAGCCAGTGTTTAAAAATATGCCGATGCATTCTAAGAAGACGCGACCAAATGCATGTTGCTCACTCTTGTATGTAATGTGTCACGCAATTTTTGTATGTTGCTGAATTACATAATTAATCAAGATTATTTAACCAATTTCTGCAGCAACGAAGCTAGGAAAAAATTCCAATTGAAAACTTGCAGAGCGGTTCGCAAAAGGACCGAATAGACAGTTTTTAATTTTCTATATATTAGAAAGTAGTGTTCTTCCGCTTATTGAACATGCCCGCGAAATACAAAGAAATACCATGTGACATGCCCACTTCCGCGCCGTGATTGATGTTCTCCCAAGCGTTCCGAGCGTGCTGCCGCCTAAAATGCGACACGGCAGTGACGCTGGCGTTGGCTGTGCGATTAATACCACCGATGTGCGTTTGGAGCAAAAGCTAAACTGCCAAGAAAGGGCCTTTATATTAATTCGCCAATCAACAGAATACAATGCCGTAGCATTTACTTCCCATCATTGCCATGATAGTTGAACGATCGCAGTGCCAGAATTCCCTCTAGTTATAGTAATATGAATCTCTAAGCTGCGCACCTATCTGCGTTACATTGACGACATAACTATAATAAGGGACCACGGCAAAAGTGCGTTAACCGACCGAGTAAGTAATCACGGAAATATCGTGATTATTTATTCTTGTATAAAATAATTCACAACCACTTCTCTTGTCCGCTGTTTCTGTCAGCTGCAACGTTCTGCGTCTCTCGCCCTAACTTGCGTAATCCCAACATTTTCTACGTGAATTCCCCTTGCACCTCTAACGCTATTAGACGTCTTGTAACACATGAAAATATCTTGCGTCACGACCTTGATATATTCAGCTTTGATTTTTGCACATTATCTGGCGTCTGTTCTTTAATAATTCAATTTTTATTGCATTCGTACCAGTGTTCTTTGAGATAATGTATATTGTTTTTTGGTTCCATACTCTTTGTCTAACACAAGTGCGCCAACATTAGGGCGTAAAGCGTTTTTGGGCACTTTAAGAAAATAAATGAATGAAATATAATGAAACCAAATGAAATAATTAGCCATTTTAACCACTTTCACCCGAGTACTGAATTTACTACTCACCACTATCCCAGTCAAATTAAGTTCATCGACCCGACGTTCTACATAAACAATGTGAAATTGAGAGCAACACTTTACCGGAAGCCTACGGAGAGCCAGCAATATTTAGACTACAACAGTCATCACCCACGACACTGCAAGCAATGAATTTTTGTCGGACAGGCGACACGAACAAGAAGAATCTGTAGCGAAGACAACGATTGTGTTCACCACGTAAATGACTATAATGCAGCGCTAGCAGAAAAAAAGTTTCTCTCGACAGAGCTTATGACGTCGCGTCAAGATTGAAGAGACAGTCCCCCCAGAATTAGCTAAGAAAAACCTACACTAGAATCTGATAGACCGCCAGCTTTTACAATGCCCTCCCAAATATAAACAACATCCTATGAAAATACCACCCAATATTATAAAGTAAAGAGCGTCTGAGAAAAGCGTTCCCGGGTGATCCAAGGGTTACCTATCACCACAAGAAAAACTTGAAAGCCATGTTAGTGCACGCAGGTCAGGCAACATCATTCACCGGCAATAAAAGCATGTTGTCGCCTCAGGTGCAAGACCTGCAGGAACCTTCAAACTCACATTAAAATTAAAAGCACCGCAAATAGTTAAACACTTTACGTAAAAAAAAACTAGCTTTAGTTGTACTAGTTCGCATGTGATGTATATGCTTGAATGTTCCTTCTGTAAGAAACAATAATTTGGTGAAAGCGGAATGTCAGGTTAAACGCGCATCGCGTGGACAATGCTAAAGAGCTTCCATCGCCGAGCATTTCAAACAAGCAGCTCCTAACTTACATAAACTTAAACTCTGCATCTTACAGTCAAATTTCTATTCTGCGCAAGGGAGAAAATACCGAGAATCATACTTCATCTATAAGTTCAAGACATTGCAAGTAATAGGCATAAATATTTCAAAGAAAGCTTTAGAATCCATTTCCTATGCTAAATTTCAAACTATAGACAACAGAACCTACTTATATCTATTTCTGATCAGGTTGGTTAATTTTCGTTTTGATAATTATAATAACAATAATCTTTATTTCCATCGGGATGATGGAGGAGGTTGTGGGTAAAAGCTGCTCGTAAACGGCAGGTTGAAAAAGGCCCACAGCCCCCCTCTACGGGGCAACCGCAGCAAAGCAGGGAAAGACGCACACAAGTCTACATATAATCTCTTCGCAATTTCGCAGAGCCAAAAATAACAGGATCCTTTCATAAATAAAATAGGAAGAAAGAAAATAGGACAACAATCAATACAATAAATACAGAGGGTATAAAGCATTGCGATAAACACCGGATTAAATATTCGCATTAAAGGACTACAGGTGCAGTTTTTACGAATGCATTCAGTGAAGCTGTCGCAATTCATGTTTAGATATTTTAAGTAGGTCAGTCCCAGATTTTTGATAGTTGTTTAGAAAAGTTGGAAGTGTGAAGGGCAATTTTTCCATTGCGTAGTTGATTCTAGAAGTTGGTACAATCCACTCCTCTTTATTACGGGTAGGGTAACACACAGTGCTCTTTTCCAGTAATGACAACTCAAGCAGAGATTCAAGATGATATTTTAGTTCGCGCTCGAATGCAAGTGCAACTGATAATTGTAAAGATTGATTACTGGTATTACGTATGCTTTGGAGAAAAGACCTTGCGAGTGGCTGCTGTATGGTAGATTAAAGAGTATTCTGATAAGATTCTTTTGAAGTATGAAGATATTTTGCAAATTTATATACGTGGTTGGGCCCCAGTCCTGGAAACAGTAATTAAAATGAGAGTAAAACAGGAAAGTATAAAGCAGGATATTTACTTGACACTGGAGATAAGATCGGTAATGGGAAATAATGCCGACTGCGCGAGCTAACTTGGAACAGCATCAATGTGACCATTCCATGGCATGCTCTGAGAAATTATAACACCCAAAATTTTAATATTATTTGGGATTTCTATTGGTGCACCACCATAAATTAAGCTTGCATGAGTATTTAGCTGCCTCAATTTAGGTCTAAATATTGCAGTTTTCGTCTTATTAACATTTATGCTTAAATGGTTCACTATTGACCACGTTTTAAGCTTGGTAAGTAGAGAATTCGAGTCGTTGTGTAAGATATGGCAATCTGGAGCAGACAGAAATATACTAGCGTCGTCGGCATACAAAACATATTTAGGCTTAGTAGAGAGGTTAGTGAGATGATTGATGTAAATGTTAAAAGGAAGCGGACCAAGAACGCTGCCCTGAGGAACACCTTTAACTATAGATTTCAAATCAGAACGATACGTTCCCATTTAAAATTATTCTGATCTCTGTTTATTTTTTCATATTTATTTGTGTATTTAGTTAATTTCTTTTTTCATAAGCACCGTTTTCTGCCGCTACTTTTATGAACCATTTCAGAGAGACGACAGTTCACTGAACCTCCGGCAGAGCATATAATCCCCCTCACCTCCCTCCCCCCCCCCCCCGCGTCACGCGGTCCCGCGTAACGGCCAAGGTCATTACAAGGTCGATCCAAATAGGTCGCGAAGCTTCGGGCGGAAAGCGGTTCAGTGCAAATTGTCACCGAAATCAGCAAGGATGGTTATGGGAGCAGCGATTGAAGCGCGACTATGTTTGGAGGCAACAAACCTTGGGAAAGAAAAAAGCGTTATTTAAATTCAAGCGAGGCACAGATTCATTCAACGAAAATAAAATTCCTGGTCAACTTTCTATATTCGTGACGAGTTGAGAAAATGCAAGTTTATTTTACTTTATTATTGTTAACAAATAGATTTCTTTTCAGTGCCCGTAGTTGCAGGGCGTTGGCGCCGCTATCGCTCGCAATGCAATGCACCTCTTGACACGTGCAGAAAGGTGCGCTCGTAAAGTTCACCTGTTGAAATACTCCACCCCCCCCCTCAAACGTTGCGCTGTTTTGCTTGTCGACGATTGTCTCAAATTTGCTTACGTGGGCAGCTTCATCGCTTCTAACCCTGTTCAGTCAAAAGTAGTGAGCTACGACCGTCAGATAATTGTGTAGTTGTTTTCGTGCGACTGCGCTGGGCGACGGGCTTGGCATCCGACGATAAGATCAGCACTCTACACCTAAAGCCTTCGTCGGCCTCCAAAGAAAGTGTGTTCTCTGCAGGGGTGCGATTTCAACAACCGAACGGCTGGCCTTTTTCCGCGCTGAAAGCTCCAAACGCCCATCAAGTCGAATGGCGGTGCATTTGAATATATAACTCTAAAGGCAGGCCAACCAAGCAAATTTCGCGCCTTCGAAAACAAAGTGACTTCACTTCTGTTTTTAACGGCTATGGCGTAACATTATTTTTTCTTCCGCCGGAAGTGTTCCCCCCACAAACAGATGGCGCTAAGCCTCATGAACCGCCCATGAACCCCATGTTTTGAACGTATGGGCTCCTACGGAAGCTTCGCTACCAGGTATATTTACCTTGGTCATTACACGAAAAGAAGGGAACGACAATTGGATGTCAGCCGACTGACACACGACGCTACGTCACACTCCTCGACGGACGTTGAAGAGCACACCTTTCTTTTCAAAAATTCTGTACCCTCGCTGCTAACGCACCTTCGTTCGTTGCCTCGCCCGCTTTGCCCCCTCTCCCCTTCAGGAGAACCGTATATACTGTTCCGAGGAAACCATATCAGTCAATCAATCAATCAATCAATCTCGAAAAAGACGAGTCCGCTTATCTAAACCTTGGCTCCGGCTTTCGCCTTGTTCTCGTTTTGCTCATCGTCAAGTGATTCATGTAACAAGTAAATGTAATTATGCAATTGAGCATTTTGTATTATGATAAACATACTTTTGATTGTTTCTTAAGTTTACATTTCGTTCCAAACTTTATTTCAGGTACATGCAAATAGGAAGGAGTTTTCGCGTATTTGGATGAAAGAAACGCTACGTATGTATCACTTTACTATTCTTCATTTTCTTGCGCTCAGCGATGTGAGAATAAGGAAAGAGTTCATATTATTCTCAGCTACCGGGAAACAAACCACACTGCGCAAAACTGATTTCGTTAGATGAATTTACACCTAGCAGTAATAGTCAGTTACAAGAAAAAATTCAGAATAAGAGGAAAAAGTCACTGCAATATAAATGGTTTAAGTGGTCGACAGCGGACACAAGAAAGCTGAGCAAACGCTTCCACGTTTTGAAATGCTGGCCCTGAGCTGATGCGTCCGCTCTTTTGACACTGTTGGTCAAGTAGGAATAGGAGGAATTTAGAAACAATTACGACAAATATCTTGTGTTAACAAGGACATGTCATATGAGATAATAAACAGGTGAATTTGTCTTTAAATAAAAAAAACTTTACTACCTTTGTACATAAGTGCAAAAACCGAGCAAGCAAAATATGGCACTTAGTAGAGCAAGATTGTGCGACTTCCTGGTTGGCAATAGAGAGTAACACTGGTGCAACAACACGACATACAATTCGCACAACGTAAAGCTAGAGAGAAGAAACGAGAGGTCTTTTGGTGTCGCGCTTTCTTTAGTTTCTTGCTGTTCACACGAACAGAGCACACTGTTAGACGACGTTGTAATGACGCCCAAGGATTCACCTCTGCTGATAACAGCAGTTAAGAATTTAAGTCTAGAGAACTAGTGAGCACCCATATATTGCACTTATAGCAGTGAGCATATTCGTGTCTTAGCTACCCAATGGACCACCAACGTCCTACAGATGTCCAGCAGAGATCCGAAATGGGACATTCGAACATCCTTAGGACATATCTAAGAAGCCTGTGGATCATTCTTGGAAGCCCATGGGATCGCCCTATGCACACGAATTGGCGTTCATAGTGCTACGGAATAGTATTTCTAATGAAGAAGAGGCGAGCAGTAAGAAGACGACGACGACGATGGAGGCTAACGAGGGCTGTTGCCTCTTGGCCAAGTGTGGCGTATTACGTTGTAAATATACTTGTATATAGCTTTTCATCTGCCTCTTCTTACGTAGCATATCTGGTGGAGGTGCGGGGTAACGTAACAATAGAAACGTCCCACGAACCTCATAATGAGATATTAGGACGTCCAAGAGATGTTTAAATATGGATTATTTTTATTGCATACTTCCGAATACGTCCGAAGGACATTCCTGTCAGGATGTAGGACGCTTCTGGGACATATTGTGTTACCAATCGTCCAAAGTACGTTTGTGAGGCATTTGGCTGTGCATTTAGATTATCCACACTGCGTCTATGTTGAATATGAGTTACCGTAATTGAGACGTTCCTCAGAATGCGCCCTAGCAGTGCAGCAAGCCTGCTGCATTTTACATACCATTAACAAATGCAGCTTGGCCTTGTTTTGTGCTGGCTTGTGGGGCAATGATGAAAAGGAACTGCATCCATCCTGCGACCAAACCTTTTTTCATGCAAAAGCTGATATAGCAGGAGACTCGCCAGGAATACAGCCCACGGCACCTCAAACCACGTTAAAAGGCTGCAGTGCAGCTAAGCATTGTGCACATAATGCCCTGCTACGCTAAGCTAATACATTACATACAACTTGATGAAAATGCGTTAATTCAAAACATATAGAGAGGCAAGCTATACATTTTTGTGCTAAGCGGACTGAAGCTACAGAACTAAGTTCTTCAGGGCGCTGAATCATTTGATAATCTAATTAAAAATACATCATTTATTTCAGTAAAACTGTTGCAGGAAGATCACTACTTCAAGTCTGAAATGCACTCAGCAGTTTTCAGTAAAGCTTATCAATGCAAACAAATAAAATTCAATAATTTCATTATACAAGCTCAGCCATTAGGAGTTATTTATACCGCACCATGGTTAGTAAAAGTTCAGACTAATCAAACTCTTTACAAATGCACTTTGGGTAGCAACAAGATGTAAGAATTCGCAGTGGGGCCACTACGGAACTTATCACGAGGCTTGCTGTGGGCTCACTTCCGTGGTCGCAGGCACATCAATGCAAAATTTGCTGAAAAGTTCAGATATATTAGCCACATTAAGTTGCCAGAGCCTTTTCCTAGTCCATATTCCGTAGTGACATACACGAACATGAGTTATGCTAAAGATGCCACAACTACATTACGCATTAACAAAATTACTTGAGACCAGTTCAGTGGTCATATATAGACACAAACAGCTGCTGTATGATCATCCATTTATAGAGTACATGCACAATGCATTCATAACAAGTTCTGGTAAAGGTCACCAGAGCAAATGTCGACACTTTCGTGTAGTGACGAGACCATTTCAGTTGAGCTACTAACTTGCAGGCGCACCCCGGCCAGTAAAAACTTCAAAAGCCCTCTGCAAGGCTGGGGGAGTACAAAGGAAGTTAGTAGACGGGCTACTATGGGCTGGGTCACTTCGACGGTCCCAGGCACATAAATGCAATATTTGATGGAAAGTGCACAGGTGTCTTAGCCATGCAGGAAGCTACTCCAGACTTTCTGCAGGCCTGCTTCAGTGGTCCCAGCCAGTAAAGGTACTAAATATTTTATAGACACACTGGGAAATAAAAAATTCCTAAAGGATCCCTTAAGCTGTTGCAAACACGAACATTACTGGAAAGTTCACAGATACAAAAGCAGTTACAAGACACTTGCTTCAACACGATACCAAACTGATTTCACAGGTACTAGAGTTACAAGACACTTGCTGTACTTGAGTGGTCACAAACACAAATTCACCATAAGTGTTCATAGGCTTGAAGGCCTCTAAGCAAGTAAACAGAAGCTGAATGCGACCTTTCCGTGGTCACCGCCAAATATTGCTGAAGCCGCCACAGGCACCTTGGCGACTAGGTACAAAATTAACTAAAAGACTGCAGCATACTCGCTTCAGCAGCCATAGACCGAAAAATGCATTATACGAGTTCACCTGTACGATAAGCTAACAGAGGATTTGTGTGGGCTTGCTTCAGCGGCCACACAAAAACACAGTTTCAATCTAAAAATTCATGGGTATCAGACCGCTTCGATGGAATTTACCAGAGACAGAGTGTGGCTGTTCTTCCATGGCAGCAGTTACAAACACTTCTGAAAAAATCACAGGTATCTTGGCGACTAAACATTTTACTAAGGCTCACTGCAGGTTGGCTCAGCAGTCGCAGACCACTACACTGAACTTCAAATGTACTAAGAAATTTAGTGCGGCATTTGTGTGGACTTCTTTGAACAGCCACAGAGACAAAAATTAACCCAGAGTTCACAGGTACATCGGTCCATAAAGAAGCTACCACACGCTGGGTGCAGCCTTCCATCCATGGTTGCAGATGCAGAACAGAAGAGGTCATGGGAACGCTACCAAATTTACTAGTTCTCCTGCAAAATCGGCTCCAGTGGTCACAAACACGAAAATGCACTGTTAAGATCAGAGGTACTGAGAAAGTTAGCAGATTTCCGTGGGTTTGCTTCTGTGCTGATCATCAATGAAGAATGATGTCGACCCGATGTGACACCAGGCTGATGGCAGGAACACAGCATGCCTATAGAGTATGCAATAAAAACATGTTAGAAGTATGTACGAAAATTGCTATCCATGGTGTACATGTTATCAAGCTGCACTTTTAACAGCGATATGCAGGTTCTAACAGCCACTTTACTTCCTTGTGGCTTAATACAAACTTGCTAACAGTCATCAGAAAAGAAGTTGTGATGATTTAAACTCTGTACAAAGATAAAAGGAATTTTCCTAGTCTCTACGTCAGCAAAGCCATGTCAATCGAGCTGATAACCGTAAATAATGTCGCACTTTCGTCCGAAAAGCGAAGCAGTTGTTGCGACAGCAAATTACCAGACAGCTATAATTAAGCAGCTGTACGTGTTATCGCAAGTGTAAATTACAGTAAACCTTCGCTTCCTTGTTAAATTAACCAACTTGGTGTCGTGCGCAGAGCCAAACATCAACACATCTCACTAGCGGTAAACACGCTATATGAACGCTCGCGTATGAAGCCGGGCAGCAGCGACATGCGATCACTTCTTGCTGCTTCAGGTTACAACGTGTTTCCAAAGCCAAATTTACGCAAGCTTCGACACTAAGCTGCGCAGGAACAACCACCCACGTAGCCACAACGCACTGCGGCGCACATTTGCATCAGCAGAATTTCTTCAGGAGTGTTTCTACAATTTCTATCGCAATAATAAAAAAAAAACGTAGGCGAATATCAACTATATGCTCCAGTAAAGATACAACGATAATATAGAGGTGCAACAGTCTCGTAATCTTGTCCAGCGCGACGCACACACATGTCAACACATACGCTGGCCCAAATAATAGCAAATGCGAGAAGAAAACTGATGCAGCAGAGTTGGCCAACCGCCCTTGTGCAAATACAAATGCCTATAATATAGTTACATTATTCGGAACTTCCGCGGCTGTACATTTGCTCTTGCAATCGCAGTTACGCAAAGAAAACTCAAACGGTAGATGAAACTTAAGCGACTCGGTAAACTACCTGACAGAATTTTAATGAACAGTCAAACGAGGCAAAAGTTCTCTATTACTAAACATTTAAATTATTGGGTTTTACATGCTAAAATCACTATCTATTTATGAAGCATGCCATAGTGGGGCACTTCGGAATAACTTGGACAACCTGGGGTTCTTAACATGGACCTAAATCAAGTGCACGGGTCTTTTCGCATTCCAGCCTCACCGAAATGCGGGTGCCATGTCCAGGACTCCATTACTAAATATACGACAACGTGCGAATTCGGAGCAATAGTCTAATAAGAGCCGTAAACGCTTAGATCGTTACAGACAGCTGAGACGTAGGCTTGACCTCACCAACATACTAGCATGTACCCGGAACGTCTAAATAAGTAGCAGTTCACAAGTTGTCCAACGGTTTCGTTATTCCCAGAAACGAACGTGTGCGGCACTGTTTGACAGAAACGCGTGAGAAAATTCAGCAGCGCTGCCGACCAACCATCACGTGCTACAAGTGCTGCGATCGCAATCCAAATGCCAACAATGTTTAGTTATTTCAACCGTACGCCATTTTACGATCGCTCTCGCGGTCGCGGTTGCGCAAAGAAAACTCAAACGGAAGACGAATTGCAAGAGACACGGTTAATCAGTGAGGGCGGGCACCTGACACAAATTTAGCAGCCAGGAAAGATCGACAAACGTTCCCCATTACTTATACGAAAGAATGCGACCACATTCGAACGAGCTTTAGTATAAGTAGCGTAAATGTGTCGATTGTTACAGGAATCTGAGACCTAAGCTTGATCATATTACCATCATAATAGCATGCATGCGATCACATGCCAATACGCAGCACCCTAACAGGTCGCCCAAAAGTTTTGTTATTGGTGAAAATGTGCATGGCGCTGTTTGGCAGGAATATATATATATATATATATATATATATATATATATATATATATATATATATATATATATATATATATATATATATATATATTGAACATACCTTACAGGCCCCTTGACAGGGCATTGAGTAAGGGGGGCAATGAAAAGTACACAGTAACTTGGCAGTGTACAACGTACGGCTCAAATTTGCAATTTAACACAAAGGAGAGGAACTGATGATAATGTGGTGTGACGGCAAATGCAAGGTTGGGCGGGAAAAGGAGAACACGAATAGAAAAAAAATATTGCCTGGCATTATACACATGGCAAAACTGCACACAAGAACTATCAAGTATACCGATTACAATGAGAACAGTAACAAGAAAAGAAACTAGAACCAAAGATACACTGACAATTATGCGGAATCTAGGCGCATGAACAGTTGGCAGGGTTTAAAAGACGCCCAATGGTAGGGCATGGTAAAAACCGCAGGAACTAATGGCGTGCACAGTAAAAACATTTTTCAATATAGGAAATGCAGCTTAGAACGACAGAAAGCTGAGCTAGTTGGTAAGGATTCATTATTCAAAAAAGAAGTGAGGCGTGCAGACAGGACACAAGAGTAGAGAAGTGGACAACACGAACGCCGACTATCAACTGAAGGGAGCAATGAGGCGAAAAAAGAAGAAGACACAAAACTCATCTGCGCATGCTCAGGAATGGTAACACCACGTGTCAATCGGGTACACGTGCCAGTCTACATGAGAGATAACTGTTAAGACACTTAATATCTTCCTTATGTAAAGTAATCGAAGGCTGACTCACGCACGCACTTCCACCATTAAAGATATGCCACGCCTCTACCATAAGACGCGTATCTTCATTCTTATTCTTGTACAATATCGCGTATTCATCTAACTCTGGCGTGGAGTTACAATCTTCTTTTTTCCCCTCAGTGCTCCCTTCAGTTGATAGTCGGCGTTCGTGTTGTCCAATTCTCTACTCTTGTGTCCTGTCTGCACGCCTCACTTCTTTTTTGCATAAGAAATGCAGTCGGGCACAAAGTGGGATACTGAAAAAAAAACAGAAAAACACGTGCAGTGGTACAAAAAATGACGGATGTCTTTGGACTTAACGCTGTCAAAATAACAAATAAATAAATACCTGGGTGGTATACAGAACATGGCACCGGAAGTAAAACAAAATTATAAAGACTAGTGGCAAGTTTTTATTGTGCAAAGAAAGAGTGCAGGAGTTGACGGAAATTATCGTGGTCTGGTTCGGATGCGATGTTGTCAGGAAGACCATTCCACAAAGGTATGGCGCGAGGAAGAGCAGGTGAGTTGAAGGTGTGAGTTGACTTATATAATCGCGTGAAACTTAAGTGATTATGCAACCGACCTGATGTGATGGAAGGAGCATCAAGGTGAAGTGGGAATGGTCTGTTGCTGTATGCGTATTCGTGAAAAAGGCATAAAAGGGCAATGTCGCGACGAGCACTAAGGGGTTCAAGTTAAAGATTGAGCTTAATTTGCGTTATGCTGTTATGGTTGTCGTAATTGCGTGAAATGAAATGGGTGGCCCTATTCTGAACTGCTTCAAGCAGGTTAATTAAATAATTTTGGTAGGGGGACCAGATAGATGCGGCGAATTCAAGCTGTGGGCGAGCGAAGGTCTGGTAAGCTAGATGACGAACGTGAGTGGTACAGTTACGTAAATTTGGACGTAAACATCCTAAATATTTTGAAGCTTTTGCGCATATGGTGGTAATATGGTGAGACCAGGAGAGATTGGGTGTGAAATGAATACCAAGGTACTTATGAGATGATGCCTGCGACAGTTGGTAATTGTTAATGGTGTAGCAGTAGTTGGAAATGTTTTGCTTGCGTGTGAAGGAGATTATTTTGCATTTTTCTGTATTCAGGGAAGCCATTTTTTACACCAGTTGGTAATGCGGTAAAGGTCGTTTTGCAGCGTTAAGTGGTCATCGACATAGGTTATTGGACGATATATGATGCAATCGTCAGAGAAGATTGGCATGCAGGAAGAAATGTTTTCTTGCAAGTCGTTTATGTAGATTAAAAACAATAGGCGTACGAGGACGCACCCTTGTAGTTCGCCCGAAGTTACGTGAGAAAGGGAGGATTGTAAATTGTTAATAACCGTGAACTGCTGGCGGAGTGAGAGGCAGTTACGGAGCCAAGATAAGGTTAGCGAGTCTAATCGAAGGGCAGATAATTTAGAAATCAGACGGCAATGGGGCGACGCGATCAAAGGCTTTTGAGAAATCAAGAAAAATGCAGTCAGTCTGGAGGTTATGGTTCATGTTGCAATGTAGTTCTGTACTTAATTCTAGTAGCTGGGTTTCGCAAGAAAAACCTTTCCTGAATCCGTGTTGGTTATTAAAAAAGAAATTGTTAGATTCTAAGTGTCGGTAAACATGAGAAGCGATTATGTGTTGAAGAAGTTTGCATCAGATGCAAGTTAAAGAAATTGGACGGTAGCTTTCGGGAGTATGTTTATCACTGGCTTTAAACACAGCCACTATTTTACCTATTTTCCAATCGGAGGGAGGTTGATCTGTCGCTAAAGATTGCCTGAAAAGGTGGTATAAAATGTTAGCAGAAATGGAGACAGTGTTCTTAAGAATTTTAGAGTTAATATTGTCAATTCCGGCTGAAGTGGATAATTTAAGGTTTTTAATTAGAAGTATTATGCCCTCTGCAGTTATTTCGAACGGTTCCATATATGGGAAGTCAAAATCGGGTACGTATGGAACGTCCAAATGGTCTTCCCGGGTGAAAACACGTGAAAAGAATGCGTTAAATGCCGAGGTTCAATGACTGTCTGAAAGTGGAACGTGATTGTCGTCTAGCAACGATATCTGTTGCGGATCGTGTTCGGGGGATACAAGTTTCCAAAACTTCGCAGAGTTAGATTTCAGAAGGGAAGGTAAGTCACTAGAAAAATATATTTGTTTAGTAGATTCTACTGTGGAACAGTAAGTTATCATAAAATCTTTGTATGCCTTCCACGCGGAAGGCGTACTATGTCGTTTAGCTGTGCGGTATAAACGTTTCTTTTTGTTTCTAAGCTGCCAGAGGGATCTTGTAAACCAGGGGTTTGATTTATCATTTTTACTGTTATTGGCGGGACGTACTGATTTGCTAGCGCACACAATTTATCTCGGTAATGTGCCCAGTTGTCTTCGATGGGACGACTGTCGAAGGATGGTAGGAATGTGTCAGTGTAGAAGGTTTCGAGTTCGGCGTTAGTTTTGCTGCAGTTGGCTGTACTGGAATCGCGAATTTTTTTGCTGTCGATGCCAGAGAATGGTGGCGGAATGTTAAGGGAAACTTGAAGAAGTTTGTGATCACTAAAATCATCCATGTGTAGTACGGCACCTATTGTTTCAGGAGCCGTCGTAAGGATTAGGTCGAGGATATTTGAACCGCGTATGGGTTGCTTCACTATTTGAAACAAGTTAAAATCTAAGGTTAGGTAGATAAGTTCTGCGGACATGCGGCAGGGGAAAGACAACTGGTTCTAGTCTATTGTAGGAAAATTAAAGTGTCTGAAAATGTAAATGGCATCGGTGCGACATATCTTGATAGCCTCAGTGATGCTACGGCGCAGTTGGTTCACAAATGAATGGCTACAGTCAGGAGGTCGGTTACAATTGCCGATGAGCAGAGTGGAAAACTTGGTTTTGCAGGCTACCCAGATATAATTTCTATGTTAGAGTGTGCATTGATTACGTATGATTGTAGAGTATTTTTTATTCCAAGAAGAACACCTCCGCTTCGCCTATTTGTACGGTCATTTCGGTATATGTGAAAATTGTTACGATCAGGCAGAATTTCGCTATCGGTGGTTTCAGCGTATAGCCACGTTTCGGTAAGGGCAAGTATGTCGGAATCACTGTTGTCAAGGAAAGAACAGACCAAATCGTGCTTCGGTAGTAGGCTGCGGATATTACAAGATGGTATCGATAATCAGCATATGGCTTGATGTGGCTCAGCTTTATTCAGATCCTGCATGCACGTATTAAACTTTAGCTATCTGCTAGCTAGAACAACTGAGTCAGTGTTGATATCATATATGTAGGTGTTTTTGTTAATATGCGGACGGTTGACTGATACTTTGAAAGGCTTGTTTTGGGCTTTGGCAAAGCCTACCAATCTTCGCCTTGCTTGTCGTGTCGCTGGAGAAAATCCTCGCTGATGGAAAATGTCGTCCCTTTTAATTTTCGGGCCGAAGACAAAATCTGCTGCTTGTCTTTGAAGAAGGTTAGTTTTGCGATAATCGGTCTGTTCTTTCCTTCGGTGAACTTGCCGAGCCTGTGAACACGCTCGAATTGCGAACTAGTGGTCGTTATTTCTAATCGTTCAGAGCAAAAGCTTATTATTTTTTCCTCGGCATTGGACCATTCTTCTTCCGCATTATCTTCAATCCCAAAAAAGAGAAGATTTGATCGTCGCTGCCTGTTTTCAGCATTGCCGCAACGAGACGTAATTTCTGCCAACTGATGTGAAACGTTGAGCAGGCCGTCGTCAGTAGGACCTTCGGTGTTTCGCTGCAATGAAATCGTTGCCTCAAGGGCAGCGACTTTAGCGTTAAGTAACTTGATCTGATTTTTAGCCGTTTCTTGCTCGTCACTTACTTTTTTCAGATGAGCTAACATTGTGGCATGATCAGCTTCTAGTTTGTCAATGCTATTTAAGGCCGAAGCAAAGGCACCAGCTTCCGCTTTACTTATGGGGCCCGAGTTCAATTCAACATCGCCCGACAGCATAAGCAATATGTTTAGGACGTCAGAACACAGGTTGTACGGAATACACGACAATCGCCTCAATCCATCGTAAAGCTCGGGTGGGCATGACACCGCAATAAGACAGGAATGACTGCGCTTGGTACAGGAGGCACCCCTCATATAACTAACCTGTAACAGCAGAGGACGTAAGCCACCCATCCCAGATGCGGCGCCGTACCCAAAGCAGGCGGGTGAAGGCTGGCGATTATATGCACAACAGCTGAAGCTACGTGTCGTGTAGGAGTTCCCTGTTGCCAGACTGAAGCGCCGATTTCATCCAAGTTTGGCCTCATAAGGGTTGCAGTAGACCAGGGAAGAGGCAGGCGATCAGGGTCGGTCAGCTCGCAGGATCCGGGGACCCAGGAGCAAACGGCCCCGGTGACCGCAGCCTGTAACAGCAGAGGACGTAAGTCACCCATCCCAGATGCGGCGCCGTACCCCACATGCGGCCCCACATGCGACGCCACACTCCATATATATGTACATGCTGTGCGTGGTGGTTAATTGGCCGGCTGCACTGCTGAGCATTACCACGCTCGTTTATGGTGACTGGTAAACCAGCCCTAAAGACAAGCATGGTAGAGTTCAGCAGTGCGGACAGCCATTAGCCATCACGGGCAGCAAAAGCTCCGATTTTGATAACCACGTCCTAGGTTCACCTACAAACAAGCACGTTTATCCTTTCATTCGATGGACACAGACGAGTTCCATCATCCTTCAAAACCCCGATTTCCACTTAATGTTTAGAATCTCAGCCCTCTTTGTAAAACCCTACGTGACACTCAGAGTATTGAAATAAATAAGTAACGGAAATTCAGTTAATGCATCCTTACGCTGTTGCCACTGCTATCGCGATCGTTAAGAAAACAAAACACCAATGGCAGACGAAGCTTAATCGACACGGTTACTCAATACGAGCGCGTGGTAGACTCAATTCTGAAAAACTCTCATAATAAAAAAAACGTGACCACCTGCGATCGAGCTAATAAGAGCACACGTTTCGTCCTTACAGAGCGGGGACGTGAAGTTGACCTTAAGACCATACTAGCATGCATCTCTTGACGTGTAAATAGGCAGAAGTCTAGCAAGTCGCCCAGATGTTTCGTTATTACGACAGCGTACACGACACAGATAGCCAGAAACAATACAAGCCTTAAATACACGCGTGGTTAAATTCAGCAGCGTGACCGGCCATCACAAGCACCAAATTCTCTAATCGCGAGACAAAAGCCAACAAACGGTCAATTGTTCCGAACGTACGTAGTTTTACGCTTACTTTGGCGATCGCTCCTACGCAAACAAAACGCCAACATTACATGCACCGAAGTTTAAGCTACACTGTTATCACCGCGTGCGAACGAGCGTTTCATCATCATCATCATCAGCCTGGTTACGCCCACTACAGGGCAAAGGCGTCTCCCATACTTGTTCAACTACCCCCATCATGTACTAGCTGTGGCCATGTTGTCCCTGCAAACTTCTTAATCTCATCCGCCCACCTAACTTTCTGTCGTGCCCTGCTACGCTCCCCTTCCCTTGGAATCCAGTCCGTAACCCTTAATGACCATCGGTTATATTCCCTCCTCATTACATGTCCTGCCCATGCCCCCATTTCTTTTTCTTGATTTCAACTAAGATGTCATTAACTCGTGTTTGTTCCCTCACCCACTCTGCTCTTTTCCTATCCCTTAACGTTGCACCTACCATTATTATTTCCATAGCTCGTTGCGTCGTCCTCAATTTAAGTAGAACCCTTTCGTAAGCCTCCAGATTCCTGCCCCGTGCTTGATTATTCGTAAGGCACAGCTGTTATACACTTTTCTCTTGAGGGATAATGGCAACCTGCTGTTCATGATCTGAGAATGCCTGCCAAACGCACCCGAGCCCATTCTTATTCTTCTGATTATTTCATGATTAGTCTCATGATCCGGATCCGCAGTCACTACCTGTCCTAAGTAGATGTATTCCTTTACCACTTCCAGTGCCTCGCTACCTACCTAACAGCCTCTTCCGAGGCTGTTAAACATTACTGTAGTTTTCTGCAGAATAATTTTTAGACCCACCCTTCTGTTTGCCTCTCCAGGTCAGTGAGCATGCATTGCAATTGGTCCCCTGAGTTACTAAGCAAGGCAATATCGTCAGCGAATCGCAAGTTACTAAGGTATTCTCCATTAACCTTATCCAGGTCTCTGAATAATTCCTGTAAACACGCTGTGAATAGCATTGGAGAGATCGCATCTCCCTGCCTGACGCCTTTCTTTATTGGGATTTCGTTGGTTCCTTTATGGAGGACTACGGTGGCTGTGGAGCCTCTATAGATATCTTTCAGTATTTTTACATACGGCTTGTCTACACCCTGATTCCGTGATGCCTCCATGTCTGCTGAGGTTTCGACTGAATCAAACGCTTTCTCGGAATCAATGAAAGCTATGTATAAGGGTTGGTTATATTCCGCACATTTCTCTATCACCTGTTTAATAGTGTGGATATGGTCTACTGTTGAGTAGTCTACGGAATCCTGCCTGGTCCTTTGGTTGACGGAAGTCTAAGGTGTTCATGATCCTATTTGCAATTACCTTAGTAAATACTTGGTACGCAACGTACAGTAAGCTTATCGGTCTATAATTTTTCAAGTCCTTGGCGTCCCCTTTCTTATGGATTAGGATTATGTTAGCCTTCTTCCAAGCTTCCGGTACGCTCGATGTCATGAGGCATTGCGTATACAGTGTGGCAAGTTTTTCTAGAACAATCTGCCCACCATTCTTCAACAAATCTGCTATTACCTGATCCTCCCCAGCTGCCTTCCCCCTTTTCATAGCTCCCGAGGCTTTCTTTACTTCTTCCGGCGTTATTTGTGGTATTTCAAATTCCTCGAGACTATTCTCTCTCCATTATCGTCGTGGGTGCCACTGCTACTGTATAGATCTCTATAGAACTCCTCAGCCACTTGAACTATCTCATCCATATTAGTAATGATATTGCCGGCTTTGTCTCTTAACGCATACAGCTGATTCTTGCCTATTGCCAGTTTCTTCACTGCTTTTAGGCTTCCTCCGTTTCTGAGAGCATGTTCAGTTCCATCCATATTATACTTCCTTATGTCAGCAGTCTTTCGCTTGTGGATTAACTTGGAAATTTCTGCCAGTTCTATTCTAGCTGTAGGGTAAGAAGCTTTCATATATTGGCGTTTCTTGATCAGATCTTTAGTCTCCTGCTCTAGCTTACTGGCGAGCATTTAAGTCAGCGCAAACGCTTCGTTCGTTACAGACAGCAGAGTAGTAAACTTCTCTTGATGTCACCACCATACTAACATGCGATCACCTGTAAGTAAGCAGAAGTCTAAGCCGCCCTAAAGTTCCGTTATTTCAAGAAAAGTACATGGAACTATTAGTAAGCGGACGTAGCAGCCCTAAGACAGGCGTATTAAAATTCATTAGTGTTGCCGGCTATAACGTGCGGCGAGTGCCCCGACCGTGATACCAACGTGTACAAAATTTCAGCTATTTCAATCTTCTGCAGTTGTACGATTGATTGCTCTCGCAATCGCGGTTACGCAAAGGAAACGCAAACAAAGTCCAAGCAAGGCTATTCTGGACAGTGTGTGTCATTAAGTTAGTATTATTGATATTCATTCTCTTATTATTCGCCACTTTTCAGGAAAGACACAACAATAACTATCGTGGACCCATCCTACGGGCTACATGGAAGGACTTAGCGGTTGTAAAGTTTCGAATTCAGAAATTTCCTTTCGGCGGATCTCAGCACGGCGCAGAAATATAGGACATAGTAAGGTCGGAAGTTTGCAGAAAACCAGTGCGATGCGACAAAACGTAGCACAACAGATGGTCCGCCGATGGATGTTACCGTCACCGCAAATCATGGCTATGTACAATGCCCATCATTCGATTGCGCGCAGGCTTGACACTTTAGTAGAAAAGATTGTAGGGCTGCTAATAGAAAAGCACTGACTTCATGAACTGTTGCTGACCTCTTGATAGGCGTAAGACGTACAGGCGCCGCGGAAACGGAGCTCCGAAGCGCACGGCGAAAACGTTCACCAGGAACTCATTAGCACATGACACAACCACCACTCTGGGAGAAAGCGCGTGAACTGAGCGTGTGAGAGCGCGGAGCACACCAATCCAGCAACCTTCAGGCATTCTGAGCTTACACAGAAGGGCAGAGATATCCAATAAGACGGCGGCATTAGGTCATGTGACCAACTACGCGCAAATCAGCGCAAAGCGTGCGCGTGCATGCAACAGACAGTGGCGATTCGACTGGGTAAATACATAGGTATTCTGTGGCAGTCACTGCTCTTTTCTACGACAGGGGTTGCAACCGTTGCAGAGGGTTGTGGTACTCGGTTTTCTCGACATGATCGGAGAGCGTAGGAGCGTCTGACAGGACTGATTCGGTTCCACCTTGCGGTAGGTGGTAATGCGCAGCTGTTCCGGCACTCTGCCTATCACTTTGTGACGTTTCCTCCCGATATGCTTGCGCAGTTTCGGTCGTTCATTGCAACTTCTCCTTTTATCGTCTGGATTGGAAGTTTAATTTTGAGTGCAGCAGCTTCACATTTCTGGCTGACAAGTCTTTTCGAAACAGCTTGCGCTGAAGGCAGCCGTGAAAGAGACTTCACATTCCGCGATATGATCGCTTGGTACGTGTCGGATTACGTGTGTGTTGGTTCCACATATGGCCAATATGGGACATCCTATTGAAAACATCCCTAGGACACCCACAGGATTGAAGTTTTTCGATTTCGTTTAGATCTCAGAAATTCAATCTTGTGGATGTCCGAAGAATTTCTAAATAGCACATCCCAAAACTTTGCACGCATGTTATTCACTGGACGTCCTGACCGGGACTTCGGCGTTCGGATCTATCGGGATGTCCATAGAATATTAGTGGTACAGTGGGTAAATTCCCAAACCGAGTGCATTGACTACTTGTAAATGTTTTACTCTGTGTTCCAGAGTAATCGCTGCTACTTGCGTGCATTTGCTAGTAATTGCGCGCCTTTAGGAGCTGAAACATCCAACATTTAGAACAACTTATCTTTCAAAGACAAAAAAAAAACCCCGCCGTGGTTGCTCAGTGGCTATGGTGTTAGGCTACTGAGCACGAGGCCGCGGGATCGGATCCCGGCCACGGCGGCCGCATTTCTATGGGGGCGAAATGCGAAAACACCCGTGTACTTAGATTTAGGTGCACGTTAAAGAACCCCAGGTGGTTGAAATTTCTGGAGTCTTCCACTACGGCGTGCCTCATAATCAGAAAGTGGTTTTGGCACGTAAAACCCCATAAAAAAAAGAGGAAGTTCGAAGCAATAGCGCAGGCATCGACGAATCAGGTAGCATGATCTTTTTCTACCAGTAAAAGGCAACATGCTGCGGCAAGTCTCCATATGCACTCGGGTCACGAGGCCCCGCGAATCTGATAGTGAACGCGTCCGGAAATGCGGCGAGGTCGGTTACGCAACAGCATTTGGATGGAGCATGCCAGCAACTCGGGCTATTTTTAATGGGACTATCAGACACAGAGATTTGTTATGGCGTGTCTCGACATGCGCACCTCCAAGCGTACCTTTCCATAAGCACTTCCAGTACTTCTTCAAAAGCTCACATATCTCGCTATTTGCCGAGTAAAGCCTATATAATATATTCTCCGTGTTTACGTGCAATAACTACGACACGATTATGAGGCACGCTGTAGTAGGGGAGTTCAGTTTAAATTTGACCACTGGGAGTACTTACCATGTTCCTCAATTGAATGATACGTTTTTTTTAGCATTTTGAGCCCGTCGAAATGTGGAAGCTGCGGCCAAGATCAAGCCCGCGGTCTGCGACATAGCAGCGCAATGCCATGGCTACTGTGGCAGGCAACTAAATACCTCTCCTCTATGCACACAAAAGAATGGAATATAATGACCAACTCCGCTACGATAACTAGGCAACTATATATATATATATATATATATATATATATATATATATATATATATATATATATATATATATATATATATATATATATATATATATATATATATATATATATATATCAGAAATTTCAGATTATGCTGAATCTGTCATGGGGATTTCAAGTGAAATGGCTCACGCGCTTATTCACGCACAGTCTTTGGACTGTGCAGTTGTCTCACAAGAACTTGCTGCGACACAGGATCGCGAACAGCGGCTTGGGCACTTGCTTCGTCAGTACATTCCTTGGAAAGAGGCATCCATCAATTACAATTGCGATTTCTTTACCGGACATCCGAGCCCTATAATTCTGCTTGTGATCTAAGACGGGATTGCATTTGCACAATTGGTATTAGGTTAGAAGCAATAATTCACGTAATGTCGCTATTAAGACAAGAGACAGACGACTGATCCGCCGGGCAATCTGCGGAAGCGGTCATTGTAGAAGCCTTCACTTTTGTGTGTTGAAGCCACTAAAGGAGGGCAATTCAGATGCCTTTTGGTAGTTCTTACTGCTTAAAGCTGGTACGGACAACTGACAAGCAGGTACCGTTCGTCACTTTAGAGAGAAAGGTACGGGATGCTGTAACATACGGAGAACTGACGCGACTCGTAGGTGGATCAGATGGATGCATAATACTGAAATCCAAGCAAAAGGCACGGGCCGAAAAGTCAATGAGAGTGAAGTGGGCGGAGTGGACGTCTGCTGGAACACAACTTCTTGCGCTCAGGACGAGGCTGAGACACACGAGCGCAGACTTACAACAGTGTGTTATATTGAAGAAAGTGACCAGATATATAGTCAGAATCTGCCACATCACGTGTGTTGAAGTTCAACTGTATTCAAAATAGGAAAAGCACACGGGAATTGTTGTACTGTGCATCTGAATCCCTAGCTCAAGGCCAGTTGGGATCCAGGCTAGTTGTTATTCAAAATCTTGACGAATTTTCCTATCTCTACGCAAGAAGGATAGTTCCTTGCTGGAAAGGGCGACGGCTTGTTTTGACACATAGGTGTCACCACACCTGTTAGTCAATTCCACTTGGATGATTTCTTGGTTTAATTGATAATAATTTTCACTGACAATTGAGCATGCACTATATACCGGTTTACACGTTACCGTATTTGTGGCGTCTGCCTGATTACGCGTACAATTTCTACAGTGAGCGTCCAAAAACCCCCTTCTTATTTCTTTCACATTGTAGAGATGCTCCCGTAGACTGTAACTAAAACATCGTCCGCTTTTACCAACATAGTTACACCCACAGTTTAAAGGCATATTAGGAACTATCCCTCCAGCACATTCAACGAACTTTCACTGAAGGCTCTTTTTGTAAGCACGCTCTTTGAGGCCACACGCACTGTTCAATCTGCACAAAGACTGCACTTTATCGGGGGCGGAAGAAACCACTTTTCATTGGACCTCTGGCCAAACCTTTTCAGTCGATGCTATGCCGTGGATATACGGAATAACCGCGACTTTTTTGTAAAGCGTGGAAGACTGAGTAGAATTGATTGACAGGCGTGATGACACCTGCGTGTCAAAACCGCCCATCGCCCTTTCCACCAAGAAGCTGTTCTTCTTGCGTAGATATAGGACTTTTTGTCATCATTCACTCATTCATGTAACCACGACTCAGTAGTTACGGTAATATGAGGATCGTACGGCAGCAGTAGCAATTCGAGGGGCTCGATTTTATTCCTAACAGTACGGGCATTAAAATTAAAGATACGAAGTTGCTGGTCATCGGACTGCCCGTTACGTCAAGTTTTCGACTCTTGAGGGATGTTGTTTTTGTAGCTGCTCATTTTTACCCGCCTGTATTGCACCTCGTCCCAAGCGTACATATCCTTATCGCTCATTAGTTTATCAAGTATCAAGTTGATTCATTTGCCTTGTTCTATCTTGGACTCTGCGCTGTTCCAAAGCAGGCTGCATTTTGTTAACGTTGATATGGAATAATCATTCTTAATAGAGACATTAGAGCCCTTGGGCTTGATTGGGTTTTTCAGTATTGTTTCTTTTTTCTGTAAAGCCTTGAGGTACACTGTTACAGGCCGCTTTCCCACCTGTTTACCAAGTCGATGGATAGGCCCAACTGATTCGTTTTTAACCTAAAGTTTATCTTGAAAAATACCTTTCACAACCTTGTTCTTTAATTATCTTCCGGTTCTACTGCGGTCTCAGGCATACCAAAAATAATTAAACAAAAGCTTCTACTATGGTCTTAGGGTCTCTTAGCTTTTCAGTTTAAAAATTCATCGCGTGTTCCAACGATTTCAATGTGGCTTTCAATTGATCAGCGCTCTCGTGCTGTACTAAGAGTTCAGACGCCATATTTTCCAAAGCACGCCTTAAGTCGTGCATCTGTTCATTCAGTTCAGCAAGTTTAGCATTTATTTCTAATCGTTTCTTACGAATTTCAGTTTTACCTTCAAGTAGTTGCTCGTACACATCCTGCAGGGTAGGTCCTGGGTTTTCCTCGAAATCGCCGCAAATTACTAGTTTGCAGGCGACAAAACAGACATACACTATAACGAAACAACGCCATGGGCGCGGTAGAAACACTAAGTCTCGAAGATCACTACGTATTGAAGTAGAACAGTGGCTAACCTGCAGCAAACATAGAAGCGTTCCGTTTAGCGACACGGCAGCTTTGAATCCCCCATGCCCACAGAAGACGAAGTCATGCCAGTCCTCCTTTATAGTGGTGCCACCTGATGATGTCACATGTGATGCTTCAAAGTTAATGCCAGTAGAGTTGCGTCGATGGATTACGACACCGCTCAGAACAAAGGGCCTTCGTAGATGAGCTGGTTCTCGCAAGACGTATCCAGTAGCCGCGCTCATCCCGAAGCAGCGAAACCAAGAAATACCTGCCGCAAGCAGAGAAGCGTTCCGTTTAGGGATATGGCAGCTTTGAATCTGCCATGCCCACAGAAGACGAAGACAGGCCGGTTTTCTTTTATAGCGGAGCCAAGTCACAACGTCGCACTGTGATGCTTGAAATGAAAGGCCAGTAGAGTTGCGCCGAAGGATGACGACAGCCTTGAGAACGAAGGACCTGTGTCGCTCAGCTGCTTGTGGTCGTCGCAAGACGCATCAAGTGGCCGCGCGCATTCGGAAGCAGCAAAGCCAAGAAAACCCCGCAGCAAGCAGATATTTAACAGGGAGAGGCGGGCTAGTTGGTGGTGGAGACGCGTTCCGTTTAGCGACATGGCGGCTTTGAATCCGCCTTACCCTCCAGCTTGACTTGGACTTTCGCAAGGTCGAGTCGGGGAGGTTTTTTTTTTGTAAAGAAGTTCAAACCGGCACAAACACGGTACAGCGTCTCACCGTAAAGCATTTAAGCCACTTAGTTGAAGGTCCACACTTTGTCATTTTCACTGACCACACACTCCTCGGCTATGTGGTCAACCGATCGGCATCTACCTACAACTCGAGAGTTGTCTGTTTTCTTTCAACTCGGAATTTACTGCGAATTTATGGCATGTGAAGGGCACAGGAAACATTCCTGCCGATGTACTAAGTCGCGTGTAGGCTGTGAGCAATGCCATCTTTACACCACCGCACTTTGACGCATAACTTCTAGCTCACCAACAGCGAGACGACTCGGAAATCGACCTCTTCCGCCGGTCGTCCACATCGCTGCAACTTGAGGAGGTCGTTTTTGCCGGTGGTTTCATCATCGTCTGCGACACCTCTACCGGCTCATCCCGATAATTCGCGCATCTTCAGCTGCTTCGTCGCCTTTTTGAAGCTGTTGACAAGCTCTCTAAACCTGGTATAAGGCAACGCAGAAACAACTTTATAGCCGGTATGTCTGGCCTCAGCGCTCAAGTATGGGGCTGGTTGCGTTCTTGTCTACCCCGCCAGCGATTGACGGTCCGCCGCCATCCTGTCACTCCTTCACAGGCTTTTCCACCTGACGGCCGGTTCGAAAACGTTCATCTCGTCATTGCCGGTCCCCTTCTTCTCTATCAGGGTCATCGCTACCCGCTTGCATGCATCTTCAGGTGCACACGATGGCCGAAAACAAGGCAGATCCGGCCCATTTCGGTTCCTACCATCGCTGCAGTTATCCACTTGGGTGTCATGCTTTGGTTCCTGATCTTCGGTAGCAACACAATTAAATAAACAATTTAACTAAACAGTTTGAGACCAGCCTCTTCTATGAACTACTTGGTCTTCTCGGCGCCGCGAGTCTACATACGAAAGCCGACCACCTACAATTCAACGGCCCCTTTGAGCGTTTTCGCCGTCACCTTAAGAGTACTCTGACGGCTCACTTCCAGAGTGGGTTCACCTTCATCATCATCATCATCATCATCATCATCCTGGTTACGCCCACTGCAGGGCAAAGGCCTCTCCCGTACTTCTCCAACAACCCCGGTCATGTACTAATTGTGGCCATGCCATGCCTGCAAACTTCTTAATCTCATCCGCCCACCTAACTTTCTGCCGCCCCCTGCTACGCTTCCCTTCCCTTGGGATCCAGTCCGTAACCCTTCATGACCATCGGTTATCTTCCCTTCTCATTACATGTCCTGCCCATGCCCATTTCTTTTTCTTGATTTCAACTAAGATGTCATTAACTCGCGTTTGTTCCCTCACCCAATCTGCTCTTTTCTTATCCCTTAACGTTACACCTATCATACTTCTTTCCATAGCTCGTTGCGTCGTCCTCAATTTGAATAGAACCCTTTTCGTAAGCCTCCAGGTTTCTGCCCCGTAGGTGAGTACTGGTAAGACACAGCTATTATATACTTTTCTCTTGAGGGATAATGGCAACCTGCTGTTCATGGTCTGAGAATGCCTGCCAAACGCACCCCAGCCCATTCTTATTCTTCTGATTATTTCCGTCACATGATCCGGATCCGCCGTCACTACATGCCCTAAGTAGATGTATTCCCTTATCACTTCCAGTGCCTCGCTACCTATTGTAGATTACTGTTCTCTTCCGAGACTGAAAGCTGTATATGACGAACCTTCCGTAGTTTTTCCCGCGTCCGGTAATAGAAGCGGACTTAACGGTTTCTAGCAAACTCACACGGGTGATGTGCGGTGGCGCCGGTGTCAAATTGCGGAACTGATTACAACGCTGGCAGTGAACAATACCGTGACGTCAAGGTTATTGCAGTATATAAGCAGGAGAGGTATAGGCGCTAAAAACAGCTGCGTTATCGATGGGGAGAACACGTATATTTCATGATTATAACGATGGCGCCAAATAAAACAACGGACGAACGAAGGCGACACATGACCATGCCTACGTGGTTGTCCCGTATAGCCTTTCTTCGTCCGTTGTTTTATTTGGCACCTTCGTTGCAATAATGTGTAACCAACTGGCCCACTAGCACGTGCACGTCGTATATTGCCTACACCTGAAGAACAATCTGCGTATGAGGAGTGCCGGAGGAAACAGCAACGTGAATGTACACAGTGGCGGCGCCGTCGCGAAACTACCAACGATGAAGGACGTTCCCGCGATGCTGAACGAAAACGACCACCGCGAGGCAATAATCATCATCATAAGCCTGGTTACGCCCACTGCAGGGAAAAGGCCTCTCCCATACTTCTCCAATTACCCCGGTCATGTACTAAGCTTGGCCATGTTGTCCCTGCAAACTTCTTAATCTCATCCGCCCACCTAACTTCCGCCCCCTGCAACGCTTCCCATCTATTTGAATCCAGTCCGTAAACCTTAACGACCATCGGTTATCTTCCCTCCTTATTACATGCCCTGCACATTCCCATTTCCTTTTCTTGATTTCAACTAAGTTATCGTTAACTCGCATTTGTTCCCTTAGCCAATCTGCTCTCTTCTTATCTCTTATCGTTACACCCATCATTCTTCTTTCCATAGCTCGTTGCGTCGTCCTCAATTTAAGTAAAACCCTTTTCGTAAGCCTCCAGGTTTCTGCCCCGTCCGTGAGAAGACACAGCTGTTACGCACTTTTCTCTTGAGGGATAATGGCAACCTGTTGTTCATGATCTGACAATGCCTGCCAAACGCACCCCAGCCCATTCCTATTCTTCTAACTATTTCAGTCTCATGATGCGGATCCGTGGTCACTAATTCCCCTAAGTAGAAATATTCCCTTACCACTTCCACTGCATCGCTACCTATCGTAAACTGTTTTCTTCCGAGACTGTTAAACATTGATTTAGTTTGCTGCAGATTAATTTTTAGACCCACCCTTCTGCTCTGCCTCTCCAGGTCAGTGAGCATACATTGCAATTGTACCCTCATTTACTAAGCAAGGCAATATCATCAGGAAATCGCAAATTACTAGGGTATTCTCCAATAACTCTCATCCGCCATTCGTCCCAATCCAGGTCTCTGAATACCTCCTCTAAACACGCTGTGAATAGCATTGGAGAGATCGTATCTCCCTGCCTCACGCCCTTCGTTATCGCACATAATTTTGTTGCCTTTCTTACGGAAGACTACGGTGGCTGAGGAGCCACTATATATACCTTTCAGTATTTTTACATACGGCTCGTCTACACCCTGATTCCGTAATGTCTCCATGACTGCTGAGGTTCCGACTGCATCTAACGCTTTCTCGTAATCAATGAAAGCTGTATATAAGGGTTGGTTGTATTCCGTACATTTCACTATCACCTGATTCGTAGTGTGAATATGGTCTTAAGCATAGATCTGGTCAAAAGCAGTTTTGTATATAGAGCATCGTGTATATACATATATATATCGCGTTTGCAAATAATTGCGCAATCGTGTACCTGCGTCATCTTTCTTTCGATAATGTTCGATAGACGAGGCGAACCGTGGTGAAGAAGGACGCCATGTCTCCTGGGGCCGTCTAGTGTACAACTATTTCAATATCTATTTTTTCAGCCTCCGGGCGTCAAATTTACCTAACCACCGACGCACGCAAAGGGCAGTACACGCATCGATGTTTGAACACGCCAACAAAACTTTCTCTACGTTTATAGGAGGTCACCTTTGTTGACTTTAAAAACGAATAACAGTGTCTTCCGTAACACGTTTTTCTAAACGAATTGGTTTAGAAGAGGCGAAGCATTCAAAAGTGGAGGGGGTGTCGGTGGGGCCGGGCGAGTGCAGTAAAAATAGATGACCTGAATAACCCGTTTCTTCTTCCTCAGCTTTCGGTGTCTGCTAAAAGATCACGGTGGCGTTCAACTCAAAAATGCAGCTAAATCGTATCCTAGGCGAAGAAAATTTGGCAGAGCGATGTTCTGCACATACGGAAAGGTCTCGGCGACGTTATAATGCGACGCGAAAGTTTTTTATAATGCGCAAATAAAATCCATTGTCAAGTGCAGCTTCGGGTATCCATTACCAGAGCAATCGCAAGTCCCCAGTTGTTACGAAAATAGTCACTTTCTTTCGGCATATTAATGCATTTTTACTGCGTACAAGTCACGTTGACTGCGCAAGTTTTCGTGGTTCTGTGACGTCAAGTGACAGACAGGTAAAATGGGTGCAGCTCGAAAACTTGTGGCCAACTGTGGAGGATTGATGGTGAAAAAGGCGTAGAATCGTAAATAATGATTCTTCGGTTTCTACGGAAGATTCCACCATTGGCACATTTCTATAATGAACTTTATTCATCGTCAACTTTTGTTCGGGGCAATCATGCACAGTCAATGTGTACACGTCATATCACATTAAGAGCTTTCGCAGTTTTTCTCACGTCGTGTGACAGATAGGTGAAGTGGAGGTGGCCTGCAAAAATATTGACCAATTGTGGAGGACTGATTGCAGAAAGGAGTAGAAAATGTTTGAATAGCTTCACGCTATAGTTCACCTGCGGCATCATACCGTAAATATATTTCACTGTGTTATTCCAATTTCCTCACATCAAAGTTACATAACGGCCTATGCAAGCGTAAGCTGGTGACCCACAGCGTTGTTTCAACCGCCCAATCAACCGCTCTACTCATTTAGAGGCGGTCACTTTGTCTGCTTTCAAAGCGAACAGCAATGACTGCACTGACAGGTTCGTCGTATCTGATTGGCTCACATGGGGCGAGAAACACGCAGAAGTCGAGACGGTTTCACTGGAGTCGAGCCAGTGCATTGAACGTAGATAACCGGATGCGGTTGCCGGTGTCTGCGATTTACGCGCTTCCCCTGACGTGGCTGGCGGTGGCTGGTCCAGGCGGCATGCAACGAAAGCATGCAACGAAAGCATGCCGCTGAAACAGATCCTCAGCGAAGAAGACTTAGCAGAGCGATGTCATATACGTGAGGAAAGGGCTCGACAGCGTTATACTTCCACGCGAAAATAAGATGTAATGTACTGACACGTGTACTTGTTTATCTTTCTCCGGTGACCACTTTTCACCAGCTAAGAAATGTAAAACGTTATCGCCCGGCGCAGTCGCGCCTGCGCGTATGAGAACTTTCTCGGATGTTATCGATGAATAGGATAGGAATAAACCTTATTTGTTCAACGGTTATTGATGTTGGTGCCCCGGGCTAGGCTGCCATGGGTCCATCGCCCGAGGAAAATCTTCCGAGATCCTCGGCAATGGCCCTGGCCCACTGGACGGCTCACTCCTGGTCTTCGGGTGCCTCGCTGAGGAGGGCGGCTTGCCATCTCTCAGCGAGGCGATCCGCTTCAGAAGATCCTGCTCTTGTCTTCCCCCTTCCTCCTCGTAATTCTTAGTCATGGCATGGGCATTCCCAAAGCACATGGGCCGTATCGGACCGTTCGTGCTCATACCACGGGCAGCCGGGCGACGGGTGCAGCACTGGCCACAGGCGGTGCAGGTGGTAGGGGTTGGTGAAAGTGCCCGTCTGCAACCGTCTCAGGTCGACCGCCAGGGACTTGTATGGGCGCCCGTGGGGTTGTGGATATTTTCTTCGGTATTTCCTATAGTGACCAAGCACCTCTCTGTATGTTGCCGGAAACTCCTTGACATCGCAGTCGGCGTCCGCGTGATCCCCAGCTCCGTCCGCCGCGATTTGTGTTGTGTTGGTAACGACAGCGGCCGCGCCAGACGGGGTGGCAGCCGCCGTCGCCGTCACTCCTCCGCTGGGGTCCCGCACAACAACGGCAGCGGCTGTCCTCTGCGTGACCGCGTATCGGCGGGTAAGCTGCCTCACGAATAGGTGGGCGCGCTCGTTGTGGTTGGGCGGGGTGTCGGTGCGTTTTCGGCCGTTAGCATTGTTGTTGTCATTATTGTCGTGGCTGTTGTTGTTACTGCCAAGCTCCCCGACGTGCGCGGGGAACCACTTGAGGGACTTGTTTGTAATCGTGCCGGATCCGAAGTCCCCGGCCCGGGCGTTGAGCATGCGTGCCACATCCGCGGACACCCAACCTTTGGTGTAATTCCGAATCGCTGATTTGGAGTCGCTGATGATCAGGTTATCCTCCGCACCTCCGTTGAGTACCGCGAGGGCTATGGCCATCTCTTCCGCTGCTTCGGCCGACGGCAGCCTCGCTGATGCCGTGACTCGGATTTGTTCCCTTTGTATCTACGACTGCCATGGAGAAGGCGGGCGCCGCCGCCGTCAGCCGGCTGTGTCGATGTTGCCACTGTTGCTGCTGCCGCTTTTGTCGTAGTAGTAGTAGTGATGGTGGTGCTCGTAACTGCGGTTCGTCTCGCACATTCCCTTGTAGCGGCGGTGGTGGTCGACGTCCCTCGTCGCCATCAGAGTGACCGAGTGGCCGCGGGTACCTGGCTCCATCGACGAAGAGGACGCCTTCTCGTCTTCCATGCTTCTCGAGGATTGCTACCGCCCGGCGTATACGTCTTTGCACGTGATGCACCGGGTGCATATTCCTTCGGCATGTTTTCCGTTTGTATGGCGTCCCTGACATCCGGTACCAGTGATTCCTTCAGTTACCGCGCTTCGTGATATCGAATCCCGAGCAAGCCTGCGATTCATCTTCGCGTTACGGTGCTCGACAGCCTCTCCAGCTGCGCTATTATCTGCACCTCGGCGATCTCCTCGAGTGCGTTGTGTAGGCCCAACTCGAGGAGCCTGTGGGTTGGCATGTACTGGCGATCCCAGGGCGGTCTCGAACGCCCTGCGTATCGCCACGTTCATTTGTCGGTTTCGCTGCTGTTCCAGTCGGTGTACGCGGCTACGTACGCTATGTGTCTCAGCGCGAACGCCTGTATCAGCCTCGTAACGTTGCGTTCCTTCATTCCTTTCCTCTTGTTCGCCACCCGCCGCACGAGGTGTGTGGCGGCGGCCACTTCCTTCTGCAGTCGTGAAACCAGCTCGCGGTTGGCACCGTTCTCATCCAGCCACCGGCCGAGCACTCGCAACTTGGACACCGTCGGTATTCGGGTGCCCTCCGTCGTCGTGACGCGGACGCCCAAACGACGGGCGTCTAGCACGCCCTGCGGAAGGGGTCCTTTCTTGCGCGGCCTGTGGAGCAGGATCTACGACTTGTCGGGTGAGCAGACGAGTCCCGTGTCTTCGAAGTGCCGCTCCACCTCCCGGACGGCCCGCTGCAGTCGGTCTTGCATTTCGCCGACGCTCGAGTTCTCCGCGGTCCACACCGTCACGTCATCTGCGTATATCGTATGATTGATGCCCTCTATCGCGTCAAGACGCTCCGGCAGGCCGATCATGACGAGGTTGAAACGCATGTACTTATCCGTTATCCGTTGTCACTGAAGGCTGCGTAATGTGATTGTATGCGCTACGCGAATTGTGCAGTACTTTCTGGAAGGAATGTGGGCACCAGCGATTATGCTAGAACTTTCGATGAGTCATGTATCAAAACCGACGCGCTTGACCCACTTGTCAGGCTTTCGATGATCACCGACTGTGTTCGCCGGTATCGAGGTGCTTTAGTATTGCTTGTTCTTCCTTGGCATGGGTTCGTCCAATAAGGATTTAATTCACGATTGGCTGTTTTCACTACTGTGTTATTCACCTTCCAGCGTAATCGTGGGTGCTCGCGCATGTTCTAGAATGTACACCGCTATTCTCTTCGCGGACGCAATCTGATTATATACGGCTCGGTCACAGCAAAAAGAACTTATAACGTTCTAGAAACTTCAGATACAGGAAAGCGCGTCTTGCTCTGAACGATAATTTTTCATCATTTGTAAGCCGGTGACACATGGTCCCAATAAAACATAAATAAGTACACGTGGTAGTATATTGCAAGTCACTCTAAATTATAAAAACCAAGAAGATAAGCTTGTCACTTACAATTGCGCAATTACCCTAGGCATGCTAACCATGGGAAATTAATCCACTGGACTAGCCATGGTTCCTAGCTTGCACGCACAACTTGATGGCGCAGTCACCCTTTACTTCTTCAGTGGATGCATTCAGGACAATTTGAGCATATACGTGATCGACAGGTACTCTCTCACTTCAGCATTACAAAATGTTTCCCAATGAAAAAAAAGCTAAACAACAATGAAAAGCCACTTCATTCAGAGAGATGATTTAACGGCTTAACCTTGAATTGGTCGGTAATTCCCCTCTGTACTTCGTCCAGCGCGCAATCGTGATTTCATACTGAAAAGCAATGAAAGTGTAGCCTAATATCCTCAAAAATATTTTTTCTTTAATTTTGGCTCCCCGGTAATCATCTGAGCGAGAAAAGCATCAAATTCGCGTTTAAGATGAACAGCAGTAATGTCGTGCTTTCTTGAACACAACAGTTTTTAGTGTCAAAACTTTTTCATGTTTTTTGGACACTCACGGAGATCGTGCCATAGTCCTTTATGCTTTAGCGCTGCAAAACAATGTCCGTTATCATGTTGCGCACATAGCGACATAAGCGGAAACTACAAACAATGAAGCAGTTGGTTTAAGAGCGTCGCTGTGACACCAGTATATTCTTACATCATGGCGGGGACGTCGGTTCCACACCTTCAGCCCACGCACTTTCTCTCTCTCTCCCACATACATACATACATACATACATACATACATACATACATACATACATACATACATACATACATACATACATACATACATACATACATACATACATACATACATACATACATACATACATACATACATACATACATACATACATACATACATACATACATACATACATACATACATACATACATACATACATACATACATACATACATACATACATACATACATACATACATACATACATACATACATACATACATACATACATACATACATACATACATACATACATACATACATACATACATACATACATACATACATACATACATACATACATACATACATACATACATACATACATACATACATACATACATACATACATACATACATACATACATACATACATACATACATACATACATACATACATACATACATACATACATACATACATACATACATAACGTCTGTCGTTTGTTTACATCTGCCCCACTGAATTACCCAAATTTTACAGAAACCTCTTGGCAAATATTCATCGGCTCTGGATTTCCGGTGCTCTCCATGCATGTCTGCAAAGAAACGACGGAGTGCCCCGTCGACTACTGGGTAAGTTAAATTTCCAGTCCCAAGTGTGTATCAAATTTTGACTGCCCCCAGTCCTGCGTCGAAAATAAGAAAAACATTTGTGACTCTTCTTACGAAAGCACTCTTCAGAAAATTTTTTCGTAAGAGCAGATTCCAGCCTATTTCTGTCAGACATAATTTCAGTGGTGCCGTGCTAATGACTCAAAACACTTACGAAGGAAAAGCTTAGTAAATTCACCATCTGTACCATCCGTCCATGGCTCGGCGTGCCGTATAATAATATGAATGGTGTTCAAATGTATACTTACAAACGCCCTTGTATTGCCTGCGCCAACGGTTTTTCAGCGGCCGCTGTCACCATTTTTGCAACGACATGATCTTCCTGTACAATTTATTAATTACAGCGTCAACGCGAAATGCGTTATGGAATTCACACGTCCCAATCAATAATCAAGAAACATAAAAGGAGTAGGAGTTATTATACGGTAAAACAGAAATAAAACAGATTTATATGAAAATGAAGAATCACAGCTCCACTTCAAGAGAAACTGCTTCGGGTAGTTCCATAATAAATTTCGTGTGCCTGTAATGAAACCCCGCACCTTAAAACATTCGCATCATATGGCGCGCAAAACGTACTTCGTGCAAATTTAAAGCCACTGGCATATTCCTTTCGGTCATGACACCAAATAAACATGCATGTAATGTAGTGTAACGCCGAAGTTAACCGCCGCGTACGCATTAAACTTAGCACAAATACCAGAGATAACCTCTCGCACATATTGCCCTGGCGCTGTTATCGAAGCACGCGCACAAGGACGCAGCGAAAGGAAGACGATGAAGGCGCGCCTCCGCTCGTCTGTGGATTTCACCATATCGCCTGTGGTACAGATGCTACTCTAAATACATATTTCTGTATCGGCTTCCTTGTTACATTTTCGTGAAAGCGCGGTATAACGCCACCGGAACACGTAACTGCGAGGTCAACTCCCCGCGCGACCCAAGACAATGGCGATGCAGACTGAAGCACTGAATTGTCAGTCTGAGTCATCTGCTGTTGCTTCGCCGACTAAAACACGATCGGTCATCTTAGCGCGAGGTGGTGACCCCGGTACGTCTACGGGAACTGGCAGTGCAAACGTAGACGACTGGTTGAACTGGTACGAATACCTTAGTGCCTCCAACCGCTGGGACCCGACGTTGATGCTGGCAAACCTTGCATAGAAACGCCAGTTGCCACAAATGCTTCACCGTGTGACCGTTAGGTAGGGTCAGTTATCGCCATCTTTTTGATGCTCGCGCTTGATCGTTCCCTATGCACTTGGGCGCACAAGGACTCACGGTACAGTTGACCTTGTCTCAACCATACGGAAGGCCGGATTTTGGAAACCCTCAAGCTTCTTCGTTATTAACCCTTTGTCGGGATACCTTCATGGTCGCTCCATAGTCGTCAGTCCAGATTGATCATCCGATTATCGTCGCGTCGGCCTTGTAACGCTATCATCGTCATACAC